>NC_139143.1:38063767-38639504 GCF_964270905.1 Leucopleurus acutus
GGTCAAGAAAGCGTCCCCTTACCTACTCAACTCATCTCGTCTCCCTACCGTAGCTCACGTGACACCACGCACCTCTCGCTTATGGCCGTCATCGCCTTTCGCATCCAGTTTCAGGTAGGTAAGTTTACCCCGTGGTCCGTGAGGAAGAAGAGATCACGCCTGTTTTGCTTACTCTTGATTCCCAGCGACTAGCCCGGTTACTGATAACCTCTGTTAGAGGGAGAAAGGAATGCACCCAATCCCTGGTGAAGCCCCGACCGTTTTCCTTTCTAGTGTCCCTCGTACTCCTCCCTGCCGTCTGTGTCGCCCTTACTCCGCGTCTACCGTTTATGAGTTTACACCTGGGTTATGGTGACTGCTTCGGAGAATCGCATGCCTTTCTACCTCCCTCGCTGCGACCTCTCCTACACCTCCCAGGGCTCTTGGGTTATGCCCTTGCCCTCTTCCGAGCCGTCCTTGGCACCCGCTGTCAACCCCGTACGGCCAAGCTCCTAAGACTGACACTCCAGGCCCTCCGTAATTTGGCTTCAGTTTCACTTTCTAGACGTTTCAAGAAAGAACGGGGTCTAAATATCTGTGCACCTCTGCTCCGTTTCATATCTACCCACGAGGTTAATTTTTTTGTTTCTTCCAGTCCACCTATTTTGCACCTCCGTCTCTGCGAAGACTTCACTGAGAATCCAAGCGATTTCTGGATCCCTTCTCTCCCCTGAAGCTGTAAACAGTTTAACAAGACAGGTGCGGAACTGCCGTAAGGTAATCTACATCTTGTCTCCCTCTCTGGTATCTAACCTCCCTGCGAATGGGGGTACGTCTCCGTGTTCTGTGCGGTTTTCAGCACAGTACTCTCTACACGTAGTGGATATTTGATTTGGTAAGTGACCGAATAAGTGAATGAGTCACCAAGATAAGGGTATTGTCTCATTCTTTCTCGCTTTTTCCACTTCCAAGTTTCTTTAGTTAGTTTCCTCAGACAAAAGGTTTCTTTGTAGCTACACAGTGGCCAGGTCCAGAGAATGTTGCAGATAGCTGCTGAAAACATCCCTCCTCCACTTGAGAATGGCTTGCTCTCCCTCTCAAGCGGAGAGAGCTGGGATTCGATATTTAATTAAGCGCCTCTGTTCACTTGGCATTTAGAGGCACTAGGGGGCGTTAGTGCTCTACACCCGGTGAAATGCCTGTTTCGTTTGTGATTTTCCTTTGTGAAAAACAACTATGCACAGAGTGTTTTGTGCCAATTTTCCATCCTTTTAGATTGACGGAAAGCATTTTACCTACGTAGAAACAGAAAACGAATAGAAAGAGCGTCGCATTGCGTTTAATGAAAGCTTAGGGCGGTCTCGGTGGTACGTTAGTGAAGTTATCTGGGGACACCTTAGCCACGTACATTGTGTTGGAGAGGCACCGAGAATTCATTCAGGAGTTCTCAAAGTTCGAGGACACAGTTGCCTTACACGTAGGCACGGTGGCAGCCGTGGACATGGCAGTGATTTGGAGAATGTTGTACTAGTCGGCTCTCGCTGTGATAATGCTTTGCAACAAATCTCCCCAAAACTCACTTACATAAAGAAGAATCTAGTTTTCTCGGACCTGTGGGCTAGCTGCAGCGGCTCTCTTGTAGACCTCTCGATGGCGGGTGTTGCTCCATGCCGTGGGTCAGTTTGAGGTCTGTCCCGCACACCTTACCGTGGAGCCCAACTGTGAGGCTGCAGGTCCCTGTCCTCTCGCAGAGTTCACTGAAACGTAAGAGGTGAGCCCAACCACACAAGGCCACGTAAGGCCTCTGCGACTCATTGAAGGCCATCGTGTCTTCCCTTGGCCTCCTGGGAACCCCCTGGCCCCAGGATGCAGCTTCGGTAGCCCAGGGCAACCGGCGGAGGGGGGCGGGCGGGGCTGCAGGAGGGTGGAACGCTGAGGTCACAGAGGGTGTGGGTGTGGCCACCTCTGCTGTGACTGAACCAAGGGCGTGGGTGGGGGGCTGGGGGTCCAGGGCAGGGCCCTCAGAGCCCGGTAGGCCCAGGGGGGCGGCGCAAGCACCTAGGCCCAGGCCGAAGAGCGCCTTCTTGGTCTGCGCGGCAGGCCGGCCTCTCGCCTTGCCACTCAGGCCGCCCTCCCTCTTGAAGTGTGTGTGGCACGCGTCCGCGGAGTACACCTCGCTGCACAGGTAGCCGTGGGACTGGGCGTCGTAGCTTCCTGCGAGGCGGCCGGAGGTCCCGCAGGCGGGTGGGTCCCTGGGACAGACGCGCGGAGCGGCTCCTGCCCGGCCCCCCTGAGAACCGTCGCCGTTCCGTAAGGCGGGGCGCCTGCTTCAGAATGTAAATCACGTGTCCGCTCTATGGATACGCTGTTTAGTTTACCAGGCAAGACTTTCTTGGTGAAAGAAGCAGCGTTGGCTTGCATCCTCGAGCAGGCTTGTCATCTGGCTGTGCACTGGTACTCTCTCTCTGGGTGTGCTAGTCCGCAGGGCAGGGCATCCCCTGGGCAGGGTGGAGCGTGATCTCTGCGGCCTCGTCTTGCAGCTCCTTCCTTTCATTCTCAATCATCCTGCCCACAGTGGCCTCCTCTCAGGCCTGCATACTTACAACGGCGCATTGCCCGTGCTGCCCCTCTGCAGGAAGTGTCCCTCTGTTTAGTTTGCAGCTGACTGATGCCGCCTCACCCTTCTCATCTCTTCTCAGGTGTCACTTGGTCAAGAAAGCGTCCCCTTACCTACTCAACTCATCTCGTCTCCCTACCGTAGCTCACGTGACACCACGCACCTCTCGCTTATGGCCGTCATCGCCTTTCGCATCCAGTTTCAGGTAGGTAAGTTTACCCCGTGGTCCGTGAGGAAGAAGAGATCACGCCTGTTTTGCTTACTCTTGATTCCCAGCGACTAGCCCGGTTACTGATAACCTCTGTTAGAGGGAGAAAGGAATGCACCCAATCCCTGGTGAAGCCCCGACCGTTTTCCTTTCTAGTGTCCCTCGTACTCCTCCCTGCCGTCTGTGTCGCCCTTACTCCGCGTCTACCGTTTATGAGTTTACACCTGGGTTACGGTGACTGCTTCGGAGAATCGCATGCCTTTCTACCTCCCTCGCTGCGACCTCTCCTACACCTCCCAGGGCTCTTGGGTTATGCCCTTGCCCTCTTCCGAGCCGTCCGTGGCACCCGCTGTCCACCCCGTACGGCCAAGCTCCTAAGACTGACACTCCAGGCCCTCCGTAATTTGGCTTCAGTTTCACTTTCTAGACGTTTCAAGAAAGAACGGGGTCTAAATATCTGTGCACCTCTGCTCCGTTTCATATCTACCCACGAGGTTAATTTTTTTGTTTCTTCCAGTCCACCTATTTTGCACCTCCGTCTCTGCGAAGGCTTCACTGAGAATCCAAGCGATTTCTGAATCCCTTCTCTCCCCTGAAGCTGTAAACAGTTTAACAAGACAGGTGCGGAACTGCCGTAAGGTAATCTACATCTTGTCTCCCTCTCTGGTATCTAACCTCCCTGCGAATGGGGGTACGTCTCCGTGTTCTGTGCGGTTTTCAGCACAGTACTCTCTACACGTAGTGGATATTTGATTTGGTAAGTGACCGAATAAGTGAATGAGTCACCAAGATAAGGGTATTGTCTCATTCTTTCTCGCTTTTTCCACTTCCAAGTTTCTTTAGTTAGTTTCCTCAGACAAAAGGTTTCTTTGTAGCTACACAGTGGCCAGGTCCAGAGAATGTTGCAGATAGCTGCTGAAAACATCCCTCCTCCACTTGAGAATGGCTTGCTCTCCCTCTCAAGCGGAGAGAGCTGGGATTCGATATTTAATTAAGCGCCTCTGTTCACTTGGCATTTAGAGGCACTAGGGGACGTTAGTGCTCTACACCCGGTGAAATGCCTGTTTCGTTTGTGATTTTCCTTTGTGAAAAACAACTATGCACAGAGTGTTTTGTGCCAATTTTCCATCCTTTTAGATTGACGGAAAGCATTTTACCTACGTAGAAACAGAAAACGAATAGAAAGAGCGTCGCATTGCGCTTACTGAAAGCTTAGGGCGGTCTCGGTGGTACGTTAGTGAAGTTATCTGGGGACACCTTAGCCACGTACATTGTGTTGGAGAGGCACCGAGAATTCATTCAGGAGTTCTCAAAGTTCGAGGACACAGTTGCCTTACACGTAGGCACGGTGGCAGCCGTGGACATGGCAGTGATTTGGAGAATGTTGTACTAGTCGGCTCTCGCTGTGATAATGCTTTGCAACAAATCTCCCCAAAACTCACTTACATAAAGAAGAATCTAGTTTTCTCGGACCTGTGGGCTAGCTGCAGCGGCTCTCTTGTAGACCTCTCGATGGCGGGTGTTGGTCCATGCCGTGGGTCAGTTTGAGGTCTGTCCCGCACACCTTACCGTGGAGCCCAACTGTGAGGCTGCAGGTCCCTGTCCTCTCGCAGAGTTCACTGAAACGTAAGAGGTGAGCCCAACCACACAAGGCCACGTAAGGCCTCTGCGACTCATTGAAGGCCATCGTGTCTTCCCTTGGCCTCCTGGGAACCCCCTGGCCCCAGGATGCAGCTTCGGTAGCCCAGGGCAACCGGCGGAGGGGGGCGGGCGGGGCTGCAGGAGGGTGGAACGCTGAGGTCACAGAGGGTGTGGGTGTGGCCACCTCTGCTGTGACTGAACCAAGGGCGTGGGTGGGGGGCTGGGGGTCCAGGGCAGGGCCCTCAGAGCCCGGTAGGCCCAGGGGGGCGGCGCAAGCACCTAGGCCCAGGCCGAAGAGCGCCTTCTTGGTCTGCGCGGCAGGCCGGCCTCTCGCCTTGCCACTCAGGCCGCCCTCCCTCTTGAAGTGTGTGTGGCACGCGTCCGCGGAGTACACCTCGCTGCACAGGTAGCCGTGGGACTGGGCGTCGTAGCTTCCTGCGAGGCGGCCGGAGGTCCCGCAGGCGGGTGGGTCCCTGGGACAGACGCGCGGAGCGGCTCCTGCCCGGCCCCCCTGAGAACCGTCGCCGTTCCGTAAGGCGGGGCGCCTGCTTCAGAATGTAAATCACGTGTCCGCTCTATGGATACGCTGTTTAGTTTACCAGGCAAGACTTTCTTGGTGAAAGAAGCAGCGTTGGCTTGCATCCTCGAGCAGGCTTGTCATCTGGCTGTGCACTGGTACTCTCTCTCTGGGTGTGCTAGTCCGCAGGGCAGGGCATCCCCTGGGCAGGGTGGAGCGTGATCTCTGCGGCCTCGTCTTGCAGCTCCTTCCTTTCATTCTCAATCATCCTGCCCACAGTGGCCTCCTCTCAGGCCTGCATACTTACAACGGCGCATTGCCCGTGCTGCCCCTCTGCAGGAAGTGTCCCTCTGTTTAGTTTGCAGCTGACTGATGCCGCCTCACCCTTCTCATCTCTTCTCAGGTGTCACTTGGTCAAGAAAGCGTCCCCTTACCTACTCAACTCATCTCGTCTCCCTACCGTAGCTCACGTGACACCACGCACCTCTCGCTTATGGCCGTCATCGCCTTTCGCATCCAGTTTCAGGTAGGTAAGTTTACCCCGTGGTCCGTGAGGAAGAAGAGATCACGCCTGTTTTGCTTACTCTTGATTCCCAGCGACTAGCCCGGTTACTGATAACCTCTGTTAGAGGGAGAAAGGAATGCACCCAATCCCTGGTGAAGCCCCGACCGTTTTCCTTTCTAGTGTCCCTCGTACTCCTCCCTGCCGTCTGTGTCGCCCTTACTCCGCGTCTACCGTTTATGAGTTTACACCTGGGTTACGGTGACTGCTTCGGAGAATCGCATGCCTTTCTACCTCCCTCGCTGCGACCTCTCCTACACCTCCCAGGGCTCTTGGGTTATGCCCTTGCCCTCTTCCGAGCCGTCCGTGGCACCCGCTGTCAACCCCGTACGGCCAAGCTCCTAAGACTGACACTCCAGGCCCTCCGTAATTTGGCTTCAGTTTCACTTTCTAGACGTTTCAAGAAAGAACGGGGTCTAAATATCTGTGCACCTCTGCTCCGTTTCATATCTACCCACGAGGTTAATTTTTTTGT
Organism: Leucopleurus acutus; assembly: GCF_964270905.1. Lineage (NCBI taxonomy): Eukaryota > Metazoa > Chordata > Mammalia > Artiodactyla > Delphinidae > Leucopleurus > Leucopleurus acutus. The sequence goes on from NC_139143.1 coordinate 38,069,767, forward strand.
TTCTTCCAGTCCACCTATTTTGCACCTCCGTCTCTGCGAAGACTTCACTGAGAATCCAAGCGATTTCTGGATCCCTTCTCTCCCCTGAAGCTGTAAACAGTTTAACAAGACAGGTGCGGAACTGCTGTAAGGTAATCTACATCTTGTCTCCCTCTCTGGTATCTAACCTCCCTGCGAATGGGGGTACGTCTCCGTGTCCTGTGCGGTTTTCAGCACAGTACTCTCTACACGTAGTGGATATTTGATTTGGTAAGTGACCGAATAAGTGAATGAGTCACCAAGATAAGGGTATTGTCTCATTCTTTCTCGCTTTTTCCACTTCCAAGTTTCTTTAGTTAGTTTCCTCAGACAAAAGGTTTCTTTGTAGCTACACAGTGGCCAGGTCCAGAGAATGTTGCAGATAGCTGCTGAAAACATCCCTCCTCCACTTGAGAATGGCTTGCTCTCCCTCTCAAGCGGAGAGAGCTGGGATTCGATATTTAATTAAGCGCCTCTGTTCACTTGGCATTTAGAGGCACTAGGGGGCGTTAGTGCTCTACACCCGGTGAAATGCCTGTTTCGTTTGTGATTTTCCTTTGTGAAAAACAACTATGCACAGAGTGTTTTGTGCCAATTTTCCATCCTTTTAGATTGACGGAAAGCATTTTACCTACGTAGAAACAGAAAACGAATAGAAAGAGCGTCGCATTGCGTTTAATGAAAGCTTAGGGCGGTCTCGGTGGTACGTTAGTGAAGTTATCTGGGGACACCTTAGCCACGTACATTGTGTTGGAGAGGCACCGAGAATTCATTCAGGAGTTCTCAAAGTTCGAGGACACGGTTGCCTTACACGTAGGCACGGTGGCAGCCGTGGACATGGCAGTGATTTGGAGAATGTTGTACTAGTCGGCTCTCGCTGTGATAATGCTTTGCAACAAATCTCCCCAAAACTCACTTACATAAAGAAGAATCTAGTTTTCTCGGACCTGTGGGCTAGCTGCAGCGGCTCTCTTGTAGACCTCTCGATGGCGGGTGTTGTTCCATGCCGTGGGTCAGTTTGAGGTCTGTCCCGCACACCTTACCGTGGAGCCCAACTGTGAGGCTGCAGGTCCCTGTCCTCTCGCAGAGTTCACTGAAACGTAAGAGGTGAGCCCAACCACACAAGGCCACGTAAGGCCTCTGCGACTCATTGAAGGCCATCGTGTCTTCCCTTGGCCTCCTGGGAACCCCCTGGCCCCAGGATGCAGCTTCGGTAGCCCAGGGCAACCGGCGGAGGGGGGCGGGCGGGGCTGCAGGAGGGTGGAACGCGGAGGTCACAGAGGGTGTGGGTGTGGCCACCTCTACTGTGACTGAACAAAGGGCGTGGGTGGGGGGCTGGGGGTCCAGGGCAGGGCCCTCAGAGCCCGGTAGGCCCAGGGGGGTGGCGCAAGCACCTAGGCCCAGGCCGAAGAGCGCCTTCTTGGTCTGCGTGGCACGCCGGCCTCTCGCCTTGCCACTCAGGCCGCCCTGCCACTTGAAGTGTGTGTGGCACGCGTCCGCGGAGTACACCTCGCTGCACAGGTAGCCGTGGGACTGGGCGTCGTAGCTTCCTGCGAGGCGGCCGGAGGTCCCGCAGGCGGGTGGGTCCCTGGGACAGACGTGCGGAGCGGCTCCATCCCGGCCCCACTGAGAACCGTCGCCGTTCCGTAAGGCGGGCCGCCTGCTGCAGAATGTAAATCACGTGTCCGTTCTATGGATACGCTGTTTAGTTTACCAGGCAAGACTTTCTTGGTGAAAGAAGCAGCGTTGGCTTGCATCGTCGAGCAGGCTTGTCATCTGGCTGTGCACTGGTACTCTCTCTCTAGGTGTGCTAGTCCGCAGGGCAGGGCATCCCCTGGGCAGGGCGGAGCGTGATCTCTGTGGCCTCGTCTTGCAGCTCCTTCCTTTCATTCTCAATCATCCTGCCCACAGTGGCCTCCTCTCAGGCCTGCATACTTACAACGGCGCATTGCCCGTGCTGCCGCTCTGCAGGAAGTGTCCCTCTCTTTAGTTTGCAGCTGACTGATGCCGCCTCACCCTTCTCATCTCTTCTCAGGTGTCACTTGGTCAAGAAAGTGTCCCCTTACCTACTCAACTCATCTCATCTCCCTACCGTAGCTCACGTGACACCACGCACCTCTCGCTTATGGCCGTCATCGCCTTTCGCATCCAGTTTCAGGTAGGTAAGTTTACCCCGTGGTCCGTGAGGAAGAAGAGATCACGCCTGTTTTGCTTACTCTTGATTCCCAGCGACTAGCCCGGTTACTGATAACCTCTGTTAGAGGGAGAAAGGAATGCACCCAATCCCTGGTGAAGCCCCGACCGTTTTCCTTTCTAGTGTCCCTCGTACTCCTCCCTGCCGTCTGTGTCGCCCTTACTCCGCGTCTACCGTTTATGAGTTTACACCTGGGTTACGGTGACTGCTTCGGAGAATCGCATGCCTTTCTACCTCCCTCGCTGCGACCTCTCCTACACCTCCCAGGGCTCTTGGGTTATGCCCTTGCCCTCTTCCGAGCCGTCCGTGGCACCCGCTGTCAACCCCGTACGGCCAGGCTCCTAAGACTGACACTCCAGGCCCTCCGTAATTTGGCTTCAGTTTCACTTTCTAGACGTTTCAAGAAAGAACGGGGTCTAAATATCTGTTCACCTCTGCTCCGTTTCATATCTACCCACGAGGTTAATTTTTTTGTTTCTTCCAGTCCACCTATTTTGCACCTCCGTCTCTGCGAAGACTTCACTGAGAATCCAAGCGATTTCTGGATCCCTTCTCTCCCCTGAAGCTGTAAACAGTTTAACAAGACAGGTGCGGAACTGCCGTAAGGTAATCTACATCTTGTCTCCCTCTCTGGTATCTAACCTCCCTGCGAATGGGGGTACGTCTCCGTGTTCTGTGCGGTTTTCAGCACAGTATTCTCTACACGTAGTGGATATTTGATTTGGTAAGTGACCGAATAAGTGAATGAGTCACCAAGATAAGGGTATTGTCTCATTCTTTCTCGCTTTTTCCACTTCCAAGTTTCTTTAGTTAGTTTCCTCAGACAAAAGGTTTCTTTGTAGCTACACAGTGGCCAGGTCCAGAGAATGTTGCAGATAGCTGCTGAAAACATCCCTCCTCCACTTGAGAATGGCTTGCTCTCCCTCTCAAGCGGAGAGAGCTGGGATTCGATATTTAATTAAGCGCCTCTGTTCACTTGGCATTTAGAGGCACTAGGGGGCGTTAGTGCTCTACACCCGGTGAAATTCCTGTTTCGTTTGTAATTTTCCTTTGTGAAAAACAACTATGCACAGAGTGTTTTGTGCCAATTTTCCATCCTTTTAGATTGACGGAAAGCATTTTACCTACGTAGAAACAGAAAACGAATAGTAAGAGCGTTGCATTGCGTTTAATGAAAGCTTAGGGCGGTCTCGGTGGTACGTTAGTGAAGTTATCTGGGGACACCTTAGCCACGTACATTGTGTTGGAGAGGCACCGAGAATTCATTCAGGAGTTCTCAAAGTTCGAGGACACAGTTGCCTTACACGTAGGCACGGTGGCAGCCGTGGACATGGCAGTGATTTGGAGAATGTTGTACTCGTCGGCTCTTGCTGTGATAATGCTTTGCAACAAATCTCCCCAAAACTCACTTACATAAAGAAGAATCTAGTTTTCTCGGACCTGTGGGCTAGCTGCAGCGGCTCTCTTGTAGACCTCTCGATGGCGGGTGTTGGTCCATGCCGTGGGTCAGTTTGAGGTCTGTCCCGCACACCTTACCGTGGAGCCCAACTGTGAGGCTGCAGGTCCCTGTCCTCTAGCAGAGTTCACTGAAACGTAAGAGGTGAGCCCAACCACACAAGGCCACGTAAGGCCTCTGCGACTCATTGAAGGCCATCGTGTCTTCCCTTGGCCTCCTGGGAACCCCCTGGCCCCAGGATGCAGCTTCGGTAGCCCAGGGCAACCGGCGGAGGGGGGCGGGCGGGGCTGCAGGAGGGTGGAACGCTGAGGTCACAGAGGGTGTGGGTGTGGCCACCTCTGCTGTGACTGAACCAAGGGCGTGGGTGGGGGGCTGGGGGTCCAGGGCAGGGCCCTCAGAGCCCGGTAGGCCCAGGGGGGCGGCGCAAGCACCTAGGCCCAGGCCGAAGAGCGCCTTCTTGGTCTGCGCGGCAGGCCGGCCTCTCGCCTTGCCACTCAGGCCGCCCTCCCTCTTGAAGTGTGTGTGGCACGCGTCCGCGGAGTACACCTCGCTGCACAGGTAGCCGTGGGACTGGTCGTCGTAGCTTCCTGCGAGGCGGCCGGAGGTCCCGCAGGCGGGTGGGTCCATGGGACAGACGTGCGGAGCGGCTCCTGCCCGGCCCCCCTGAGAACCGTCGCCGTTCCGTAAGGCGGGGCGCCTGCTTCAGAATGTAAATCACGTGTCCGCTCTATGGATACGCTGTTTAGTTTACCAGGCAAGACTTTCTTGGTGAAAGAAGCAGCGTTGGCTTGCATCGTCGAGCAGGCTTGTCATCTGGCTGTGCACTGGTACTCTCTCTCTGGGTGTGCTAGTCCGCAGGGCAGGGCATCCCCTGGGCAGGGTGGAGCGTGATCTCTGCGGCCTCGTCTTGCAGCTCCTTCCTTTCATTCTCAATCATCCTGCCCACAGTGGCCTCCTCTCAGGCCTGCATACTTACAACGGCGCATTGCCCGTGCTGCCCCTCTGCAGGAAGTGTCCCTCTGTTTAGTTTGCAGCTGACTGATGCCGCCTCACCCTTCTCATCTCTTCTCAGGTGTCACTTGGTCAAGAAAGCGTCCCCTTACCTACTCAACTCATCTCGTCTCCCTACCGTAGCTCACGTGACACCACGCACCTCTCGCTTATGGCCGTCATCGCCTTTCGCATCCAGTTTCAGGTAGGTAAGTTTACCCCGTGGTCCGTGAGGAAGAAGAGATCACGCCTGTTTTGCTTACTCTTGATTCCCAGCGACTAGCCCGGTTACTGATAACCTCTGTTAGAGGGAGAAAGGAATGCACCCAATCCCTGGTGAAGCCCCGACCGTTTTCCTTTCTAGTGTCCCTCGTACTCCTCCCTGCCGTCTGTGTCGCCCTTACTCCGCGTCTACCGTTTATGAGTTTACACCTGGGTTACGGTGACTGCTTCGGAGAATCGCATGCCTTTCTACCTCCCTCGCTGCGACCTCTCCTACACCTCCCAGGGCTCTTGGGTTATGCCCTTGCCCTCTTCCGAGCCGTCCGTGGCACCCGCTGTCAACCCCGTACGGCCAAGCTCCTAAGACTGACACTCCAGGCCCTCCGTAATTTGGCTTCAGTTTCACTTTCTAGACGTTTCAAGAAAGAACGGGGTCTAAATATCTGTGCACCTCTGCTCCGTTTCATATCTACCCACGAGGTTAATTTTTTTGTTTCTTCCAGTCCACCTATTTTGCACCTCCGTCTCTGCGAAGACTTCACTGAGAATCCAAGCGATTTCTGGATCCCTTCTCTCCCCTGAAGCTGTAAACAGTTTAACAAGACAGGTGCGGAACTGCCGTAAGGTAATCTACATCTTGTCTCCCTCTCTGGTATCTAACATCCCTGCGAATGGGGGTACGTCTCCGTGTTCTGTGCGGTTTTCAGCACAGTACTCTCTACACGTAGTGGATATTTGATTTGGTAAGTGACCGAATAAGTGAATGAGTCACCAAGATAAGGGTATTGTCTCATTCTTTCTCGCTTTTTCCACTTCCAAGTTTCTTTAGTTAGTTTCCTCAGACAAAAGGTTTCTTTGTAGCTACACAGTGGCCAGGTCCAGAGAATGTTGCAGATAGCTGCTGAAAACATCCCTCCTCCACTTGAGAATGGCTTGCTCTCCCTCTCAAGCGGAGAGAGCTGGGATTCGATATTTAATTAAGCGCCTCTGTTCACTTGGCATTTAGAGGCACTAGGGGGCGTTAGTGCTCTACACCCGGTGAAATGCCTGTTTCGTTTGTGATTTTCCTTTGTGAAAAACAACTATGCACAGAGTGTTTTGTGCCAATTTTCCATCCTTTTAGATTGACGGAAAGCATTTTACCTACGTAGAAACAGAAAACGAATAGAAAGAGCGTCGCATTGCGTTTAATGAAAGCTTAGGGCGGTCTCGGTGGTACGTTAGTGAAGTTATCTGGGGACACCTTAGCCACGTACATTGTGTTGGAGAGGCACCGAGAATTCATTCAGGAGTTCTCAAAGTTCGAGGACACGGTTGCCTTACACGTAGGCACGGTGGCAGCCGTGGACATGGCAGTGATTTGGAGAATGTTGTACTAGTCGGCTCTCGCTGTGATAATGCTTTGCAACAAATCTCCCCAAAACTCACTTACATAAAGAAGAATCTAGTTTTCTCGGACCTGTGGGCTAGCTGCAGCGGCTCTCTTGTAGACCTCTCGATGGCGGGTGTTGTTCCATGCCGTGGGTCAGTTTGAGGTCTGTCCCGCACACCTTACCGTGGAGCCCAACTGTGAGGCTGCAGGTCCCTGTCCTCTCGCAGAGTTCACTGAAACGGAAGAGGTGAGCCCAACCACACAAGGCCACGTAAGGCCTCTGCGACTCATTGAAGGCCATCGTGTCTTCCCTTGGCCTCCTGGGAACCCCCTGGCCCCAGGATGCAGCTTCGGTAGCCCAGGGCAACCGGCGGAGGGGGGCGGGCGGGGCTGCAGGAGGGTGGAACGCGGAGGTCACAGAGGGTGTGGGTGTGGCCACCTCTACTGTGACTGAACCAAGGGCGTGGGTGGGGGGCTGGGGGTCCAGGGCAGGGCCCTCAGAGCCCGGTAGGCCCAGGGGGGTGGCGCAAGCACCTAGGCCCAGGCCGAAGAGCGCCTTCTTGGTCTGCGTGGCACGCCGGCCTCTCGCCTTGCCACTCAGGCCGCCCTGCCACTTGAAGTGTGTGTGGCACGCGTCCGCGGAGTACACCTCGCTGCACAGGTAGCCGTGGGACTGGGCGTCGTAGCTTCCTGCGAGGCGGCCGGAGGTCCCGCAGGCGGGTGGGTCCCTGGGACAGACGTGCGGAGCGGCTCCATCCCGGCCCCACTGAGAACCGTCGCCATTCCGTAAGGCGGGGCGCCTGCTGCAGAATGTAAATCACGTGTCCGTTCTATGGATACGCTGTTTAGTTTACCAGGCAAGACTTTCTTGGTGAAAGAAGCAGCGTTGGCTTGCATCGTCGAGCAGGCTTGTCATCTGGCTGTGCACTGGTACTCTCTCTCTGGGTGTGCTAGTCCGCAGGGCAGGGCATCCCCTGGGCAGGGCGGAGCGTGATCTCTGTGGCCTCGTCTTGCAGCTCCTTCCTTTCATTCTCAATCATCCTGCCCACAGTGGCCTCCTCTCAGGCCTGCATACTTACAACGGCGCATTGCCCGTGCTGCCGCTCTGCAGGAAGTGTCCCTCTCTTTAGTTTGCAGCTGACTGATGCCGCCTCACCCTTCTCATCTCTTCTCAGGTGTCACTTGGTCAAGAAAGTGTCCCCTTACCTACTCAACTCATCTCGTCTCCCTACCGTAGCTCACGTGACACCACGCACCTCTTGCTTATGGCCGTCATCGCCTTTCGCATCCAGTTTCAGGTAGGTAAGTTTACCCCGTGGTCCGTGAGGAAGAAGAGATCACGCCTGTTTTGCTTACTCTTGATTCCCAGCGACTAGCCCGGTTACTGATAACCTCTGTTAGAGGGAGAAAGGAATGCACCCAATCCCTGGTGAAGCCCCGACCGTTTTCCTTTCTAGTGTCCCTCGTACTCCTCCCTGCCGTCTGTGTCGCCCTTACTCCGCGTCTACCGTTTATGAGTTTACACCTGGGTTACGGTGACTGCTTCGGAGAATCGCATGCCTTTCTACCTCCCTCGCTGCGACCTCTCCTACACCTCCCAGGGCTCTTGGGTTATGCCCTTGCCCTCTTCCGAGCCGTCCGTGGCACCCGCTGTCAACCCCGTACGGCCAGGCTCCTAAGACTGACACTCCAGGCCCTCCGTAATTTGGCTTCAGTTTCACTTTCTAGACGTTTCAAGAAAGAACGGGGTCTAAATATCTGTGCACCTCTGCTCCGTTTCATATCTAACCACGAGGTTAATTTTTTTGTTTCTTCCAGTCCACCTATTTTGCACCTCCGTCTCTGCGAAGACTTCACTGAGAATCCAAGCGATTTCTGGATCCCTTCTCTCCCCTGAAGCTGTAAACAGTTTAACAAGACAGGTGCGGAACTGCCGTAAGGTAATCTACATCTTGTCTCCCTCTCTGGTATCTAACCTCCCTGCGAATGGGGGTACGTCTCCGTGTTCTGTGCGGTTTTCAGCACAGTATTCTCTACACGTAGTGGATATTTGATTTGGTAAGTGACCGAATAAGTGAATGAGTCACCAAGATAAGGGTATTGTCTCATTCTTTCTCGCTTTTTCCACTTCCAAGTTTCTTTAGTTAGTTTCCTCAGACAAAAGGTTTCTTTGTAGCTACACAGTGGCCAGGTCCAGAGAATGTTGCAGATAGCTGCTGAAAACATCCCTCCTCCACTTGAGAATGGCTTGCTCTCCCTCTCAAGCGGAGAGAGCTGGGATTCGATATTTAATTAAGCGCCTCTGTTCACTTGGCATTTAGAGGCACTAGGGGGCGTTAGTGCTCTACACCCGGTGAAATGCCTGTTTCGTTTGTGATTTTCCTTTGTGAAAAACAACTATGCACAGAGTGTTTTGTGCCAATTTTCCATCCTTTTAGATTGACGGAAAGCATTTTACCTACGTAGAAACAGAAAACGAATAGAAAGAGCGTTGCATTGCGTTTAATGAAAGCTTAGGGCGGTCTCGGTGGTACGTTAGTGAAGTTATCTGGGGACACCTTAGCCACGTACATTGTGTTGGAGAGGCACCGAGAATTCATTCAGGAGTTCTCAAAGTTCGAGGACACAGTTGCCTTACACGTAGGCACGGTGGCAGCCGTGGACATGGCAGTGATTTGGAGAATGTTGTACTCGTCGGCTCTTGCTGTGATAATGCTTTGCAACAAATCTCCCCAAAACTCACTTACATAAAGAAGAATCTAGTTTTCTCGGACCTGTGGGCTAGCTGCAGCGGCTCTCTTGTAGACCTCTCGATGGCGGGTGTTGCTCCATGCCGTGGGTCAGTTTGAGGTCTGTCCCGCACACCTTACCGTGGAGCCCAACTGTGAGGCTGCAGGTCCCTGTCCTCTAGCAGAGTTCACTGAAACGTAAGAGGTGAGCCCAACCACACAAGGCCACGTAAGGCCTCTGCGACTCATTGAAGGCCATCGTGTCTTCCCTTGGCCTCCTGGGAACCCCCTGGCCCCAGGATGCAGCTTCGGTAGCCCAGGGCAACCGGCGGAGGGGGGCGGGCGGGGCTGCAGGAGGGTGGAACGCTGAGGTCACAGAGGGTGTGGGTGTGGCCACCTCTGCTGTGACTGAACCAAGGGCGTGGGTGGGGGGCTGGGGGTCCAGGGCAGGGCCCTCAGAGCCCGGTAGGCCCAGGGGGGCGGCGCAAGCACCTAGGCCCAGGCCGAAGAGCGCCTTCTTGGTCTGCGCGGCAGGCCGGCCTCTCGCCTTGCCACTCAGGCCGCCCTGCCACTTGAAGTGTGTGTGGCACGCGTCCGCGGAGTACACCTCGCTGCACAGGTAGCCGTGGGACTGGTCGTCGTAGCTTCCTGCGAGGCGGCCGGAGGTCCCGCAGGCGGGTGGGTCCCTGGGACAGACGTGCGGAGCGGCTCCTGCCCGGCCCCCCTGAGAACCGTTGCCGTTCCGTAAGGCGGGGCGCCTGCTTCAGAATGTAAATCACGTGTCCGCTCTATGGATACGCTGTTTAGTTTACCAGGCAAGACTTTCTTGGTGAAAGAAGCAGCGTTGGCTTGCATCGTCGAGCAGGCTTGTCATCTGGCTGTGCACTGGTACTCTCTCTCTGGGTGTGCTAGTCCGCAGGGCAGGGCATCCCCTGGGCAGGGTGGAGCGTGATCTCTGCGGCCTCGTCTTGCAGCTCCTTCCTTTCATTCTCAATCATCCTGCCCACAGTGGCCTCCTCTCAGGCCTGCATACTTACAACGGCGCATTGCCCGTGCTGCCCCTCTGCAGGAAGTGTCCCTCTGTTTAGTTTGCAGCTGACTGATGCCGCCTCACCCTTCTCATCTCTTCTCAGGTGTCACTTGGTCAAGAAAGCGTCCCCTTACCTACTCAACTCATCTCGTCTCCCTACCGTAGCTCACGTGACACCACGCACCTCTCGCTTATGGCCGTCATCGCCTTTCGCATCCAGTTTCAGGTAGGTAAGTTTACCCCGTGGTCCGTGAGGAAGAAGAGATCACGCCTGTTTTGCTTACTCTTGATTCCCAGCGACTAGCCCGGTTACTGATAACCTCTGTTAGAGGGAGAAAGGAATGCACCCAATCCCTGGTGAAGCCCCGACCGTTTTCCTTTCTAGTGTCCCTCGTACTCCTCCCTGCCGTCTGTGTCGCCCTTACTCCGCGTCTACCGTTTATGAGTTTACACCTGGGTTACGGTGACTGCTTCGGAGAATCGCATGCCTTTCTACCTCCCTCGCTGCGACCTCTCCTACACCTCCCAGGGCTCTTGGGTTATGCCCTTGCCCTCTTCCGAGCCGTCCGTGGCACCCGCTGTCAACCCCGTACGGCCAAGCTCCTAAGACTGACACTCCAGGCCCTCCGTAATTTGGCTTCAGTTTCACTTTCTAGACGTTTCAAGAAAGAACGGGGTCTAAATATCTGTGCACCTCTGCTCCGTTTCATATCTACCCACGAGGTTAATTTTTTTGTTTCTTCCAGTCCACCTATTTTGCACCTCCGTCTCTGCGAAGACTTCACTGAGAATCCAAGCGATTTCTGGATCCCTTCTCTCCCCTGAAGCTGTAAACAGTTTAACAAGACAGGTGCGGAACTGCCGTAAGGTAATCTACATCTTGTCTCCCTCTCTGGTATCTAACCTCCCTGCGAATGGGGGTACGTCTCCGTGTTCTGTGCGGTTTTCAGCACAGTACTCTCTACACGTAGTGGATATTTGATTTGGTAAGTGACCGAATAAGTGAATGAGTCACCAAGATAAGGGTATTGTCTCATTCTTTCTCGCTTTTTCCACTTCCAAGTTTCTTTAGTTAGTTTCCTCAGACAAAAGGTTTCTTTGTAGCTACACAGTGGCCAGGTCCAGAGAATGTTGCAGATAGCTGCTGAAAACATCCCTCCTCCACTTGAGAATGGCTTGCTCTCCCTCTCAAGCGGAGAGAGCTGGGATTCGATATTTAATTAAGCGCCTCTGTTCACTTGGCATTTAGAGGCACTAGGGGGCGTTAGTGCTCTACACCCGGTGAAATGCCTGTTTCGTTTGTGATTTTCCTTTGTGAAAAACAACTATGCACAGAGTGTTTTGTGCCAATTTTCCATCCTTTTAGATTGACGGAAAGCATTTTACCTACGTAGAAACAGAAAACGAATAGAAAGAGCGTCGCATTGCGCTTACTGAAAGCTTAGGGCGGTCTCGGTGGTACGTTAGTGAAGTTATCTGGGGACACCTTAGCCACGTACATTGTGTTGGAGAGGCACCGAGAATTCATTCAGGAGTTCTCAAAGTTCGAGGACACGGTTGCCTTACACGTAGGCACGGTGGCAGCCGTGGACATGGCAGTGATTTGGAGAATGTTGTACTAGTCGGCTCTCGCTGTGATAATGCTTTGCAACAAATCTCCCCAAAACTCACTTACATAAAGAAGAATCTAGTTTTCTCGGACCTGTGGGCTAGCTGCAGCGGCTCTCTTGTAGACCTCTCGATGGCGGGTGTTGCTCCATGCCGTGGGTCAGTTTGAGGTCTGTCCCGCACACCTTACCGTGGAGCCCAACTGTGAGGCTGCAGGTCCCTGTCCTCTCGCAGAGTTCACTGAAACGTAAGAGGTGAGCCCAACCACACAAGGCCACGTAAGGCCTCTGCGACTCATTGAAGGCCATCGTGTCTTCCCTTGGCCTCCTGGGAACCCCCTGGCCCCAGGATGCAGCTTCGGTAGCCCAGGGCAACCGGCGGAGGGGGGCGGGCGGGGCTGCAGGAGGGTGGAACGCTGAGGTCACAGAGGGTGTGGGTGTGGCCACCTCTGCTGTGACTGAACCAAGGGCGTGGGTGGGGGGCTGGGGGTCCAGGGCAGGGCCCTCAGAGCCCGGTAGGCCCAGGGGGGCGGCGCAAGCACCTAGGCCCAGGCCGAAGAGCGCCTTCTTGGTCTGCGCGGCAGGCCGGCCTCTCGCCTTGCCACTCAGGCCGCCCTCCCTCTTGAAGTGTGTGTGGCACGCGTCCGCGGAGTACACCTCGCTGCACAGGTAGCCGTGGGACTGGGCGTCGTAGCTTCCTGCGAGGCGGCCGGAGGTCCCGCAGGCGGGTGGGTCCCTGGGACAGACGCGCGGAGCGGCTCCTGCCCGGCCCCCCTGAGAACCGTCGCCGTTCCGTAAGGCGGGGCGCCTGCTTCAGAATGTAAATCACGTGTCCGCTCTATGGATACGCTGTTTAGTTTACCAGGCAAGACTTTCTTGGTGAAAGAAGCAGCGTTGGCTTGCATCGTCGAGCAGGCTTGTCATCTGGCTGTGCACTGGTACTCTCTCTCTGGGTGTGCTAGTCCGCAGGGCAGGGCATCCCCTGGGCAGGGTGGAGCGTGATCTCTGCGGCCTCGTCTTGCAGCTCCTTCCTTTCATTCTCAATCATCCTGCCCACAGTGGCCTCCTCTCAGACCTGCATACTTACAACGGCGCATTGCCCGTGCTGCCCCTCTGCAGGAAGTGTCCCTCTGTTTAGTTTGCAGCTGACTGATGCCGCCTCACCCTTCTCATCTCTTCTCAGGTGTCACTTGGTCAAGAAAGCGTCCCCTTACCTACTCAACTCATCTCGTCTCCCTACCGTAGCTCACGTGACACCACGCACCTCTCGCTTATGGCCGTCATCGCCTTTCGCATCCAGTTTCAGGTAGGTAAGTTTACCCCGTGGTCCGTGAGGAAGAAGAGATCACGCCTGTTTTGCTTACTCTTGATTCCCAGCGACTAGCCCGGTTACTGATAACCTCTGTTAGAGGGAGAAAGGAATGCACCCAATCCCTGGTGAAGCCCCGACCGTTTTCCTTTCTAGTGTCCCTCGTACTCCTCCCTGCCGTCTGTGTCGCCCTTACTCCGCGTCTACCGTTTATGAGTTTACACCTGGGTTACGGTGACTGCTTCGGAGAATCGCATGCCTTTCTACCTCCCTCGCTGCGACCTCTCCTACACCTCCCAGGGCTCTTGGGTTATGCCCTTGCCCTCTTCCGAGCCGTCCGTGGCACCCGCTGTCAACCCCGTACGGCCAAGCTCCTAAGACTGACACTCCAGGCCCTCCGTAATTTGGCTTCAGTTTCACTTTCTAGACGTTTCAAGAAAGAACGGGGTCTAAATATCTGTGCACCTCTGCTCCGTTTCATATCTACCCACGAGGTTAATTTTTTTGTTTCTTCCAGTCCACCTATTTTGCACCTCCGTCTCTGCGAAGACTTCACTGAGAATCCAAGCGATTTCTGGATCCCTTCTCTCCCCTGAAGCTGTAAACAGTTTAACAAGACAGGTGCGGAACTGCCGTAAGGTAATCTACATCTTGTCTCCCTCTCTGGTATCTAACCTCCCTGCGAATGGGGGTACGTCTCCGTGTTCTGTGCGGTTTTCAGCACAGTACTCTCTACACGTAGTGGATATTTGATTTGGTAAGTGACCGAATAAGTGAATGAGTCACCAAGATAAGGGTATTGTCTCATTCTTTCTCGCTTTTTCCACTTCCAAGTTTCTTTAGTTAGTTTCCTCAGACAAAAGGTTTCTTTGTAGCTACACAGTGGCCAGGTCCAGAGAATGTTGCAGATAGCTGCTGAAAACATCCCTCCTCCACTTGAGAATGGCTTGCTCTCCCTCTCAAGCGGAGAGAGCTGGGATTCGATATTTAATTAAGCGCCTCTGTTCACTTGGCATTTAGAGGCACTAGGGGGCGTTAGTGCTCTACACCCGGTGAAATGCCTGTTTCGTTTGTGATTTTCCTTTGTGAAAAACAACTATGCACAGAGTGTTTTGTGCCAATTTTCCATCCTTTTAGATTGACGGAAAGCATTTTACCTACGTAGAAACAGAAAACGAATAGAAAGAGCGTCGCATTGCGTTTAATGAAAGCTTAGGGCGGTCTCGGTGGTACGTTAGTGAAGTTATCTGGGGACACCTTAGCCACGTACATTGTGTTGGAGAGGCACCGAGAATTCATTCAGGAGTTCTCAAAGTTCGAGGACACGGTTGCCTTACACGTAGGCACGGTGGCAGCCGTGGACATGGCAGTGATTTGGAGAATGTTGTACTAGTCGGCTCTCGCTGTGATAATGCTTTGCAACAAATCTCCCCAAAACTCACTTACATAAAGAAGAATCTAGTTTTCTCGGACCTGTGGGCTAGCTGCAGCGGCTCTCTTGTAGACCTCTCGATGGCGGGTGTTGCTCCATGCCGTGGGTCAGTTTGAGGTCTGTCCCGCACACCTTACCGTGGAGCCCAACTGTGAGGCTGCAGGTCCCTGTCCTCTCGCAGAGTTCACTGAAACGTAAGAGGTGAGCCCAACCACACAAGGCCACGTAAGGCCTCTGCGACTCATTGAAGGCCATCGTGTCTTCCCTTGGCCTCCTGGGAACCCCCTGGCCCCAGGATGCAGCTTCGGTAGCCCAGGGCAACCGGCGGAGGGGGGCGGGCGGGGCTGCAGGAGGGTGGAACGCTGAGGTCACAGAGGGTGTGGGTGTGGCCACCTCTGCTGTGACTGAACCAAGGGCGTGGGTGGGGGGCTGGGGGTCCAGGGCAGGGCCCTCAGAGCCCGGTAGGCCCAGGGGGGCGGCGCAAGCACCTAGGCCCAGGCCGAAGAGCGCCTTCTTGGTCTGCGCGGCAGGCCGGCCTCTCGCCTTGCCACTCAGGCCGCCCTCCCTCTTGAAGTGTGTGTGGCACGCGTCCGCGGAGTACACCTCGCTGCACAGGTAGCCGTGGGACTGGTCGTCGTAGCTTCCTGCGAGGCGGCCGGAGGTCCCGCAGGCGGGTGGGTCCCTGGGACAGACGCGCGGAGCGGCTCCTGCCCGGCCCCCCTGAGAACCGTCGCCGTTCCGTAAGGCGGGGCGCCTGCTTCAGAATGTAAATCACGTGTCCGCTCTATGGATACGCTGTTTAGTTTACCAGGCAAGACTTTCTTGGTGAAAGAAGCAGCGTTGGCTTGCATCGTCGAGAAGGCTTGTCATCTGGCTGTGCACTGGTACTCTCTCTCTGGGTGTGCTAGTCCGCAGGGCAGGGCATCCCCTGGGCAGGGTGGAGCGTGATCTCTGCGGCCTCGTCTTGCAGCTCCTTCCTTTCATTCTCAATCATCCTGCCCACAGTGGCCTCCTCTCAGGCCTGCATACTTACAACGGCGCATTGCCCGTGCTGCCCCTCTGCAGGAAGTGTCCCTCTGTTTAGTTTGCAGCTGACTGATGCCGCCTCACCCTTCTCATCTCTTCTCAGGTGTCACTTGGTCAAGAAAGCGTCCCCTTACCTACTCAACTCATCTCGTCTCCCTACCGTAGCTCACGTGACACCACGCACCTCTCGCTTATGGCCGTCATCGCCTTTCGCATCCAGTTTCAGGTAGGTAAGTTTACCCCGTGGTCCGTGAGGAAGAAGAGATCACGCCTGTTTTGCTTACTCTTGATTCCCAGCGACTAGCCCGGTTACTGATAACCTCTGTTAGAGGGAGAAAGGAATGCACCCAATCCCTGGTGAAGCCCCGACCGTTTTCCTTTCTAGTGTCCCTCGTACTCCTCCCTGCCGTCTGTGTCGCCCTTACTCCGCGTCTACCGTTTATGAGTTTACACCTGGGTTACGGTGACTGCTTCGGAGAATCGCATGCCTTTCTACCTCCCTCGCTGCGACCTCTCCTACACCTCCCAGGGCTCTTGGGTTATGCCCTTGCCCTCTTCCGAGCCGTCCGTGGCACCCGCTGTCAACCCCGTACGGCCAAGCTCCTAAGACTGACACTCCAGGCCCTCCGTAATTTGGCTTCAGTTTCACTTTCTAGACGTTTCAAGAAAGAACGGGGTCTAAATATCTGTGCACCTCTGCTCCGTTTCATATCTACCCACGAGGTTAATTTTTTTGTTTCTTCCAGTCCACCTATTTTGCACCTCCGTCTCTGCGAAGACTTCACTGAGAATCCAAGCGATTTCTGGATCCCTTCTCTCCCCTGAAGCTGTAAACAGTTTAACAAGACAGGTGCGGAACTGCTGTAAGGTAATCTACATCTTGTCTCCCTCTCTGGTATCTAACCTCCCTGCGAATGGGGGTACGTCTCCGTGTCCTGTGCGGTTTTCAGCACAGTACTCTCTACACGTAGTGGATATTTGATTTGGTAAGTGACCGAATAAGTGAATGAGTCACCAAGATAAGGGTATTGTCTCATTCTTTCTCGCTTTTTCCACTTCCAAGTTTCTTTAGTTAGTTTCCTCAGACAAAAGGTTTCTTTGTAGCTACACAGTGGCCAGGTCCAGAGAATGTTGCAGATAGCTGCTGAAAACATCCCTCCTCCACTTGAGAATGGCTTGCTCTCCCTCTCAAGCGGAGAGAGCTGGGATTCGATATTTAATTAAGCGCCTCTGTTCACTTGGCATTTAGAGGCACTAGGGGGCGTTAGTGCTCTACACCCGGTGAAATGCCTGTTTCGTTTGTGATTTTCCTTTGTGAAAAACAACTATGCACAGAGTGTTTTGTGCCAATTTTCCATCCTTTTAGATTGACGGAAAGCATTTTACCTACGTAGAAACAGAAAACGAATAGAAAGAGCGTCGCATTGCGTTTAATGAAAGCTTAGGGCGGTCTCGGTGGTACGTTAGTGAAGTTATCTGGGGACACCTTAGCCACGTACATTGTGTTGGAGAGGCACCGAGAATTCATTCAGGAGTTCTCAAAGTTCGAGGACACGGTTGCCTTACACGTAGGCACGGTGGCAGCCGTGGACATGGCAGTGATTTGGAGAATGTTGTACTAGTCGGCTCTCGCTGTGATAATGCTTTGCAACAAATCTCCCCAAAACTCACTTACATAAAGAAGAATCTAGTTTTCTCGGACCTGTGGGCTAGCTGCAGCGGCTCTCTTGTAGACCTCTCGATGGCGGGTGTTGTTCCATGCCGTGGGTCAGTTTGAGGTCTGTCCCGCACACCTTACCGTGGAGCCCAACTGTGAGGCTGCAGGTCCATGTCCTCTCGCAGAGTTCACTGAAACGTAAGAGGTGAGCCCAACCACACAAGGCCACGTAAGGCCTCTGCGACTCATTGAAGGCCATCGTGTCTTCCCTTGGCCTCCTGGGAACCCCCTGGCCCCAGGATGCAGCTTCGGTAGCCCAGGGCAACCGGCGGAGGGGGGCGGGCGGGGCTGCAGGAGGGTGGAACGCGGAGGTCACAGAGGGTGTGGGTGTGGCCACCTCTACTGTGACTGAACAAAGGGCGTGGGTGGGGGGCTGGGGGTCCAGGGCAGGGCCCTCAGAGCCCGGTAGGCCCAGGGGGGTGGCGCAAGCACCTAGGCCCAGGCCGAAGAGCGCCTTCTTGGTCTGCGTGGCACGCCGGCCTCTCGCCTTGCCACTCAGGCCGCCCTGCCACTTGAAGTGTGTGTGGCACGCGTCCGCGGAGTACACCTCGCTGCACAGGTAGCCGTGGGACTGGGCGTCGTAGCTTCCTGCGAGGCGGCCGGAGGTCCCGCAGGCGGGTGGGTCCCTGGGACAGACGTGCGGAGCGGCTCCATCCCGGCCCCACTGAGAACCGTCGCCGTTCCGTAAGGCGGGCCGCCTGCTGCAGAATGTAAATCACGTGTCCGTTCTATGGATACGCTGTTTAGTTTACCAGGCAAGACTTTCTTGGTGAAAGAAGCAGCGTTGGCTTGCATCGTCGAGCAGGCTTGTCATCTGGCTGTGCACTGGTACTCTCTCTCTAGGTGTGCTAGTCCGCAGGGCAGGGCATCCCCTGGGCAGGGCGGAGCGTGATCTCTGTGGCCTCGTCTTGCAGCTCCTTCCTTTCATTCTCAATCATCCTGCCCACAGTGGCCTCCTCTCAGGCCTGCATACTTACAACGGCGCATTGCCCGTGCTGCCGCTCTGCAGGAAGTGTCCCTCTCTTTAGTTTGCAGCTGACTGATGCCGCCTCACCCTTCTCATCTCTTCTCAGGTGTCACTTGGTCAAGAAAGTGTCCCCTTACCTACTCAACTCATCTCATCTCCCTACCGTAGCTCACGTGACACCACGCACCTCTCGCTTATGGCCGTCATCGCCTTTCGCATCCAGTTTCAGGTAGGTAAGTTTACCCCGTGGTCCGTGAGGAAGAAGAGATCACGCCTGTTTTGCTTACTCTTGATTCCCAGCGACTAGCCCGGTTACTGATAACCTCTGTTAGAGGGAGAAAGGAATGCACCCAATCCCTGGTGAAGCCCCGACCGTTTTCCTTTCTAGTGTCCCTCGTACTCCTCCCTGCCGTCTGTGTCGCCCTTACTCCGCGTCTACCGTTTATGAGTTTACACCTGGGTTACGGTGACTGCTTCGGAGAATCGCATGCCTTTCTACCTCCCTCGCTGCGACCTCTCCTACACCTCCCAGGGCTCTTGGGTTATGCCCTTGCCCTCTTCCGAGCCGTCCGTGGCACCCGCTGTCAACCCCGTACGGCCAGGCTCCTAAGACTGACACTCCAGGCCCTCCGTAATTTGGCTTCAGTTTCACTTTCTAGACGTTTCAAGAAAGAACGGGGTCTAAATATCTGTTCACCTCTGCTCCGTTTCATATCTACCCACGAGGTTAATTTTTTTGTTTCTTCCAGTCCACCTATTTTGCACCTCCGTCTCTGCGAAGACTTCACTGAGAATCCAAGCGATTTCTGGATCCCTTCTCTCCCCTGAAGCTGTAAACAGTTTAACAAGACAGGTGCGGAACTGCCGTAAGGTAATCTACATCTTGTCTCCCTCTCTGGTATCTAACCTCCCTGCGAATGGGGGTACGTCTCCGTGTTCTGTGCGGTTTTCAGCACAGTATTCTCTACACGTAGTGGATATTTGATTTGGTAAGTGACCGAATAAGTGAATGAGTCACCAAGATAAGGGTATTGTCTCATTCTTTCTCGCTTTTTCCACTTCCAAGTTTCTTTAGTTAGTTTCCTCAGACAAAAGGTTTCTTTGTAGCTACACAGTGGCCAGGTCCAGAGAATGTTGCAGATAGCTGCTGAAAACATCCCTCCTCCACTTGAGAATGGCTTGCTCTCCCTCTCAAGCGGAGAGAGCTGGGATTCGATATTTAATTAAGCGCCTCTGTTCACTTGGCATTTAGAGGCACTAGGGGGCGTTAGTGCTCTACACCCGGTGAAATTCCTGTTTCGTTTGTAATTTTCCTTTGTGAAAAACAACTATGCACAGAGTGTTTTGTGCCAATTTTCCATCCTTTTAGATTGACGGAAAGCATTTTACCTACGTAGAAACAGAAAACGAATAGTAAGAGCGTTGCATTGCGTTTAATGAAAGCTTAGGGCGGTCTCGGTGGTACGTTAGTGAAGTTATCTGGGGACACCTTAGCCACGTACATTGTGTTGGAGAGGCACCGAGAATTCATTCAGGAGTTCTCAAAGTTCGAGGACACAGTTGCCTTACACGTAGGCACGGTGGCAGCCGTGGACATGGCAGTGATTTGGAGAATGTTGTACTCGTCGGCTCTTGCTGTGATAATGCTTTGCAACAAATCTCCCCAAAACTCACTTACATAAAGAAGAATCTAGTTTTCTCGGACCTGTGGGCTAGCTGCAGCGGCTCTCTTGTAGACCTCTCGATGGCGGGTGTTGGTCCATGCCGTGGGTCAGTTTGAGGTCTGTCCCGCACACCTTACCGTGGAGCCCAACTGTGAGGCTGCAGGTCCCTGTCCTCTAGCAGAGTTCACTGAAACGTAAGAGGTGAGCCCAACCACACAAGGCCACGTAAGGCCTCTGCGACTCATTGAAGGCCATCGTGTCTTCCCTTGGCCTCCTGGGAACCCCCTGGCCCCAGGATGCAGCTTCGGTAGCCCAGGGCAACCGGCGGAGGGGGGCGGGCGGGGCTGCAGGAGGGTGGAACGCTGAGGTCACAGAGGGTGTGGGTGTGGCCACCTCTGCTGTGACTGAACCAAGGGCGTGGGTGGGGGGCTGGGGGTCCAGGGCAGGGCCCTCAGAGCCCGGTAGGCCCAGGGGGGCGGCGCAAGCACCTAGGCCCAGGCCGAAGAGCGCCTTCTTGGTCTGCGCGGCAGGCCGGCCTCTCGCCTTGCCACTCAGGCCGCCCTCCCTCTTGAAGTGTGTGTGGCACGCGTCCGCGGAGTACACCTCGCTGCACAGGTAGCCGTGGGACTGGTCGTCGTAGCTTCCTGCGAGGCGGCCGGAGGTCCCGCAGGCGGGTGGGTCCATGGGACAGACGTGCGGAGCGGCTCCTGCCCGGCCCCCCTGAGAACCGTCGCCGTTCCGTAAGGCGGGGCGCCTGCTTCAGAATGTAAATCACGTGTCCGCTCTATGGATACGCTGTTTAGTTTACCAGGCAAGACTTTCTTGGTGAAAGAAGCAGCGTTGGCTTGCATCGTCGAGCAGGCTTGTCATCTGGCTGTGCACTGGTACTCTCTCTCTGGGTGTGCTAGTCCGCAGGGCAGGGCATCCCCTGGGCAGGGTGGAGCGTGATCTCTGCGGCCTCGTCTTGCAGCTCCTTCCTTTCATTCTCAATCATCCTGCCCACAGTGGCCTCCTCTCAGGCCTGCATACTTACAACGGCGCATTGCCCGTGCTGCCCCTCTGCAGGAAGTGTCCCTCTGTTTAGTTTGCAGCTGACTGATGCCGCCTCACCCTTCTCATCTCTTCTCAGGTGTCACTTGGTCAAGAAAGCGTCCCCTTACCTACTCAACTCATCTCGTCTCCCTACCGTAGCTCACGTGACACCACGCACCTCTCGCTTATGGCCGTCATCGCCTTTCGCATCCAGTTTCAGGTAGGTAAGTTTACCCCGTGGTCCGTGAGGAAGAAGAGATCACGCCTGTTTTGCTTACTCTTGATTCCCAGCGACTAGCCCGGTTACTGATAACCTCTGTTAGAGGGAGAAAGGAATGCACCCAATCCCTGGTGAAGCCCCGACCGTTTTCCTTTCTAGTGTCCCTCGTACTCCTCCCTGCCGTCTGTGTCGCCCTTACTCCGCGTCTACCGTTTATGAGTTTACACCTGGGTTACGGTGACTGCTTCGGAGAATCGCATGCCTTTCTACCTCCCTCGCTGCGACCTCTCCTACACCTCCCAGGGCTCTTGGGTTATGCCCTTGCCCTCTTCCGAGCCGTCCGTGGCACCCGCTGTCAACCCCGTACGGCCAAGCTCCTAAGACTGACACTCCAGGCCCTCCGTAATTTGGCTTCAGTTTCACTTTCTAGACGTTTCAAGAAAGAACGGGGTCTAAATATCTGTGCACCTCTGCTCCGTTTCATATCTACCCACGAGGTTAATTTTTTTGTTTCTTCCAGTCCACCTATTTTGCACCTCCGTCTCTGCGAAGACTTCACTGAGAATCCAAGCGATTTCTGGATCCCTTCTCTCCCCTGAAGCTGTAAACAGTTTAACAAGACAGGTGCGGAACTGCCGTAAGGTAATCTACATCTTGTCTCCCTCTCTGGTATCTAACATCCCTGCGAATGGGGGTACGTCTCCGTGTTCTGTGCGGTTTTCAGCACAGTACTCTCTACACGTAGTGGATATTTGATTTGGTAAGTGACCGAATAAGTGAATGAGTCACCAAGATAAGGGTATTGTCTCATTCTTTCTCGCTTTTTCCACTTCCAAGTTTCTTTAGTTAGTTTCCTCAGACAAAAGGTTTCTTTGTAGCTACACAGTGGCCAGGTCCAGAGAATGTTGCAGATAGCTGCTGAAAACATCCCTCCTCCACTTGAGAATGGCTTGCTCTCCCTCTCAAGCGGAGAGAGCTGGGATTCGATATTTAATTAAGCGCCTCTGTTCACTTGGCATTTAGAGGCACTAGGGGGCGTTAGTGCTCTACACCCGGTGAAATGCCTGTTTCGTTTGTGATTTTCCTTTGTGAAAAACAACTATGCACAGAGTGTTTTGTGCCAATTTTCCATCCTTTTAGATTGACGGAAAGCATTTTACCTACGTAGAAACAGAAAACGAATAGAAAGAGCGTCGCATTGCGTTTAATGAAAGCTTAGGGCGGTCTCGGTGGTACGTTAGTGAAGTTATCTGGGGACACCTTAGCCACGTACATTGTGTTGGAGAGGCACCGAGAATTCATTCAGGAGTTCTCAAAGTTCGAGGACACGGTTGCCTTACACGTAGGCACGGTGGCAGCCGTGGACATGGCAGTGATTTGGAGAATGTTGTACTAGTCGGCTCTCGCTGTGATAATGCTTTGCAACAAATCTCCCCAAAACTCACTTACATAAAGAAGAATCTAGTTTTCTCGGACCTGTGGGCTAGCTGCAGCGGCTCTCTTGTAGACCTCTCGATGGCGGGTGTTGTTCCATGCCGTGGGTCAGTTTGAGGTCTGTCCCGCACACCTTACCGTGGAGCCCAACTGTGAGGCTGCAGGTCCCTGTCCTCTCGCAGAGTTCACTGAAACGGAAGAGGTGAGCCCAACCACACAAGGCCACGTAAGGCCTCTGCGACTCATTGAAGGCCATCGTGTCTTCCCTTGGCCTCCTGGGAACCCCCTGGCCCCAGGATGCAGCTTCGGTAGCCCAGGGCAACCGGCGGAGGGGGGCGGGCGGGGCTGCAGGAGGGTGGAACGCGGAGGTCACAGAGGGTGTGGGTGTGGCCACCTCTACTGTGACTGAACCAAGGGCGTGGGTGGGGGGCTGGGGGTCCAGGGCAGGGCCCTCAGAGCCCGGTAGGCCCAGGGGGGTGGCGCAAGCACCTAGGCCCAGGCCGAAGAGCGCCTTCTTGGTCTGCGTGGCACGCCGGCCTCTCGCCTTGCCACTCAGGCCGCCCTGCCACTTGAAGTGTGTGTGGCACGCGTCCGCGGAGTACACCTCGCTGCACAGGTAGCCGTGGGACTGGGCGTCGTAGCTTCCTGCGAGGCGGCCGGAGGTCCCGCAGGCGGGTGGGTCCCTGGGACAGACGTGCGGAGCGGCTCCATCCCGGCCCCACTGAGAACCGTCGCCGTTCCGTAAGGCGGGGCGCCTGCTGCAGAATGTAAATCACGTGTCCGTTCTATGGATACGCTGTTTAGTTTACCAGGCAAGACTTTCTTGGTGAAAGAAGCAGCGTTGGCTTGCATCGTCGAGCAGGCTTGTCATCTGGCTGTGCACTGGTACTCTCTCTCTGGGTGTGCTAGTCCGCAGGGCAGGGCATCCCCTGGGCAGGGCGGAGCGTGATCTCTGTGGCCTCGTCTTGCAGCTCCTTCCTTTCATTCTCAATCATCCTGCCCACAGTGGCCTCCTCTCAGGCCTGCATACTTACAACGGCGCATTGCCCGTGCTGCCGCTCTGCAGGAAGTGTCCCTCTCTTTAGTTTGCAGCTGACTGATGCCGCCTCACCCTTCTCATCTCTTCTCAGGTGTCACTTGGTCAAGAAAGTGTCCCCTTACCTACTCAACTCATCTCGTCTCCCTACCGTAGCTCACGTGACACCACGCACCTCTTGCTTATGGCCGTCATCGCCTTTCGCATCCAGTTTCAGGTAGGTAAGTTTACCCCGTGGTCCGTGAGGAAGAAGAGATCACGCCTGTTTTGCTTACTCTTGATTCCCAGCGACTAGCCCGGTTACTGATAACCTCTGTTAGAGGGAGAAAGGAATGCACCCAATCCCTGGTGAAGCCCCGACCGTTTTCCTTTCTAGTGTCCCTCGTACTCCTCCCTGCCGTCTGTGTCGCCCTTACTCCGCGTCTACCGTTTATGAGTTTACACCTGGGTTACGGTGACTGCTTCGGAGAATCGCATGCCTTTCTACCTCCCTCGCTGCGACCTCTCCTACACCTCCCAGGGCTCTTGGGTTATGCCCTTGCCCTCTTCCGAGCCGTCCGTGGCACCCGCTGTCAACCCCGTACGGCCAGGCTCCTAAGACTGACACTCCAGGCCCTCCGTAATTTGGCTTCAGTTTCACTTTCTAGACGTTTCAAGAAAGAACGGGGTCTAAATATCTGTGCACCTCTGCTCCGTTTCATATCTAACCACGAGGTTAATTTTTTTGTTTCTTCCAGTCCACCTATTTTGCACCTCCGTCTCTGCGAAGACTTCACTGAGAATCCAAGCGATTTCTGGATCCCTTCTCTCCCCTGAAGCTGTAAACAGTTTAACAAGACAGGTGCGGAACTGCCGTAAGGTAATCTACATCTTGTCTCCCTCTCTGGTATCTAACCTCCCTGCGAATGGGGGTACGTCTCCGTGTTCTGTGCGGTTTTCAGCACAGTATTCTCTACACGTAGTGGATATTTGATTTGGTAAGTGACCGAATAAGTGAATGAGTCACCAAGATAAGGGTATTGTCTCATTCTTTCTCGCTTTTTCCACTTCCAAGTTTCTTTAGTTAGTTTCCTCAGACAAAAGGTTTCTTTGTAGCTACACAGTGGCCAGGTCCAGAGAATGTTGCAGATAGCTGCTGAAAACATCCCTCCTCCACTTGAGAATGGCTTGCTCTCCCTCTCAAGCGGAGAGAGCTGGGATTCGATATTTAATTAAGCGCCTCTGTTCACTTGGCATTTAGAGGCACTAGGGGGCGTTAGTGCTCTACACCCGGTGAAATGCCTGTTTCGTTTGTGATTTTCCTTTGTGAAAAACAACTATGCACAGAGTGTTTTGTGCCAATTTTCCATCCTTTTAGATTGACGGAAAGCATTTTACCTACGTAGAAACAGAAAACGAATAGAAAGAGCGTCGCATTGCGTTTAATGAAAGCTTAGGGCGGTCTCGGTGGTACGTTAGTGAAGTTATCTGGGGACACCTTAGCCACGTACATTGTGTTGGAGAGGCACCGAGAATTCATTCAGGAGTTCTCAAAGTTCGAGGACACGGTTGCCTTACACGTAGGCACGGTGGCAGCCGTGGACATGGCAGTGATTTGGAGAATGTTGTACTAGTCGGCTCTCGCTGTGATAATGCTTTGCAACAAATCTCCCCAAAACTCACTTACATAAAGAAGAATCTAGTTTTCTCGGACCTGTGGGCTAGCTGCAGCGGCTCTCTTGTAGACCTCTCGATGGCGGGTGTTGCTCCATGCCGTGGGTCAGTTTGAGGTCTGTCCCGCACACCTTACCGTGGAGCCCAACTGTGAGGCTGCAGGTCCCTGTCCTCTCGCAGAGTTCACTGAAACGTAAGAGGTGAGCCCAACCACACAAGGCCACGTAAGGCCTCTGCGACTCATTGAAGGCCATCGTGTCTTCCCTTGGCCTCCTGGGAACCCCCTGGCCCCAGGATGCAGCTTCGGTAGCCCAGGGCAACCGGCGGAGGGGGGCGGGCGGGGCTGCAGGAGGGTGGAACGCTGAGGTCACAGAGGGTGTGGGTGTGGCCACCTCTGCTGTGACTGAACCAAGGGCGTGGGTGGGGGGCTGGGGGTCCAGGGCAGGGCCCTCAGAGCCCGGTAGGCCCAGGGGGGCGGCGCAAGCACCTAGGCCCAGGCCGAAGAGCGCCTTCTTGGTCTGCGCGGCAGGCCGGCCTCTCGCCTTGCCACTCAGGCCGCCCTGCCACTTGAAGTGTGTGTGGCACGCGTCCGCGGAGTACACCTCGCTGCACAGGTAGCCGTGGGACTGGTCGTCGTAGCTTCCTGCGAGGCGGCCGGAGGTCCCGCAGGCGGGTGGGTCCCTGGGACAGACGTGCGGAGCGGCTCCTGCCCGGCCCCCCTGAGAACCGTTGCCGTTCCGTAAGGCGGGGCGCCTGCTTCAGAATGTAAATCACGTGTCCGCTCTATGGATACGCTGTTTAGTTTACCAGGCAAGACTTTCTTGGTGAAAGAAGCAGCGTTGGCTTGCATCGTCGAGCAGGCTTGTCATCTGGCTGTGCACTGGTACTCTCTCTCTGGGTGTGCTAGTCCGCAGGGCAGGGCATCCCCTGGGCAGGGTGGAGCGTGATCTCTGCGGCCTCGTCTTGCAGCTCCTTCCTTTCATTCTCAATCATCCTGCCCACAGTGGCCTCCTCTCAGGCCTGCATACTTACAACGGCGCATTGCCCGTGCTGCCCCTCTGCAGGAAGTGTCCCTCTGTTTAGTTTGCAGCTGACTGATGCCGCCTCACCCTTCTCATCTCTTCTCAGGTGTCACTTGGTCAAGAAAGCGTCCCCTTACCTACTCAACTCATCTCGTCTCCCTACCGTAGCTCACGTGACACCACGCACCTCTCGCTTATGGCCGTCATCGCCTTTCGCATCCAGTTTCAGGTAGGTAAGTTTACCCCGTGGTCCGTGAGGAAGAAGAGATCACGCCTGTTTTGCTTACTCTTGATTCCCAGCGACTAGCCCGGTTACTGATAACCTCTGTTAGAGGGAGAAAGGAATGCACCCAATCCCTGGTGAAGCCCCGACCGTTTTCCTTTCTAGTGTCCCTCGTACTCCTCCCTGCCGTCTGTGTCGCCCTTACTCCGCGTCTACCGTTTATGAGTTTACACCTGGGTTACGGTGACTGCTTCGGAGAATCGCATGCCTTTCTACCTCCCTCGCTGCGACCTCTCCTACACCTCCCAGGGCTCTTGGGTTATGCCCTTGCCCTCTTCCGAGCCGTCCGTGGCACCCGCTGTCAACCCCGTACGGCCAAGCTCCTAAGACTGACACTCCAGGCCCTCCGTAATTTGGCTTCAGTTTCACTTTCTAGACGTTTCAAGAAAGAACGGGGTCTAAATATCTGTGCACCTCTGCTCCGTTTCATATCTACCCACGAGGTTAATTTTTTTGTTTCTTCCAGTCCACCTATTTTGCACCTCCGTCTCTGCGAAGACTTCACTGAGAATCCAAGCGATTTCTGGATCCCTTCTCTCCCCTGAAGCTGTAAACAGTTTAACAAGACAGGTGCGGAACTGCCGTAAGGTAATCTACATCTTGTCTCCCTCTCTGGTATCTAACCTCCCTGCGAATGGGGGTACGTCTCCGTGTTCTGTGCGGTTTTCAGCACAGTACTCTCTACACGTAGTGGATATTTGATTTGGTAAGTGACCGAATAAGTGAATGAGTCACCAAGATAAGGGTATTGTCTCATTCTTTCTCGCTTTTTCCACTTCCAAGTTTCTTTAGTTAGTTTCCTCAGACAAAAGGTTTCTTTGTAGCTACACAGTGGCCAGGTCCAGAGAATGTTGCAGATAGCTGCTGAAAACATCCCTCCTCCACTTGAGAATGGCTTGCTCTCCCTCTCAAGCGGAGAGAGCTGGGATTCGATATTTAATTAAGCGCCTCTGTTCACTTGGCATTTAGAGGCACTAGGGGGCGTTAGTGCTCTACACCCGGTGAAATGCCTGTTTCGTTTGTGATTTTCCTTTGTGAAAAACAACTATGCACAGAGTGTTTTGTGCCAATTTTCCATCCTTTTAGATTGACGGAAAGCATTTTACCTACGTAGAAACAGAAAACGAATAGAAAGAGCGTCGCATTGCGTTTAATGAAAGCTTAGGGCGGTCTCGGTGGTACGTTAGTGAAGTTATCTGGGGACACCTTAGCCACGTACATTGTGTTGGAGAGGCACCGAGAATTCATTCAGGAGTTCTCAAAGTTCGAGGACACGGTTGCCTTACACGTAGGCACGGTGGCAGCCGTGGACATGGCAGTGATTTGGAGAATGTTGTACTAGTCGGCTCTCGCTGTGATAATGCTTTGCAACAAATCTCCCCAAAACTCACTTACATAAAGAAGAATCTAGTTTTCTCGGACCTGTGGGCTAGCTGCAGCGGCTCTCTTGTAGACCTCTCGATGGCGGGTGTTGCTCCATGCCGTGGGTCAGTTTGAGGTCTGTCCCGCACACCTTACCGTGGAGCCCAACTGTGAGGCTGCAGGTCCCTGTCCTCTCGCAGAGTTCACTGAAACGTAAGAGGTGAGCCCAACCACACAAGGCCACGTAAGGCCTCTGCGACTCATTGAAGGCCATCGTGTCTTCCCTTGGCCTCCTGGGAACCCCCTGGCCCCAGGATGCAGCTTCGGTAGCCCAGGGCAACCGGCGGAGGGGGGCGGGCGGGGCTGCAGGAGGGTGGAACGCTGAGGTCACAGAGGGTGTGGGTGTGGCCACCTCTGCTGTGACTGAACCAAGGGCGTGGGTGGGGGGCTGGGGGTCCAGGGCAGGGCCCTCAGAGCCCGGTAGGCCCAGGGGGGCGGCGCAAGCACCTAGGCCCAGGCCGAAGAGCGCCTTCTTGGTCTGCGCGGCAGGCCGGCCTCTCGCCTTGCCACTCAGGCCGCCCTCCCTCTTGAAGTGTGTGTGGCACGCGTCCGCGGAGTACACCTCGCTGCACAGGTAGCCGTGGGACTGGTCGTCGTAGCTTCCTGCGAGGCGGCCGGAGGTCCCGCAGGCGGGTGGGTCCCTGGGACAGACGCGCGGAGCGGCTCCTGCCCGGCCCCCCTGAGAACCGTCGCCGTTCCGTAAGGCGGGGCGCCTGCTTCAGAATGTAAATCACGTGTCCGCTCTATGGATACGCTGTTTAGTTTACCAGGCAAGACTTTCTTGGTGAAAGAAGCAGCGTTGGCTTGCATCGTCGAGAAGGCTTGTCATCTGGCTGTGCACTGGTACTCTCTCTCTGGGTGTGCTAGTCCGCAGGGCAGGGCATCCCCTGGGCAGGGTGGAGCGTGATCTCTGCGGCCTCGTCTTGCAGCTCCTTCCTTTCATTCTCAATCATCCTGCCCACAGTGGCCTCCTCTCAGGCCTGCATACTTACAACGGCGCATTGCCCGTGCTGCCCCTCTGCAGGAAGTGTCCCTCTGTTTAGTTTGCAGCTGACTGATGCCGCCTCACCCTTCTCATCTCTTCTCAGGTGTCACTTGGTCAAGAAAGCGTCCCCTTACCTACTCAACTCATCTCGTCTCCCTACCGTAGCTCACGTGACACCACGCACCTCTCGCTTATGGCCGTCATCGCCTTTCGCATCCAGTTTCAGGTAGGTAAGTTTACCCCGTGGCCCGTGAGGAAGAAGAGATCACGCCTGTTTTGCTTACTCTTGATTCCCAGCGACTAGCCCGGTTACTGATAACCTCTGTTAGAGGGAGAAAGGAATGCACCCAATCCCTGGTGAAGCCCCGACCGTTTTCCTTTCTAGTGTCCCTCGTACTCCTCCCTGCCGTCTGTGTCGCCCTTACTCCGCGTCTACCGTTTATGAGTTTACACCTGGGTTACGGTGACTGCTTCGGAGAATCGCATGCCTTTCTACCTCCCTCGCTGCGACCTCTCCTACACCTCCCAGGGCTCTTGGGTTATGCCCTTGCCCTCTTCCGAGCCGTCCGTGGCACCCGCTGTCAACCCCGTACGGCCAAGCTCCTAAGACTGACACTCCAGGCCCTCCGTAATTTGGCTTCAGTTTCACTTTCTAGACGTTTCAAGAAAGAACGGGGTCTAAATATCTGTGCACCTCTGCTCCGTTTCATATCTACCCACGAGGTTAATTTTTTTGTTTCTTCCAGTCCACCTATTTTGCACCTCCGTCTCTGCGAAGACTTCACTGAGAATCCAAGCGATTTCTGGATCCCTTCTCTCCCCTGAAGCTGTAAACAGTTTAACAAGACAGGTGCGGAACTGCCGTAAGGTAATCTACATCTTGTCTCCCTCTCTGGTATCTAACCTCCCTGCGAATGGGGGTACGTCTCCGTGTTCTGTGCGGTTTTCAGCACAGTACTCTCTACACGTAGTGGATATTTGATTTGGTAAGTGACCGAATAAGTGAATGAGTCACCAAGATAAGGGTATTGTCTCATTCTTTCTCGCTTTTTCCACTTCCAAGTTTCTTTAGTTAGTTTCCTCAGACAAAAGGTTTCTTTGTAGCTACACAGTGGCCAGGTCCAGAGAATGTTGCAGATAGCTGCTGAAAACATCCCTCCTCCACTTGAGAATGGCTTGCTCTCCCTCTCAAGCGGAGAGAGCTGGGATTCGATATTTAATTAAGCGCCTCTGTTCACTTGGCATTTAGAGGCACTAGGGGGCGTTAGTGCTCTACACCCGGTGAAATGCCTGTTTCGTTTGTGATTTTCCTTTGTGAAAAACAACTATGCACAGAGTGTTTTGTGCCAATTTTCCATCCTTTTAGATTGACGGAAAGCATTTTACCTACGTAGAAACAGAAAACGAATAGAAAGAGCGTCGCATTGCGTTTAATGAAAGCTTAGGGCGGTCTCGGTGGTACGTTAGTGAAGTTATCTGGGGACACCTTAGCCACGTACATTGTGTTGGAGAGGCACCGAGAATTCATTCAGGAGTTCTCAAAGTTCGAGGACACAGTTGCCTTACACGTAGGCACGGTGGCAGCCGTGGACATGGCAGTGATTTGGAGAATGTTGTACTAGTCGGCTCTCGCTGTGATAATGCTTTGCAACAAATCTCCCCAAAACTCACTTACATAAAGAAGAATCTAGTTTTCTCGGACCTGTGGGCTAGCTGCAGCGGCTCTCTTGTAGACCTCTCGATGGCGGGTGTTGCTCCATGCCGTGGGTCAGTTTGAGGTCTGTCCCGCACACCTTACCGTGGAGCCCAACTGTGAGGCTGCAGCTCCCTGTCCTCTCGCAGAGTTCACTGAAACGTAAGAGGTGAGCCCAACCACACAAGGCCACGTAAGGCCTCTGCGACTCATTGAAGGCCATCGTGTCTTCCCTTGGCCTCCTGGGAACCCCCTGGCCCCAGGATGCAGCTTCGGTAGCCCAGGGCAACCGGCGGAGGGGGGCGGGCGGGGCTGCAGGAGGGTGGAACGCTGAGGTCACAGAGGGTGTGGGTGTGGCCACCTCTGCTGTGACTGAACCAAGGGCGTGGGTGGGGGACTGGGGGTCCAGGGCAGGGCCCTCAGAGCCCGGTAGGCCCAGGGGGGCGGCGCAAGCACCTAGGCCCAGGCCGAAGAGCGCCTTCTTGGTCTGCGCGGCAGGCCGGCCTCTCGCCTTGCCACTCAGGCCGCCCTCCCTCTTGAAGTGTGTGTGGCACGCGTCCGCGGAGTACACCTCGCTGCACAGGTAGCCGTGGGACTGGGCGTCGTAGCTTCCTGCGAGGCGGCCGGAGGTCCCGCAGGCGGGTGGGTCCCTGGGACAGACGCGCGGAGCGGCTCCTGCCCGGCCCCCCTGAGAACCGTCGCCGTTCCGTAAGGCGGGGCGCCTGCTTCAGAATGTAAATCACGTGTCCGCTCTATGGATACGCTGTTTAGTTTACCAGGCAAGACTTTCTTGGTGAAAGAAGCAGCGTTGGCTTGCATCCTCGAGCAGGCTTGTCATCTGGCTGTGCACTGGTACTCTCTCTCTGGGTGTGCTAGTCCGCAGGGCAGGGCATCCCCTGGGCAGGGTGGAGCGTGATCTCTGCGGCCTCGTCTTGCAGCTCCTTCCTTTCATTCTCAATCATCCTGCCCACAGTGGCCTCCTCTCAGGCCTGCATACTTACAACGGCGCATTGCCCGTGCTGCCCCTCTGCAGGAAGTGTCCCTCTGTTTAGTTTGCAGCTGACTGATGCCGCCTCACCCTTCTCATCTCTTCTCAGGTGTCACTTGGTCAAGAAAGCGTCCCCTTACCTACTCAACTCATCTCGTCTCCCTACCGTAGCTCACGTGACACCACGCACCTCTCGCTTATGGCCGTCATCGCCTTTCGCATCCAGTTTCAGGTAGGTAAGTTTACCCCGTGGTCCGTGAGGAAGAAGAGATCACGCCTGTTTTGCTTACTCTTGATTCCCAGCGACTAGCCCGGTTACTGATAACCTCTGTTAGAGGGAGAAAGGAATGCACCCAATCCCTGGTGAAGCCCCGACCGTTTTCCTTTCTAGTGTCCCTCGTACTCCTCCCTGCCGTCTGTGTCGCCCTTACTCCGCGTCTACCGTTTATGAGTTTACACCTGGGTTACGGTGACTGCTTCGGAGAATCGCATGCCTTTCTACCTCCCTCGCTGCGACCTCTCCTACACCTCCCAGGGCTCTTGGGTTATGCCCTTGCCCTCTTCCGAGCCATCCGTGGCACCCGCTGTCAACCCCGTACTGCCAAGCTCCTAAGACTGACACTCCAGGCCCTCCGTAATTTGGCTTCAGTTTCACTTTCTAGACGTTTCAAGAAAGAACGGGGTCTAAATATCTGGGCACCTCTGCTCCGTTTCATATCTACCCACGAGGTTAATTTTTTTGTTTCTTCCAGTCCACCTATTTTGCACCTCCGTCTCTGCGAAGACTTCACTGAGAATCCAAGCGATTTCTGGATCCCTTCTCTCCCCTGAAGCTGTAAACAGTTTAACAAGACAGGTGCGGAACTGCCGTAAGGTAATCTACATCTTTTCTCCCTCTCTGGTATCTAACCTCCCGGCGAATGGGGGTACGTCTCCGTGTTCTGTGCGGTTTTCAGCACAGTACTCTCTACACGTAGTGGATATTTGATTTGGTAAGTGACCGAATAAGTGAATGAGTCACCAAGATAAGGGTATTGTCTCATTCTTTCTCGCTTTTTCCACTTCCAAGTTTCTTTAGTTAGTTTCCTCAGACAAAAGGTTTCTTTGTAGCTACACAGTGGCCAGGTCCAGAGAATGTTGCAGATAGCTGCTGAAAACATCCCTCCTCCACTTGAGAATGGCTTGCTCTCCCTCTCAAGCGGAGAGAGCTGGGATTCGATATTTAATTAAGCGCCTCTGTTCACTTGGCATTTAGAGGCACTAGGGGGCGTTAGTGCTCTACACCCGGTGAAATGCCTGTTTCGTTTGTGATTTTCCTTTGTGAAAAACAACTATGCACAGAGTGTTTTGTGCCAATTTTCCATCCTTTTAGATTGACGGAAAGCATTTTACCTACGTAGAAACAGAAAACGAATAGAAAGAGCGTCGCATTGCGCTTACTGAAAGCTTAGGGCGGTCTCGGTGGTACGTTAGTGAAGTTATCTGGGGACACCTTAGCCACGTACATTGTGTTGGAGAGGCACCGAGAATTCATTCAGGAGTTCTCAAAGTTCGAGGACACAGTTGCCTTACACGTAGGCACGGTGGCAGCCGTGGACATGGCAGTGATTTGGAGAATGTTGTACTAGTCGGCTCTCGCTGTGATAATGCTTTGCAACAAATCTCCCCAAAACTCACTTACATAAAGAAGAATCTAGTTTTCTCGGACCTGTGGGCTAGCTGCAGCGGCTCTCTTGTAGACCTCTCGATGGCGGGTGTTGCTCCATGCCGTGGGTCAGTTTGAGGTCTGTCCCGCACACCTTACCGTGGAGCCCAACTGTGAGGCTGCAGGTCCCTGTCCTCTCGCAGAGTTCACTGAAACGTAAGAGGTGAGCCCAACCACACAAGGCCACGTAAGGCCTCTGCGACTCATTGAAGGCCATCGTGTCTTCCCTTGGCCTCCTGGGAACCCCCTGGCCCCAGGATGCAGCTTCGGTAGCCCAGGGCAACCGGCGGAGGGGGGCGGGCGGGGCTGCAGGAGGGTGGAACGCTGAGGTCATAGAGGGTGTGGGTGTGGCCACCTCTGCTGTGACTGAACCAAGGGCGTGGGTGGGGGGCTGGGGGTCCAGGGCAGGGCCCTCAGAGCCCGGTAGGCCCAGGGGGGTGGCGCAAGCACCTAGGCCCAGGCCGAAGAGCGCCTTCTTGGTCTGCGCGGCAGGCCGGCCTCTCGCCTTGCCACTCAGGCCGCCCTCCCTCTTGAAGTGTGTGTGGCACGCGTCCGCGGAGTACACCTCGCTGCACAGGTAGCCGTGGGACTGGGCGTCGTAGCTTCCTGCGAGGCGGCCGGAGGTCCCGCAGGCGGGTGGGTCCCTGGGACAGACGCGCGGAGCGGCTCCTGCCCGGCCCCCCTGAGAACCGTCGCCGTTCCGTAAGGCGGGGCGCCTGCTTCAGAATGTAAATCACGTGTCCGCTCTATGGATACGCTGTTTAGTTTACCAGGCAAGACTTTCTTGGTGAAAGAAGCAGCATTGGCTTGCATCCTCGAGCAGGCTTGTCATCTGGCTGTGCACTGGTACTCTCTCTCTGGGTGTGCTAGTCCGCAGGGCAGGGCATCCCCTGGGCAGGGTGGAGCATGATCTCTGCGGCCTCGTCTTGCAGCTCCTTCCTTTCATTCTCAATCATCCTGCCCACAGTGGCCTCCTCTCAGGCCTGCATACTTACAACGGCGCATTGCCCGTGCTGCCCCTCTGCAGGAAGTGTCCCTCTGTTTAGTTTGCAGCTGACTGATGCCGCCTCACCCTTCTCATCTCTTCTCAGGTGTCACTTGGTCAAGAAAGCGTCCCCTTACCTACTCAACTCATCTCGTCTCCCTACCGTAGCTCACGTGACACCACGCACCTCTCGCTTATGGCCGTCATCGCCTTTCGCATCCAGTTTCAGGTAGGTAAGTTTACCCCGTGGCCCGTGAGGAAGAAGAGATCACGCCTGTTTTGCTTACTCTTGATTCCCAGCGACTAGCCCGGTTACTGATAACCTCTGTTAGAGGGAGAAAGGAATGCACCCAATCCCTGGTGAAGCCCCGACCGTTTTCCTTTCTAGTGTCCCTCGTACTCCTCCCTGCCGTCTGTGTCGCCCTTACTCCGCGTCTACCGTTTATGAGTTTACACCTGGGTTACGGTGACTGCTTCGGAGAATCGCATGCCTTTCTACCTCCCTCGCTGCGACCTCTCCTACACCTCCTAGGGCTCTTGGGTTATGCCCTTGCCCTCTTCCGAGCCGTCCGTGGCACCCGCTGTCAACCCCGTACGGCCAAGCTCCTAAGACTGACACTCCAGGCCCTCCGTAATTTGGCTTCAGTTTCACTTTCTAGACGTTTCAAGAAAGAACGGGGTCTAAATATCTGTGCACCTCTGCTCCGTTTCATATCTACCCACGAGGTTAATTTTTTTGTTTCTTCCAGTCCACCTATTTTGCACCTCCGTCTCTCCGAAGACTTCACTGAGAATCCAAGCGATTTCTGGATCCCTTCTCTCCCCTGAAGCTGTAAACAGTTTAACAAGACAGGTGCGGAACTGCCGTAAGGTAATCTACATCTTGTCTCCCTCTCTGGTATCTAACCTCCCTGCGAATGGGGGTACGTCTCCGTGTTCTGTGCGGTTTTCAGCACAGTACTCTCTACACGTAGTGGATATTTGATTTGGTAAGTGACCGAATAAGTGAATGAGTCACCAAGATAAGGGTATTGTCTCATTCTTTCTCGCTTTTTCCACTTCCAAGTTTCTTTAGTTAGTTTCCTCAGACAAAAGGTTTCTTTGTAGCTACACAGTGGCCAGGTCCAGAGAATGTTGCAGATAGCTGCTGAAAACATCCCTCCTCCACTTGAGAATGGCTTGCTCTCCCTCTCAAGCGGAGAGAGCTGGGATTCGATATTTAATTAAGCGCCTCTGTTCACTTGGCATTTAGAGGCACTAGGGGGCGTTAGTGCTCTACACCCGGTGAAATGCCTGTTTCGTTTGTGATTTTCCTTTGTGAAAAACAACTATGCACAGAGTGTTTTGTGCCAATTTTCCATCCTTTTAGATTGACGGAAAGCATTTTACCTACGTAGAAACAGAAAACGAATAGAAAGAGCGTCGCATTGCGTTTAATGAAAGCTTAGGGCGGTCTCGGTGGTACGTTAGTGAAGTTATCTGGGGACACCTTAGCCACGTACATTGTGTTGGAGAGGCACCGAGAATTCATTCAGGAGTTCTCAAAGTTCGAGGACACAGTTGCCTTACACGTAGGCACGGTGGCAGCCGTGGACATGGCAGTGATTTGGAGAATGTTGTACTAGTCGGCTCTCACTGTGATAATGCTTTGCAACAAATCTCCCCAAAACTCACTTACATAAAGAAGAATCTAGTTTTCTCGGACCTGTGGGCTAGCTGCAGCGGCACTCTTGTAGACCTCTCGATGGCGGGTGTTGCTCCATGCCGTGGGTCAGTTTGAGGTCTGTCCCGCACACCTTACCGTGG
Organism: Leucopleurus acutus; assembly: GCF_964270905.1. Taxonomy (NCBI): domain Eukaryota; kingdom Metazoa; phylum Chordata; class Mammalia; order Artiodactyla; family Delphinidae; genus Leucopleurus; species Leucopleurus acutus. The sequence continues at coordinate 38,105,764 of NC_139143.1, forward strand.
AGCCCAACTGTGAGGCTGCAGCTCCCTGTCCTCTCGCAGAGTTCACTGAAACGTAAGAGGTGAGCCCAACCACACAAGGCCACGTAAGGCCTCTGCGACTCATTGAAGGCCATCGTGTCTTCCCTTGGCCTCCTGGGAACCCCCTGGCCCCAGGATGCAGCTTCGGTAGCCCAGGGCAACCGGCGGAGGGGGGCGGGCGGGGCTGCAGGAGGGTGGAACGCTGAGGTCACAGAGGGTGTGGGTGTGGCCACCTCTGCTGTGACTGAACCAAGGGCGTGGGTGGGGGACTGGGGGTCCAGGGCAGGGCCCTCAGAGCCCGGTAGGCCCAGGGGGGCGGCGCAAGCACCTAGGCCCAGGCCGAAGAGCGCCTTCTTGGTCTGCGCGGCAGGCCGGCCTCTCGCCTTGCCACTCAGGCCGCCCTCCCTCTTGAAGTGTGTGTGGCACGCGTCCATGGAGTACACCTCGCTGCACAGGTAGCCGTGGGACTGGGCGTCGTAGCTTCCTGCGAGGCGGCCGGAGGTCCCGCAGGCGGGTGGGTCCCTGGGACAGACGCGCGGAGCGGCTCCTGCCCGGCCCCCCTGAGAACCGTCGCCGTTCCGTAAGGCGGGGCGCCTGCTTCAGAATGTAAATCACGTGTCCGCTCTATGGATACGCTGTTTAGTTTACCAGGCAAGACTTTCTTGGTGAAAGAAGCAACGTTGGCTTGCATCGTCGAGCAGGCTTGTCATCTGGCTGTGCACTGGTACTCTCTCTCTGGGTGTGCTAGTCCGCAGGGCAGGGCATCCCCTGGGCAGGGTGGAGCGTGATCTCTGCGGCCTCGTCTTGCAGCTCCTTCCTTTCATTCTCAATCATCCTGCCCACAGTGGCCTCCTCTCAGGCCTGCATACTTACAACGGCGCATTGCCCGTGCTGCCCCTCTGCAGGAAGTGTCCCTCTGTTTAGTTTGCAGCTGACTGATGCCGCCTCACCCTTCTCATCTCTTCTCAGGTGTCACTTGGTCAAGAAAGCGTCCCCTTACCTACTCAACTCATCTCGTCTCCCTACCGTAGCTCACGTGACACCACGCACCTCTCGCTTATGGCCGTCATCGCCTTTCGCATCCAGTTTCAGGTAGGTAAGTTTACCCCGTGGTCCGTGAGGAAGAAGAGATCACGCCTGTTTTGCTTACTCTTGATTCCCAGCGACTAGCCCGGTTACTGATAACCTCTGTTAGAGGGAGAAAGGAATGCACCCAATCCCTGGTGAAGCCCCGACCGTTTTCCTTTCTAGTGTCCCTCGTACTCCTCCCTGCCGTCTGTGTCGCCCTTACTCCGCGTCTACCGTTTATGAGTTTACACCTGGGTTACGGTGACTGCTTCGGAGAATCGCATGCCTTTCTACCTCCCTCGCTGCGACCTCTCCTACACCTCCCAGGGCTCTTGGGTTATGCCCTTGCCCTCTTCCGAGCCGTCCGTGGCACCCGCTGTCAACCCCGTACGGCCAAGCTCCTAAGACTGACACTCCAGGCCCTCCGTAATTTGGCTTCAGTTTCACTTTCTAGACGTTTCAAGAAAGAACGGGGTCTAAATATCTGTGCACCTCTGCTCCGTTTCATATCTACCCACGAGGTTAATTTTTTTGTTTCTTCCAGTCCACCTATTTTGCACCTCCGTCTCTGCGAAGACTTCACTGAGAATCCAAGCGATTTCTGGATCCCTTCTCTCCCCTGAAGCTGTAAACAGTTTAACAAGACAGGTGCGGAACTGCCGTAAGGTAATCTACATCTTGTCTCCCTCTCTGGTATCTAACCTCCCTGCGAATTGGGGTACGTCTCCGTGTTCTGTGCGGTTTTCAGCACAGTACTCTCTACACGTAGTGGATATTTGATTTGGTAAGTGACCGAATAAGTGAATGAGTCACCAAGATAAGGGTATTGTCTCATTCTTTCTCGCTTTTTCCACTTCCAAGTTTCTTTAGTTAGTTTCCTCAGACAAAAGGTTTCTTTGTAGCTACACAGTGGCCAGGTCCAGAGAATGTTGCAGATAGCTGCTGAAAACATCCCTCCTCCACTTGAGAATGGCTTGCTCTCCCTCTCAAGCGGAGAGAGCTGGGATTCGATATTTAATTAAGCGCCTCTGTTCACTTGGCATTTAGAGGCACTAGGGGGCGTTAGTGCTCTACACCCGGTGAAATGCCTGTTTCGTTTGTGATTTTCCTTTGTGAAAAACAACTATGCACAGAGTGTTTTGTGCCAATTTTCCATCCTTTTAGATTGACGGAAAGCATTTTACCTACGTAGAAACAGAAAACGAATAGAAAGAGCGTTGCATTGCGTTTAATGAAAGCTTAGGGCGGTCTCGGTGGTACGTTAGTGAAGTTATCTGGGGACACCTTAGCCACGTACATTGTGTTGGAGAGGCACCGAGAATTCATTCAGGAGTTCTCAAAGTTCGAGGACACAGTTGCCTTACACGTAGGCACGGTGGCAGCCGTGGACATGGCAGTGATTTGGAGAATGTTGTACTAGTCGGCTCTTGCTGTGATAATGCTTTGCAACAAATCTCCCCAAAACTCACTTACATAAAGAAGAATCTAGTTTTCTCGGACCTGTGGGCTAGCTGCAGCGGCTCTCTTGTAGACCTCTCGATGGCGGGTGTTGCTCCATGCCGTGGGTCAGTTTGAGGTCTGTCCCGCACACCTTACCGTGGAGCCCAACTGTGAGGCTGCAGGTCCCTGTCCTCTCGCAGAGTTCACTGAAACGTAAGAGGTGAGCCCAACCACACAAGGCCACGTAAGGCCTCTGCGACTCATTGAAGGCCATCGTGTCTTCCCTTGGCCTCCTGGGAACCCCCTGGCCCCAGGATGCAGCTTCGGTAGCCCAGGGCAACCGGCGGAGGGGGGCGGGCGGGGCTGCAGGAGGGTGGAACGCTGAGGTCACAGAGGGTGTGGGTGTGGCCACCTCTGCTGTGACTGAACCAAGGGCGTGGGTGGGGGGCTGGGGGTCCAGGGCAGGGCCCTCAGAGCCCGGTAGGCCCAGGGGGGCGGCGCAAGCACCTAGGCCCAGGCCGAAGAGCGCCTTCTTGGTCTGCGCGGCAGGCCGGCCTCTCGCCTTGCCACTCAGGCCGCCCTCCCACTTGAAGTGTGTGTGGCACGCGTCCGCGGAGTACACCTCGCTGCACAGGTAGCCGTGGGACTGGGCGTCGTAGCTTCCTGCGAGGCGGCCGGAGGTCCCGCAGGCGGGTGGGTCCCTGGGACAGACGCGCGGAGCGGCTCCTGCCCGGCCCCGCTGAGAACCCTCGCCGTTCCGTAAGGCGGGGCGCCTGCTTCAGAATGTAAATCACGTGTCCGCTCTATGGATACGCTGTTTAGTTTACCAGGCAAGACTTTCTTGGTGAAAGAAGCAGCGTTGGCTTGCATCGTCGAGCAGGCTTGTCATCTGGCTGTGCACTGGTACTCTCTCTCTGGGTGTGCTAGTCCGCAGGGCAGGGCATCCCCTGGGCAGGGTGGAGCGTGATCTCTGCGGCCTCGTCTTGCAGCTCCTTCCTTTCATTCTCAATCATCCTGCCCACAGTGGCCTCCTCTCAGGCCTGCATACTTACAACGGCGCATTGCCTGTGCTGCCCCTCTGCAGGAAGTGTCCCTCTGTTTAGTTTGCAGCTGACTGATGCCGCCTCACCCTTCTCATGTCTTCTCAGGTGTCACTTGGTCAAGAAAGCGTCCCCTTACCTACTCAACTCATCTCGTCTCCCTACCGTAGCTCACGTGACACCACGCACCTCTCGCTTATGGCCGTCATCGCCTTTCGCATCCAGTTTCAGGTAGGTAAGTTTACCCCGTGGCCCGTGAGGAAGAAGAGATCACGCCTGTTTTGCTTACTCTTGATTCCCAGCGACTAGCCCGGTTACTGATAACCTCTGTTAGAGGGAGAAAGGAATGCACCCAATCCCTGGTGAAGCCCCGACCGTTTTCCTTTCTAGTGTCCCTCGTACTCCTCCCTGCCGTCTGTGTCGCCCTTACTCCGCGTCTACCGTTTATGAGTTTACACCTGGGTTACGGTGACTGCTTCGGAGAATCGCATGCCTTTCTACCTCCCTCGCTGCGACCTCTCCTACACCTCCCAGGGCTCTTGGGTTATGCCCTTGCCCTCTTCTGAGCCGTCCGTGGCACCCGCTGTCAACCCCGTACGGCCAAGCTCCTAAGACTGACACTCCAGGCCCTCCGTAATTTGGCTTCAGTTTCACTTTCTAGACGTTTCAAGAAAGAACGGGGTCTAAATATCTGTGCACCTCTGCTCCGTTTCATATCTACCCACGAGGTTAATTTTTTTGTTTCTTCCAGTCCACCTATTTTGCACCTCCGTCTCTGCGAAGACTTCACTGAGAATCCAAGCGATTTCTGGATCCCTTCTCTCCCCTGAAGCTGTAAACAGTTTAACAAGACAGGTGCGGAACTGCCGTAAGGTAATCTACATCTTGTCTCCCTCTCTGGTATCTAACCTCCCTGCGAATGGGGGTACGTCTCCGTGTTCTGTGCGGTTTTCAGCACAGTACTCTCTACACGTAGTGGATATTTGATTTGGTAAGTGACCGAATAAGTGAATGAGTCACCAAGATAAGGGTATTGTCTCATTCTTTCTCGCTTTTTCCACTTCCAAGTTTCTTTAGTTAGTTTCCTCAGACAAAAGGTTTCTTTGTAGCTACACAGTGGCCAGGTCCAGAGAATGTTGCAGATAGCTGCTGAAAACATCCCTCCTCCACTTGAGAATGGCTTGCTCTCCCTCTCAAGCGGAGAGAGCTGGGATTCGATATTTAATTAAGCGCCTCTGTTCACTTGGCATTTAGAGGCACTAGGGGGCGTTAGTGCTCTACACCCGGTGAAATGCCTGTTTCGTTTGTGATTTTCCTTTGTGAAAAACAACTATGCACAGAGTGTTTTGTGCCAATTTTCCATCCTTTTAGATTGACGGAAAGCATTTTACCTACGTAGAAACAGAAAACGAATAGAAAGAGCGTCGCATTGCGTTTAATGAAAGCTTAGGGCGGTCTCGGTGGTACGTTAGTGAAGTTATCTGGGGACACCTTAGCCACGTACATTGTGTTGGAGAGGCACCGAGAATTCATTCAGGAGTTCTCAAAGTTCGAGGACACGGTTGCCTTACACGTAGGCACGGTGGCAGCCGTGGACATGGCAGTGATTTGGAGAATGTTGTACTAGTCGGCTCTCGCTGTGATAATGCTTTGCAACAAATCTCCCCAAAACTCACTTACATAAAGAAGAATCTAGTTTTCTCGGACCTGTGGGCTAGCTGCAGCGGCTCTCTTGTAGACCTCTCGATGGCGGGTGTTGCTCCATGCCGTGGGTCAGTTTGAGGTCTGTCCCGCACACCTTACCGTGGAGCCCAACTGTGAGGCTGCAGGTCCCTGTCCTCTCGCAGAGTTCACTGAAACGTAAGAGGTGAGCCCAACCACACAAGGCCACGTAAGGCCTCTGCGACTCATTGAAGGCCATCGTGTCTTCCCTTGGCCTCCTGGGAACCCCCTGGCCCCAGGATGCAGCTTCGGTAGCCCAGGGCAACCGGCGGAGGGGGGCGGGCGGGGCTGCAGGAGGGTGGAACGCTGAGGTCACAGAGGGTGTGGGTGTGGCCACCTCTGCTGTGACTGAACCAAGGGCGTGGGTGGGGGGCTGGGGGTCCAGGGCAGGGCCCTCAGAGCCCGGTAGGCCCAGGGGGGCGGCGCAAGCACCTAGGCCCAGGCCGAAGAGCGCCTTCTTGGTCTGCGCGGCAGGCCGGCCTCTCGCCTTGCCACTCAGGCCGCCCTCCCTCTTGAAGTGTGTGTGGCACGCGTCCGCGGAGTACACCTCGCTGCACAGGTAGCCGTGGGACTGGTCGTCGTAGCTTCCTGCGAGGCGGCCGGAGGTCCCGCAGGCGGGTGGGTCCCTGGGACAGACGCGCGGAGCGGCTCCTGCCCGGCCCCCCTGAGAACCGTCGCCGTTCCGTAAGGCGGGGCGCCTGCTTCAGAATGTAAATCACGTGTCCGCTCTATGGATATGCTGTTTAGTTTACCAGGCAAGACTTTCTTGGTGAAAGAAGCAGCGTTGGCTTGCATCGTCGAGAAGGCTTGTCATCTGGCTGTGCACTGGTACTCTCTCTCTGGGTGTGCTAGTCCGCAGGGCAGGGCATCCCCTGGGCAGGGTGGAGCGTGATCTCTGCGGCCTCGTCTTGCAGCTCCTTCCTTTCATTCTCAATCATCCTGCCCACAGTGGCCTCCTCTCAGGCCTGCATACTTACAACGGCGCATTGCCCGTGCTGCCCCTCTGCAGGAAGTGTCCCTCTGTTTAGTTTGCAGCTGACTGATGCCGTCTCACCCTTCTCATCTCTTCTCAGGTGTCACTTGGTCAAGAAAGCGTCCCCTTACCTACTCAACTCATCTCGTCTCCCTACCGTAGCTCACGTGACACCACGCACCTCTCGCTTATGGCCGTCATCGCCTTTCGCATCCAGTTTCAGGTAGGTAAGTTTACCCCGTGGCCCGTGAGGAAGAAGAGATCACGCCTGTTTTGCTTACTCTTGATTCCCAGCGACTAGCCCGGTTACTGATAACCTCTGTTAGAGGGAGAAAGGAATGCACCCAATCCCTGGTGAAGCCCCGACCGTTTTCCTTTCTAGTGTCCCTCGTACTCCTCCCTGCCGTCTGTGTCGCCCTTACTCCGCGTCTACCGTTTATGAGTTTACACCTGGGTTACGGTGACTGCTTCGGAGAATCGCATGCCTTTCTACCTCCCTCGCTGCGACCTCTCCTACACCTCCCAGGGCTCTTGGGTTATGCCCTTGCCCTCTTCCGAGCCGTCCGTGGCACCCGCTGTCAACCCCGTACGGCCAAGCTCCTAAGACTGACACTCCAGGCCCTCCGTAATTTGGCTTCAGTTTCACTTTCTAGACGTTTCAAGAAAGAACGGGGTCTAAATATCTGTGCACCTCTGCTCCGTTTCATATCTACCCACGAGGTTAATTTTTTTGTTTCTTCCAGTCCACCTATTTTGCACCTCCGTCTCTGCGAAGACTTCACTGAGAATCCAAGCGATTTCTGGATCCCTTCTCTCCCCTGAAGCTGTAAACAGTTTAACAAGACAGGTGCGGAACTGCCGTAAGGTAATCTACATCTTGTCTCCCTCTCTGGTATCTAACCTCCCTGCGAATGGGGGTACGTCTCCGTGTTCTGTGCGGTTTTCAGCACAGTACTCTCTACACGTAGTGGATATTTGATTTGGTAAGTGACCGAATAAGTGAATGAGTCACCAAGATAAGGGTATTGTCTCATTCTTTCTCGCTTTTTCCACTTCCAAGTTTCTTTAGTTAGTTTCCTCAGACAAAAGGTTTCTTTGTAGCTACACAGTGGCCAGGTCCAGAGAATGTTGCAGATAGCTGCTGAAAACATCCCTCCTCCACTTGAGAATGGCTTGCTCTCCCTCTCAAGCGGAGAGAGCTGGGATTCGATATTTAATTAAGCGCCTCTGTTCACTTGGCATTTAGAGGCACTAGGGGGCGTTAGTGCTCTACACCCGGTGAAATGCCTGTTTCGTTTGTGATTTTCCTTTGTGAAAAACAACTATGCACAGAGTGTTTTGTGCCAATTTTCCATCCTTTTAGATTGACGGAAAGCATTTTACCTACGTAGAAACAGAAAACGAATAGAAAGAGCGTCGCATTGCGTTTAATGAAAGCTTAGGGCGGTCTCGGTGGTACGTTAGTGAAGTTATCTGGGGACACCTTAGCCACGTACATTGTGTTGGAGAGGCACCGAGAATTCATTCAGGAGTTCTCAAAGTTCGAGGACACGGTTGCCTTACACGTAGGCACGGTGGCAGCCGTGGACATGGCAGTGATTTGGAGAATGTTGTACTAGTCGGCTCTCGCTGTGATAATGCTTTGCAACAAATCTCCCCAAAACTCACTTACATAAAGAAGAATCTAGTTTTCTCGGACCTGTGGGCTAGCTGCAGCGGCTCTCTTGTAGACCTCTCGATGGCGGGTGTTGCTCCATGCCGTGGGTCAGTTTGAGGTCTGTCCCGCACACCTTACCGTGGAGCCCAACTGTGAGGCTGCAGCTCCCTGTCCTCTCGCAGAGTTCACTGAAACGTAAGAGGTGAGCCCAACCACACAAGGCCACGTAAGGCCTCTGCGACTCATTGAAGGCCATCGTGTCTTCCCTTGGCCTCCTGGGAACCCCCTGGCCCCAGGATGCAGCTTCGGTAGCCCAGGGCAACCGGCGGAGGGGGGCGGGCGGGGCTGCAGGAGGGTGGAACGCTGAGGTCACAGAGGGTGTGGGTGTGGCCACCTCTGCTGTGACTGAACCAAGGGCGTGGGTGGGGGACTGGGGGTCCAGGGCAGGGCCCTCAGAGCCCGGTAGGCCCAGGGGGGCGGCGCAAGCACCTAGGCCCAGGCCGAAGAGCGCCTTCTTGGTCTGCGCGGCAGGCCGGCCTCTCGCCTTGCCACTCAGGCCGCCCTCCCTCTTGAAGTGTGTGTGGCACGCGTCCGCGGAGTACACCTCGCTGCACAGGTAGCCGTGGGACTGGGCGTCGTAGCTTCCTGCGAGGCGGCCGGAGGTCCCGCAGGCGGGTGGGTCCCTGGGACAGACGCGCGGAGCGGCTCCTGCCCGGCCCCCCTGAGAACCGTCGCCGTTCCGTAAGGCGGGGCGCCTGCTTCAGAATGTAAATCACGTGTCCGCTCTATGGATACGCTGTTTAGTTTACCAGGCAAGACTTTCTTGGTGAAAGAAGCAGCGTTGGCTTGCATCCTCGAGCAGGCTTGTCATCTGGCTGTGCACTGGTACTCTCTCTCTGGGTGTGCTAGTCCGCAGGGCAGGGCATCCCCTGGGCAGGGTGGAGCGTGATCTCTGCGGCCTCGTCTTGCAGCTCCTTCCTTTCATTCTCAATCATCCTGCCCACAGTGGCCTCCTCTCAGGCCTGCATACTTACAACGGCGCATTGCCCGTGCTGCCCCTCTGCAGGAAGTGTCCCTCTGTTTAGTTTGCAGCTGACTGATGCCGCCTCACCCTTCTCATCTCTTCTCAGGTGTCACTTGGTCAAGAAAGCGTCCCCTTACCTACTCAACTCATCTCGTCTCCCTACCGTAGCTCACGTGACACCACGCACCTCTCGCTTATGGCCGTCATCGCCTTTCGCATCCAGTTTCAGGTAGGTAAGTTTACCCCGTGGCCCGTGAGGAAGAAGAGATCACGCCTGTTTTGCTTACTCTTGATTCCCAGCGACTAGCCCGGTTACTGATAACCTCTGTTAGAGGGAGAAAGGAATGCACCCAATCCCTGGTGAAGCCCCGACCGTTTTCCTTTCTAGTGTCCCTCGTACTCCTCCCTGCCGTCTGTGTCGCCCTTACTCCGCGTCTACCGTTTATGAGTTTACACCTGGGTTACGGTGACTGCTTCGGAGAATCGCATGCCTTTCTACCTCCCTCGCTGCGACCTCTCCTACACCTCCTAGGGCTCTTGGGTTATGCCCTTGCCCTCTTCCGAGCCGTCCGTGGCACCCGCTGTCAACCCCGTACGGCCAAGCTCCTAAGACTGACACTCCAGGCCCTCCGTAATTTGGCTTCAGTTTCACTTTCTAGACGTTTCAAGAAAGAACGGGGTCTAAATATCTGTGCACCTCTGCTCCGTTTCATATCTACCCACGAGGTTAATTTTTTTGTTTCTTCCAGTCCACCTATTTTGCACCTCCGTCTCTCCGAAGACTTCACTGAGAATCCAAGCGATTTCTGGATCCCTTCTCTCCCCTGAAGCTGTAAACAGTTTAACAAGACAGGTGCGGAACTGCCGTAAGGTAATCTACATCTTGTCTCCCTCTCTGGTATCTAACCTCCCTGCGAATGGGGGTACGTCTCCGTGTTCTGTGCGGTTTTCAGCACAGTACTCTCTACACGTAGTGGATATTTGATTTGGTAAGTGACCGAATAAGTGAATGAGTCACCAAGATAAGGGTATTGTCTCATTCTTTCTCGCTTTTTCCACTTCCAAGTTTCTTTAGTTAGTTTCCTCAGACAAAAGGTTTCTTTGTAGCTACACAGTGGCCAGGTCCAGAGAATGTTGCAGATAGCTGCTGAAAACATCCCTCCTCCACTTGAGAATGGCTTGCTCTCCCTCTCAAGCGGAGAGAGCTGGGATTCGATATTTAATTAAGCGCCTCTGTTCACTTGGCATTTAGAGGCACTAGGGGGCGTTAGTGCTCTACACCCGGTGAAATGCCTGTTTCGTTTGTGATTTTCCTTTGTGAAAAACAACTATGCACAGAGTGTTTTGTGCCAATTTTCCATCCTTTTAGATTGACGGAAAGCATTTTACCTACGTAGAAACAGAAAACGAATAGAAAGAGCGTCGCATTGCGCTTACTGAAAGCTTAGGGCGGTCTCGGTGGTACGTTAGTGAAGTTATCTGGGGACACCTTAGCCACGTACATTGTGTTGGAGAGGCACCGAGAATTCATTCAGGAGTTCTCAAAGTTCGAGGACACAGTTGCCTTACACGTAGGCACGGTGGCAGCCGTGGACATGGCAGTGATTTGGAGAATGTTGTACTAGTCGGCTCTCACTGTGATAATGCTTTGCAACAAATCTCCCCAAAACTCACTTACATAAAGAAGAATCTAGTTTTCTCGGACCTGTGGGCTAGCTGCAGCGGCACTCTTGTAGACCTCTCGATGGCGGGTGTTGCTCCATGCCGTGGGTCAGTTTGAGGTCTGTCCCGCACACCTTACCGTGGAGCCCAACTGTGAGGCTGCAGCTCCCTGTCCTCTCGCAGAGTTCACTGAAACGTAAGAGGTGAGCCCAACCACACAAGGCCACGTAAGGCCTCTGCGACTCATTGAAGGCCATCGTGTCTTCCCTTGGCCTCCTGGGAACCCCCTGGCCCCAGGATGCAGCTTCGGTAGCCCAGGGCAACCGGCGGAGGGGGGCGGGCGGGGCTGCAGGAGGGTGGAACGCTGAGGTCACAGAGGGTGTGGGTGTGGCCACCTCTGCTGTGACTGAACCAAGGGCGTGGGTGGGGGACTGGGGGTCCAGGGCAGGGCCCTCAGAGCCCGGTAGGCCCAGGGGGGCGGCGCAAGCACCTAGGCCCAGGCCGAAGAGCGCCTTCTTGGTCTGCGCGGCAGGCCGGCCTCTCGCCTTGCCACTCAGGCCGCCCTCCCTCTTGAAGTGTGTGTGGCACGCGTCCGTGGAGTACACCTCGCTGCACAGGTAGCCGTGGGACTGGGCGTCGTAGCTTCCTGCGAGGCGGCCGGAGGTCCCGCAGGCGGGTGGGTCCCTGGGACAGACGCGCGGAGCGGCTCCTGCCCGGCCCCCCTGAGAACCGTCGCCGTTCCGTAAGGCGGGGCGCCTGCTTCAGAATGTAAATCACGTGTCCGCTCTATGGATACGCTGTTTAGTTTACCAGGCAAGACTTTCTTGGTGAAAGAAGCAACGTTGGCTTGCATCGTCGAGCAGGCTTGTCATCTGGCTGTGCACTGGTACTCTCTCTCTGGGTGTGCTAGTCCGCAGGGCAGGGCATCCCCTGGGCAGGGTGGAGCGTGATCTCTGCGGCCTCGTCTTGCAGCTCCTTCCTTTCATTCTCAATCATCCTGCCCACAGTGGCCTCCTCTCAGGCCTGCATACTTACAACGGCGCATTGCCCGTGCTGCCCCTCTGCAGGAAGTGTCCCTCTGTTTAGTTTGCAGCTGACTGATGCCGCCTCACCCTTCTCATCTCTTCTCAGGTGTCACTTGGTCAAGAAAGCGTCCCCTTACCTACTCAACTCATCTCGTCTCCCTACCGTAGCTCACGTGACACCACGCACCTCTCGCTTATGGCCGTCATCGCCTTTCGCATCCAGTTTCAGGTAGGTAAGTTTACCCCGTGGTCCGTGAGGAAGAAGAGATCACGCCTGTTTTGCTTACTCTTGATTCCCAGCGACTAGCCCGGTTACTGATAACCTCTGTTAGAGGGAGAAAGGAATGCACCCAATCCCTGGTGAAGCCCCGACCGTTTTCCTTTCTAGTGTCCCTCGTACTCCTCCCTGCCGTCTGTGTCGCCCTTACTCCGCGTCTACCGTTTATGAGTTTACACCTGGGTTACGGTGACTGCTTCGGAGAATCGCATGCCTTTCTACCTCCCTCGCTGCGACCTCTCCTACACCTCCCAGGGCTCTTGGGTTATGCCCTTGCCCTCTTCCGAGCCGTCCGTGGCACCCGCTGTCAACCCCGTACGGCCAAGCTCCTAAGACTGACACTCCAGGCCCTCCGTAATTTGGCTTCAGTTTCACTTTCTAGACGTTTCAAGAAAGAACGGGGTCTAAATATCTGTGCACCTCTGCTCCGTTTCATATCTACCCACGAGGTTAATTTTTTTGTTTCTTCCAGTCCACCTATTTTGCACCTCCGTCTCTGCGAAGACTTCACTGAGAATCCAAGCGATTTCTGGATCCCTTCTCTCCCCTGAAGCTGTAAACAGTTTAACAAGACAGGTGCGGAACTGCCGTAAGGTAATCTACATCTTGTCTCCCTCTCTGGTATCTAACCTCCCTGCGAATTGGGGTACGTCTCCGTGTTCTGTGCGGTTTTCAGCACAGTACTCTCTACACGTAGTGGATATTTGATTTGGTAAGTGACCGAATAAGTGAATGAGTCACCAAGATAAGGGTATTGTCTCATTCTTTCTCGCTTTTTCCACTTCCAAGTTTCTTTAGTTAGTTTCCTCAGACAAAAGGTTTCTTTGTAGCTACACAGTGGCCAGGTCCAGAGAATGTTGCAGATAGCTGCTGAAAACATCCCTCCTCCACTTGAGAATGGCTTGCTCTCCCTCTCAAGCGGAGAGAGCTGGGATTCGATATTTAATTAAGCGCCTCTGTTCACTTGGCATTTAGAGGCACTAGGGGGCGTTAGTGCTCTACACCCGGTGAAATGCCTGTTTCGTTTGTGATTTTCCTTTGTGAAAAACAACTATGCACAGAGTGTTTTGTGCCAATTTTCCATCCTTTTAGATTGACGGAAAGCATTTTACCTACGTAGAAACAGAAAACGAATAGAAAGAGCGTTGCATTGCGTTTAATGAAAGCTTAGGGCGGTCTCGGTGGTACGTTAGTGAAGTTATCTGGGGACACCTTAGCCACGTACATTGTGTTGGAGAGGCACCGAGAATTCATTCAGGAGTTCTCAAAGTTCGAGGACACAGTTGCCTTACACGTAGGCACGGTGGCAGCCGTGGACATGGCAGTGATTTGGAGAATGTTGTACTAGTCGGCTCTTGCTGTGATAATGCTTTGCAACAAATCTCCCCAAAACTCACTTACATAAAGAAGAATCTAGTTTTCTCGGACCTGTGGGCTAGCTGCAGCGGCTCTCTTGTAGACCTCTCGATGGCGGGTGTTGCTCCATGCCGTGGGTCAGTTTGAGGTCTGTCCCGCACACCTTACCGTGGAGCCCAACTGTGAGGCTGCAGGTCCCTGTCCTCTCGCAGAGTTCACTGAAACGTAAGAGGTGAGCCCAACCACACAAGGCCACGTAAGGCCTCTGCGACTCATTGAAGGCCATCGTGTCTTCCCTTGGCCTCCTGGGAACCCCCTGGCCCCAGGATGCAGCTTCGGTAGCCCAGGGCAACCGGCGGAGGGGGGCGGGCGGGGCTGCAGGAGGGTGGAACGCTGAGGTCACAGAGGGTGTGGGTGTGGCCACCTCTGCTGTGACTGAACCAAGGGCGTGGGTGGGGGGCTGGGGGTCCAGGGCAGGGCCCTCAGAGCCCGGTAGGCCCAGGGGGGCGGCGCAAGCACCTAGGCCCAGGCCGAAGAGCGCCTTCTTGGTCTGCGCGGCAGGCCGGCCTCTCGCCTTGCCACTCAGGCCGCCCTCCCACTTGAAGTGTGTGTGGCACGCGTCCGCGGAGTACACCTCGCTGCACAGGTAGCCGTGGGACTGGGCGTCGTAGCTTCCTGCGAGGCGGCCGGAGGTCCCGCAGGCGGGTGGGTCCCTGGGACAGACGCGCGGAGCGGCTCCTGCCCGGCCCCGCTGAGAACCCTCGGCGTTCCGTAAGGCGGGGCGCCTGCTTCAGAATGTAAATCACGTGTCCGCTCTATGGATACGCTGTTTAGTTTACCAGGCAAGACTTTCTTGGTGAAAGAAGCAGCGTTGGCTTGCATCGTCGAGCAGGCTTGTCATCTGGCTGTGCACTGGTACTCTCTCTCTGGGTGTGCTAGTCCGCAGGGCAGGGCATCCCCTGGGCAGGGTGGAGCGTGATCTCTGCGGCCTCGTCTTGCAGCTCCTTCCTTTCATTCTCAATCATCCTGCCCACAGTGGCCTCCTCTCAGGCCTGCATACTTACAACGGCGCATTGCCTGTGCTGCCCCTCTGCAGGAAGTGTCCCTCTGTTTAGTTTGCAGCTGACTGATGCCGCCTCACCCTTCTCATGTCTTCTCAGGTGTCACTTGGTCAAGAAAGCGTCCCCTTACCTACTCAACTCATCTCGTCTCCCTACCGTAGCTCACGTGACACCACGCACCTCTCGCTTATGGCCGTCATCGCCTTTCGCATCCAGTTTCAGGTAGGTAAGTTTACCCCGTGGCCCGTGAGGAAGAAGAGATCACGCCTGTTTTGCTTACTCTTGATTCCCAGCGACTAGCCCGGTTACTGATAACCTCTGTTAGAGGGAGAAAGGAATGCACCCAATCCCTGGTGAAGCCCCGACCGTTTTCCTTTCTAGTGTCCCTCGTACTCCTCCCTGCCGTCTGTGTCGCCCTTACTCCGCGTCTACCGTTTATGAGTTTACACCTGGGTTACGGTGACTGCTTCGGAGAATCGCATGCCTTTCTACCTCCCTCGCTGCGACCTCTCCTACACCTCCCAGGGCTCTTGGGTTATGCCCTTGCCCTCTTCTGAGCCGTCCGTGGCACCCGCTGTCAACCCCGTACGGCCAAGCTCCTAAGACTGACACTCCAGGCCCTCCGTAATTTGGCTTCAGTTTCACTTTCTAGACGTTTCAAGAAAGAACGGGGTCTAAATATCTGTGCACCTCTGCTCCGTTTCATATCTACCCACGAGGTTAATTTTTTTGTTTCTTCCAGTCCACCTATTTTGCACCTCCGTCTCTGCGAAGACTTCACTGAGAATCCAAGCGATTTCTGGATCCCTTCTCTCCCCTGAAGCTGTAAACAGTTTAACAAGACAGGTGCGGAACTGCCGTAAGGTAATCTACATCTTGTCTCCCTCTCTGGTATCTAACCTCCCTGCGAATGGGGGTACGTCTCCGTGTCCTGTGCGGTTTTCAGCACAGTACTCTCTACACGTAGTGGATATTTGATTTGGTAAGTGACCGAATAAGTGAATGAGTCACCAAGATAAGGGTATTGTCTCATTCTTTCTCGCTTTTTCCACTTCCAAGTTTCTTTAGTTAGTTTCCTCAGACAAAAGGTTTCTTTGTAGCTACACAGTGGCCAGGTCCAGAGAATGTTGCAGATAGCTGCTGAAAACATCCCTCCTCCACTTGAGAATGGCTTGCTCTCCCTCTCAAGCGGAGAGAGCTGGGATTCGATATTTAATTAAGCGCCTCTGTTCACTTGGCATTTAGAGGCACTAGGGGGCGTTAGTGCTCTACACCCGGTGAAATGCCTGTTTCGTTTGTGATTTTCCTTTGTGAAAAACAACTATGCACAGAGTGTTTTGTGCCAATTTTCCATCCTTTTAGATTGACGGAAAGCATTTTACCTACGTAGAAACAGAAAAGGAATAGAAAGAGCGTTGCATTGCGTTTAATGAAAGCTTAGGGCGGTCTCGGTGGTACGTTAGTGAAGTTATCTGGGGACACCTTAGCCACGTACATTGTGTTGGAGAGGCACCGAGAATTCATTCAGGAGTTCTCAAAGTTCGAGGACACAGTTGCCTTACACGTAGGCACGGTGGCAGCCGTGGACATGGCAGTGATTTGGAGAATGTTGTACTAGTCGGCTCTTGCTGTGATAATGCTTTGCAACAAATCTCCCCAAAACTCACTTAGATAAAGAAGAATCTAGTTTTCTCGGACCTGTGGGCTAGCTGCAGCGGCTCTCTTGTAGACCTCTCGATGGCGGGTGTTGCTCCATGCCGTGGGTCAGTTTGAGGTCTGTCCCGCACACCTTACCGTGGAGCCCAACTGTGAGGCTGCAGCTCCCTGTCCTCTCGCAGAGTTCACTGAAACGTAAGAGGTGAGCCCAACCACACAAGGCCACGTAAGGCCTCTGCGACTCATTGAAGGCCATCGTGTCTTCCCTTGGCCTCCTGGGAACCCCCTGGCCCCAGGATGCAGCTTCGGTAGCCCAGGGCAACCGGCGGAGGGGGGCGGGCGGGGCTGCAGGAGGGTGGAACGCGGAGGTCACAGAGGGTGTGGGTGTGGCCACCTCTGCTGTGACTGAACCAAGGGCGTGGGTGGGGGTCTGGGGTTCCAGGGCAGGGCCCTCAGAGCCCGGTAGGCCCAGGGGGGCGGCGCAAGCACCTAGGCCCAGGCCGAAGAGTGCCTTCTTGGTCTGCGCGGCAGGCAGGCCTCTCGCCTTGCCACTCAGGCCGCCCAACCACTTGAAGTGTGTGTGGTACGCGTCCGCGGAGTACACCTCGCTGCACAGGTAGCCGTGGGACTGGGCGTCGTAGCTTCCTGCGAGGCGGCCGGAGGTCCCGCAGGCGGGTGGGTCCCTGGGACAGACGCGCGGAGCGGCTCCTGCCCAGCCCCCCTGAGAACCGTCGCCGTTCCGTAAGGCGGGGCGCCTGCTTCAGAATGTAAATCACGTGTCCGCTCTATGGATACGCTGTTTAGTTTACCAGGCAAGACTTTCTTGGTGAAAGAAGCAGCGTTGGCTTGCATCCTCGAGCAGGCTTCTCATCTGGCTGTGCACTGGTACTCTCTCTCTGGGTGTGCTAGTCCGCAGGGCAGGGCATCCCCTGGGCAGGGTGGAGCGTGATCTCTGCGGCCTCGTCTTGCAGCTCCTTCCTTTCATTCTCAATCATCCTGCCCACAGTGGCCTCCTCTCAGGCCTGCATACTTACAACGGCGCATTGCCCGTGCTGCCCCTCTGCAGGAAGTGTCCCTCTGTTTAGTTTGCAGCTGACTGATGCCGCCTCACCCTTCTCATCTCTTCTCAGGTGTCACTTGGTCAAGAAAGCGTCCCCTTACCTACTCAACTCATCTCGTCTCCCTACCGTAGCTCACGTGACACCACGCACCTCTCGCTTATGGCCGTCATCGCCTTTCGCATCCAGTTTCAGGTAGGTAAGTTTACCCCGTGGTCCGTGAGGAAGAAGAGATCACGCCTGTTTTGCTTACTCTTGATTCCCAGCGACTAGCCCGGTTACTGATAACCTCTGTTAGAGGGAGAAAGGAATGCACCCAATCCCTGGTGAAGCCCCGACCGTTTTCCTTTCTAGTGTCCCTCGTACTCCTCCCTGCCGTCTGTGTCGCCCTTACTCCGCGTCTACCGTTTATGAGTTTACACCTGGGTTACGGTGACTGCTTCGGAGAATCGCATGCCTTTCTACCTCCCTCGCTGCGACCTCTCCTACACCTCCCAGGGCTCTTGGGTTATGCCCTTGCCCTCTTCCGAGCCGTCCGTGGCACCCGCTGTCAACCCCGTACGGCCAAGCTCCTAAGACTGACACTCCAGGCCCTCCGTAATTTGGCTTCAGTTTCACTTTCTAGACGTTTCAAGAAAGAACGGGGTCTAAATATCTGTGCACCTCTGCTCCGTTTCATATCTACCCACGAGGTTAATTTTTTTGTTTCTTCCAGTCCACCTATTTTGCACCTCCGTCTCTGCGAAGACTTCACTGAGAATCCAAGCGATTTCTGGATCCCTTCTCTCCCCTGAAGCTGTAAACAGTTTAACAAGACAGGTGCGGAACTGCCGTAAGGTAATCTACATCTTGTCTCCCTCTCTGGTATCTAACCTCCCTGCGAATTGGGGTACGTCTCCGTGTTCTGTGCGGTTTTCAGCACAGTACTCTCTACACGTAGTGGATATTTGATTTGGTAAGTGACCGAATAAGTGAATGAGTCACCAAGATAAGGGTATTGTCTCATTCTTTCTCGCTTTTTCCACTTCCAAGTTTCTTTAGTTAGTTTCCTCAGACAAAAGGTTTCTTTGTAGCTACACAGTGGCCAGGTCCAGAGAATGTTGCAGATAGCTGCTGAAAACATCCCTCCTCCACTTGAGAATGGCTTGCTCTCCCTCTCAAGCGGAGAGAGCTGGGATTCGATATTTAATTAAGCGCCTCTGTTCACTTGGCATTTAGAGGCACTAGGGGGCGTTAGTGCTCTACACCCGGTGAAATGCCTGTTTCGTTTGTGATTTTCCTTTGTGAAAAACAACTATGCACAGAGTGTTTTGTGCCAATTTTCCATCCTTTTAGATTGACGGAAAGCATTTTACCTACGTAGAAACAGAAAACGAATAGAAAGAGCGTTGCATTGCGTTTAATGAAAGCTTAGGGCGGTCTCGGTGGTACGTTAGTGAAGTTATCTGGGGACACCTTAGCCACGTACATTGTGTTGGAGAGGCACCGAGAATTCATTCAGGAGTTCTCAAAGTTCGAGGACACAGTTGCCTTACACGTAGGCACGGTGGCAGCCGTGGACATGGCAGTGATTTGGAGAATGTTGTACTAGTCGGCTCTTGCTGTGATAATGCTTTGCAACAAATCTCCCCAAAACTCACTTACATAAAGAAGAATCTAGTTTTCTCGGACCTGTGGGCTAGCTGCAGCGGCTCTCTTGTAGACCTCTCGATGGCGGGTGTTGCTCCATGCCGTGGGTCAGTTTGAGGTCTGTCCCGCACACCTTACCGTGGAGCCCAACTGTGAGGCTGCAGGTCCCTGTCCTCTCGCAGAGTTCACTGAAACGTAAGAGGTGAGCCCAACCACACAAGGCCACGTAAGGCCTCTGCGACTCATTGAAGGCCATCGTGTCTTCCCTTGGCCTCCTGGGAACCCCCTGGCCCCAGGATGCAGCTTCGGTAGCCCAGGGCAACCGGCGGAGGGGGGCGGGCGGGGCTGCAGGAGGGTGGAACGCTGAGGTCACAGAGGGTGTGGGTGTGGCCACCTCTGCTGTGACTGAACCAAGGGCGTGGGTGGGGGGCTGGGGGTCCAGGGCAGGGCCCTCAGAGCCCGGTAGGCCCAGGGGTGCGGCGCAAGCACCTAGGCCCAGGCCGAAGAGCGCCTTCTTGGTCTGCGCGGCAGGCCGGCCTCTCGCCTTGCCACTCAGGCCGCCCTCCCACTTGAAGTGTGTGTGGCACGCGTCCGCGGAGTACACCTCGCTGCACAGGTAGCCGTGGGACTGGGCGTCGTAGCTTCCTGCGAGGCGGCCGGAGGTCCCGCAGGCGGGTGGGTCCCTGGGACAGACGCGCGGAGCGGCTCCTGCCCGGCCCCGCTGAGAACCGTCGCCGTTCCGTAAGGCGGGGCGCCTGCTTCAGAATGTAAATCACGTGTCCGCTCTATGGATACGCTGTTTAGTTTACCAGGCAAGACTTTCTTGGTGAAAGAAGCAGCGTTGGCTTGCATCGTCGAGCAGGCTTGTCATCTGGCTGTGCACTGGTACTCTCTCTCTGGGTGTGCTAGTCCGCAGGGCAGGGCATCCCCTGGGCAGGGTGGAGCGTGATCTCTGCGGCCTCGTCTTGCAGCTCCTTCCTTTCATTCTCAATCATCCTGCCCACAGTGGCCTCCTCTCAGGCCTGCATACTTACAACGGCGCATTGCCCGTGCTGCCCCTCTGCAGGAAGTGTCCCTCTGTTTAGTTTGCAGCTGACTGATGCCGCCTCACCCTTCTCATGTCTTCTCAGGTGTCACTTGGTCAAGAAAGCGTCCCCTTACCTACTCAACTCATCTCGTCTCCCTACCGTAGCTCACGTGACACCACGCACCTCTCGCTTATGGCCGTCATCGCCTTTCGCATCCAGTTTCAGGTAGGTAAGTTTACCCCGTGGCCCGTGAGGAAGAAGAGATCACGCCTGTTTTGCTTACTCTTGATTCCCAGCGACTAGCCCGGTTACTGATAACCTCTGTTAGAGGGAGAAAGGAATGCACCCAATCCCTGGTGAAGCCCCGACCGTTTTCCTTTCTAGTGTCCCTCGTACTCCTCCCTGCCGTCTGTGTCGCCCTTACTCCGCGTCTACCGTTTATGAGTTTACACCTGGGTTACGGTGACTGCTTCGGAGAATCGCATGCCTTTCTACCTCCCTCGCTGCGACCTCTCCTACACCTCCCAGGGCTCTTGGGTTATGCCCTTGCCCTCTTCCGAGCCGTCCGTGGCACCCGCTGTCAACCCCGTACGGCCAAGCTCCTAAGACTGACACTCCAGGCCCTCCGTAATTTGGCTTCAGTTTCACTTTCTAGACGTTTCAAGAAAGAACGGGGTCTAAATATCTGTGCACCTCTGCTCCGTTTCATATCTACCCACGAGGTTAATTTTTTTGTTTCTTCCAGTCCACCTATTTTGCACCTCCGTCTCTGCGAAGACTTCACTGAGAATCCAAGCGATTTCTGGATCCCTTCTCTCCCCTGAAGCTGTAAACAGTTTAACAAGACAGGTGCGGAACTGCCGTAAGGTAATCTACATCTTGTCTCCCTCTCTGGTATCTAACCTCCCTGCGAATGGGGGTACGTCTCCGTGTCCTGTGCGGTTTTCAGCACAGTACTCTCTACACGTAGTGGATATTTGATTTGGTAAGTGACCGAATAAGTGAATGAGTCACCAAGATAAGGGTATTGTCTCATTCTTTCTCGCTTTTTCCACTTCCAAGTTTCTTTAGTTAGTTTCCTCAGACAAAAGGTTTCTTTGTAGCTACACAGTGGCCAGGTCCAGAGAATGTTGCAGATAGCTGCTGAAAACATCCCTCCTCCACTTGAGAATGGCTTGCTCTCCCTCTCAAGCGGAGAGAGCTGGGATTCGATATTTAATTAAGCGCCTCTGTTCACTTGGCATTTAGAGGCACTAGGGGGCGTTAGTGCTCTACACCCGGTGAAATGCCTGTTTCGCTTGTTATTTTCCTTTGTGAAAAGCAACTATGCACAGAGTGTTTTGTGCCAATTTTCCATCCTTTTAGATTGACGGAAAGCATTTTACCTACGTAGAAACAGAAAACGAATAGAAAGAGCGTTGCATTGCGTTTAATGAAAGCTTAGGGCGGTCTCGGTGGTACGTTAGTGAAGTTATCTGGGGACACCTTAGCCACGTACATTGTGTTGGAGAGGCACCGAGAATTCATTCAGGAGTTCTCAAAGTTCGAGGACACAGTTGCCTTACACGTAGGCACGGTGGCAGCCGTGGACATGGCAGTGATTTGGAGAATGTTGTACTAGTCGGCTCTTGCTGTGATAATGCTTTGCAACAAATCTCCCCAAAACTCACTTACATAAAGAAGAATCTAGTTTTCTCGGACCTGTGGGCTAGCTGCAGCGGCTCTCTTGTAGACCTCTCGATGGCGGGTGTTGCTCCATGCCGTGGGTCAGTTTGAGGTCTGTCCCGCACACCTTACCGTGGAGCCCAACTGTGAGGCTGCAGGTCCCTGTCCTCTCGCAGAGTTCACTGAAACGTAAGAGATGAGCCCAACCACACAAGGCCACGTAAGGCCTCTGCGACTCATTGAAGGCCATCGTGTCTTCCCTTGGCCTCCTGGGAACCCCCTGGCCCCAGGATGCAGCTTTGGTAGCCCAGGGCAACCGGCGGAGGGGGGCGGGCGGGGCTGCAGGAGGGTGGAACGCAGAGGTCACAGAGGGTGTGGGTGTGGCCACCTCTACTGTGACTGAACCAAGGGCGTGGGTGGGGGGCTGGGGGTCCAGGGCAGGGCCCTCAGAGCCCGGTAGGCCCAGGGGGGCGGCGCAAGCACCTAGGCCCAGGCCGAAGAGCGCCTTCTTGGTCTGCGCGGCAGGCAGGCCTCTCGCCTTGCCACTCAGGCCGCCCAACAACTTGAAGTGTGTGTGGCACGCGTCCGCGGAGTACACCTCGCTGCACAGGTAGCCGTGGGACTGGGCGTCGTAGCTTCCTGCGAGGCGGCCGGAGGTCCCGCAGGCGGGTGGGTCCCTGGGACAGACGTGCGGAGCGGCTCCTGCCCGGCCCCCCTGAGAACCGTCGCCGTTCCGTAAGGCGGGGCGCCTGCTTCAGAATGTAAATCACGTGTCCGCTCTATGGATACGCTGTTTAGTTTACCAGGCAAGACTTTCTTGGTGAAAGAAGCAGCGTTGGCTTGCATCGTCGAGCAGGCTTGTCATCTGGCTGTGCACTGGTACTCTCTCTCTGGGTGTGCTAGTCCGCAGGGCAGGGCAGCCCCTGGGCAGGGTGGAGCGTGATCTCTGCGGCCTCGTCTTGCAGCTCCTTCCTTTCATTCTCAATCATCCTGCCCACAGTGGCCTCCTCTCAGGCCTGCATACTTACAACGGCGCATTGCCCGTGCTGCCCCTCTGCAGGAAGTGTCCCTCTGTTTAGTTTGCAGCTGACTGATGCCGCCTCACCCTTCTCATGTCTTCTCAGGTGTCACTTGGTCAAGAAAGCGTCCCCTTACCTACTCAACTCATCTCGTCTCCCTACCGTAGCTCACGTGACACCACGCACCTCTCGCTTATGGCCGTCATCGCCTTTCGCATCCAGTTTCAGGTAGGTAAGTTTACCCCGTGGCCCGTGAGGAAGAAGAGATCACGCCTGTTTTGCTTACTCTTGATTCCCAGCGACTAGCCCGGTTACTGATAACCTCTGTTAGAGGGAGAAAGGAATGCACCCAATCCCTGGTGAAGCCCCGACCGTTTTCCTTTCTAGTGTCCCTCGTACTCCTCCCTGCCGTCTGTGTCGCCCTTACTCCGCGTCTACCGTTTATGAGTTTACACCTGGGTTACGGTGACTGCTTCGGAGAATCGCATGCCTTTCTACCTCCCTCGCTGCGACCTCTCCTACACCTCCCAGGGCTCTTGGGTTATGCCCTTGCCCTCTTCCGAGCCGTCCGTGGCACCCGCTGTCAACCCCGTACGGCCAAGCTCCTAAGACTGTCACTCCAGGCCCTCCGTAATTTGGCTTCAGTTTCACTTTCTAGACGTTTCAAGAAAGAACGGGGTCTAAATATCTGTGCACCTCTGCTCCGTTTCACATCTACCCACGAGGTTAATTTTTTTGTTTCTTCCAGTCCACCTATTTTGCACCTCCGTCTCTGCGAAGACTTCACTGAGAATCCAAGCGATTTCTGGATCCCTTCTCTCCCCTGAAGCTGTAAACAGTTTAACAAGACAGGTGCGGAACTGCCGTAAGGTAATCTACATCTTGTCTCCCTCTCTGGTATCTAACCTCCCTGCGAATGGGGGTACGTCTCCGTGTTCTGTGCGGTTTTCAGCACAGTACTCTCTACACGTAGTGGATATTTGATTTGGTAAGTGACCGAATAAGTGAATGAGTCACCAAGATAAGGGTATTGTCTCATTCTTTCTCGCTTTTTCCACTTCCAAGTTTCTTTAGTTAGTTTCCTCAGACAAAAGGTTTCTTTGTAGCTACACAGTGGCCAGGTCCAGAGAATGTTGCAGATAGCTGCTGAAAACATCCCTCCTCCACTTGAGAATGGCTTGCTCTCCCTCTCAAGCGGAGAGAGCTGGGATTCGATATTTAATTAAGCGCCTCTGTTCACTTGGCATTTAGAGGCACTAGGGGGCGTTAGTGCTCTACACCCGGTGAAATGCCTGTTTCGCTTGTTATTTTCCTTTGTGAAAAACAACTATGCACAGAGTGTTTTGTGCCAATTTTCCATCCTTTTAGATTGACGGAAAGCATTTTACCTACGTAGAAACAGAAAACGAATAGAAAGAGCGTTGCATTGCGTTTAATGAAAGCTTAGGGCGGTCTCGGTGGTACGTTAGTGAAGTTATCTGGGGACACCTTAGCCACGTACATTGTGTTGGAGAGGCACCGAGAATTCATTCAGGAGTTCTCAAAGTTCGAGGACACAGTTGCCTTACACGTAGGCACGGTGGCAGCCGTGGACATGGCAGTGATTTGGAGAATGTTGTACTAGTCGGCTCTTGCTGTGATAATGCTTTGCAACAAATCTCCCCAAAACTCACTTACATAAAGAAGAATCTAGTTTTCTCGGACCTGTGGGCTAGCTGCAGCGGCTCTCTTGTAGACCTCTCGATGGCGGGTGTTGCTCCATGCCGTGGGTCAGTTTGAGGTCTGTCCCGCACACCTTACCGTGGAGCCCAACTGTGAGGCTGCAGGTCCCTGTCCTCTCGCAGAGTTCACTGAAACGTAAGAGATGAGCCCAACCACACAAGGCCACGTAAGGCCTCTGCGACACATTGAAGGCCATCGTGTCTTCCCTTGGCCTCCTGGGAACCCCCTGGCCCCAGGATGCAGCTTTGGTAGCCCAGGGCAACCTGCGGAGGGGGGCGGGCGGGGCTGCAGGAGGGTGGAACGCAGAGGTCACAGAGGGTGTGGGTGTGGCCACCTCTACTGTGACTGAACCAAGGGCGTGGGTGGGGGGCTGGGGGTCCAGGGCAGGGCCCTCAGAGCCCGGTAGGCCCAGGGGGGCGGCGCAAGCACCTAGGCCCAGACCGAAGAGCGCCTTCTTGGTCTGCGCGGCAGGCAGGCCTCTCGCCTTGCCACTCAGGCCGCCCAACAACTTGAAGTGTGTGTGGCACGCGTCCGCGGAGTACACCTCGCTGCACAGGTAGCCGTGGGACTGGGCGTCGTAGCTTCCTGCGAGGCGGCCGGAGGTCCCGCAGGCGGGTGGGTCCCTGGGACAGACGTGCGGAGCGGCTCCTGCCCGGCCCCCCTGAGAACCGTCGCCGTTCCGTAAGGCGGGGCGCCTGCTTCAGAATGTAAATCACGTGTCCGCTCTATGGATACGCTGTTTAGTTTACCAGGCAAGACTTTCTTGGTGAAAGAAGCAGCGTTGGCTTGCATCGTCGAGCAGGCTTGTCATCTGGCTGTGCACTGGTACTCTCTCTCTGGGTGTGCTAGTCCGCCGGGCAGGGCAGCCCCTGGGCAGGGTGGAGCGTGATCTCTGCGGCCTCGTCTTGCAGCTCCTTCCTTTCATTCTCAATCATCCTGCCCACAGTGGCCTCCTCTCAGGCCTGCATACTTACAACGGCGCATTGCCCGTGCTGCCCCTCTGCAGGAAGTGTCCCTCTGTTTAGTTTGCAGCTGACTGATGCCGCCTCACCCTTCTCATGTCTTCTCAGGTGTCACTTGGTCAAGAAAGCGTCCCCTTACCTACTCAACTCATCTCGTCTCCCTACCGTAGCTCACGTGACACCACGCACCTCTCGCTTATGGCCGTCATCGCCTTTCGCATCCAGTTTCAGGTAGGTAAGTTTACCCCGTGGCCCGTGAGGAAGAAGAGATCACGCCTGTTTTGCTTACTCTTGATTCCCAGCGACTAGCCCGGTTACTGATAACCTCTGTTAGAGGGAGAAAGGAATGCACCCAATCCCTGGTGAAGCCCCGACCGTTTTCCTTTCTAGTGTCCCTCGTACTCCTCCCTGCCGTCTGTGTCGCCCTTACTCCGCGTCTACCGTTTATGAGTTTACACCTGGGTTACGGTGACTGCTTCGGAGAATCGCATGCCTTTCTACCTCCCTCGCTGCGACCTCTCCTACACCTCCCAGGGCTCTTGGGTTATGCCCTTGCCCTCTTCCGAGCCGTCCGTGGCACCCGCTGTCAACCCCGTACGGCCAGGCTCCTAAGACTGACACTCCAGGCCCTCCGTAATTTGGCTTCAGTTTCACTTTCTAGACGTTTCAAGAAAGAACGGGGTCTAAATATCTGTGCACCTCTGCTCCGTTTCACATCTACCCACGAGGTTAATTTTTTTGTTTCTTCCAGTCCACCTATTTTGCACCTCCGTCTCTGCGAAGACTTCACTGAGAATCCAAGCGATTTCTGGATCCCTTCTCTCCCCTGAAGCTGTAAACAGTTTAACAAGACAGGTGCGGAACTGCCGTAAGGTAATCTACATCTTGTCTCCCTCTCTGGTATCTAACCTCCCTGCGAATGGGGGTACGTCTCCGTGTTCTGTGCGGTTTTCAGCACAGTACTCTCTACACGTAGTGGATATTTGATTTGGTAAGTGACCGAATAAGTGAATGAGTCACCAAGATAAGGGTATTGTCTCATTCTTTCTCGCTTTTTCCACTTCCAAGTTTCTTTAGTTAGTTTCCTCAGACAAAAGGTTTCTTTGTAGCTACACAGTGGCCAGGTCCAGAGAATGTTGCAGATAGCTGCTGAAAACATCCCTCCTCCACTTGAGAATGGCTTGCTCTCCCTCTCAAGCGGAGAGAGCTGGGATTCGATATTTAATTAAGCGCCTCTGTTCACTTGGCATTTAGAGGCACTAGGGGGCGTTAGTGCTCTACACCCGGTGAAATGCCTGTTTCGCTTGTGATTTTCCTTTGTGAAAAACAACTATGCACAGAGTGTTTTGTGCCAATTTTCCATCCTTTTAGATTGACGGAAAGCATTTTACCTACGTAGAAACAGAAAAGGAATAGAAAGAGCGTTGCATTGCGTTTAATGAAAGCTTAGGGCGGTCTCGGTGGTACGTTAGTGAAGTTATCTGGGGACACCTTAGCCACGTACATTGTGTTGGAGAGGCACCGAGAATTCATTCAGGAGTTCTCAAAGTTCGAGGACACAGTTGCCTTACACGTAGGCACGGTGGCAGCCGTGGACATGGCAGTGATTTGGAGAATGTTGTACTAGTCGGCTCTTGCTGTGATAATGCTTTGCAACAAATCTCCCCAAAACTCACTTAGATAAAGAAGAATCTAGTTTTCTCGGACCTGTGGGCTAGCTGCAGCGGCTCTCTTGTAGACCTCTCGATGGCGGGTGTTGCTCCATGCCGTGGGTCAGTTTGAGGTCTGTCCCGCACACCTTACCGTGGAGCCCAACTGTGAGGCTGCAGGTCCCTGTCCTCTCGCAGAGTTCACTGAAACGTAAGAGGTGAGCCCAACCACACAAGGCCACGTAAGGCCTCTGCGACTCATTGAAGGCCATCGTGTCTTCCCTTGGCCTCCTGGGAACCCCCTGGCCCCAGGATGCAGCTTCGGTAGCCCAGGGCAACCGGCGGAGGGGGGCGGGCGGGGCTGCAGGAGGGTGGAACGCGGAGGTCACAGAGGGTGTGGGTGTGGCCACCTCTGCTGTGACTGAACCAAGGGCGTGGGTGGGGGTCTGGGGTTCCAGGGCAGGGCCCTCAGAGCCCGGTAGGCCCAGGGGGGCGGCGCAAGCACCTAGGCCCAGGCCGAAGAGTGCCTTCTTGGTCTGCGCGGCAGGCAGGCCTCTCGCCTTGCCACTCAGGCCGCCCAACCACTTGAAGTGTGTGTGGTACGCGTCCGCGGAGTACACCTCGCTGCACAGGTAGCCGTGGGACTGGGCGTCGTAGCTTCCTGCGAGGCGGCCGGAGGTCCCGCAGGCGGGTGGGTCCCTGGGACAGACGCGCGGAGCGGCTCCTGCCCAGCCCCCCTGAGAACCGTCGCCGTTCCGTAAGGCGGGGCGCCTGCTTCAGAATGTAAATCACGTGTCCGCTCTATGGATACGCTGTTTAGTTTACCAGGCAAGACTTTCTTGGTGAAAGAAGCAGCGTTGGCTTGCATCCTCGAGCAGGCTTCTCATCTGGCTGTGCACTGGTACTCTCTCTCTGGGTGTGCTAGTCCGCAGGGCAGGGCATCCCCTGGGCAGGGTGGAGCGTGATCTCTGCGGCCTCGTCTTGCAGCTCCTTCCTTTCATTCTCAATCATCCTGCCCACAGTGGCCTCCTCTCAGGCCTGCATACTTACAACGGCGCATTGCCCGTGCTGCCCCTCTGCAGGAAGTGTCCCTCTGTTTAGTTTGCAGCTGACTGATGCCGCCTCACCCTTCTCATGTCTTCTCAGGTGTCACTTGGTCAAGAAAGCGTCCCCTTACCTACTCAACTCATCTCGTCTCCCTACCGTAGCTCACGTGACACCACGCACCTCTCGCTTATGGCCGTCATCGCCTTTCGCATCCAGTTTCAGGTAGGTAAGTTTACCCCGTGGCCCGTGAGGAAGAAGAGATCACGCCTGTTTTGCTTACTCTTGATTCCCAGCGACTAGCCCGGTTACTGATAACCTCTGTTAGAGGGAGAAAGGAATGCACCCAATCCCTGGTGAAGCCCCGACCGTTTTCCTTTCTAGTGTCCCTCGTACTCCTCCCTGCCGTCTGTGTCGCCCTTACTCCGCGTCTACCGTTTATGAGTTTACACCTGGGTTACGGTGACTGCTTCGGAGAATCGCATGCCTTTCTACCTCCCTCGCTGCGACCTCTCCTACACCTCCCAGGGCTCTTGGGTTATGCCCTTGCCCTCTTCCGAGCCGTCCGTGGCACCCGCTGTCAACCCCGTACGGCCAGGCTCCTAAGACTGACACTCCAGGCCCTCCGTAATTTGGCTTCAGTTTCACTTTCTAGACGTTTCAAGAAAGAACGGGGTCTAAATATCTGTGCACCTCTGCTCCGTTTCACATCTACCCACGAGGTTAATTTTTTTGTTTCTTCCAGTCCACCTATTTTGCACCTCCGTCTCTGCGAAGACTTCACTGAGAATCCAAGCGATTTCTGGATCCCTTCTCTCCCCTGAAGCTGTAAACAGTTTAACAAGACAGGTGCGGAACTGCCGTAAGGTAATCTACATCTTGTCTCCCTCTCTGGTATCTAACCTCCCTGCGAATGGGGGTACGTCTCCGTGTTCTGTGCGGTTTTCAGCACAGTACTCTCTACACGTAGTGGATATTTGATTTGGTAAGTGACCGAATAAGTGAATGAGTCACCAAGATAAGGGTATTGTCTCATTCTTTCTCGCTTTTTCCACTTCCAAGTTTCTTTAGTTAGTTTCCTCAGACAAAAGGTTTCTTTGTAGCTACACAGTGGCCAGGTCCAGAGAATGTTGCAGATAGCTGCTGAAAACATCCCTCCTCCACTTGAGAATGGCTTGCTCTCCCTCTCAAGCGGAGAGAGCTGGGATTCGATATTTAATTAAGCGCCTCTGTTCACTTGGCATTTAGAGGCACTAGGGGGCGTTAGTGCTCTACACCCGGTGAAATGCCTGTTTCGCTTGTGATTTTCCTTTGTGAAAAACAACTATGCACAGAGTGTTTTGTGCCAATTTTCCATCCTTTTAGATTGACGGAAAGCATTTTACCTACGTAGAAACAGAAAACGAATAGAAAGAGCGTTGCATTGCGTTTAATGAAAGCTTAGGGCGGTCTCGGTGGTACGTTAGTGAAGTTATCTGGGGACACCTTAGCCACGTACATTGTGTTGGAGAGGCACCGAGAATTCATTCAGGAGTTCTCAAAGTTCGAGGACACAGTTGCCTTACACGTAGGCACGGTGGCAGCCGTGGACATGGCAGTGATTTGGAGAATGTTGTACTAGTCGGCTCTTGCTGTGATAATGCTTTGCAACAAATCTCCCCAAAACTCACTTACATAAAGAAGAATCTAGTTTTCTCGGACCTGTGGGCTAGCTGCAGCGGCTCTCTTGTAGACCTCTCGATGGCGGGTGTTGCTCCATGCCGTGGGTCAGTTTGAGGTCTGTCCCGCACACCTTACCGTGGAGCCCAACTGTGAGGCTGCAGGTCCCTGTCCTCTCGCAGAGTTCACTGAAACGTAAGAGGTGAGCCCAACCACACAAGGCCACGTAAGGCCTCTGCGACTCATTGAAGGCCATCGTGTCTTCCCTTGGCCTCCTGGGAACCCCCTGGCCCCAGGATGCAGCTTCGGTAGCCCAGGGCAACCGGCGGAGGGGGGCGGGCGGGGCTGCAGGAGGGTGGAACGCGGAGGTCACAGAGGGTGTGGGTGTGGCCACCTCTGCTGTGACTGAACCAAGGGCGTGGGTGGGGGTCTGGGGTTCCAGGGCAGGGCCCTCAGAGCCCGGTAGGCCCAGGGGGGCGGCGCAAGCACCTAGGCCCAGGCCGAAGAGCGCCTTCTTGGTCTGCGCGGCAGGCAGGCCTCTCGCCTTGCCACTCAGGCCGCCCAACCACTTGAAGTGTGTGTGGCACGCGTCCGCGGAGTACACCTCGCTGCACAGGTAGCCGTGGGACTGGGCGTCGTAGCTTCCTGCGAGGCGGCCGGAGGTCCCGCAGGCGGGTGGGTCCCTGGGACAGACGCGCGGAGCGGCTCCTGCCCAGCCCCCCTGAGAACCGTCGCCGTACCGTAAGGCGGGGCGCCTGCTTCAGAATGTAAATCACGTGTCCGCTCTATGGATACGCTGTTTAGTTTACCAGGCAAGACTTTCTTGGTGAAAGAAGCAGCGTTGGCTTGCATCGTCGAGCAGGCTTGTCATCTGGCTGTGCACTGGTACTCTCTCTCTGGGTGTGCTAGTCCGCAGGGCAGGGCATCCCCTGGGCAGGGTGGAGCGTGATCTCTGCGGCCTCGTCTTGCAGCTCCTTCCTTTCATTCCCAATCATGCTGCCCACAGTGGCCTCCTCTCAGTCCTGCATACTTACAACGGCGCATTGCCCGTGCTGCCCCTCTGCAGGAAGTGTCCCTCTGTTTAGTTTGCAGCTGACTGATGCCGCCTCACCCTTCTCATGTCTTCTCAGGTGTCACTTGGTCAAGAAAGCGTCCCCTTACCTACTCAACTCATCTCGTCTCCCTACCGTAGCTCACGTGACACCACGCACCTCTCGCTTATGGCCGTCATCGCCTTTCGCATCCAGTTTCAGGTAGGTAAGTTTACCCCGTGGCCCGTGAGGAAGAAGAGATCACGCCTGTTTTGCTTACTCTTGATTCCCAGCGACTAGCCCGGTTACTGATAACCTCTGTTAGAGGGAGAAAGGAATGCACCCAATCCCTGGTGAAGCCCCGACCGTTTTCCTTTCTAGTGTCCCTCGTACTCCTCCCTGCCGTCTGTGTCGCCCTTACTCCGCGTCTACCGTTTATGAGTTTACACCTGGGTTACGGTGACTGCTTCGGAGAATCGCATGCCTTTCTACCTCCCTCGCTGCGACCTCTCCTACACCTCCCAGGGCTCTTGGGTTATGCCCTTGCCCTCTTCCGAGCCGTCCGTGGCACCCGCTGTCAACCCCGTACGGCCAGGCTCCTAAGACTGACACTCCAGGCCCTCCGTAATTTGGCTTCAGTTTCACTTTCTAGACGTTTCAAGAAAGAACGGGGTCTAAATATCTGTGCACCACTGCTCCGTTTCACATCTACCCACGAGGTTAATTTTTTTGTTTCTTCCAGTCCACCTATTTTGCACCTCCGTCTCTGCGAAGACTTCACTGAGAATCCAAGCGATTTCTGGATCCCTTCTCTCCCCTGAAGCTGTAAACAGTTTAACAAGACAGGTGCGGAACTGCCGTAAGGTAATCTACATCTTGTCTCCCTCTCTGGTATCTAACCTCCCTGCGAATGGGGGTACGTCTCCGTGTTCTGTGCGGTTTTCAGCACAGTACTCTCTACACGTTTGGATATTTGATTTGGTAAGTGACCGAATAAGTGAATGAGTCACCAAGATAAGGGTATTGTCTCATTCTTTCTCGCTTTTTCCACTTCCAAGTTTCTTTAGTTAGTTTCCTCAGACAAAAGGTTTCTTTGTAGCTACACAGTGGCCAGGTCCAGAGAATGTTGCAGATAGCTGCTGAAAACATCCCTCCTCCACTTGAGAATGGCTTGCTCTCCCTCTCAAGCGGAGAGAGCTGGGATTCGATATTTAATTAAGCGCCTCTGTTCACTTGGCATTTAGAGGCACTAGGGGGCGTTAGTGCTCTACACCCGGTGAAATGCCTGTTTCGCTTGTGATTTTCCTTTGTGAAAAACAACTATGCACAGAGTGTTTTGTGCCAATTTTCCATCCTTTTAGATTGACGGAAAGCATTTTACCTACGTAGAAACAGAAAAGGAATAGAAAGAGCGTTGCATTGCGTTTAATGAAAGCTTAGGGCGGTCTCGGTGGTACGTTAGTGAAGTTATCTGGGGACACCTTAGCCACGTACATTGTGTTGGAGAGGCACCGAGAATTCATTCAGGAGTTCTCAAAGTTCGAGGACACAGTTGCCTTACACGTAGGCACGGTGGCAGCCGTGGACATGGCAGTGATTTGGAGAATGTTGTACTAGTCGGCTCTTGCTGTGATAATGCTTTGCAACAAATCTCCCCAAAACTCACTTACATAAAGAAGAATCTAGTTTTCTCGGACCTGTGGGCTAGCTGCAGTGGCTCTCTTGTAGACCTCTCGATGGCGGGTGTTGCTCCATGCCGTGGGTCAGTTTGAGGTCTGTCCCGCACACCTTACCGTGGAGCCCAACTGTGAGGCTGCAGGTCCCTGTCCTCTCGCAGAGTTCACTGAAACGTAAGAGGTGAGCCCAACCACACAAGGCCACGTAAGGCCTCTGCGACTCATTGAAGGCCATCGTGTCTTCCCTTGGCCTCCTGGGAACCCCCTGGCCCCAGGATGCAGCTTCGGTAGCCCAGGGCAACCGGCGGAGGGGGGCGGGCGGGGCTGCAAGAGGGTGGAACGCGGAGGTCACAGAGGGTGTGGGTGTGGCCACCTCTGCTGTGACTGAACCAAGGGCGTGGGTGGGGGACTGGGGTTCCAGGGCAGGGCCCTCAGAGCCCGGTAGGCCCAGGGGGGCGGCGCAAGCACCTAGGCCCAGGCCGAAGAGCGCCTTCTTGGTCTGCGCGGCAGGCCGGCCTCTCGCCTTGCCACTCAGGCCGCCCTCCCACTTGAAGTGTGTGTGGCACGTGTCCGCGGAGTACACCTCGCTGCACAGGTAGCCGTGGGACTGGGCATCGTAGCTTCCTGCGAGGCGGCCGGAGGTCCCGCAGGCGGGTGGGTCCCTGGGACAGACGCGCGGAGCGGCTCCTGCCCGGCCCCCCTGAGAACCGTCGCCGTTCCGTAAGGCGGGGCGCCTGCTTCAGAATGTAAATCACGTGTCCGCTCTATGGATACGCTGTTTAGTTTACCAGGCAAGACTTTCTTGGTGAAAGAAGCAGCGTTGGCTTGCATCGTCGAGCAGGCTTGTCATCTGGCTGTGCACTGGTACTCTCTCTCTGGGTGTGCTAGTCCGCAGGGCAGGGCATCCCCTGGGCAGGGTGGAGCGTGATCTCTGCGGCCTCGTCTTGCAGCTCCTTCCTTTCATTCTCAATCATCCTGCCCACAGTGGCCTCCTCTCAGGCCTGCATACTTACAACGGCGCATTGCCCGTGCTGCCCCTCTGCAGGAAGTGTCCCTCTGTTTAGTTTGCAGCTGACTGATGCCGCCTCACCCTTCTCATGTCTTCTCAGGTGTCACTTGGTCAAGAAAGCGTCCCCTTACCTACTCAACTCATCTCGTCTCCCTACCGTAGCTCACGTGACACCACGCACCTCTCGTTTATGGCCGTCATCGCCTTTCGCATCCAGTTTCAGGTAGGTAAGTTTACCCCGTGGCCCGTGAGGAAGAAGAGATCACGCCTGTTTTGCTTACTCTTGATTCCCAGCGACTAGCCCGGTTACTGATAACCTCTGTTAGAGGGAGAAAGGAATGCACCCAATCCCTGGTGAAGCCCCGACCGTTTTCCTTTCTAGTGTCCCTCGTACTCCTCCCTGCCGTCTGTGTCGCCCTTACTCCGCGTCTACCGTTTATGAGTTTACACCTGGGTTACGGTGACTGCTTCGGAGAATCGCATGCCTTTCTACCTCCCTCGCTGCGACCTCTCCTACACCTCCCAGGGCTCTTGGGTTATGCCCTTGCCCTCTTCCGAGCCGTCCGTGGCACCCGCTGTCAACCCCGTACGGCCAGGCTCCTAAGACTGACACTCCAGGCCCTCCGTAATTTGGCTTCAGTTTCACTTTCTAGACGTTTCAATAAAGAACGGGGTCTAAATATCTGTGCACCTCTGCTACGTTTCACATCTACCCACGAGGTTAATTTTTTTGTTTCTTCCAGTCCACCTATTTTGCACCTCCATCTCTGCGAAGACTTCACTGAGAATCCAAGCGATTTCTGGATCCCTTCTCTCCCCTGAAGCTGTAAACAGTTTAACAAGACAGGTGCGGAACTGCCGTAAGGTAATCTACATCTTGTCTCCCTCTCTGGTATCTAACCTCCCTGCGAATGGGGGTACGTCTCCGTGTTCTGTGCGGTTTTCAGCACAGTACTCTCTACACGTAGTGGATATTTGATTTGGTAAGTGACCGAATAAGTGAATGAGTCACCAAGATAAGGGTATTGTCTCATTCTTTCTCGCTTTTTCCACTTCCAAGTTTCTTTAGTTAGTTTCCTCAGACAAAAGGTTTCTTTGTAGCTACACAGTGGCCAGGTCCAGAGAATGTTGCAGATAGCTGCTGAAAACATCCCTCCTCCACTTGAGAATGGCTTGCTCTCCCTCTCAAGCGGAGAGAGCTGGGATTCGATATTTAATTAAGCGCCTCTGTTCACTTGGCATTTAGAGGCACTAGGGGGCGTTAGTGCTCTACACCCGGTGAAATGCCTGTTTCGCTTGTGATTTTCCTTTGTGAAAAACAACTATGCACAGAGTGTTTTGTGCCAATTTTCCATCCTTTTAGATTGACGGAAAGCATTTTACCTACGTAGAAACAGAAAAGGAATAGAAAGAGCGTTGCATTGCGTTTAATGAAAGCTTAGGGCGGTCTCGGTGGTACGTTAGTGAAGTTATCTGGGGACACCTTAGCCACGTACATTGTGTTGGAGAGGCACCGAGAATTCATTCAGGAGTTCTCAAAGTTCGAGGACACAGTTGCCTTACACGTAGGCACGGTGGCAGCCGTGGACATGGCAGTGATTTGGAGAATGTTGTACTAGTCGGCTCTTGCTGTGATAATGCTTTGCAACAAATCTCCCCAAAACTCACTTAGATAAAGAAGAATCTAGTTTTCTCGGACCTGTGGGCTAGCTGCAGCGGCTCTCTTGTAGACCTCTCGATGGCGGGTGTTGCTCCATGCCGTGGGTCAGTTTGAGGTCTGTCCCGCACACCTTACCGTGGAGCCCAACTGTGAGGCTGCAGGTCCCTGTCCTCTCGCAGAGTTCACTGAAACGTAAGAGGTGAGCCCAACCACACAAGTCCACGTAAGGCCTCTGCGACTCATTGAAGGCCATCGTGTCTTCCCTTGGCCTCCTGGGAACCCCCTGGCCCCAGGATGCAGCTTCGGTAGCCCAGGGCAACCGGCGGAGGGGGGCGGGCGGGGCTGCAGGAGGGTGGAACGCGGAGGTCACAGAGGGTGTGGGTGTGGCCACCTCTGCTGTGACTGAACCAAGGGCGTGGGTGGGGGGCAGGGGGTCCAGGGCAGGGCCCTCAGAGCCCGGTAGGCCCAGGGGGGCGGTGCAAGCACCTAGGCCCAGGACGAAGAGCGCCTTCTTGGTCTGCGCGGCAGGCCGGCCTCTCGCCTTGCCACTCAGGCCGCCCTCCCACTTGAAGTGTGTGTGGCACGCGTCCGCGGAGTACACCTCGCTGCACAGGTAGCCGTGGGACTGGGCGTCGTAGCTTCCTGCGAGGCGGCCGGAGGTCCCGCAGGCGGGTGGGTCCCTGGGACAGACGCGCGGAGCGGCTCCTGCCCGGCCCCGCTGAGAACCGTCGCCGTTCCCTAAGGCGGGGCGCCTGCTTCAGAATGTAAATCACGTGTCCGCTCTATGGATACGCTGTTTAGTTTACCAGGCAAGACTTTCTTGGTGAAAGAAGCAGCGTTGGCTTGCATCGTCGAGCAGGCTTGTCATCTGGCTGTGCACTGGTACTCTCTCTCTGGGTGTGCTAGTCCGCAGGGCAGGGCATCCCCTGGGCAGGGTGGAGCGTGATCTCTGCGGCCTCGTCTTGCAGCTCCTTCCTTTCATTCTCAATCATCCTGCCCACAGTGGCCTCCTCTCAGGCCTGCATACTTACAACGGCGCATTGCCCGTGCTGCCCCTCTGCAGGAAGTGTCCCTCTGTTTAGTTTGCAGCTGACTGATGCCGCCTCACCCTTCTCATGTCTTCTCAGGTGTCACTTGGTCAAGAAAGCGTCCCCTTACCTACTCAACTCATCTCGTCTCCCTACCGTAGCTCACGTGACACCACGCACCTCTCGCTTATGGCCGTCATCGCCTTTCGCATCCAGTTTCAGGTAGGTAAGTTTACCCCGTGGCCCGTGAGGAAGAAGAGATCACGCCTGTTTTGCTTACTCTTGATTCCCAGCGACTAGCCCGGTTACTGATAACCTCTGTTAGAGGGAGAAAGGAATGCACCCAATCCCTGGTGAAGCCCCGACCGTTTTCCTTTCTAGTGTCCCTCGTACTCCTCCCTGCCGTCTGTGTCGCCCTTACTCCGCGTCTACCGTTTATGAGTTTACACCTGGGTTACGGTGACTGCTTCGGAGAATCGCATGCCTTTCTACCTCCCTCGCTGCGACCTCTCCTACACCTCCCAGGGCTCTTGGGTTATGCCCTTGCCCTCTTCCGAGCCGTCCGTGGCACCCGCTGTCAACCCCGTACGGCCAAGCTCCTAAGACTGACACTCCAGGCCCTCCGTAATTTGGCTTCAGTTTCACTTTCTAGACGTTTCAAGAAAGAACGGGGTCTAAATATCTGTGCACCTCTGCTCCGTTTCACATCTACCCACGAGGTTAATTTTTTTGTTTCTTCCAGTCCACCTATTTTGCACCTCCGTCTCTGCGAAGACTTCACTGAGAATCCAAGCGATTTCTGGATCCCTTCTCTCCCCTGAAGCTGTAAACAGTTTAACAAGACAGGTGCGGAACTGCCGTAAGGTAATCTACATCTTGTCTCCCTCTCTGGTATCTAACCTCCCTGCGAATGGGGGTACGTCTCCGTGTCCTGTGCGGTTTTCAGCACAGTACTCTCTACACGTAGTGGATATTTGATTTGGTAAGTGACCGAATAAGTGAATGAGTCACCAAGATAAGGGTATTGTCTCATTCTTTCTCGCTTTTTCCACTTCCAAGTTTCTTTAGTTAGTTTCCTCAGACAAAAGGTTTCTTTGTAGCTACACAGTGGCCAGGTCCAGAGAATGTTGCAGATAGCTGCTGAAAACATCCCTCCTCCACTTGAGAATGGCTTGCTCTCCCTCTCAAGCGGAGAGAGCTGGGATTCGATATTTAATTAAGCGCCTCTGTTCACTTGGCATTTAGAGGCACTAGGGGGCGTTAGTGCTCTACACCCGGTGAAATGCCTGTTTCGCTTGTTATTTTCCTTTGTGAAAAACAACTATGTACAGAGTGTTTTGTGCCAATTTTCCATCCTTTTAGATTGACGGAAAGCATTTTACCTACGTAGAAACAGAAAACGAATAGAAAGAGTGTCGCATTGCGTTTAATGAAAGCTTAGGCCGGTCTCGGTGGTACGTTAGTGAAGTTATCTGGGGACACCTTAGCCACGTACATTGTGTTGGAGAGGCACCGAGAATTCATTCAGGAGTTCTCAAAGTTCGAGGACACAGTTGCCTTACACGTAGGCACGGTGGCAGCCGTGGACATGGCAGTGATTTGGAGAATGTTGTACTAGTCGGCTCTTGCTGTGATAATGCTTTGCAACAAATCTCCCCAAAACTCACTTACATAAAGAAGAATCTAGTTTTCTCGGACCTGTGGGCTAGCTGCAGCGGCTCTCTTGTAGACCTCTCGATGGCGGGTGTTGCTCCATGCCGTGGGTCAGTTTGAGGTCTGTCCCGCACACCTTACCGTGGAGCCCAACTGTGAGGCTGCAGGTCCCTGTCCTCTCGCAGAGTTCACTGAAACGTAAGAGGTGAGCCCAACCACACAAGGCCACGTAAGGCCTCTGCGACTCATTGAAGGCCATCGTGTCTTCCCTTGGCCTCCTGGGAACCCCCTGGCCCCAGGATGCAGCTTCGGTAGCCCAGGGCAACCGGCGGAGGGGGGCGGGCGGGGCTGCAGGAGGGTGGAACGCGGAGGTCACAGAGGGTGTGGGTGTGGCCACCTCTGCTGTGACTGAACCAAGGGCATGGGTGGGGGGCTGGGGTTCCAGGGCAGGGCCCTCAGAGCCCGGTAGGCCCAGGGGGGCGGCGCAAGCACCTAGGCCCAGGCCGAAGAGCGCCTTCTTGGTCTGCGCGGCAGGCCGGCCTCTCGCCTTGCCACTCAGGCCGCCCTCCCACTTGAAGTGTGTGTGGCACGCGTCCGCGGAGTACACCTCGCTGCACAGGTAGCCGTGGGACTGGGCGTCGTAGCTTCCTGCGAGGCGGCCGGAGGTCCCGCAGGCGGGTGGGTCCCTGGGACAGACGCGCGGAGCGGCTCCTGCCCGGCCCCCCTGAGAACCGTCGCCGTTCCGTAAGGCGGGGCGCCTGCTTCAGAATGTAAATCACGTGTCCGCTCTATGAATACGCTGTTTAGTTTACCAGGCAAGACTTTCTTGGTGAAAGAAGCAGCGTTGGCTTGCATCGTCGAGCAGGCTTGTCATCTGGCTGTGCACTGGTACTCTCTCTCTGGGTGTGCTAGTCCGCAGGGCAGGGCATCCCCTGGGCAGGGTGGAGCGTGATCTCTGCGGCCTCGTCTTGCAGCTCCTTCCTTTCATTCTCAATCATCCTGCCCACAGTGGCCTCCTCTCAGGCCTGCATACTTACAACGGCGCATTGCCCGTGCTGCCCCTCTGCAGGAAGTGTCCCTCTGTTTAGTTTGCAGCTGACTGATGCCGCCTCACCCTTCTCATGTCTTCTCAGGTGTCACTTGGTCAAGAAAGCGTCCCCTTACCTACTCAACTCATCTCGTCTCCCTACCGTAGCTCACG
This sequence comes from Leucopleurus acutus, assembly GCF_964270905.1. Classification (NCBI taxonomy): domain Eukaryota; kingdom Metazoa; phylum Chordata; class Mammalia; order Artiodactyla; family Delphinidae; genus Leucopleurus; species Leucopleurus acutus. The sequence continues at coordinate 38,144,436 of NC_139143.1, forward strand.
TGACACCACGCACCTCTCGCTTATGGCCGTCATCGCCTTTCGCATCCAGTTTCAGGTAGGTAAGTTTACCCCGTGGCCCGTGAGGAAGAAGAGATCACGCCTGTTTTGCTTACTCTTGATTCCCAGCGACTAGCCCGGTTACTGATAACCTCTGTTAGAGGGAGAAAGGAATGCACCCAATCCCTGGTGAAGCCCCGACCGTTTTCCTTTCTAGTGTCCCTCGTACTCCTCCCTGCCGTCTGTGTCGCCCTTACTCCGCGTCTACCGTTTATGAGTTTACACCTGGGTTACGGTGACTGCTTCGGAGAATCGCATGCCTTTCTACCTCCCTCGCTGCGACCTCTCCTACACCTCCCAGGGCTCTTGGGTTATGCCCTTGCCCTCTTCCGAGCCGTCCGTGGCACCCGCTGTCAACCCCGTACGGCCAAGCTCCTAAGACTGACACTCCAGGCCCTCCGTAATTTGGCTTCAGTTTCACTTTCTAGACGTTTCAAGAAAGAACGGGGTCTAAATATCTGTGCACCTCTGCTCCGTTTCACATCTACCCACGAGGTTAATTTTTTTGTTTCTTCCAGTCCACCTATTTTGCACCTCCGTCTCTGCGAAGACTTCACTGAGAATCCAAGCGATTTCTGGATCCCTTCTCTCCCCTGAAGCTGTAAACAGTTTAACAAGACAGGTGCGGAACTGCCGTAAGGTAATCTACATCTTGTCTCCCTCTCTGGTATCTAACCTCCCTGCGAATGGGGGTACGTCTCCGTGTCCTGTGCGGTTTTCAGCACAGTACTCTCTACACGTAGTGGATATTTGATTTGGTAAGTGACCGAATAAGTGAATGAGTCACCAAGATAAGGGTATTGTCTCATTCTTTCTCGCTTTTTCCACTTCCAAGTTTCTTTAGTTAGTTTCCTCAGACAAAAGGTTTCTTTGTAGCTACACAGTGGCCAGGTCCAGAGAATGTTGCAGATAGCTGCTGAAAACATCCCTCCTCCACTTGAGAATGGCTTGCTCTCCCTCTCAAGCGGAGAGAGCTGGGATTCGATATTTAATTAAGCGCCTCTGTTCACTTGGCATTTAGAGGCACTAGGGGGCGTTAGTGCTCTACACCCGGTGAAATGCCTGTTTCGTTTGTGATTTTCCTTTGTGAAAAACAACTATGCACAGAGTGTTTTGTGCCAATTTTCCATCCTTTTAGATTGACGGAAAGCATTTTACCTACGTAGAAACAGAAAACGAATAGAAAGAGCGTCGCATTGCGTTTAATGAAAGCTTAGGGCGGTCTCGGTGGTACGTTAGTGAAGTTATCTGGGGACACCTTAGCCACGTACATTGTGTTGGAGAGGCACCGAGAATTCATTCAGGAGTTCTCAAAGTTCGAGGACACAGTTGCCTTACACGTAGGCACGGTGGCAGCCGTGGACATGGCAGTGATTTGGAGAATGTTGTACTAGTCGGCTCTCGCTGTGATAATGCTTTGCAACAAATCTCCCCAAAACTCACTTAGATAAAGAAGAATCTAGTTTTCTCGGACCTGTGGGCTAGCTGCAGCGGCTCTCTTGTAGACCTCTCGATGGCGGGTGTTGCTCCATGCCGTGGGTCAGTTTGAGGTCTGTCCCGCACACCTTACCGTGGAGCCCAACTGTGAGGCTGCAGGTCCCTGTCCTCTCGCAGAGTTCACTGAAACGTAAGAGGTGAGCCCAACCACACAAGGCCACGTAAGGCCTCTGCGACTCATTGAAGGCCATCGTGTCTTCCCTTGGCCTCCTGGGAACCCCCTGGCCCCAGGATGCAGCTTCGGTAGCCCAGGGCAACCGGCGGAGGGGGGCGGGCGGGGCTGCAGGAGGGTGGAACGCTGAGGTCACAGAGGGTGTGGGTGTGGTCACCTCTGCTGTGACTGAACCAAGGGCGTGGGTGGGGGGCTGGGGGTCCAGGGCAGGGCCCTCAGAGCCCGGTAGGCCCAGGGGGGCGGCGCAAGCACCTAGGCCCAGGCCGAAGAGCGCCTTCTTGGTCTGCGCGGCAGGCCGGCCTCTCGCCTTGCCACTCAGGCCGCCCTCCCTCTTGAAGTGTGTGTGGCACGCGTCCGCGGAGTACACCTCGCTGCACAGGTAGCCGTGGGACTGGGCGTCGTAGCTTCCTGCGAGGCGGCCGGAGGTCCCGCAGGCGGGTGGGTCCCTGGGACAGACGCGCGGAGCGGCTCCTGCCCGGCCCCCCTGAGAACCGTCGCCGTTCCGTAAGGCGGGGCGCCTGCTTCAGAATGTAAATCACGTGTCCGCTCTATGGATACGCTGTTTAGTTTACCAGGCAAGACTTTCTTGGTGAAAGAAGCAGCGTTGGCTTGCATCGTCGAGCAGGCTTGTCATCTGGCTGTGCACTGGTACTCTCTCTCTGGGTGTGCTAGTCCGCAGGGCAGGGCATCCCCTGGGCAGGGTGGAGCGTGATCTCTGCGGCCTCGTCTTGCAGCTCCTTCCTTTCATTCTCAATCATCCTGCCCACAGTGGCCTCCTCTCAGGCCTGCATACTTACAACGGCGCATTGCCCGTGCTGCCCCTCTGCAGGAAGTGTCCCTCTGTTTAGTTTGCAGCTGACTGATGCCGCCTCACCCTTCTCATCTCTTCTCAGGTGTCACTTGGTCAAGAAAGCGTCCCCTTACCTACTCAACTCATCTCGTCTCCCTACCGTAGCTCACGTGACACCACGCACCTCTCGCTTATGGCCGTCATCGCCTTTCGCATCCAGTTTCAGGTAGGTAAGTTTACCCCGTGGTCCGTGAGGAAGAAGAGATCACGCCTGTTTTGCTTACTCTTGATTCCCAGCGACTAGCCCGGTTACTGATAACCTCTGTTAGAGGGAGAAAGGAATGCACCCAATCCCTGGTGAAGCCCCGACCGTTTTCCTTTCTAGTGTCCCTCGTACTCCTCCCTGCCGTCTGTGTCGCCCTTACTCCGCGTCTACCGTTTATGAGTTTACACCTGGGTTACGGTGACTGCTTCGGAGAATCGCATGCCTTTCTACCTCCCTCGCTGCGACCTCTCCTACACCTCCCAGGGCTCTTGGGTTATGCCCTTGCCCTCTTCCGAGCCGTCCGTGGCACCCGCTGTCAACCCCGTACGGCCAAGCTCCTAAGACTGACACTCCAGGCCCTCCGTAATTTGGCTTCAGTTTCACTTTCTAGACGTTTCAAGAAAGAACGGGGTCTAAATATCTGGGCACCTCTGCTCCGTTTCATATCTACCCACGAGGTTAATTTTTTTGTTTCTTCCAGTCCACCTATTTTGCACCTCCGTCTCTGCGAAGACTTCACTGAGAATCCAAGCGATTTCTGGATCCCTTCTCTCCCCTGAAGCTGTAAACAGTTTAACAAGACAGGTGCGGAACTGCCGTAAGGTAATCTACATCTTGTCTCCCTCTCTGGTATCTAACCTCCCTGCGAATGGGGGTACGTCTCCGTGTCCTGTGCGGTTTTCAGCACAGTACTCTCTACACGTAGTGGATATTTGATTTGGTAAGTGACCGAATAAGTGAATGAGTCACCAAGATAAGGGTATTGTCTCATTCTTTCTCGCTTTTTCCACTTCCAAGTTTCTTTAGTTAGTTTCCTCAGACAAAAGGTTTCTTTGTAGCTACACAGTGGCCAGGTCCAGAGAATGTTGCAGATAGCTGCTGAAAACATCCCTCCTCCACTTGAGAATGGCTTGCTCTCCCTCTCAAGCGGAGAGAGCTGGGATTCGATATTTAATTAAGCGCCTCTGTTCACTTGGCATTTAGAGGCACTAGGGGGCGTTAGTGCTCTACACCCGGTGAAATGCCTGTTTCGCTTGTGATTTTCCTTTGTGAAAAACAACTATGCACAGAGTGTTTTGTGCCAATTTTCCATCCTTTTAGATTGACGGAAAGCATTTTACCTACGTAGAAACAGAAAAGGAATAGAAAGAGCGTTGCATTGCGTTTAATGAAAGCTTAGGGCGGTCTCGGTGGTACGTTAGTGAAGTTATCTGGGGACACCTTAGCCACGTACATTGTGTTGGAGAGGCACCGAGAATTCATTCAGGAGTTCTCAAAGTTCGAGGACACAGTTGCCTTACACGTAGGCACGGTGGCAGCCGTGGACATGGCAGTGATTTGGAGAATGTTGTACTAGTCGGCTCTTGCTGTGATAATGCTTTGCAACAAATCTCCCCAAAACTCACTTAGATAAAGAAGAATCTAGTTTTCTCGGACCTGTGGGCTAGCTGCAGCGGCTCTCTTGTAGACCTCTCGATGGCGGGTGTTGCTCCATGCCGTGGGTCAGTTTGAGGTCTGTCCCGCACACCTTACCGTGGAGCCCAACTGTGAGGCTGCAGGTCCCTGTCCTCTCGCAGAGTTCACTGAAACGTAAGAGGTGAGCCCAACCACACAAGGCCACGTAAGGCCTCTGCGACTCATTGAAGGCCATCGTGTCTTCCCTTGGCCTCCTGGGAACCCCCTGGCCCCAGGATGCAGCTTCGGTAGCCCAGGGCAACCGGCGGAGGGGGGCGGGCGGGGCTGCAGGAGGGTGGAACGCGGAGGTCACAGAGGGTGTGGGTGTGGCCACCTCTGCTGTGACTGAACCAAGGGCGTGGGGGGGGGCAGGGGGTCCAGGGCAGGGCCCTCAGAGCCCGGTAGGCCCAGGGGGGCGGTGCAAGCACCTAGGCCCAGGACGAAGAGCGCCTTCTTGGTCTGCGCGGCAGGCCGGCCTCTCGCCTTGCCACTCAGGCCGCCCTCCCACTTGAAGTGTGTGTGGCACGCGTCCGCGGAGTACACCTCGCTGCACAGGTAGCCGTGGGACTGGGCGTCGTAGCTTCCTGCGAGGCGGCCGGAGGTCCCGCAGGCGGGTGGGTCCCTGGGACAGACGCGCGGAGCGGCTCCTGCCCGGCCCCGCTGAGAACCGTCGCCGTTCCCTAAGGCGGGGCGCCTGCTTCAGAATGTAAATCACGTGTCCGCTCTATGGATACGCTGTTTAGTTTACCAGGCAAAACTTTCTTGGTGAAAGAAGCAGCGTTGGCTTGCATCGTCGAGCAGGCTTCTCATCTGGCTGTGCACTGGTACTCTCTCTCTGGGTGTGCTAGTCCGCAGGGCAGGGCATCCCCTGGGCAGGGTGGAGCGTGATCTCTGCGGCCTCGTCTTGCAGCTCCTTCCTTTCATTCTCAATCATCCTGCCCACAGTGGCCTCCTCTCAGGCCTGCATACTTACAACGGCGCATTGCCCGTGCTGCCCCTCTGCAGGAAGTGTCCCTCTGTTTAGTTTGCAGCTGACTGATGCCGCCTCACCCTTCTCATGTCTTCTCAGGTGTCACTTGGTCAAGAAAGCGTCCCCTTACCTACTCAACTCATCTCGTCTCCCTACCGTAGCTCACGTGACACCACGCACCTCTCGCTTATGGCCGTCATCGCCTTTCGCATCCAGTTTCAGGTAGGTAAGTTTACCCCGTGGCCCGTGAGGAAGAAGAGATCACGCCTGTTTTGCTTACTCTTGATTCCCAGCGACTAGCCCGGTTACTGATAACCTCTGTTAGAGGGAGAAAGGAATGCACCCAATCCCTGGTGAAGCCCCGACCGTTTTCCTTTCTAGTGTCCCTCGTACTCCTCCCTGCCGTCTGTGTCGCCCTTACTCCGCGTCTACCGTTTATGAGTTTACACCTGGGTTACGGTGACTGCTTCGGAGAATCGCATGCCTTTCTACCTCCCTCGCTGCGACCTCTCCTACACCTCCCAGGGCTCTTGGGTTATGCCCTTGCCCTCTTCCGAGCCGTCCGTGGCACCCGCTGTCAACCCCGTACGGCCAAGCTCCTAAGACTGACACTCCAGGCCCTCCGTAATTTGGCTTCAGTTTCACTTTCTAGACGTTTCAAGAAAGAACGGGGTCTAAATATCTGTGCACCTCTGCTCCGTTTCACATCTACCCACGAGGTTAATTTTTTTGTTTCTTCCAGTCCACCTATTTTGCACCTCCGTCTCTGCGAAGACTTCACTGAGAATCCAAGCGATTTCTGGATCCCTTCTCTCCCCTGAAGCTGTAAACAGTTTAACAAGACAGGTGCGGAACTGCCGTAAGGTAATCTACATCTTGTCTCCCTCTCTGGTATCTAACCTCCCTGCGAATGGGGGTACGTCTCCGTGTCCTGTGCGGTTTTCAGCACAGTACTCTCTACACGTAGTGGATATTTGATTTGGTAAGTGACCGAATAAGTGAATGAGTCACCAAGATAAGGGTATTGTCTCATTCTTTCTCGCTTTTTCCACTTCCAAGTTTCTTTAGTTAGTTTCCTCAGACAAAAGGTTTCTTTGTAGCTACACAGTGGCCAGGTCCAGAGAATGTTGCAGATAGCTGCTGAAAACATCCCTCCTCCACTTGAGAATGGCTTGCTCTCCCTCTCAAGCGGAGAGAGCTGGGATTTGATATTTAATTAAGCGCCTCTGTTCACTTGGCATTTAGAGGCACTAGGGGGCGTTAGTGCTCTACACCCGGTGAAATGCCTGTTTCGCTTGTTATTTTCCTTTGTGAAAAACAACTATGTACAGAGTGTTTTGTGCCAATTTTCCATCCTTTTAGATTGACGGAAAGCATTTTACCTACGTAGAAACAGAAAACGAATAGAAAGAGTGTCGCATTGCGTTTAATGAAAGCTTAGGCCGGTCTCGGTGGTACGTTAGTGAAGTTATCTGGGGACACCTTAGCCACGTACATTGTGTTGGAGAGGCACCGAGAATTCATTCAGGAGTTCTCAAAGTTCGAGGACACAGTTGCCTTACACGTAGGCACGGTGGCAGCCGTGGACATGGCAGTGATTTGGAGAATGTTGTACTAGTCGGCTCTTGCTGTGATAATGCTTTGCAACAAATCTCCCCAAAACTCACTTACATAAAGAAGAATCTAGTTTTCTCGGACCTGTGGGCTAGCTGCAGCGGCTCTCTTGTAGACCTCTCGATGGCGGGTGTTGCTCCATGCCGTGGGTCAGTTTGAGGTCTGTCCCGCACACCTTACCGTGGAGCCCAACTGTGAGGCTGCAGGTCCCTGTCCTCTCGCAGAGTTCACTGAAACGTAAGAGGTGAGCCCAACCACACAAGGCCACGTAAGGCCTCTGCGACTCATTGAAGGCCATCGTGTCTTCCCTTGGCCTCCTGGGAACCCCCTGGCCCCAGGATGCAGCTTCGGTAGCCCAGGGCAACCGGCGGAGGGGGGCGGGCGGGGCTGCAGGAGGGTGGAACGCGGAGGTCACAGAGGGTGTGGGTGTGGCCACCTCTGCTGTGACTGAACCAAGGGCATGGGTGGGGGGCTGGGGTTCCAGGGCAGGGCCCTCAGAGCCCGGTAGGCCCAGGGGGGCGGCGCAAGCACCTAGGCCCAGGCCGAAGAGCGCCTTCTTGGTCTGCGCGGCAGGCCGGCCTCTCGCCTTGCCACTCAGGCCGCCCTCCCACTTGAAGTGTGTGTGGCACGCGTCCGCGGAGTACACCTCGCTGCACAGGTAGCCGTGGGACTGGGCGTCGTAGCTTCCTGCGAGGCGGCCGGAGGTCCCGCAGGCGGGTGGGTCCCTGGGACAGACGCGCGGAGCGGCTCCTGCCCGGCCCCCCTGAGAACCGTCGCCGTTCCGTAAGGCGGGGCGCCTGCTTCAGAATGTAAATCACGTGTCCGCTCTATGGATACGCTGTTTAGTTTACCAGGCAAGACTTTCTTGGTGAAAGAAGCAGCGTTGGCTTGCATCGTCGAGCAGGCTTGTCATCTGGCTGTGCACTGGTACTCTCTCTCTGGGTGTGCTAGTCCGCAGGGCAGGGCATCCCCTGGGCAGGGTGGAGCGTGATCTCTGCGGCCTCGTCTTGCAGCTCCTTCCTTTCATTCTCAATCATCCTGCCCACAGTGGCCTCCTCTCAGGCCTGCATACTTACAACGGCGCATTGCCCGTGCTGCCCCTCTGCAGGAAGTGTCCCTCTGTTTAGTTTGCAGCTGACTGATGCCGCCTCACCCTTCTCATCTCTTCTCAGGTGTCACTTGGTCAAGAAAGCGTCCCCTTACCTACTCAACTCATCTCGTCTCCCTACCGTAGCTCACGTGACACCACGCACCTCTCGCTTATGGCCGTCATCGCCTTTCGCATCCAGTTTCAGGTAGGTAAGTTTACCCCGTGGTCCGTGAGGAAGAAGAGATCACGCCTGTTTTGCTTACTCTTGATTCCCAGCGACTAGCCCGGTTACTGATAACCTCTGTTAGAGGGAGAAAGGAATGCACCCAATCCCTGGTGAAGCCCCGACCGTTTTCCTTTCTAGTGTCCCTCGTACTCCTCCCTGCCGTCTGTGTCGCCCTTACTCCGCGTCTACCGTTTATGAGTTTACACCTGGGTTACGGTGACTGCTTCGGAGAATCGCATGCCTTTCTACCTCCCTCGCTGCGACCTCTCCTACACCTCCCAGGGCTCTTGGGTTATGCCCTTGCCCTCTTCCGAGCCGTCCGTGGCACCCGCTGTCAACCCCGTACGGCCAAGCTCCTAAGACTGACACTCCAGGCCCTCCATAATTTGGCTTCAGTTTCACTTTCTAGACGTTTCAAGAAAGAACGGGGTCTAAATATCTGTGCACCTCTGCTCCGTTTCATATCTACCCACGAGGTTAATTTTTTTGTTTCTTCCAGTCCACCTATTTTGCACCTCCGTCTCTGCGAAGACTTCACTGAGAATCCAAGCGATTTCTGGATCCCTTCTCTCCCCTGAAGCTGTAAACAGTTTAACAAGACAGGTGCGGAACTGCCGTAAGGTAATCTACATCTTGTCTCCCTCTCTGGTATCTAACCTCCCTGCGAATGGGGGTACGTGTCCGTGTTCTGTGCGGTTTTCAGCACAGTACTCTCTACACGTAGTGGATATTTGATTTGGTAAGTGACCGAATAAGTGAATGAGTCACCAAGATAAGGGTATTGTCTCATTCTTTCTCGCTTTTTCCACTTCCAAGTTTCTTTAGTTAGTTTCCTCAGACAAAAGGTTTCTTTGTAGCTACACAGTGGCCAGGTCCAGAGAATGTTGCAGATAGCTGCTGAAAACATCCCTCCTCCACTTGAGAATGGCTTGCTCTCCCTCTCAAGCGGAGAGAGCTGGGATTCGATATTTAATTAAGCGCCTCTGTTCACTTGGCATTTAGAGGCACTAGGGGGCGTTAGTGCTCTACACCCGGTGAAATGCCTGTTTCGTTTGTGATTTTCCTTTGTGAAAAACAACTATGCACAGAGTGTTTTGTGCCAATTTTCCATCCTTTTAGATTGACGGAAAGCATTTTACCTACGTAGAAACAGAAAACGAATAGAAAGAGCGTCGCATTGCGTTTAATGAAAGCTTAGGGCGGTCTCGGTGGTACGTTAGTGAAGTTATCTGGGGACACCTTAGCCACGTACATTGTGTTGGAGAGGCACCGAGAATTCATTCAGGAGTTCTCAAAGTTCGAGGACACAGTTGCCTTACACGTAGGCACGGTGGCAGCCGTGGACATGGCAGTGATTTGGAGAATGTTGTACTAGTCGGCTCTTGCTGTGATAATGCTTTGCAACAAATCTCCCCAAAACTCACTTAGATAAAGAAGAATCTAGTTTTCTCGGACCTGTGGGCTAGCTGCAGCGGCTCTCTTGTAGACCTCTCGATGGCGGGTGTTGCTCCATGCCGTGGGTCAGTTTGAGGTCTGTCCCGCACACCTTACCGTGGAGCCCAACTGTGAGGCTGCAGGTCCCTGTCCTCTCGCAGAGTTCACTGAAACGTAAGAGGTGAGCCCAACCACACAAGGCCACGTAAGGCCTCTGCGACTCATTGAAGGCCATCGTGTCTTCCCTTGGCCTCCTGGGAACCCCCTGGCCCCAGGATGCAGCTTCGGTAGCCCAGGGCAACCGGCGGAGGGGGGCGGGCGGGGCTGCAGGAGGGTGGAACGCGGAGGTCACAGAGGGTGTGGGTGTGGCCACCTCTGCTGTGACTGAACCAAGGGCGTGGGGGGGGGCAGGGGGTCCAGGGCAGGGCCCTCAGAGCCCGGTAGGCCCAGGGGGGCGGTGCAAGCACCTAGGCCCAGGACGAAGAGCGCCTTCTTGGTCTGCGCGGCAGGCCGGCCTCTCGCCTTGCCACTCAGGCCGCCCTCCCACTTGAAGTGTGTGTGGCACGCGTCCGCGGAGTACACCTCGCTGCACAGGTAGCCGTGGGACTGGGCGTCGTAGCTTCCTGCGAGGCGGCCGGAGGTCCCGCAGGCGGGTGGGTCCCTGGGACAGACGCGCGGAGCGGCTCCTGCCCGGCCCCGCTGAGAACCGTCGCCGTTCCCTAAGGCGGGGCGCCTGCTTCAGAATGTAAATCACGTGTTCGCTCTATGGATACGCTGTTTAGTTTACCAGGCAAGATTTTCTTGGTGAAAGAAGCAGCGTTGGCTTGCATCGTCGAGCAGGCTTCTCATCTGGCTGTGCACTGGTACTCTCTCTCTGGGTGTGCTAGTCCGCAGGGCAGGGCATCCCCTGGGCAGGGTGGAGCGTGATCTCTGCGGCCTCGTCTTGCAGCTCCTTCCTTTCATTCTCAATCATCCTGCCCACAGTGGCCTCCTCTCAGGCCTGCATACTTACAACGGCGCATTGCCCGTGCTGCCCCTCTGCAGGAAGTGTCCCTCTGTTTAGTTTGCAGCTGACTGATGCCGCCTCACCCTTCTCATCTCTTCTCAGGTGTCACTTGGTCAAGAAAGCGTCCCCTTACCTACTCAACTCATCTCGTCTCCCTACCGTAGCTCACGTGACACCACGCACCTCTCGCTTATGGCCGTCATCGCCTTTCGCATCCAGTTTCAGGTAGGTAAGTTTACCCCGTGGCCCGTGAGGAAGAAGAGATCACGCCTGTTTTGCTTACTCTTGATTCCCAGCGACTAGCCCGGTTACTGATAACCTCTGTTAGAGGGAGAAAGGAATGCACCCAATCCCTGGTGAAGCCCCGACCGTTTTCCTTTCTAGTGTCCCTCGTACTCCTCCCTGCCGTCTGTGTCGCCCTTACTCCGCGTCTACCGTTTATGAGTTTACACCTGGGTTACGGTGACTGCTTCGGAGAATCGCATGCCTTTCTACCTCCCTCGCTGCGACCTCTCCTACACCTCCCAGGGCTCTTGGGTTATGCCCTTGCCCTCTTCCGAGCCGTCCGTGGCACCCGCTGTCCACCCCGTACGGCCAAGCTCCTAAGACTGACACTCCAGGCCCTCCGTAATTTGGCTTCAGTTTCACTTTCTAGACGTTTCAAGAAAGAACGGGGTCTAAATATCTGTGCACCTCTGCTCCGTTTCACATCTACCCACGAGGTTAATTTTTTTGTTTCTTCCAGTCCACCTATTTTGCACCTCCGTCTCTGCGAAGACTTCACTGAGAATCCAAGCGATTTCTGGATCCCTTCTCTCCCCTGAAGCTGTAAACAGTTTAACAAGACAGGTGCGGAACTGCCGTAAGGTAATCTACATCTTGTCTCCCTCTCTGGTATCTAACCTCCCTGCGAATGGGGGTACGTCTCCGTGTCCTGTGCGGTTTTCAGCACAGTACTCTCTACACGTAGTGGATATTTGATTTGGTAAGTGACCGAATAAGTGAATGAGTCACCAAGATAAGGGTATTGTCTCATTCTTTCTCGCTTTTTCCACTTCCAAGTTTCTTTAGTTAGTTTCCTCAGACAAAAGGTTTCTTTGTAGCTACACAGTGGCCAGGTCCAGAGAATGTTGCAGATAGCTGCTGAAAACATCCCTCCTCCACTTGAGAATGGCTTGCTCTCCCTCTCAAGCGGAGAGAGCTGGGATTCGATATTTAATTAAGCGCCTCTGTTCACTTGGCATTTAGAGGCACTAGGGGGCGTTAGTGCTCTACACCCGGTGAAATGCCTGTTTCGCTTGTTATTTTCCTTTGTGAAAAACAACTATGTACAGAGTGTTTTGTGCCAATTTTCCATCCTTTTAGATTGACGGAAAGCATTTTACCTACGTAGAAACAGAAAACGAATAGAAAGAGTGTCGCATTGCGTTTAATGAAAGCTTAGGCCGGTCTCGGTGGTACGTTAGTGAAGTTATCTGGGGACACCTTAGCCACGTACATTGTGTTGGAGAGGCACCGAGAATTCATTCAGGAGTTCTCAAAGTTCGAGGACACAGTTGCCTTACACGTAGGCACGGTGGCAGCCGTGGACATGGCAGTGATTTGGAGAATGTTGTACTAGTCGGCTCTTGCTGTGATAATGCTTTGCAACAAATCTCCCCAAAACTCACTTACATAAAGAAGAATCTAGTTTTCTCGGACCTGTGGGCTAGCTGCAGCGGCTCTCTTGTAGACCTCTCGATGGCGGGTGTTGCTCCATGCCGTGGGTCAGTTTGAGGTCTGTCCCGCACACCTTACCGTGGAGCCCAACTGTGAGGCTGCAGGTCCCTGTCCTCTCGCAGAGTTCACTGAAACGTAAGAGGTGAGCCCAACCACACAAGGCCACGTAAGGCCTCTGCGACTCATTGAAGGCCATCGTGTCTTCCCTTGGCCTCCTGGGAACCCCCTGGCCCCAGGATGCAGCTTCGGTAGCCCAGGGCAACCGGCGGAGGGGGGCGGGCGGGGCTGCAGGAGGGTGGAACGCGGAGGTCACAGAGGGTGTGGGTGTGGCCACCTCTGCTGTGACTGAACCAAGGGCATGGGTGGGGGGCTGGGGTTCCAGGGCAGGGCCCTCAGAGCCCGGTAGGCCCAGGGGGGCGGCGCAAGCACCTAGGCCCAGGCCGAAGAGCGCCTTCTTGGTCTGCGCGGCAGGCCGGCCTCTCGCCTTGCCACTCAGGCCGCCCTCCCACTTGAAGTGTGTGTGGCACGCGTCCGCGGAGTACACCTCGCTGCACAGGTAGCCGTGGGACTGGGCGTCGTAGCTTCCTGCGAGGCGGCCGGAGGTCCCGCAGGCGGGTGGGTCCCTGGGACAGACGCGCGGAGCGGCTCCTGCCCGGCCCCCCTGAGAACCGTCGCCGTTCCGTAAGGCGGGGCGCCTGCTTCAGAATGTAAATCACGTGTCCGCTCTATGAATACGCTGTTTAGTTTACCAGGCAAGACTTTCTTGGTGAAAGAAGCAGCGTTGGCTTGCATCGTCGAGCAGGCTTGTCATCTGGCTGTGCACTGGTACTCTCTCTCTGGGTGTGCTAGTCCGCAGGGCAGGGCATCCCCTGGGCAGGGTGGAGCGTGATCTCTGCGGCCTCGTCTTGCAGCTCCTTCCTTTCATTCTCAATCATCCTGCCCACAGTGGCCTCCTCTCAGGCCTGCATACTTACAACGGCGCATTGCCCGTGCTGCCCCTCTGCAGGAAGTGTCCCTCTGTTTAGTTTGCAGCTGACTGATGCCGCCTCACCCTTCTCATGTCTTCTCAGGTGTCACTTGGTCAAGAAAGCGTCCCCTTACCTACTCAACTCATCTCGTCTCCCTACCGTAGCTCACGTGACACCACGCACCTCTCGCTTATGGCCGTCATCGCCTTTCGCATCCAGTTTCAGGTAGGTAAGTTTACCCCGTGGCCCGTGAGGAAGAAGAGATCACGCCTGTTTTGCTTACTCTTGATTCCCAGCGACTAGCCCGGTTACTGATAACCTCTGTTAGAGGGAGAAAGGAATGCACCCAATCCCTGGTGAAGCCCCGACCGTTTTCCTTTCTAGTGTCCCTCGTACTCCTCCCTGCCGTCTGTGTCGCCCTTACTCCGCGTCTACCGTTTATGAGTTTACACCTGGGTTACGGTGACTGCTTCGGAGAATCGCATGCCTTTCTACCTCCCTCGCTGCGACCTCTCCTACACCTCCCAGGGCTCTTGGGTTATGCCCTTGCCCTCTTCCGAGCCGTCCGTGGCACCCGCTGTCAACCCCGTACGGCCAAGCTCCTAAGACTGACACTCCAGGCCCTCCGTAATTTGGCTTCAGTTTCACTTTCTAGACGTTTCAAGAAAGAACGGGGTCTAAATATCTGTGCACCTCTGCTCCGTTTCACATCTACCCACGAGGTTAATTTTTTTGTTTCTTCCAGTCCACCTATTTTGCACCTCCGTCTCTGCGAAGACTTCACTGAGAATCCAAGCGATTTCTGGATCCCTTCTCTCCCCTGAAGCTGTAAACAGTTTAACAAGACAGGTGCGGAACTGCCGTAAGGTAATCTACATCTTGTCTCCCTCTCTGGTATCTAACCTCCCTGCGAATGGGGGTACGTCTCCGTGTCCTGTGCGGTTTTCAGCACAGTACTCTCTACACGTAGTGGATATTTGATTTGGTAAGTGACCGAATAAGTGAATGAGTCACCAAGATAAGGGTATTGTCTCATTCTTTCTCGCTTTTTCCACTTCCAAGTTTCTTTAGTTAGTTTCCTCAGACAAAAGGTTTCTTTGTAGCTACACAGTGGCCAGGTCCAGAGAATGTTGCAGATAGCTGCTGAAAACATCCCTCCTCCACTTGAGAATGGCTTGCTCTCCCTCTCAAGCGGAGAGAGCTGGGATTCGATATTTAATTAAGCGCCTCTGTTCACTTGGCATTTAGAGGCACTAGGGGGCGTTAGTGCTCTACACCCGGTGAAATGCCTGTTTCGTTTGTGATTTTCCTTTGTGAAAAACAACTATGCACAGAGTGTTTTGTGCCAATTTTCCATCCTTTTAGATTGACGGAAAGCATTTTACCTACGTAGAAACAGAAAACGAATAGAAAGAGCGTCGCATTGCGTTTAATGAAAGCTTAGGGCGGTCTCGGTGGTACGTTAGTGAAGTTATCTGGGGACACCTTAGCCACGTACATTGTGTTGGAGAGGCACCGAGAATTCATTCAGGAGTTCTCAAAGTTCGAGGACACAGTTGCCTTACACGTAGGCACGGTGGCAGCCGTGGACATGGCAGTGATTTGGAGAATGTTGTACTAGTCGGCTCTCGCTGTGATAATGCTTTGCAACAAATCTCCCCAAAACTCACTTACATAAAGAAGAATCTAGTTTTCTCGGACCTGTGGGCTAGCTGCAGCGGCTCTCTTGTAGACCTCTCGATGGCGGGTGTTGCTCCATGCCGTGGGTCAGTTTGAGGTCTGTCCCGCACACCTTACCGTGGAGCCCAACTGTGAGGCTGCAGGTCCCTGTCCTCTCGCAGAGTTCACTGAAACGTAAGAGGTGAGCCCAACCACACAAGGCCACGTAAGGCCTCTGCGACTCATTGAAGGCCATCGTGTCTTCCCTTGGCCTCCTGGGAACCCCCTGGCCCCAGGATGCAGCTTCGGTAGCCCAGGGCAACCGGCGGAGGGGGGCGGGCGGGGCTGCAGGAGGGTGGAACGCTGAGGTCACAGAGGGTGTGGGTGTGGTCACCTCTGCTGTGACTGAACCAAGGGCGTGGGTGGGGGGCTGGGGGTCCAGGGCAGGGCCCTCAGAGCCCGGTAGGCCCAGGGGGGCGGCGCAAGCACCTAGGCCCAGGCCGAAGAGCGCCTTCTTGGTCTGCGCGGCAGGCCGGCCTCTCGCCTTGCCACTCAGGCCGCCCTCCCTCTTGAAGTGTGTGTGGCACGCGTCCGCGGAGTACACCTCGCTGCACAGGTAGCCGTGGGACTGGGCGTCGTAGCTTCCTGCGAGGCGGCCGGAGGTCCCGCAGGCGGGTGGGTCCCTGGGACAGACGCGCGGAGCGGCTCCTGCCCGGCCCCCCTGAGAACCGTCGCCGTTCCGTAAGGCGGGGCGCCTGCTTCAGAATGTAAATCACGTGTCCGCTCTATGGATACGCTGTTTAGTTTACCAGGCAAGACTTTCTTGGTGAAAGAAGCAGCGTTGGCTTGCATCGTCGAGCAGGCTTGTCATCTGGCTGTGCACTGGTACTCTCTCTCTGGGTGTGCTAGTCCGCAGGGCAGGGCATCCCCTGGGCAGGGTGGAGCGTGATCTCTGCGGCCTCGTCTTGCAGCTCCTTCCTTTCATTCTCAATCATCCTGCCCACAGTGGCCTCCTCTCAGGCCTGCATACTTACAACGGCGCATTGCCCGTGCTGCCCCTCTGCAGGAAGTGTCCCTCTGTTTAGTTTGCAGCTGACTGATGCCGCCTCACCCTTCTCATCTCTTCTCAGGTGTCACTTGGTCAAGAAAGCGTCCCCTTACCTACTCAACTCATCTCGTCTCCCTACCGTAGCTCACGTGACACCACGCACCTCTCGCTTATGGCCGTCATCGCCTTTCGCATCCAGTTTCAGGTAGGTAAGTTTACCCCGTGGTCCGTGAGGAAGAAGAGATCACGCCTGTTTTGCTTACTCTTGATTCCCAGCGACTAGCCCGGTTACTGATAACCTCTGTTAGAGGGAGAAAGGAATGCACCCAATCCCTGGTGAAGCCCCGACCGTTTTCCTTTCTAGTGTCCCTCGTACTCCTCCCTGCCGTCTGTGTCGCCCTTACTCCGCGTCTACCGTTTATGAGTTTACACCTGGGTTACGGTGACTGCTTCGGAGAATCGCATGCCTTTCTACCTCCCTCGCTGCGACCTCTCCTACACCTCCCAGGGCTCTTGGGTTATGCCCTTGCCCTCTTCCGAGCCGTCCGTGGCACCCGCTGTCAACCCCGTACGGCCAAGCTCCTAAGACTGACACTCCAGGCCCTCCGTAATTTGGCTTCAGTTTCACTTTCTAGACGTTTCAAGAAAGAACGGGGTCTAAATATCTGGGCACCTCTGCTCCGTTTCATATCTACCCACGAGGTTAATTTTTTTGTTTCTTCCAGTCCACCTATTTTGCACCTCCGTCTCTGCGAAGACTTCACTGAGAATCCAAGCGATTTCTGGATCCCTTCTCTCCCCTGAAGCTGTAAACAGTTTAACAAGACAGGTGCGGAACTGCCGTAAGGTAATCTACATCTTGTCTCCCTCTCTGGTATCTAACCTCCCTGCGAATGGGGGTACGTCTCCGTGTTCTGTGCGGTTTTCAGCACAGTACTCTCTACACGTAGTGGATATTTGATTTGGTAAGTGACCGAATAAGTGAATGAGTCACCAAGATAAGGGTATTGTCTCATTCTTTCTCGCTTTTTCCACTTCCAAGTTTCTTTAGTTAGTTTCCTCAGACAAAAGGTTTCTTTGTAGCTACACAGTGGCCAGGTCCAGAGAATGTTGCAGATAGCTGCTGAAAACATCCCTCCTCCACTTGAGAATGGCTTGCTCTCCCTCTCAAGCGGAGAGAGCTGGGATTCGATATTTAATTAAGCGCCTCTGTTCACTTGGCATTTAGAGGCACTAGGGGGCGTTAGTGCTCTACACCCGGTGAAATGCCTGTTTCGTTTGTGATTTTCCTTTGTGAAAAACAACTATGCACAGAGTGTTTTGTGCCAATTTTCCATCCTTTTAGATTGACGGAAAGCATTTTACCTACGTAGAAACAGAAAACGAATAGAAAGAGCGTCGCATTGCGTTTAATGAAAGCTTAGGGCGGTCTCGGTGGTACGTTAGTGAAGTTATCTGGGGACACCTTAGCCACGTACATTGTGTTGGAGAGGCACCGAGAATTCATTCAGGAGTTCTCAAAGTTCGAGGACACAGTTGCCTTACACGTAGGCACGGTGGCAGCCGTGGACATGGCAGTGATTTGGAGAATGTTGTACTAGTCGGCTCTTGCTGTGATAATGCTTTGCAACAAATCTCCCCAAAACTCACTTACATAAAGAAGAATCTAGTTTTCTCGGACCTGTGGGCTAGCTGCAGCGGCTCTCTTGTAGACCTCTCGATGGCGGGTGTTGCTCCATGCCGTGGGTCAGTTTGAGGTCTGTCCCGCACACCTTACCGTGGAGCCCAACTGTGAGGCTGCAGGTCCCTGTCCTCTCGCAGAGTTCACTGAAACGTAAGAGGTGAGCCCAACCACACAAGGCCACGTAAGGCCTCTGCGACTCATTGAAGGCCATCGTGTCTTCCCTTGGCCTCCTGGGAACCCCCTGGCCCCAGGATGCAGCTTCGGTAGCCCAGGGCAACCGGCGGAGGGGGGCGGGCGGGGCTGCAGGAGGGTGGAACGCGGAGGTCACAGAGGGTGTGGGTGTGGCCACCTCTGCTGTGACTGAACCAAGGGCGTGGGTGGGGGGCTGGGGGTCCAGGGCAGGGCCCTCAGAGCCCGGTAGGCCCAGGGGGGCGGCGCAAGCACCTAGGCCCAGGCCGAAGAGCGCCTTCTTGGTCTGCGCGGCAGGCCGGCCTCTCGCCTTGCCACTCAGGCCGCCCTCCCTCTTGAAGTGTGTGTGGCACGCGTCCGCGGAGTACACCTCGCTGCACAGGTAGCCGTGGGACTGGGCGTCGTAGCTTCCTGCGAGGCGGCCGGAGGTCCCGCAGGCGGGTGGGTCCCTGGGACAGACGCGCGGAGCGGCTCCTGCCCGGCCCCCCTGAGAACCGTCGCCGTTCCGTAAGGCGGGGCGCCTGCTTCAGAATGTAAATCACGTGTCCGCTCTATGGATACGCTGTTTAGTTTACCAGGCAAGACTTTCTTGGTGAAAGAAGCAGCGTTGGCTTGCATCGTCGAGCAGGCTTCTCATCTGGCTGTGCACTGGTACTCTCTCTCTGGGTGTGCTAGTCCGCAGGGCAGGGCATCCCCTGGGCAGGGTGGAGCGTGATCTCTGCGGCCTCGTCTTGCAGCTCCTTCCTTTCATTCTCAATCATCCTGCCCACAGTGGCCTCCTCTCAGGCCTGCATACTTACAACGGCGCATTGCCCGTGCTGCCCCTCTGCAGGAAGTGTCCCTCTGTTTAGTTTGCAGCTGACTGATGCCGCCTCACCCTTCTCATCTCTTCTCAGGTGTCACTTGGTCAAGAAAGCGTCCCCTTACCTACTCAACTCATCTCGTCTCCCTACCGTAGCTCACGTGACACCACGCACCTCTCGCTTATGGCCGTCATCGCCTTTCGCATCCAGTTTCAGGTAGGTAAGTTTACCCCGTGGTCCGTGAGGAAGAAGAGATCACGCCTGTTTTGCTTACTCTTGATTCCCAGCGACTAGCCCGGTTACTGATAACCTCTGTTAGAGGGAGAAAGGAATGCACCCAATCCCTGGTGAAGCCCCGACCGTTTTCCTTTCTAGTGTCCCTCGTACTCCTCCCTGCCGTCTGTGTCGCCCTTACTCCGTGTCTACCGTTTATGAGTTTACACCTGGGTTACGGTGACTGCTTCGGAGAATCGCATGCCTTTCTACCTCCCTCGCTGCGACCTCTCCTACACCTCCCAGGGCTCTTGGGTTATGCCCTTGCCCTCTTCCGAGCCGTCCTTGGCACCCGCTGTCAACCCCGTACGGCCAAGCTCCTAAGACTGACACTCCAGGCCCTCCGTAATTTGGCTTCAGTTTCACTTTCTAGACGTTTCAAGAAAGAACGGGGTCTAAATATCTGGGCACCTCTGCTCCGTTTCATATCTACCCACGAGGTTAATTTTTTTGTTTCTTCCAGTCCACCTATTTTGCACCTCCGTCTCTGCGAAGACTTCACTGAGAATCCAAGCGATTTCTGGATCCCTTCTCTCCCCTGAAGCTGTAAACAGTTTAACAAGACAGGTGCGGAACTGCCGTAAGGTAATCTACATCTTGTCTCCCTCTCTGGTATCTAACCTCCCTGCGAATGGGGGTACGTCTCCGTGTCCTGTGCGGTTTTCAGCACAGTACTCTCTACACGTAGTGGATATTTGATTTGGTAAGTGACCGAATAAGTGAATGAGTCACCAAGATAAGGGTATTGTCTCATTCTTTCTCGCTTTTTCCACTTCCAAGTTTCTTTAGTTAGTTTCCTCAGACAAAAGGTTTCTTTGTAGCTACACAGTGGCCAGGTCCAGAGAATGTTGCAGATAGCTGCTGAAAACATCCCTCCTCCACTTGAGAATGGCTTGCTCTCCCTCTCAAGCGGAGAGAGCTGGGATTCGATATTTAATTAAGCGCCTCTGTTCACTTGGCATTTAGAGGCACTAGGGGGCGTTAGTGCTCTACACCCGGTGAAATGCCTGTTTCGTTTGTGATTTTCCTTTGTGAAAAACAACTATGCACAGAGTGTTTTGTGCCAATTTTCCATCCTTTTAGATTGACGGAAAGCATTTTACCTACGTAGAAACAGAAAAGGAATAGAAAGAGCGTTGCATTGCGTTTAATGAAAGCTTAGGGCGGTCTCGGTGGTACGTTAGTGAAGTTATCTGGGGACACCTTAGCCACGTACATTGTGTTGGAGAGGCACCGAGAATTCATTCAGGAGTTCTCAAAGTTCGAGGACACAGTTGCCTTACACGTAGGCACGGTGGCAGCCGTGGACATGGCAGTGATTTGGAGAATGTTGTACTA
Source organism: Leucopleurus acutus (assembly GCF_964270905.1). Classification (NCBI taxonomy): domain Eukaryota; kingdom Metazoa; phylum Chordata; class Mammalia; order Artiodactyla; family Delphinidae; genus Leucopleurus; species Leucopleurus acutus. Next base: position 38,164,693 of record NC_139143.1, read on the forward strand.
GTCGGCTCTCGCTGTGATAATGCTTTGCAACAAATCTCCCCAAAACTCACTTACATAAAGAAGAATCTAGTTTTCTCGGACCTGTGGGCTAGCTGCAGCGGCTCTCTTGTAGACCTCTCGATGGCGGGTGTTGCTCCATGCCGTGGGTCAGTTTGAGGTCTGTCCCGCACACCTTACCGTGGAGCCCAACTGTGAGGCTGCAGGTCCCTGTCCTCTCGCAGAGTTCACTGAAACGTAAGAGGTGAGCCCAACCACACAAGGCCACGTAAGGCCTCTGCGACTCATTGAAGGCCATCGTGTCTTCCCTTGGCCTCCTGGGAACCCCCTGGCCCCAGGATGCAGCTTCGGTAGCCCAGGGCAACCGGCGGAGGGGGGCGGGCGGGGCTGCAGGAGGGTGGAACGCTGAGGTCACAGAGGGTGTGGGTGTGGCCACCTCTGCTGTGACTGAACCAAGGGCGTGGGTGGGGGGCTGGGGGTCCAGGGCAGGGCCCTCAGAGCCCGGTAGGCCCAGGGGGGCGGCGCAAGCACCTAGGCCCAGGCCGAAGAGCGCCTTCTTGGTCTGCGCGGCAGGCCGGCCTCTCGCCTTGCCACTCAGGCCGCCCTCCCTCTTGAAGTGTGTGTGGCACGCGTCCGCGGAGTACACCTCGCTGCACAGGTAGCCGTGGGACTGGGCGTCGTAGCTTCCTGCGAGGCGGCCGGAGGTCCCGCAGGCGGGTGGGTCCCTGGGACAGACGCGCGGAGCGGCTCCTGCCCGGCCCCCCTGAGAACCGTCGCCGTTCCGTAAGGCGGGGCGCCTGCTTCAGAATGTAAATCACGTGTCCGCTCTATGGATACGCTGTTTAGTTTACCAGGCAAGACTTTCTTGGTGAAAGAAGCAGCGTTGGCTTGCATCCTCGAGCAGGCTTGTCATCTGGCTGTGCACTGGTACTCTCTCTCTGGGTGTGCTAGTCCGCAGGGCAGGGCATCCCCTGGGCAGGGTGGAGCGTGATCTCTGCGGCCTCGTCTTGCAGCTCCTTCCTTTCATTCTCAATCATCCTGCCCACAGTGGCCTCCTCTCAGGCCTGCATACTTACAACGGCGCATTGCCCGTGCTGCCCCTCTGCAGGAAGTGTCCCTCTGTTTAGTTTGCAGCTGACTGATGCCGCCTCACCCTTCTCATGTCTTCTCAGGTGTCACTTGGTCAAGAAAGCGTCCCCTTACCTACTCAACTCATCTCGTCTCCCTACCGTAGCTCACGTGACACCACGCACCTCTCGCTTATGGCCGTCATCGCCTTTCGCATCCAGTTTCAGGTAGGTAAGTTTACCCCGTGGTCCGTGAGGAAGAAGAGATCACGCCTGTTTTGCTTACTCTTGATTCCCAGCGACTAGCCCGGTTACTGATAACCTCTGTTAGAGGGAGAAAGGAATGCACCCAATCCCTGGTGAAGCCCCGACCGTTTTCCTTTCTAGTGTCCCTCGTACTCCTCCCTGCCGTCTGTGTCGCCCTTACTCCGCGTCTACCGTTTATGAGTTTACACCTGGGTTACGGTGACTGCTTCGGAGAATCGCATGCCTTTCTACCTCCCTCGCTGCGACCTCTCCTACACCTCCCAGGGCTCTTGGGTTATGCCCTTGCCCTCTTCCGAGCCGTCCGTGACACCCGCTGTCAACCCCGTACGGCCAAGCTCCTAAGACTGACACTCCAGGCCCTCCGTAATTTGGCTTCAGTTTCACTTTCTAGACGTTTCAAGAAAGAACGGGGTCTAAATATCTGTGCACCTCTGCTCCGTTTCATATCTACCCACGAGGTTAATTTTTTTGTTTCTTCCAGTCCACCTATTTTGCACCTCCGTCTCTGCGAAGACTTCACTGAGAATCCAAGCGATTTCTGGATCCCTTCTCTCCCCTGAAGCTGTAAACAGTTTAACAAGACAGGTGCGGAACTGCCGTAAGGTAATCTACATCTTGTCTCCCTCTCTGGTATCTAACCTCCCTGCGAATGGGGGTACGTCTCTGTGTTCTGTGCGGTTTTCAGCACAGTACTCTCTACACGTAGTGGATATTTGATTTGGTAAGTGACCGAATAAGTGAATGAGTCACCAAGATAAGGGTATTGTCTCATTCTTTCTCGCTTTTTCCACTTCCAAGTTTCTTTAGTTAGTTTCCTCAGACAAAAGGTTTCTTTGTAGCTACACAGTGGCCAGGTCCAGAGAATGTTGCAGATAGCTGCTGAAAACATCCCTCCTCCACTTGAGAATGGCTTGCTCTCCCTCTCAAGCGGAGAGAGCTGGGATTCGATATTTAATTAAGCGCCTCTGTTCACTTGGCATTTAGAGGCACTAGGGGGCGTTAGTGCTCTACACCCGGTGAAATGCCTGTTTCGCTTGTGATTTTCCTTTGTGAAAAACAACTATGCACAGAGTGTTTTGTGCCAATTTTCCATCCTTTTAGATTGACGGAAAGCATTTTACCTACGTAGAAACAGAAAAGGAATAGAAAGAGCGTTGCATTGCGTTTAATGAAAGCTTAGGGCGGTCACGGTGGTACGTTAGTGAAGTTATCTGGGGACACCTTAGCCACGTACATTGTGTTGGAGAGGCACCGAGAATTCATTCAGGAGTTCTCAAAGTTCGAGGACACAGTTGCCTTACACGTAGGCACGGTGGCAGCCGTGGACATGGCAGTGATTTGGAGAATGTTGTACTCGTCGGCTCTCGCTGTGATAATGCTTTGCAACAAATCTCCCCAAAACTCACTTACATAAAGAAGAATCTAGTTTTCTCGGACCTGTGGGCTAGCTGCAGCGGCTCTCTTGTAGACCTCTCGATGGCGGGTGTTGCTCCATGCCGTGGGTCAGTTTGAGGTCTGTCCCGCACACCTTACCGTGGAGCCCAACTGTGAGGCTGCAGGTCCCTGTCCTCTCGCAGAGTTCACTGAAACGTAAGAGGTGAGCCCAACCACACAAGGCCACGTAAGGCCTCTGCGACTCATTGAAGGCCATCGTGTCTTCCCTTGGCCTCCTGGGAACCCCCTGGCCCCAGGATGCAGCTTCAGTAGCCCAGGGCAACCGGCGGAGGGGGGCGGGCGGGGCTGCAGGAGGGTGGAACGCTGAGGTCACAGAGGGTGTGGGTGTGGTCACCTCTGCTGTGACTGAACCAAGGGCGTGGGTGGGGGGCTGGGGGTCCAGGGCAGGGCCCTCAGAGCCCGGGAGGCCCAGGGGGGCGGCGCAAGCACCTAGGCCCAGGCCGAAGAGCGCCTTCTTGGTCTGCGCGGCAGGCCGGCCTCTCGCCTTGCCACTCAGGCCGCCCTCCCTCTTGAAGTGTGTGTGGCACGCGTCCGCGGAGTACACCTCACTGCACAGGTAGCCGTGGGACTGGGCGTCGTAGCTTCCTGCGAGGCGGCCGGAGGTCCCGCAGGCGGGTGGGTCCCTGGGACAGACGCGCGGAGCGGCTCCTGCCCGGCCCCCCTGAGAACCGTCGCCGTTCCGTAAGGCGGGGCGCCTGCTTCAGAATGTAAATCACGTGTCCGCTCTATGGATACGCTGTTTAGTTTACCAGGCAAGACTTTCTTGGTGAAAGAAGCAGCGTTGGCTTGCATCGTCGAGCAGGCTTCTCATCTGGCTGTGCACTGGTACTCTCTCTCTGGGTGTGCTAGTCCGCAGGGCAGGGCATCCCCTGGGCAGGGTGGAGCGTGATCTCTGCGGCCTCGTCTTGCAGCTCCTTCCTTTCATTCTCAATCATCCTGCCCACAGTGGCCTCCTCTCAGGCCTGCATACTTACAACGGCGCATTGCCCGTGCTGCCCCTCTGCAGGAAGTGTCCCTCTGTTTAGTTTGCAGCTGACTGATGCCGCCTCACCCTTCTCATCTCTTCTCAGGTGTCACTTGGTCAAGAAAGCGTCCCCTTACCTACTCAACTCATCTCGTCTCCCTACCGTAGCTCACGTGACACCACGCACCTCTCGCTTATGGCCGTCATTGCCTTTCGCATCCAGTTTCAGGTAGGTAAGTTTACCCCGTGGTCCGTGAGGAAGAAGAGATCACGCCTGTTTTGCTTACTCTTGATTCCCAGCGACTAGCCCGGTTACTGATAACCTCTGTTAGAGGGAGAAAGGAATGCACCCAATCCCTGGTGAAGCCCCGACCGTTTTCCTTTCTAGTGTCCCTCGTACTCCTCCCTGCCGTCTGTGTCGCCCTTACTCCGCGTCTACCGTTTATGAGTTTACACCTGGGTTACGGTGACTGCTTCGGAGAATCGCATGCCTTTCTACCTCCCTCGCTGCGACCTCTCCTACACCTCCCAGGGCTCTTGGGTTATGCCCTTGCCCTCTTCCGAGCCGTCCGTGGCACCCGCTGTCAACCCTGTACGGCCAAGCTCCTAAGACTGACACTCCAGGCCCTCCGTAATTTGGCTTCAGTTTCACTTTCTAGACGTTTCAAGAAAGAACGGGGTCTAAATATCTGTGCACCTCTGCTCCGTTTCATATCTACCCACGAGGTTAATTTTTTTGTTTCTTCCAGTCCACCTATTTTGCACCTCCGTCTCTGCGAAGACTTCACTGAGAATCCAAGCGATTTCTGGATCCCTTCTCTCCCCTGAAGCTGTAAACAGTTTAACAAGACAGGTGCGGAACTGCCGTAAGGTAATCTACATCTTGTCTCCCTCTCTGGTATCTAACCTCCCTGCGAATGGGGGTACGTCTCCGTGTTCTGTGCGGTTTTCAGCACAGTACTCTCTACACGTAGTGGATATTTGATTTGGTAAGTGACCGAATAAGTGAATGAGTCACCAAGATAAGGGTATTGTCTCATTCTTTCTCGCTTTTTCCACTTCCAAGTTTCTTTAGTTAGTTTCCTCAGACAAAAGGTTTCTTTGTAGCTACACAGTGGCCAGGTCCAGAGAATGTTGCAGATAGCTGCTGAAAACATCCCTCCTCCACTTGAGAATGGCTTGCTCTCCCTCTCAAGCGGAGAGAGCTGGGATTCGATATTTAATTAAGCGCCTCTGTTCACTTGGCATTTAGAGGCACTAGGGGGCGTTAGTGCTCTACACCCGGTGAAATGCCTGTTTCGTTTGTGATTTTCCTTTGTGAAAAACAACTATGCACAGAGTGTTTTGTGCCAATTTTCCATCCTTTTAGATTGACGGAAAGCATTTTACCTACGTAGAAACAGAAAACAAATAGAAAGAGCGTCGCATTGCGCTTACTGAAAGCTTAGGGCGGTCTCGGTGGTACGTTAGTGAAGTTATCTGGGGACACCTTAGCCACGTACATTGTGTTGGAGAGGCACCGAGAATTCATTCAGGAGTTCTCAAAGTTCGAGGACACAGTTGCCTTACACGTAGGCACGGTGGCAGCCGTGGACATGGCAGTGATTTGGAGAATGTTGTACTAGTCGGCTCTCGCTGTGATAATGCTTTGCAACAAATCTCCCCAAAACTCACTTACATAAAGAAGAATCTAGTTTTCTCGGACCTGTGGGCTAGCTGCAGCGGCTCTCTTGTAGACCTCTCGATGGCGGGTGTTGCTCCATGCCGTGGGTCAGTTTGAGGTCTGTCCCACACACCTTACCGTGGAGCCCAACTGTGAGGCTGCAGCTCCCTGTCCTCTCGCAGAGTTCACTGAAACGTAAGAGGTGAGCCCAACCACACAAGGCCACGTAAGGCCTCTGCGACTCATTGAAGGCCATCGTGTCTTCCCTTGGCCTCCTGGGAACCCCCTGGCCCCAGGATGCAGCTTCGGTAGCCCAGGGCAACCGGCGGAGGGGGGCGGGCGGGGCTGCAGGAGGGTGGAACGCTGAGGTCACAGAGGGTGTGGGTGTGGCCACCTCTGCTGTGACTGAACCAAGGGCGTGGGTGGGGGACTGGGGGTCCAGGGCAGGGCCCTCAGAGCCCGGTAGGCCCAGGGGGGCGGCGCAAGCACCTAGGCCCAGGCCGAAGAGCGCCTTCTTGGTCTGCGCGGCAGGCCGGCCTCTCGCCTTGCCACTCAGGCCGCCCTCCCTCTTGAAGTGTGTGTGGCACGCATCCGCGGAGTACACCTCGCTGCACAGGTAGCCGTGGGACTGGGCGTCGTAGCTTCCTGCGAGGCGGCCGGAGGTCCCGCAGGCGGGTGGGTCCCTGGGACAGACGCGCGGAGCGGCTCCTGCCCGGCCCCCCTGAGAACCGTCGCCGTTCCGTAAGGCGGGGCGCCTGCTTCAGAATGTAAATCACGTGTCCGCTCTATGGATACGCTGTTTAGTTTACCAGGCAAGACTTTCTTGGTGAAAGAAGCAGCGTTGGCTTGCATCCTCGAGCAGGCTTGTCATCTGGCTGTGCACTGGTACTCTCTCTCTGGGTGTGCTAGTCCGCAGGGCAGGGCATCCCCTGGGCAGGGTGGAGCGTGATCTCTGCGGCCTCGTCTTGCAGCTCCTTCCTTTCATTCTCAATCATCCTGCCCACAGTGGCCTCCTCTCAGGCCTGCATACTTACAACGGCACATTGCCCGTGCTGCCCCTCTGCAGGAAGTGTCCCTCTGTTTAGTTTGCAGCTGACTGATGCCGCCTCACCCTTCTCATCTCTTCTCAGGTGTCACTTGGTCAAGAAAGCGTCCCCTTACCTACTCAACTCATCTCGTCTCCCTACCGTAGCTCACGTGACACCACGCACCTCTCGCTTATGGCCGTCATCGCCTTTCGCATCCAGTTTCAGGTAGGTAAGTTTACCCCGTGGTCCGTGAGGAAGAAGAGATCACGCCTGTTTTGCTTACTCTTGATTCCCAGCGACTAGCCCGGTTACTGATAACCTCTGTTAGAGGGAGAAAGGAATGCACCCAATCCCTGGTGAAGCCCCGACCGTTTTCCTTTCTAGTGTCCCTCGTACTCCTCCCTGCCGTCTGTGTCGCCCTTACTCCGCGTCTACCGTTTATGAGTTTACACCTGGGTTACGGTGACTGCTTCGGAGAATCGCATGCCTTTCTACCTCCCTCGCTGCGACCTCTCCTACACCTCCCAGGGCTCTTGGGTTATGCCCTTGCCCTCTTCCGAGCCGTCCGTGGCACCCGCTGTCAACCCCGTACGGCCAAGCTCCTAAGACTGACACTCCAGGCCCTCCGTAATTTGGCTTCAGTTTCACTTTCTAGACGTTTCAAGAAAGAACGGGGTCTAAATATCTGTGCACCTCTGCTCCGTTTCATATCTACCCACGAGGTTAATTTTTTTGTTTCTTCCAGTCCACCTATTTTGCACCTCCGTCTCTGCGAAGACTTCACTGAGAATCCAAGCGATTTCTGGATCCCTTCTCTCCCCTGAAGCTGTAAACAGTTTAACAAGACAGGTGCGGAACTGCCGTAAGGTAATCTACATCTTGTCTCCCTCTCTGGTATCTAACCTCCCTGCGAATGGGGGTACGTCTCCGTGTTCTGTGCGGTTTTCAGCACAGTACTCTCTACACGTAGTGGATATTTGATTTGGTAAGTGACCGAATAAGTGAATGAGTCACCAAGATAAGGGTATTGTCTCATTCTTTCTCGCTTTTTCCACTTCCAAGTTTCTTTAGTTAGTTTCCTCAGACAAAAGGTTTCTTTGTAGCTACACAGTGGCCAGGTCCAGAGAATGTTGCAGATAGCTGCTGAAAACATCCCTCCTCCACTTGAGAATGGCTTGCTCTCCCTCTCAAGCGGAGAGAGCTGGGATTCGATATTTAATTAAGCACCTCTGTTCACTTGGCATTTAGAGGCACTAGGGGGCGTTAGTGCTCTACACCCGGTGAAATGCCTGTTTCGTTTGTGATTTTCCTTTGTGAAAAACAACTATGCACAGAGTGTTTTGTGCCAATTTTCCATCCTTTTAGATTGACGGAAAGCATTTTACCTACGTAGAAACAGAAAACGAATAGAAAGAGCGTCGCATTGCGCTTACTGAAAGCTTAGGGCGGTCTCGGTGGTACGTTAGTGAAGTTATCTGGGGACACCTTAGCCACGTACATTGTGTTGGAGAGGCACCGAGAATTCATTCAGGAGTTCTCAAAGTTCGAGGACACAGTTGCCTTACACGTAGGCACGGTGGCAGCCGTGGACATGGCAGTGATTTGGAGAATGTTGTACTAGTCGGCTCTCGCTGTGATAATGCTTTGCAACAAATCTCCCCAAAACTCACTTACATAAAGAAGAATCTAGTTTTCTCGGACCTGTGGGCTAGCTGCAGCGGCTCTCTTGTAGACCTCTCGATGGCGGGTGTTGCTCCATGCCGTGGGTCAGTTTGAGGTCTGTCCCGCACACCTTACCGTGGAGCCCAACTGTGAGGCTGCAGCTCCCTGTCCTCTCGCAGAGTTCACTGAAACGTAAGAGGTGAGCCCAACCACACAAGGCCACGTAAGGCCTCTGCGACTCATTGAAGGCCATCGTGTCTTCCCTTGGCCTCCTGGGAACCCCCTGGCCCCAGGATGCAGCTTCGGTAGCCCAGGGCAACCGGCGGAGGGGGGCGGGCGGGGCTGCAGGAGGGTGGAACGCTGAGGTCACAGAGGGTGTGGGTGTGGCCACCTCTGCTGTGACTGAACCAAGGGCGTGGGTGGGGGACTGGGGGTCCAGGGCAGGGCCCTCAGAGCCCGGTAGGCCCAGGGGGGCGGCGCAAGCACCTAGGCCCAGGCCGAAGAGCGCCTTCTTGGTCTGCGCGGCAGGCCGGCCTCTCGCCTTGCCACTCAGGCCGCCCTCCCTCTTGAAGTGTGTGTGGCACGCGTCCGCGGAGTACACCTCGCTGCACAGGTAGCCGTGGGACTGGGCGTCGTAGCTTCCTGCGAGGCGGCCGGAGGTCCCGCAGGCGGGTGGGTCCCTGGGACAGACGCGCGGAGCGGCTCCTGCCCGGCCCCCCTGAGAACCGTCGCCGTTCCGTAAGGCGGGGCGCCTGCTTCAGAATGTAAATCACGTGTCCGCTCTATGGATACGCTGTTTAGTTTACCAGGCAAGACTTTCTTGGTGAAAGAAGCAGCGTTGGCTTGCATCCTCGAGCAGGCTTGTCATCTGGCTGTGCACTGGTACTCTCTCTCTGGGTGTGCTAGTCCGCAGGGCAGGGCATCCCCTGGGCAGGGTGGAGCGTGATCTCTGCGGCCTCGTCTTGCAGCTCCTTCCTTTCATTCTCAATCATCCTGCCCACAGTGGCCTCCTCTCAGGCCTGCATACTTACAACGGCGCATTGCCCGTGCTGCCCCTCTGCAGGAAGTGTCCCTCTGTTTAGTTTGCAGCTGACTGATGCCGCCTCACCCTTCTCATCTCTTCTCAGGTGTCACTTGGTCAAGAAAGCGTCCCCTTACCTACTCAACTCATCTCGTCTCCCTACCGTAGCTCACGTGACACCACGCACCTCTCGCTTATGGCCGTCATCGCCTTTCGCATCCAGTTTCAGGTAGGTAAGTTTACCCCGTGGCCCGTGAGGAAGAAGAGATCACGCCTGTTTTGCTTACTCTTGATTCCCAGCGACTAGCCCGGTTACTGATAACCTCTGTTAGAGGGAGAAAGGAATGCACCCAATCCCTGGTGAAGCCCCGACCGTTTTCCTTTCTAGTGTCCCTCGTACTCCTCCCTGCCGTCTGTGTCGCCCTTACTCCGCGTCTACCGTTTATGAGTTTACACCTGGGTTACGGTGACTGCTTCGGAGAATCGCATGCCTTTCTACCTCCCTCGCTGCGACCTCTCCTACACCTCCCAGGGCTCTTGGGTTATGCCCTTGCCCTCTTCCGAGCCGTCCGTGGCACCCGCTGTCAACCCCGTACGGCCAAGCTCCTAAGACTGACACTCCAGGCCCTCCGTAATTTGGCTTCAGTTTCACTTTCTAGACGTTTCAAGAAAGAACGGGGTCTAAATATCTGTGCACCTCTGCTCCGTTTCATATCTACCCACGAGGTTAATTTTTTTGTTTCTTCCAGTCCACCTATTTTGCACCTCCGTCTCTGCGAAGACTTCACTGAGAATCCAAGCGATTTCTGGATCCCTTCTCTCCCCTGAAGCTGTAAACAGTTTAACAAGACAGGTGCGGAACTGCCGTAAGGTAATCTACATCTTGTCTCCCTCTCTGGTATCTAACCTCCCTGCGAATGGGGGTACGTCTCCGTGTTCTGTGCGGTTTTCAGCACAGTACTCTCTACACGTAGTGGATATTTGATTTGGTAAGTGACCGAATAAGTGAATGAGTCACCAAGATAAGGGTATTGTCTCATTCTTTCTCGCTTTTTCCACTTCCAAGTTTCTTTAGTTAGTTTCCTCAGACAAAAGGTTTCTTTGTAGCTACACAGTGGCCAGGTCCAGAGAATGTTGCAGATAGCTGCTGAAAACATCCCTCCTCCACTTGAGAATGGCTTGCTCTCCCTCTCAAGCGGAGAGAGCTGGGATTCGATATTTAATTAAGCGCCTCTGTTCACTTGGCATTTAGAGGCACTAGGGGGCGTTAGTGCTCTACACCCGGTGAAATGCCTGTTTCGTTTGTGATTTTCCTTTGTGAAAAACAACTATGCACAGAGTGTTTTGTGCCAATTTTCCATCCTTTTAGATTGACGGAAAGCATTTTACCTACGTAGAAACAGAAAAGGAATAGAAAGAGCGTTGCATTGCGTTTAATGAAAGCTTAGGGCGGTCTCGGTGGTACGTTAGTGAAGTTATCTGGGGACACCTTAGCCACGTACATTGTGTTGGAGAGGCACCGAGAATTCATTCAGGAGTTCTCAAAGTTCGAGGACACAGTTGCCTTACACGTAGGCACGGTGGCAGCCGTGGACATGGCAGTGATTTGGAGAATGTTGTACTAGTCGGCTCTCGCTGTGATAATGCTTTGCAACAAATCTCCCCAAAACTCACTTACATAAAGAAGAATCTAGTTTTCTCGGACCTGTGGGCTAGCTGCAGCGGCACTCTTGTAGACCTCTCGATGGCGGGTGTTGCTCCATGCCGTGGGTCAGTTTGAGGTCTGTCCCGCACACCTTACCGTGGAGCCCAACTGTGAGGCTGCAGCTCCCTGTCCTCTCGCAGAGTTCACTGAAACGTAAGAGGTGAGCCCAACCACACAAGGCCACGTAAGGCCTCTGCGACTCATTGAAGGCCATCGTGTCTTCCCTTGGCCTCCTGGGAACCCCCTGGCCCCAGGATGCAGCTTCGGTAGCCCAGGGCAACCGGCGGAGGGGGGCGGGCGGGGCTGCAGGAGGGTGGAACGCTGAGGTCACAGAGGGTGTGGGTGTGGCCACCTCTGCTGTGACTGAACCAAGGGCGTGGGTGGGGGGCTGGGGGTCCAGGGCAGGGCCCTCAGAGCCCGGTAGGCCCAGGGGGGCGGCGCAAGCACCTAGGCCCAGGCCGAAGAGCGCCTTCTTGGTCTGCGCGGCAGGCCGGCCTCTCGCCTTGCCACTCAGGCCGCCCTCCCTCTTGAAGTGTGTGTGGCACGCGTCCGCGGAGTACACCTCGCTGCACAGGTAGCCGTGGGACTGGGCGTCGTAGCTTCCTGCGAGGCGGCCGGAGGTCCCGCAGGCGGGTGGGTCCCTGGGACAGACGCGCGGAGCGGCTCCTGCCCGGCCCCCCTGAGAACCGTCGCCGTTCCGTAAGGCGGGGCGCCTGCTTCAGAATGTAAATCACGTGTCCGCTCTATGGATACGCTGTTTAGTTTACCAGGCAAGACTTTCTTGGTGAAAGAAGCAGCGTTGGCTTGCATCGTCGAGCAGGCTTCTCATCTGGCTGTGCACTGGTACTCTCTCTCTGGGTGTGCTAGTCCGCAGGGCAGGGCATCCCCTGGGCAGGGTGGAGCGTGATCTCTGCGGCCTCGTCTTGCAGCTCCTTCCTTTCATTCTCAATCATCCTGCCCACAGTTGCCTCCTCTCAGGCCTGCATACTTACAACGGCACATTGCCCGTGCTGCCCCTCTGCAGGAAGTGTCCCTCTGTTTAGTTTGCAGCTGACTGATGCCGCCTCACCCTTCTCATCTCTTCTCAGGTGTCACTTGGTCAAGAAAGCGTCCCCTTACCTACTCAACTCATCTCGTCTCCCTACCGTAGCTCACGTGACACCACGCACCTCTCGCTTATGGCCGTCATCGCCTTTCGCATCCAGTTTCAGGTAGGTAAGTTTACCCCGTGGTCCGTGAGGAAGAAGAGATCACGCCTGTTTTGCTTACTCTTGATTCCCAGCGACTAGCCCGGTTACTGATAACCTCTGTTAGAGGGAGAAAGGAATGCACCCAATCCCTGGTGAAGCCCCGACCGTTTTCCTTTCTAGTGTCCCTCGTACTCCTCCCTGCCGTCTGTGTCGCCCTTACTCCGCGTCTACCGTTTATGAGTTTACACCTGGGTTACGGTGACTGCTTCGGAGAATCGCATGCCTTTCTACCTCCCTCGCTGCGACCTCTCCTACACCTCCCAGGGCTCTTGGGTTATGCCCTTGCCCTCTTCCGAGCCGTCCGTGGCACCCGCTGTCAACCCCGTACGGCCAAGCTCCTAAGACTGACACTCCAGGCCCTCCGTAATTTGGCTTCAGTTTCACTTTCTAGACGTTTCAAGAAAGAACGGGGTCTAAATATCTGGGCACCTCTGCTCCGTTTCATATCTACCCACGAGGTTAATTTTTTTGTTTCTTCCAGTCCACCTATTTTGCACCTCCGTCTCTGCGAAGACTTCACTGAGAATCCAAGCGATTTCTGGATCCCTTCTCTCCCCTGAAGCTGTAAACAGTTTAACAAGACAGGTGCGGAACTGCCGTAAGGTAATCTACATCTTGTCTCCCTCTCTGGTATCTAACCTCCCTGCGAATGGGGGTACGTCTCCGTGTTCTGTGCGGTTTTCAGCACAGTACTCTCTACACGTAGTGGATATTTGATTTGGTAAGTGACCGAATAAGTGAATGAGTCACCAAGATAAGGGTATTGTCTCATTCTTTCTCGCTTTTTCCACTTCCAAGTTTCTTTAGTTAGTTTCCTCAGACAAAAGGTTTCTTTGTAGCTACACAGTGGCCAGGTCCAGAGAATGTTGCAGATAGCTGCTGAAAATATCCCTCCTCCACTTGAGAATGGCTTGCTCTCCCTCTCAAGCGGAGAGAGCTGGGATTCGATATTTAATTAAGCGCCTCTGTTCACTTGGCATTTAGAGGCACTAGGGGGCGTTAGTGCTCTACACCCGGTGAAATGCCTGTTTCGTTTGTGATTTTCCTTTGTGAAAAACAACTATGCACAGAGTGTTTTGTGCCAATTTTCCATCCTTTTAGATTGACGGAAAGCATTTTACCTACGTAGAAACAGAAAACGAATAGAAAGAGCGTCGCATTGCGTTTAATGAAAGCTTAGGGCGGTCTCGGTGGTACGTTAGTGAAGTTATCTGGGGACACCTTAGCCACGTACATTGTGTTGGAGAGGCACCGAGAATTCATTCAGGAGTTCTCAAAGTTCGAGGACACAGTTGCCTTACACGTAGGCACGGTGGCAGCCGTGGACATGGCAGTGATTTGGAGAATGTTGTACTAGTCGGCTCTTGCTGTGATAATGCTTTGCAACAAATCTCCCCAAAACTCACTTACATAAAGAAGAATCTAGTTTTCTCGGACCTGTGGGCTAGCTGCAGCGGCTCTCTTGTAGACCTCTCGATGGCGGGTGTTGCTCCATGCCGTGGGTCAGTTTGAGGTCTGTCCCGCACACCTTACCGTGGAGCCCAACTGTGAGGCTGCAGGTCCCTGTCCTCTCGCAGAGTTCACTGAAACGTAAGAGGTGAGCCCAACCACACAAGGCCACGTAAGGCCTCTGCGACTCATTGAAGGCCATCGTGTCTTCCCTTGGCCTCCTGGGAACCCCCTGGCCCCAGGATGCAGCTTCGGTAGCCCAGGGCAACCGGCGGAGGGGGGCGGGCGGGGCTGCAGGAGGGTGGAACGCGGAGGTCACAGAGGGTGTGGGTGTGGCCACCTCTGCTGTGACTGAACCAAGGGCGTGGGTGGGGGGCTGGGGGTCCAGGGCAGGGCCCTCAGAGCCCGGTAGGCCCAGGGGGGCGGCGCAAGCACCTAGGCCCAGGCCGAAGAGCGCCTTCTTGGTCTGCGCGGCAGGCCGGCCTCTCGCCTTGCCACTCAGGCCGCCCTCCCTCTTGAAGTGTGTGTGGCACGCGTCCGCGGAGTACACCTCGCTGCACAGGTAGCCGTGGGACTGGGCGTCGTAGCTTCCTGCGAGGCGGCCGGAGGTCCCGCAGGCGGGTGGGTCCCTGGGACAGACGCGCGGAGCGGCTCCTGCCCGGCCCCCCTGAGAACCGTCGCCGTTCCGTAAGGCGGGGCGCCTGCTTCAGAATGTAAATCACGTGTCCGCTCTATGGATACGCTGTTTAGTTTACCAGGCAAGACTTTCTTGGTGAAAGAAGCAGCGTTGGCTTGCATCGTCGAGCAGGCTTGTCATCTGGCTGTGCACTGGTACTCTCTCTCTGGGTGTGCTAGTCCGCAGGGCAGGGCATCCCCTGGGCAGGGTGGAGCGTGATCTCTGCGGCCTCGTCTTGCAGCTCCTTCCTTTCATTCTCAATCATCCTGCCCACAGTGGCCTCCTCTCAGGCCTGCATACTTACAACGGCGCATTGCCCGTGCTGCCCCTCTGCAGGAAGTGTCCCTCTGTTTAGTTTGCAGCTGACTGATGCCGCCTCACCCTTCTCATCTCTTCTCAGGTGTCACTTGGTCAAGAAAGCGTCCCCTTACCTACTCAACTCATCTCGTCTCCCTACCGTAGCTCACGTGACACCACGCACCTCTCGCTTATGGCCGTCATCGCCTTTCGCATCCAGTTTCAGGTAGGTAAGTTTACCCCGTGGCCCGTGAGGAAGAAGAGATCACGCCTGTTTTGCTTACTCTTGATTCCCAGCGACTAGCCCGGTTACTGATAACCTCTGTTAGAGGGAGAAAGGAATGCACCCAATCCCTGGTGAAGCCCCGACCGTTTTCCTTTCTAGTGTCCCTCGTACTCCTCCCTGCCGTCTGTGTCGCCCTTACTCCGCGTCTACCATTTATGAGTTTACACCTGGGTTACGGTGACTGCTTCGGAGAATCGCATGCCTTTCTACCTCCCTCGCTGCGACCTCTCCTACACCTCCTAGGGCTCTTGGGTTATGCCCTTGCCCTCTTCCGAGCCGTCCGTGGCACCCGCTGTCAACCCCGTACGGCCAAGCTCCTAAGACTGACACTCCAGGCCCTCCGTAATTTGGCTTCAGTTTCACTTTCTAGACGTTTCAAGAAAGAACGGGGTCTAAATATCTGTGCACCTCTGCTCCGTTTCATATCTACCCACGAGGTTAATTTTTTTGTTTCTTCCAGTCCACCTATTTTGCACCTCCGTCTCTGCGAAGACTTCACTGAGAATCCAAGCGATTTCTGGATCCCTTCTCTCCCCTGAAGCTGTAAACAGTTTAACAAGACAGGTGCGGAACTGCCGTAAGGTAATCTACATCTTGTCTCCCTCTCTGGTATCTAACCTCCCTGCGAATGGGGGTACGTCTCCGTGTTCTGTGCGGTTTTCAGCACAGTACTCTCTACACGTAGTGGATATTTGATTTGGTAAGTGACCGAATAAGTGAATGAGTCACCAAGATAAGGGTATTGTCTCATTCTTTCTTGCTTTTTCCACTTCCAAGATTCTTTAGTTAGTTTCCTCAGACAAAAGGTTTCTTTGTAGCTACACAGTGGCCAGGTCCAGAGAATGTTGCAGATAGCTGCTGAAAACATCCCTCCTCCACTTGAGAATGGCTTGCTCTCCCTCTCAAGCGGAGAGAGCTGGGATTCGATATTTAATTAAGCGCCTCTGTTCACTTGGCATTTAGAGGCACTAGGGGGCGTTAGTGCTCTACACCCGGTGAAATGCCTGTTTCGTTTGTGATTTTCCTTTGTGAAAAACAACTATGCACAGAGTGTTTTGTGCCAATTTTCCATCCTTTTAGATTGACGGAAAGCATTTTACCTACGTAGAAACAGAAAACGAATAGAAAGAGCGTCGCATTGCGTTTAATGAAAGCTTAGGGCGGTCTCGGTGGTACGTTAGTGAAGTTATCTGGGGACACCTTAGCCACGTACATTGTGTTGGAGAGGCACCGAGAATTCATTCAGGAGTTCTCAAAGTTCGAGGACACAGTTGCCTTACACGTAGGCACGGTGGCAGCCGTGGACATGGCAGTGATTTGGAGAATGTTGTACTAGTCGGCTCTCGCTGTGATAATGCTTTGCAACAAATCTCCCCAAAACTCACTTACATAAAGAAGAATCTAGTTTTCTCGGACCTGTGGGCTAGCTGCAGCGGCTCTCTTGTAGACCTCTCGATGGCGGGTGTTGCTCCATGCCGTGGGTCAGTTTGAGGTCTGTCCCGCACACCTTACCGTGGAGCCCAACTGTGAGGCTGCAGGTCCCTGTCCTCTCGCAGAGTTCACTGAAACGTAAGAGGTGAGCCCAACCACACAAGGCCACGTAAGGCCTCTGCGACTCATTGAAGGCCATCGTGTCTTCCCTTGGCCTCCTGGGAACCCCCTGGCCCCAGGATGCAGCTTCGGTAGCCCAGGGCAACCGGCGGAGGGGGGCGGGCGGGGCTGCAGGAGGGTGGAACGCGGAGGTCACAGAGGGTGTGGGTGTGGCCACCTCTGCTGTGACTGAACCAAGGGCGTGGGTGGGGGGCTGGGGGTCCAGGGCAGGGCCCTCAGAGCCCGGTAGGCCCAGGGGGGCGGCGCAAGCACCTAGGCCCAGGCCGAAGAGCGCCTTCTTGGTCTGCGCGGCAGGCCGGCCTCTCGCCTTGCCACTCAGGCCGCCCTCCCTCTTGAAGTGTGTGTGGCACGCGTCCGCGGAGTACACCTCGCTGCACAGGTAGCCGTGGGACTGGGCGTCGTAGCTTCCTGCGAGGCGGCCGGAGGTCCCGCAGGCGGGTGGGTCCCTGGGACAGACGCGCGGAGCGGCTCCTGCCCGGCCCCCCTGAGAACCGTCGCCGTTCCGTAAGGCGGGGCGCCTGCTTCAGAATGTAAATCACGTGTCCGCTCTATGGATACGCTGTTTAGTTTACCAGGCAAGACTTTCTTGGTGAAAGAAGCAGCGTTGGCTTGCATCGTCGAGCAGGCTTGTCATCTGGCTGTGCACTGGTACTCTCTCTCTGGGTGTGCTAGTCCGCAGGGCAGGGCATCCCCTGGGCAGGGTGGAGCGTGATCTCTGCGGCCTCGTCTTGCAGCTCCTTCCTTTCATTCTCAATCATCCTGCCCACAGTGGCCTCCTCTCAGGCCTGCATACTTACAACGGCGCATTGCCCGTGCTGCCCCTCTGCAGGAAGTGTCCCTCTGTTTAGTTTGCAGCTGACTGATGCCGCCTCACCCTTCTCATCTCTTCTCAGGTGTCACTTGGTCAAGAAAGCGTCCCCTTACCTACTCAACTCATCTCGTCTCCCTACCGTAGCTCACGTGACACCACGCACCTCTCGCTTATGGCCGTCATCGCCTTTCGCATCCAGTTTCAGGTAGGTAAGTTTACCCCGTGGTCCGTGAGGAAGAAGAGATCACGCCTGTTTTGCTTACTCTTGATTCCCAGCGACTAGCCCGGTTACTGATAACCTCTGTTAGAGGGAGAAAGGAATGCACCCAATCCCTGGTGAAGCCCCGACCGTTTTCCTTTCTAGTGTCCCTCGTACTCCTCCCTGCCGTCTGTGTCGCCCTTACTCCGCGTCTACCGTTTATGAGTTTACACCTGGGTTACGGTGACTGCTTCGGAGAATCGCATGCCTTTCTACCTCCCTCGCTGAGACCTCTCCTACACCTCCCAGGGCTCTTGGGTTATGCCCTTGCCCTCTTCCGAGCCGTCCTTGGCACCCGCTGTCAACCCCGTACGGCCAAGCTCCTAAGACTGACACTCCAGGCCCTCCGTAATTTGGCTTCAGTTTCACTTTCTAGACGTTTCAAGAAAGAACGGGGTCTAAATATCTGTGCACCTCTGCTCCGTTTCATATCTACCCACGAGGTTAATTTTTTTGTTTCTTCCAGTCCACCTATTTTGCACCTCCGTCTCTGCGAAGACTTCACTGAGAATCCAAGCGATTTCTGGATCCCTTCTCTCCCCTGAAGCTGTAAACAGTTTAACAAGACAGGTGCGGAACTGCCGTAAGGTAATCTACATCTTGTCTCCCTCTCTGGTATCTAACCTCCCTGCGAATGGGGGTACGTCTCCGTGTTCTGTGCGGTTTTCAGCACAGTACTCTCTACACGTAGTGGATATTTGATTTGGTAAGTGACCGAATAAGTGAATGAGTCACCAAGATAAGGGTATTGTCTCATTCTTTCTCGCTTTTTCCACTTCCAAGTTTCTTTAGTTAGTTTCCTCAGACAAAAGGTTTCTTTGTAGCTACACAGTGGCCAGGTCCAGAGAATGTTGCAGATAGCTGCTGAAAACATCCCTCCTCCACTTGAGAATGGCTTGCTCTCCCTCTCAAGCGGAGAGAGCTGGGATTCGATATTTAATTAAGCGCCTCTGTTCACTTGGCATTTAGAGGCACTAGGGGGCGTTAGTGCTCTACACCCGGTGAAATGCCTGTTTCGTTTGTGATTTTCCTTTGTGAAAAACAACTATGCACAGAGTGTTTTGTGCCAATTTTCCATCCTTTTAGATTGACGGAAAGCATTTTACCTACGTAGAAACAGAAAACGAATAGAAAGAGCGTCGCATTGCGTTTAATGAAAGCTTAGGGCGGTCTCGGTGGTACGTTAGTGAAGTTATCTGGGGACACCTTAGCCACGTACATTGTGTTGGAGAGGCACCGAGAATTCATTCAGGAGTTCTCAAAGTTCGAGGACACAGTTGCCTTACACGTAGGCACGGTGGCAGCCGTGGACATGGCAGTGATTTGGAGAATGTTGTACTAGTCGGCTCTCGCTGTGATAATGCTTTGCAACAAATCTCCCCAAAACTCACTTACATAAAGAAGAATCTAGTTTTCTCGGACCTGTGGGCTAGCTGCAGCGGCTCTCTTGTAGACCTCTCGATGGCGGGTGTTGCTCCATGCCGTGGGTCAGTTTGAGGTCTGTCCCGCACACCTTACCGTGGAGCCCAACTGTGAGGCTGCAGGTCCCTGTCCTCTCGCAGAGTTCACTGAAACGTAAGAGGTGAGCCCAACCACACAAGGCCACGTAAGGCCTCTGCGACTCATTGAAGGCCATCGTGTCTTCCCTTGGCCTCCTGGGAACCCCCTGGCCCCAGGATGCAGCTTCGGTAGCCCAGGGCAACCGGCGGAGGGGGGCGGGCGGGGCTGCAGGAGGGTGGAACGCTGAGGTCACAGAGGGTGTGGGTGTGGCCACCTCTGCTGTGACTGAACCAAGGGCGTGGGTGGGGGGCTGGGGGTCCAGGGCAGGGCCCTCAGAGCCCGGTAGGCCCAGGGGGGCGGCGCAAGCACCTAGGCCCAGGCCGAAGAGCGCCTTCTTGGTCTGCGCGGCAGGCCGGCCTCTCGCCTTGCCACTCAGGCCGCCCTCCCTCTTGAAGTGTGTGTGGCACGCGTCCGCGGAGTACACCTCGCTGCACAGGTAGCCGTGGGACTGGGCGTCGTAGCTTCCTGCGAGGCGGCCGGAGGTCCCGCAGGCGGGTGGGTCCCTGGGACAGACGCGCGGAGCGGCTCCTGCCCGGCCCCCCTGAGAACCGTCGCCGTTCCGTAAGGCGGGGCGCCTGCTTCAGAATGTAAATCACGTGTCCGCTCTATGGATACGCTGTTTAGTTTACCAGGCAAGACTTTCTTGGTGAAAGAAGCAGCGTTGGCTTGCATCCTCGAGCAGGCTTGTCATCTGGCTGTGCACTGGTACTCTCTCTCTGGGTGTGCTAGTCCGCAGGGCAGGGCATCCCCTGGGCAGGGTGGAGCGTGATCTCTGCGGCCTCGTCTTGCAGCTCCTTCCTTTCATTCTCAATCATCCTGCCCACAGTGGCCTCCTCTCAGGCCTGCATACTTACAACGGCGCATTGCCCGTGCTGCCCCTCTGCAGGAAGTGTCCCTCTGTTTAGTTTGCAGCTGACTGATGCCGCCTCACCCTTCTCATCTCTTCTCAGGTGTCACTTGGTCAAGAAAGCGTCCCCTTACCTACTCAACTCATCTCGTCTCCCTACCGTAGCTCACGTGACACCACGCACCTCTCGCTTATGGCCGTCATCGCCTTTCGCATCCAGTTTCAGGTAGGTAAGTTTACCCCGTGGTCCGTGAGGAAGAAGAGATCACGCCTGTTTTGCTTACTCTTGATTCCCAGCGACTAGCCCGGTTACTGATAACCTCTGTTAGAGGGAGAAAGGAATGCACCCAATCCCTGGTGAAGCCCCGACCGTTTTCCTTTCTAGTGTCCCTCGTACTCCTCCCTGCCGTCTGTGTCGCCCTTACTCCGCGTCTACCGTTTATGAGTTTACACCTGGGTTACGGTGACTGCTTCGGAGAATCGCATGCCTTTCTACCTCCCTCGCTGCGACCTCTCCTACACCTCCTAGGGCTCTTGGGTTATGCCCTTGCCCTCTTCCGAGCCGTCCGTGGCACCCGCTGTCCACCCCGTACGGCCAAGCTCCTAAGACTGACACTCCAGGCCCTCCGTAATTTGGCTTCAGTTTCACTTTCTAGACGTTTCAAGAAAGAACGGGGTCTAAATATCTGTGCACCTCTGCTCCGTTTCATATCTACCCACGAGGTTAATTTTTTTGTTTCTTCCAGTCCACCTATTTTGCACCTCCGTCTCTGCGAAGGCTTCACTGAGAATCCAAGCGATTTCTGAATCCCTTCTCTCCCCTGAAGCTGTAAACAGTTTAACAAGACAGGTGCGGAACTGCCGTAAGGTAATCTACATCTTGTCTCCCTCTCTGGTATCTAACCTCCCTGCGAATGGGGGTACGTCTCCGTGTTCTGTGCGGTTTTCAGCACAGTACTCTCTACACGTAGTGGATATTTGATTTGGTAAGTGACCGAATAAGTGAATGAGTCACCAAGATAAGGGTATTGTCTCATTCTTTCTCGCTTTTTCCACTTCCAAGTTTCTTTAGTTAGTTTCCTCAGACAAAAGGTTTCTTTGTAGCTACACAGTGGCCAGGTCCAGAGAATGTTGCAGATAGCTGCTGAAAACATCCCTCCTCCACTTGAGAATGGCTTGCTCTCCCTCTCAAGCGGAGAGAGCTGGGATTCGATATTTAATTAAGCGCCTCTGTTCACTTGGCATTTAGAGGCACTAGGGGACGTTAGTGCTCTACACCCGGTGAAATGCCTGTTTCGTTTGTGATTTTCCTTTGTGAAAAACAACTATGCACAGAGTGTTTTGTGCCAATTTTCCATCCTTTTAGATTGACGGAAAGCATTTTACCTACGTAGAAACAGAAAACGAATAGAAAGAGCGTCGCATTGCGCTTACTGAAAGCTTAGGGCGGTCTCGGTGGTACGTTAGTGAAGTTATCTGGGGACACCTTAGCCACGTACATTGTGTTGGAGAGGCACCGAGAATTCATTCAGGAGTTCTCAAAGTTCGAGGACACAGTTGCCTTACACGTAGGCACGGTGGCAGCCGTGGACATGGCAGTGATTTGGAGAATGTTGTACTAGTCGGCTCTCGCTGTGATAATGCTTTGCAACAAATCTCCCCAAAACTCACTTACATAAAGAAGAATCTAGTTTTCTCGGACCTGTGGGCTAGCTGCAGCGGCTCTCTTGTAGACCTCTCGATGGCGGGTGTTGCTCCATGCCGTGGGTCAGTTTGAGGTCTGTCCCGCACACCTTACCGTGGAGCCCAACTGTGAGGCTGCAGGTCCCTGTCCTCTCGCAGAGTTCACTGAAACGTAAGAGGTGAGCCCAACCACACAAGGCCACGTAAGGCCTCTGCGACTCATTGAAGGCCATCGTGTCTTCCCTTGGCCTCCTGGGAACCCCCTGGCCCCAGGATGCAGCTTCGGTAGCCCAGGGCAACCGGCGGAGGGGGGCGGGCGGGGCTGCAGGAGGGTGGAACGCTGAGGTCACAGAGGGTGTGGGTGTGGCCACCTCTGCTGTGACTGAACCAAGGGCGTGGGTGGGGGGCTGGGGGTCCAGGGCAGGGCCCTCAGAGCCCGGTAGGCCCAGGGGGGCGGCGCAAGCACCTAGGCCCAGGCCGAAGAGCGCCTTCTTGGTCTGCGCGGCAGGCCGGCCTCTCGCCTTGCCACTCAGGCCGCCCTCCCTCTTGAAGTGTGTGTGGCACGCGTCCGCGGAGTACACCTCGCTGCACAGGTAGCCGTGGGACTGGGCGTCGTAGCTTCCTGCGAGGCGGCCGGAGGTCCCGCAGGCGGGTGGGTCCCTGGGACAGACGCGCGGAGCGGCTCCTGCCCGGCCCCCCTGAGAACCGTCGCCGTTCCGTAAGGCGGGGCGCCTGCTTCAGAATGTAAATCACGTGTCCGCTCTATGGATACGCTGTTTAGTTTACCAGGCAAGACTTTCTTGGTGAAAGAAGCAGCGTTGGCTTGCATCGTCGAGCAGGCTTGTCATCTGGCTGTGCACTGGTACTCTCTCTCTGGGTGTGCTAGTCCGCAGGGCAGGGCATCCCCTGGGCAGGGTGGAGCGTGATCTCTGCGGCCTCGTCTTGCAGCTCCTTCCTTTCATTCTCAATCATCCTGCCCACAGTGGCCTCCTCTCAGGCCTGCATACTTACAACGGCGCATTGCCCGTGCTGCCCCTCTGCAGGAAGTGTCCCTCTGTTTAGTTTGCAGCTGACTGATGCCGCCTCACCCTTCTCATCTCTTCTCAGGTGTCACTTGGTCAAGAAAGCGTCCCCTTACCTACTCAACTCATCTCGTCTCCCTACCGTAGCTCACGTGACACCACGCACCTCTCGCTTATGGCCGTCATCGCCTTTCGCATCCAGTTTCAGGTAGGTAAGTTTACCCCGTGGCCCGTGAGGAAGAAGAGATCACGCCTGTTTTGCTTACTCTTGATTCCCAGCGACTAGCCCGGTTACTGATAACCTCTGTTAGAGGGAGAAAGGAATGCACCCAATCCCTGGTGAAGCCCCGACCGTTTTCCTTTCTAGTGTCCCTCGTACTCCTCCCTGCCGTCTGTGTCGCCCTTACTCCGCGTCTACCGTTTATGAGTTTACACCTGGGTTACGGTGACTGCTTCGGAGAATCGCATGCCTTTCTACCTCCCTCGCTGCGACCTCTCCTACACCTCCTAGGGCTCTTGGGTTATGCCCTTGCCCTCTTCCGAGCCGTCCGTGGCACCCGCTGTCAACCCCGTACGGCCAAGCTCCTAAGACTGACACTCCAGGCCCTCCGTAATTTGGCTTCAGTTTCACTTTCTAGACGTTTCAAGAAAGAACGGGGTCTAAATATCTGTGCACCTCTGCTCCGTTTCATATCTACCCACGAGGTTAATTTTTTTGTTTCTTCCAGTCCACCTATTTTGCACCTCCGTCTCTGCGAAGACTTCACTGAGAATCCAAGCGATTTCTGGATCCCTTCTCTCCCCTGAAGCTGTAAACAGTTTAACAAGACAGGTGCGGAACTGCCGTAAGGTAATCTACATCTTGTCTCCCTCTCTGGTATCTAACCTCCCTGCGAATGGGGGTACGTCTCCGTGTTCTGTGCGGTTTTCAGCACAGTACTCTCTACACGTAGTGGATATTTGATTTGGTAAGTGACCGAATAAGTGAATGAGTCACCAAGATAAGGGTATTGTCTCATTCTTTCTCGCTTTTTCCACTTCCAAGTTTCTTTAGTTAGTTTCCTCAGACAAAAGGTTTCTTTGTAGCTACACAGTGGCCAGGTCCAGAGAATGTTGCAGATAGCTGCTGAAAACATCCCTCCTCCACTTGAGAATGGCTTGCTCTCCCTCTCAAGCGGAGAGAGCTGGGATTCGATATTTAATTAAGCGCCTCTGTTCACTTGGCATTTAGAGGCACTAGGGGGCGTTAGTGCTCTACACCCGGTGAAATGCCTGTTTCGTTTGTGATTTTCCTTTGTGAAAAACAACTATGCACAGAGTGTTTTGTGCCAATTTTCCATCCTTTTAGATTGACGGAAAGCATTTTACCTACGTAGAAACAGAAAACGAATAGAAAGAGCGTCGCATTGCGTTTAATGAAAGCTTAGGGCGGTCTCGGTGGTACGTTAGTGAAGTTATCTGGGGACACCTTAGCCACGTACATTGTGTTGGAGAGGCACCGAGAATTCATTCAGGAGTTCTCAAAGTTCGAGGACACAGTTGCCTTACACGTAGGCACGGTGGCAGCCGTGGACATGGCAGTGATTTGGAGAATGTTGTACTAGTCGGCTCTCGCTGTGATAATGCTTTGCAACAAATCTCCCCAAAACTCACTTACATAAAGAAGAATCTAGTTTTCTCGGACCTGTGGGCTAGCTGCAGCGGCTCTCTTGTAGACCTCTCGATGGCGGGTGTTGGTCCATGCCGTGGGTCAGTTTGAGGTCTGTCCCGCACACCTTACCGTGGAGCCCAACTGTGAGGCTGCAGGTCCCTGTCCTCTCGCAGAGTTCACTGAAAAGTAAGAGGTGAGCCCAACCACACAAGGCCACGTAAGGCCTCTGCGACTCATTGAAGGCCATCGTGTCTTCCCTTGGCCTCCTGGGAACCCCCTGGCCCCAGGATGCAGCTTCGGTAGCCCAGGGCAACCGGCGGAGGGGGGCGGGCGGGGCTGCAGGAGGGTGGAACGCGGAGGTCACAGAGGGTGTGGGTGTGGCCACCTCTGCTGTGACTGAACCAAGGGCGTGGGTGGGGGGCTGGGGGTCCAGGGCAGGGCCCTCAGAGCCCGGTAGGCCCAGGGGGGCGGCGCAAGCACCTAGGCCCAGGCCGAAGAGCGCCTTCTTGGTCTGCGCGGCAGGCCGGCCTCTCGCCTTGCCACTCAGGCCGCCCTCCCTCTTGAAGTGTGTGTGGCACGCGTCCGCGGAGTACACCTCGCTGCACAGGTAGCCGTGGGACTGGGCGTCGTAGCTTCCTGCGAGGCGGCCGGAGGTCCCGCAGGGGGGTGGGTCCCTGGGACAGACGCGCGGAGCGGCTCCTGCCCGGCCCCCCTGAGAACCGTCGCCGTTCCGTAAGGCGGGGCGCCTGCTTCAGAATGTAAATCACGTGTCCGCTCTATGGATACGCTGTTTAGTTTACCAGGCAAGACTTTCTTGGTGAAAGAAGCAGCGTTGGCTTGCATCGTCGAGCAGGCTTCTCATCTGGCTGTGCACTGGTACTCTCTCTCTGGGTGTGCTAGTCCGCAGGGCAGGGCATCCCCTGGGCAGGGTGGAGCGTGATCTCTGCGGCCTCGTCTTGCAGCTCCTTCCTTTCATTCTCAATCATCCTGCCCACAGTGGCCTCCTCTCAGGCCTGCATACTTACAACGGCGCATTGCCCGTGCTGCCCCTCTGCAGGAAGTGTCCCTCTGTTTAGTTTGCAGCTGACTGATGCCGCCTCACCCTTCTCATCTCTTCTCAGGTGTCACTTGGTCAAGAAAGCGTCCCCTTACCTACTCAACTCATCTCGTCTCCCTACCGTAGCTCACGTGACACCACGCACCTCTCGCTTATGGCCGTCATCGCCTTTCGCATCCAGTTTCAGGTAGGTAAGTTTACCCCGTGGTCCGTGAGGAAGAAGAGATCACGCCTGTTTTGCTTACTCTTGATTCCCAGCGACTAGCCCGGTTACTGATAACCTCTGTTAGAGGGAGAAAGGAATGCACCCAATCCCTGGTGAAGCCCCGACCGTTTTCCTTTCTAGTGTCCCTCGTACTCCTCCCTGCCGTCTGTGTCGCCCTTACTCCGCGTCTACCGTTTATGAGTTTACACCTGG
This sequence comes from Leucopleurus acutus, assembly GCF_964270905.1. Lineage (NCBI taxonomy): Eukaryota > Metazoa > Chordata > Mammalia > Artiodactyla > Delphinidae > Leucopleurus > Leucopleurus acutus. Next base: position 38,190,399 of record NC_139143.1, read on the forward strand.
GTTACGGTGACTGCTTCGGAGAATCGCATGCCTTTCTACCTCCCTCGCTGCGACCTCTCCTACACCTCCCAGGGCTCTTGGGTTATGCCCTTGCCCTCTTCCGAGCCGTCCTTGGCACCCGCTGTCAACCCCGTACGGCCAAGCTCCTAAGACTGACACTCCAGGCCCTCCGTAATTTGGCTTCAGTTTCACTTTCTAGACGTTTCAAGAAAGAACGGGGTCTAAATATCTGGGCACCTCTGCTCCGTTTCATATCTACCCACGAGGTTAATTTTTTTGTTTCTTCCAGTCCACCTATTTTGCACCTCCGTCTCTGCGAAGACTTCACTGAGAATCCAAGCGATTTCTGGATCCCTTCTCTCCCCTGAAGCTGTAAACAGTTTAACAAGACAGGTGCGGAACTGCCGTAAGGTAATCTACATCTTGTCTCCCTCTCTGGTATCTAACCTCCCTGCGAATGGGGGTACGTCTCCGTGTTCTGTGCGGTTTTCAGCACAGTACTCTCTACACGTAGTGGATATTTGATTTGGTAAGTGACCGAATAAGTGAATGAGTCACCAAGATAAGGGTATTGTCTCATTCTTTCTCGCTTTTTCCACTTCCAAGTTTCTTTAGTTAGTTTCCTCAGACAAAAGGTTTCTTTGTAGCTACACAGTGGCCAGGTCCAGAGAATGTTGCAGATAGCTGCTGAAAACATCCCTCCTCCACTTGAGAATGGCTTGCTCTCCCTCTCAAGCGGAGAGAGCTGGGATTCGATATTTAATTAAGCGCCTCTGTTCACTTGGCATTTAGAGGCACTAGGGGGCGTTAGTGCTCTACACCCGGTGAAATGCCTGTTTCGTTTGTGATTTTCCTTTGTGAAAAACAACTATGCACAGAGTGTTTTGTGCCAATTTTCCATCCTTTTAGATTGACGGAAAGCATTTTACCTACGTAGAAACAGAAAACGAATAGAAAGAGCGTCGCATTGCGTTTAATGAAAGCTTAGGGCGGTCTCGGTGGTACGTTAGTGAAGTTATCTGGGGACACCTTAGCCACGTACATTGTGTTGGAGAGGCACCGAGAATTCATTCAGGAGTTCTCAAAGTTCGAGGACACAGTTGCCTTACACGTAGGCACGGTGGCAGCCGTGGACATGGCAGTGATTTGGAGAATGTTGTACTAGTCGGCTCTCGCTGTGATAATGCTTTGCAACAAATCTCCCCAAAACTCACTTACATAAAGAAGAATCTAGTTTTCTCGGACCTGTGGGCTAGCTGCAGCGGCTCTCTTGTAGACCTCTCGATGGCGGGTGTTGCTCCATGCCGTGGGTCAGTTTGAGGTCTGTCCCGCACACCTTACCGTGGAGCCCAACTGTGAGGCTGCAGGTCCCTGTCCTCTCGCAGAGTTCACTGAAACGTAAGAGGTGAGCCCAACCACACAAGGCCACGTAAGGCCTCTGCGACTCATTGAAGGCCATCGTGTCTTCCCTTGGCCTCCTGGGAACCCCCTGGCCCCAGGATGCAGCTTCGGTAGCCCAGGGCAACCGGCGGAGGGGGGCGGGCGGGGCTGCAGGAGGGTGGAACGCTGAGGTCACAGAGGGTGTGGGTGTGGCCACCTCTGCTGTGACTGAACCAAGGGCGTGGGTGGGGGGCTGGGGGTCCAGGGCAGGGCCCTCAGAGCCCGGTAGGCCCAGGGGGGCGGCGCAAGCACCTAGGCCCAGGCCGAAGAGCGCCTTCTTGGTCTGCGCGGCAGGCCGGCCTCTCGCCTTGCCACTCAGGCCGCCCTCCCTCTTGAAGTGTGTGTGGCACGCGTCCGCGGAGTACACCTCGCTGCACAGGTAGCCGTGGGACTGGGCGTCGTAGCTTCCTGCGAGGCGGCCGGAGGTCCCGCAGGCGGGTGGGTCCCTGGGACAGACGCGCGGAGCGGCTCCTGCCCGGCCCCCCTGAGAACCGTCGCCGTTCCGTAAGGCGGGGCGCCTGCTTCAGAATGTAAATCACGTGTCCGCTCTATGGATACGCTGTTTAGTTTACCAGGCAAGACTTTCTTGGTGAAAGAAGCAGCGTTGGCTTGCATCCTCGAGCAGGCTTGTCATCTGGCTGTGCACTGGTACTCTCTCTCTGGGTGTGCTAGTCCGCAGGGCAGGGCATCCCCTGGGCAGGGTGGAGCGTGATCTCTGCGGCCTCGTCTTGCAGCTCCTTCCTTTCATTCTCAATCATCCTGCCCACAGTGGCCTCCTCTCAGGCCTGCATACTTACAACGGCGCATTGCCCGTGCTGCCCCTCTGCAGGAAGTGTCCCTCTGTTTAGTTTGCAGCTGACTGATGCCGCCTCACCCTTCTCATCTCTTCTCAGGTGTCACTTGGTCAAGAAAGCGTCCCCTTACCTACTCAACTCATCTCGTCTCCCTACCGTAGCCCACGTGACACCACGCACCTCTCGCTTATGGCCGTCATCGCCTTTCGCATCCAGTTTCAGGTAGGTAAGTTTACCCCGTGGCCCGTGAGGAAGAAGAGATCACGCCTGTTTTGCTTACTCTTGATTCCCAGCGACTAGCCCGGTTACTGATAACCTCTGTTAGAGGGAGAAAGGAATGCACCCAATCCCTGGTGAAGCCCCGACCGTTTTCCTTTCTAGTGTCCCTCGTACTCCTCCCTGCCGTCTGTGTCGCCCTTACTCCGCGTCTACCGTTTATGAGTTTACACCTGGGTTACGGTGACTGCTTCGGAGAATCGCATGCCTTTCTACCTCCCTCGCTGCGACCTCTCCTACACCTCCCAGGGCTCTTGGGTTATGCCCTTGCCCTCTTCCGAGCCGTCCGTGGCACCCGCTGTCAACCCCGTACGGCCAAGCTCCTAAGACTGACACTCCAGGCCCTCCGTAATTTGGCTTCAGTTTCACTTTCTAGACGTTTCAAGAAAGAACGGGGTCTAAATATCTGTGCACCTCTGCTCCGTTTCATATCTACCCACGAGGTTAATTTTTTTGTTTCTTCCAGTCCACCTATTTTGCACCTCCGTCTCTGCGAAGACTTCACTGAGAATCCAAGCGATTTCTGGATCCCTTCTCTCCCCTGAAGCTGTAAACAGTTTAACAAGACAGGTGCGGAACTGCCGTAAGGTAATCTACATCTTGTCTCCCTCTCTGGTATCTAACCTCCCTGCGAATGGGGGTACGTCTCCGTGTTCTGTGCGGTTTTCAGCACAGTACTCTCTACACGTAGTGGATATTTGATTTGGTAAGTGACCGAATAAGTGAATGAGTCACCAAGATAAGGGTATTGTCTCATTCTTTCTCGCTTTTTCCACTTCCAAGTTTCTTTAGTTAGTTTCCTCAGACAAAAGGTTTCTTTGTAGCTACACAGTGGCCAGGTCCAGAGAATGTTGCAGATAGCTGCTGAAAACATCCCTCCTCCACTTGAGAATGGCTTGCTCTCCCTCTCAAGCGGAGAGAGCTGGGATTCGATATTTAATTAAGCGCCTCTGTTCACTTGGCATTTAGAGGCACTAGGGGACGTTAGTGCTCTACACCCGGTGAAATGCCTGTTTCGTTTGTGATTTTCCTTTGTGAAAAACAACTATGCACAGAGTGTTTTGTGCCAATTTTCCATCCTTTTAGATTGACGGAAAGCATTTTACCTACGTAGAAACAGAAAACGAATAGAAAGAGCGTCGCATTGCGCTTACTGAAAGCTTAGGGCGGTCTCGGTGGTACGTTTGTGAAGTTATCTGGGGACACCTTAGCCACGTACATTGTGTTGGAGAGGCACCGAGAATTCATTCAGGAGTTCTCAAAGTTCGAGGACACAGTTGCCTTACACGTAGGCACGGTGGCAGCCGTGGACATGGCAGTGATTTGGAGAATGTTGTACTAGTCGGCTCTCGCTGTGATAATGCTTTGCAACAAATCTCCCCAAAACTCACTTACATAAAGAAGAATCTAGTTTTCTCGGACCTGTGGGCTAGCTGCAGCGGCTCTCTTGTAGACCTCTCGATGGCGGGTGTTGCTCCATGCCGTGGGTCAGTTTGAGGTCTGTCCCGCACACCTTACCGTGGAGCCCAACTGTGAGGCTGCAGGTCCCTGTCCTCTAGCAGAGTTCACTGAAACGTAAGAGGTGAGCCCAACCACACAAGGCCACGTAAGGCCTCTGCGACTCATTGAAGGCCATCGTGTCTTCCCTTGGCCTCCTGGGAACCCCCTGGCCCCAGGATGCAGCTTCGGTAGCCCAGGGCAACCGGCGGAGGGGGGCGGGCGGGGCTGCAGGAGGGTGGAACGCTGAGGTCACAGAGGGTGTGGGTGTGGCCACCTCTGCTGTGACTGAACCAAGGGCGTGGGTGGGGGGCTGGGGGTCCAGGGCAGGGCCCTCAGAGCCCGGTAGGCCCAGGGGGGCGGCGCAAGCACCTAGGCCCAGGCCGAAGAGCGCCTTCTTGGTCTGCGCGGCAGGCCGGCCTCTCGCCTTGCCACTCAGGCCGCCCTCCCTCTTGAAGTGTGTGTGGCACGCGTCCGCGGAGTACACCTCGCTGCACAGGTAGCCGTGGGACTGGTCGTCGTAGCTTCCTGCGAGGCGGCCGGAGGTCCCGCAGGCGGGTGGGTCCATGGGACAGACGTGCGGAGCGGCTCCTGCCCGGCCCCCCTGAGAACCGTCGCCGTTCCGTAAGGCGGGGCGCCTGCTTCAGAATGTAAATCACGTGTCCGCTCTATGGATACGCTGTTTAGTTTACCAGGCAAGACTTTCTTGGTGAAAGAAGCAGCGTTGGCTTGCATCGTCGAGCAGGCTTGTCATCTGGCTGTGCACTGGTACTCTCTCTCTGGGTGTGCTAGTCCGCAGGGCAGGGCATCCCCTGGGCAGGGTGGAGCGTGATCTCTGCGGCCTCGTCTTGCAGCTCCTTCCTTTCATTCTCAATCATCCTGCCCACAGTGGCCTCCTCTCAGGCCTGCATACTTACAACGGCGCATTGCCCGTGCTGCCCCTCTGCAGGAAGTGTCCCTCTGTTTAGTTTGCAGCTGACTGATGCCGCCTCACCCTTCTCATCTCTTCTCAGGTGTCACTTGGTCAAGAAAGCGTCCCCTTACCTACTCAACTCATCTCGTCTCCCTACCGTAGCTCACGTGACACCACGCACCTCTCGCTTATGGCCGTCATCGCCTTTCGCATCCAGTTTCAGGTAGGTAAGTTTACCCCGTGGTCCGTGAGGAAGAAGAGATCACGCCTGTTTTGCTTACTCTTGATTCCCAGCGACTAGCCCGGTTACTGATAACCTCTGTTAGAGGGAGAAAGGAATGCACCCAATCCCTGGTGAAGCCCCGACCGTTTTCCTTTCTAGTGTCCCTCGTACTCCTCCCTGCCGTCTGTGTCGCCCTTACTCCGCGTCTACCGTTTATGAGTTTACACCTGGGTTACGGTGACTGCTTCGGAGAATCGCATGCCTTTCTACCTCCCTCGCTGCGACCTCTCCTACACCTCCCAGGGCTCTTGGGTTATGCCCTTGCCCTCTTCCGAGCCGTCCGTGGCACCCGCTGTCAACCCCGTACGGCCAAGCTCCTAAGACTGACACTCCAGGCCCTCCGTAATTTGGCTTCAGTTTCACTTTCTAGACGTTTCAAGAAAGAACGGGGTCTAAATATCTGTGCACCTCTGCTCCGTTTCATATCTACCCACGAGGTTAATTTTTTTGTTTCTTCCAGTCCACCTATTTTGCACCTCCGTCTCTGCGAAGACTTCACTGAGAATCCAAGCGATTTCTGGATCCCTTCTCTCCCCTGAAGCTGTAAACAGTTTAACAAGACAGGTGCGGAACTGCCGTAAGGTAATCTACATCTTGTCTCCCTCTCTGGTATCTAACATCCCTGCGAATGGGGGTACGTCTCCGTGTTCTGTGCGGTTTTCAGCACAGTACTCTCTACACGTAGTGGATATTTGATTTGGTAAGTGACCGAATAAGTGAATGAGTCACCAAGATAAGGGTATTGTCTCATTCTTTCTCGCTTTTTCCACTTCCAAGTTTCTTTAGTTAGTTTCCTCAGACAAAAGGTTTCTTTGTAGCTACACAGTGGCCAGGTCCAGAGAATGTTGCAGATAGCTGCTGAAAACATCCCTCCTCCACTTGAGAATGGCTTGCTCTCCCTCTCAAGCGGAGAGAGCTGGGATTCGATATTTAATTAAGCGCCTCTGTTCACTTGGCATTTAGAGGCACTAGGGGGCGTTAGTGCTCTACACCCGGTGAAATGCCTGTTTCGTTTGTGATTTTCCTTTGTGAAAAACAACTATGCACAGAGTGTTTTGTGCCAATTTTCCATCCTTTTAGATTGACGGAAAGCATTTTACCTACGTAGAAACAGAAAACGAATAGAAAGAGCGTCGCATTGCGTTTAATGAAAGCTTAGGGCGGTCTCGGTGGTACGTTAGTGAAGTTATCTGGGGACACCTTAGCCACGTACATTGTGTTGGAGAGGCACCGAGAATTCATTCAGGAGTTCTCAAAGTTCGAGGACACGGTTGCCTTACACGTAGGCACGGTGGCAGCCGTGGACATGGCAGTGATTTGGAGAATGTTGTACTAGTCGGCTCTCGCTGTGATAATGCTTTGCAACAAATCTCCCCAAAACTCACTTACATAAAGAAGAATCTAGTTTTCTCGGACCTGTGGGCTAGCTGCAGCGGCTCTCTTGTAGACCTCTCGATGGCGGGTGTTGTTCCATGCCGTGGGTCAGTTTGAGGTCTGTCCCGCACACCTTACCGTGGAGCCCAACTGTGAGGCTGCAGGTCCCTGTCCTCTCGCAGAGTTCACTGAAACGTAAGAGGTGAGCCCAACCACACAAGGCCACGTAAGGCCTCTGCGACTCATTGAAGGCCATCGTGTCTTCCCTTGGCCTCCTGGGAACCCCCTGGCCCCAGGATGCAGCTTCGGTAGCCCAGGGCAACCGGCGGAGGGGGGCGGGCGGGGCTGCAGGAGGGTGGAACGCGGAGGTCACAGAGGGTGTGGGTGTGGCCACCTCTACTGTGACTGAACCAAGGGCGTGGGTGGGGGGCTGGGGGTCCAGGGCAGGGCCCTCAGAGCCCGGTAGGCCCAGGGGGGTGGCGCAAGCACCTAGGCCCAGGCCGAAGAGCGCCTTCTTGGTCTGCGTGGCACGCCGGCCTCTCGCCTTGCCACTCAGGCCGCCCTGCCACTTGAAGTGTGTGTGGCACGCGTCCGCGGAGTACACCTCGCTGCACAGGTAGCCGTGGGACTGGGCGTCGTAGCTTCCTGCGAGGCGGCCGGAGGTCCCGCAGGCGGGTGGGTCCCTGGGACAGACGTGCGGAGCGGCTCCATCCCGGCCCCACTGAGAACCGTCGCCGTTCCGTAAGGCGGGGCGCCTGCTGCAGAATGTAAATCACGTGTCCGTTCTATGGATACGCTGTTTAGTTTACCAGGCAAGACTTTCTTGGTGAAAGAAGCAGCGTTGGCTTGCATCGTCGAGCAGGCTTGTCATCTGGCTGTGCACTGGTACTCTCTCTCTGGGTGTGCTAGTCCGCAGGGCAGGGCATCCCCTGGGCAGGGCGGAGCGTGATCTCTGTGGCCTCGTCTTGCAGCTCCTTCCTTTCATTCTCAATCATCCTGCCCACAGTGGCCTCCTCTCAGGCCTGCATACTTACAACGGCGCATTGCCCGTGCTGCCGCTCTGCAGGAAGTGTCCCTCTCTTTAGTTTGCAGCTGACTGATGCCGCCTCACCCTTCTCATCTCTTCTCAGGTGTCACTTGGTCAAGAAAGTGTCCCCTTACCTACTCAACTCATCTCGTCTCCCTACCGTAGCTCACGTGACACCACGCACCTCTTGCTTATGGCCGTCATCGCCTTTCGCATCCAGTTTCAGGTAGGTAAGTTTACCCCGTGGTCCGTGAGGAAGAAGAGATCACGCCTGTTTTGCTTACTCTTGATTCCCAGCGACTAGCCCGGTTACTGATAACCTCTGTTAGAGGGAGAAAGGAATGCACCCAATCCCTGGTGAAGCCCCGACCGTTTTCCTTTCTAGTGTCCCTCGTACTCCTCCCTGCCGTCTGTGTCGCCCTTACTCCGCGTCTACCGTTTATGAGTTTACACCTGGGTTACGGTGACTGCTTCGGAGAATCGCATGCCTTTCTACCTCCCTCGCTGCGACCTCTCCTACACCTCCCAGGGCTCTTGGGTTATGCCCTTGCCCTCTTCCGAGCCGTCCGTGGCACCCGCTGTCAACCCCGTACGGCCAGGCTCCTAAGACTGACACTCCAGGCCCTCCGTAATTTGGCTTCAGTTTCACTTTCTAGACGTTTCAAGAAAGAATGGGGTCTAAATATCTGTGCACCTCTGCTCCGTTTCATATCTACCCACGAGGTTAATTTTTTTGTTTCTTCCAGTCCACCTATTTTGCACCTCCGTCTCTGCGAAGACTTCACTGAGAATCCAAGCGATTTCTGGATCCCTTCTCTCCCCTGAAGCTGTAAACAGTTTAACAAGACAGGTGCGGAACTGCCGTAAGGTAATCTACATCTTGTCTCCCTCTCTGGTATCTAACCTCCCTGCGAATGGGGGTACGTCTCCGTGTTCTGTGCGGTTTTCAGCACAGTATTCTCTACACGTAGTGGATATTTGATTTGGTAAGTGACCGAATAAGTGAATGAGTCACCAAGATAAGGGTATTGTCTCATTCTTTCTCGCTTTTTCCACTTCCAAGTTTCTTTAGTTAGTTTCCTCAGACAAAAGGTTTCTTTGTAGCTACACAGTGGCCAGGTCCAGAGAATGTTGCAGATAGCTGCTGAAAACATCCCTCCTCCACTTGAGAATGCCTTGCTCTCCCTCTCAAGCGGAGAGAGCTGGGATTCGATATTTAATTAAGCGCCTCTGTTCACTTGGCATTTAGAGGCACTAGGGGGCGTTAGTGCTCTACACCCGGTGAAATGCCTGTTTCGTTTGTGATTTTCCTTTGTGAAAAACAACTATGCACAGAGTGTTTTGTGCCAATTTTCCATCCTTTTAGATTGACGGAAAGCATTTTACCTACGTAGAAACAGAAAACGAATAGAAAGAGCGTTGCATTGCGTTTAATGAAAGCTTAGGGCGGTCTCGGTGGTACGTTAGTGAAGTTATCTGGGGACACCTTAGCCACGTACATTGTGTTGGAGAGGCACCGAGAATTCATTCAGGAGTTCTCAAAGTTCGAGGACACAGTTGCCTTACACGTAGGCACGGTGGCAGCCGTGGACATGGCAGTGATTTGGAGAATGTTGTACTAGTCGGCTCTCGCTGTGATAATGCTTTGCAACAAATCTCCCCAAAACTCACTTACATAAAGAAGAATCTAGTTTTCTCGGACCTGTGGGCTAGCTGCAGCGGCTCTCTTGTAGACCTCTCGATGGCGGGTGTTGCTCCATGCCGTGGGTCAGTTTGAGGTCTGTCCCGCACACCTTACCGTGGAGCCCAACTGTGAGGCTGCAGGTCCCTGTCCTCTCGCAGAGTTCACTGAAACGTAAGAGGTGAGCCCAACCACACAAGGCCACGTAAGGCCTCTGCGACTCATTGAAGGCCATCGTGTCTTCCCTTGGCCTCCTGGGAACCCCCTGGCCCCAGGATGCAGCTTCGGTAGCCCAGGGCAACCGGCGGAGGGGGGCGGGCGGGGCTGCAGGAGGGTGGAACGCTGAGGTCACAGAGGGTGTGGGTGTGGCCACCTCTGCTGTGACTGAACCAAGGGCGTGGGTGGGGGGCTGGGGGTCCAGGGCAGGGCCCTCAGAGCCCGGTAGGCCCAGGGGGGCGGCGCAAGCACCTAGGCCCAGGCCGAAGAGCGCCTTCTTGGTCTGCGCGGCAGGCCGGCCTCTCGCCTTGCCACTCAGGCCGCCCTCCCTCTTGAAGTGTGTGTGGCACGCGTCCGCGGAGTACACCTCGCTGCACAGGTAGCCGTGGGACTGGGCGTCGTAGCTTCCTGCGAGGCGGCCGGAGGTCCCGCAGGCGGGTGGGTCCCTGGGACAGACGCGCGGAGCGGCTCCTGCCCGGCCCCCCTGAGAACCGTCGCCGTTCCGTAAGGCGGGGCGCCTGCTTCAGAATGTAAATCACGTGTCCGCTCTATGGATACGCTGTTTAGTTTACCAGGCAAGACTTTCTTGGTGAAAGAAGCAGCGTTGGCTTGCATCGTCGAGCAGGCTTCTCATCTGGCTGTGCACTGGTACTCTCTCTCTGGGTGTGCTAGTCCGCAGGGCAGGGCATCCCCTGGGCAGGGTGGAGCGTGATCTCTGCGGCCTCGTCTTGCAGCTCCTTCCTTTCATTCTCAATCATCCTGCCCACAGTGGCCTCCTCTCAGGCCTGCATACTTACAACGGCGCATTGCCCGTGCTGCCCCTCTGCAGGAAGTGTCCCTCTGTTTAGTTTGCAGCTGACTGATGCCGCCTCACCCTTCTCATCTCTTCTCAGGTGTCACTTGGTCAAGAAAGCGTCCCCTTACCTACTCAACTCATCTCGTCTCCCTACCGTAGCTCACGTGACACCACGCACCTCTCGCTTATGGCCGTCATCGCCTTTCGCATCCAGTTTCAGGTAGGTAAGTTTACCCCGTGGCCCGTGAGGAAGAAGAGATCACGCCTGTTTTGCTTACTCTTGATTCCCAGCGACTAGCCCGGTTACTGATAACCTCTGTTAGAGGGAGAAAGGAATGCACCCAATCCCTGGTGAAGCCCCGACCGTTTTCCTTTCTAGTGTCCCTCGTACTCCTCCCTGCCGTCTGTGTCGCCCTTACTCCGCGTCTACCGTTTATGAGTTTACACCTGGGTTACGGTGACTGCTTCGGAGAATCGCATGCCTTTCTACCTCCCTCGCTGCGACCTCTCCTACACCTCCTAGGGCTCTTGGGTTATGCCCTTGCCCTCTTCCGAGCCGTCCGTGGCACCCGCTGTCAACCCCGTACGGCCAAGCTCCTAAGACTGACACTCCAGGCCCTCCGTAATTTGGCTTCAGTTTCACTTTCTAGACGTTTCAAGAAAGAACGGGGTCTAAATATCTGTGCACCTCTGCTCCGTTTCATATCTACCCACGAGGTTAATTTTTTTGTTTCTTCCAGTCCACCTATTTTGCACCTCCGTCTCTGCGAAGACTTCACTGAGAATCCAAGCGATTTCTGGATCCCTTCTCTCCCCTGAAGCTGTAAACAGTTTAACAAGACAGGTGCGGAACTGCCGTAAGGTAATCTACATCTTGTCTCCCTCTCTGGTATCTAACCTCCCTGCGAATGGGGGTACGTCTCCGTGTTCTGTGCGGTTTTCAGCACAGTACTCTCTACACGTAGTGGATATTTGATTTGGTAAGTGACCGAATAAGTGAATGAGTCACCAAGATAAGGGTATTGTCTCATTCTTTCTCGCTTTTTCCACTTCCAAGTTTCTTTAGTTAGTTTCCTCAGACAAAAGGTTTCTTTGTAGCTACACAGTGGCCAGGTCCAGAGAATGTTGCAGATAGCTGCTGAAAACATCCCTCCTCCACTTGAGAATGGCTTGCTCTCCCTCTCAAGCGGAGAGAGCTGGGATTCGATATTTAATTAAGCGCCTCTGTTCACTTGGCATTTAGAGGCACTAGGGGGCGTTAGTGCTCTACACCCGGTGAAATGCCTGTTTCGTTTGTGATTTTCCTTTGTGAAAAACAACTATGCACAGAGTGTTTTGTGCCAATTTTCCATCCTTTTAGATTGACGGAAAGCATTTTACCTACGTAGAAACAGAAAACGAATAGAAAGAGCGTCGCATTGCGTTTAATGAAAGCTTAGGGCGGTCTCGGTGGTACGTTAGTGAAGTTATCTGGGGACACCTTAGCCACGTACATTGTGTTGGAGAGGCACCGAGAATTCATTCAGGAGTTCTCAAAGTTCGAGGACACAGTTGCCTTACACGTAGGCACGGTGGCAGCCGTGGACATGGCAGTGATTTGGAGAATGTTGTACTAGTCGGCTCTTGCTGTGATAATGCTTTGCAACAAATCTCCCCAAAACTCACTTACATAAAGAAGAATCTAGTTTTCTCGGACCTGTGGGCTAGCTGCAGCGGCTCTCTTGTAGACCTCTCGATGGCGGGTGTTGCTCCATGCCGTGGGTCAGTTTGAGGTCTGTCCCGCACACCTTACCGTGGAGCCCAACTGTGAGGCTGCAGGTCCCTGTCCTCTCGCAGAGTTCACTGAAACGTAAGAGGTGAGCCCAACCACACAAGGCCACGTAAGGCCTCTGCGACTCATTGAAGGCCATCGTGTCTTCCCTTGGCCTCCTGGGAACCCCCTGGCCCCAGGATGCAGCTTCGGTAGCCCAGGGCAACCGGCGGAGGGGGGCGGGCGGGGCTGCAGGAGGGTGGAACGCGGAGGTCACAGAGGGTGTGGGTGTGGCCACCTCTGCTGTGACTGAACCAAGGGCGTGGGTGGGGGGCTGGGGGTCCAGGGCAGGGCCCTCAGAGCCCGGTAGGCCCAGGGGGGCGGCGCAAGCACCTAGGCCCAGGCCGAAGAGCGCCTTCTTGGTCTGCGCGGCAGGCCGGCCTCTCGCCTTGCCACTCAGGCCGCCCTCCCTCTTGAAGTGTGTGTGGCACGCGTCCGCGGAGTACACCTCGCTGCACAGGTAGCCGTGGGACTGGGCGTCGTAGCTTCCTGCGAGGCGGCCGGAGGTCCCGCAGGCGGGTGGGTCCCTGGGACAGACGCGCGGAGCGGCTCCTGCCCGGCCCCCCTGAGAACCGTCGCCGTTCCGTAAGGCGGGGCGCCTGCTTCAGAATGTAAATCACGTGTCCGCTCTATGGATACGCTGTTTAGTTTACCAGGCAAGACTTTCTTGGTGAAAGAAGCAGCGTTGGCTTGCATCGTCGAGCAGGCTTCTCATCTGGCTGTGCACTGGTACTCTCTCTCTGGGTGTGCTAGTCCGCAGGGCAGGGCATCCCCTGGGCAGGGTGGAGCGTGATCTCTGCGGCCTCGTCTTGCAGCTCCTTCCTTTCATTCTCAATCATCCTGCCCACAGTGGCCTCCTCTCAGGCCTGCATACTTACAACGGCGCATTGCCCGTGCTGCCCCTCTGCAGGAAGTGTCCCTCTGTTTAGTTTGCAGCTGACTGATGCCGCCTCACCCTTCTCATCTCTTCTCAGGTGTCACTTGGTCAAGAAAGCGTCCCCTTACCTACTCAACTCATCTCGTCTCCCTACCGTAGCTCACGTGACACCACGCACCTCTCGCTTATGGCCGTCATCGCCTTTCGCATCCAGTTTCAGGTAGGTAAGTTTACCCCGTGGTCCGTGAGGAAGAAGAGATCACGCCTGTTTTGCTTACTCTTGATTCCCAGCGACTAGCCCGGTTACTGATAACCTCTGTTAGAGGGAGAAAGGAATGCACCCAATCCCTGGTGAAGCCCCGACCGTTTTCCTTTCTAGTGTCCCTCGTACTCCTCCCTGCCGTCTGTGTCGCCCTTACTCCGCGTCTACCGTTTATGAGTTTACACCTGGGTTACGGTGACTGCTTCGGAGAATCGCATGCCTTTCTACCTCCCTCGCTGCGACCTCTCCTACACCTCCCAGGGCTCTTGGGTTATGCCCTTGCCCTCTTCCGAGCCGTCCTTGGCACCCGCTGTCAACCCCGTACGGCCAAGCTCCTAAGACTGACACTCCAGGCCCTCCGTAATTTGGCTTCAGTTTCACTTTCTAGACGTTTCAAGAAAGAACGGGGTCTAAATATCTGGGCACCTCTGCTCCGTTTCATATCTACCCACGAGGTTAATTTTTTTGTTTCTTCCAGTCCACCTATTTTGCACCTCCGTCTCTGCGAAGACTTCACTGAGAATCCAAGCGATTTCTGGATCCCTTCTCTCCCCTGAAGCTGTAAACAGTTTAACAAGACAGGTGCGGAACTGCCGTAAGGTAATCTACATCTTGTCTCCCTCTCTGGTATCTAACCTCCCTGCGAATGGGGGTACGTCTCCGTGTTCTGTGCGGTTTTCAGCACAGTACTCTCTACACGTAGTGGATATTTGATTTGGTAAGTGACCGAATAAGTGAATGAGTCACCAAGATAAGGGTATTGTCTCATTCTTTCTCGCTTTTTCCACTTCCAAGTTTCTTTAGTTAGTTTCCTCAGACAAAAGGTTTCTTTGTAGCTACACAGTGGCCAGGTCCAGAGAATGTTGCAGATAGCTGCTGAAAACATCCCTCCTCCACTTGAGAATGGCTTGCTCTCCCTCTCAAGCGGAGAGAGCTGGGATTCGATATTTAATTAAGCGCCTCTGTTCACTTGGCATTTAGAGGCACTAGGGGGCGTTAGTGCTCTACACCCGGTGAAATGCCTGTTTCGTTTGTGATTTTCCTTTGTGAAAAACAACTATGCACAGAGTGTTTTGTGTCAATTTTCCATCCTTTTAGATTGACGGAAAGCATTTTACCTACGTAGAAACAGAAAACGAATAGAAAGAGCGTCGCATTGCGTTTAATGAAAGCTTAGGGCGGTCTCGGTGGTACGTTAGTGAAGTTATCTGGGGACACCTTAGCCACGTACATTGTGTTGGAGAGGCACCGAGAATTCATTCAGGAGTTCTCAAAGTTCGAGGACACAGTTGCCTTACACGTAGGCACGGTGGCAGCCGTGGACATGGCAGTGATTTGGAGAATGTTGTACTAGTCGGCTCTCGCTGTGATAATGCTTTGCAACAAATCTCCCCAAAACTCACTTACATAAAGAAGAATCTAGTTTTCTCGGACCTGTGGGCTAGCTGCAGCGGCTCTCTTGTAGACCTCTCGATGGCGGGTGTTGCTCCATGCCGTGGGTCAGTTTGAGGTCTGTCCCGCACACCTTACCGTGGAGCCCAACTGTGAGGCTGCAGGTCCCTGTCCTCTCGCAGAGTTCACTGAAACGTAAGAGGTGAGCCCAACCACACAAGGCCACGTAAGGCCTCTGCGACTCATTGAAGGCCATCGTGTCTTCCCTTGGCCTCCTGGGAACCCCCTGGCCCCAGGATGCAGCTTCGGTAGCCCAGGGCAACCGGCGGAGGGGGGCGGGCGGGGCTGCAGGAGGGTGGAACGCTGAGGTCACAGAGGGTGTGGGTGTGGCCACCTCTGCTGTGACTGAACCAAGGGCGTGGGTGGGGGGCTGGGGGTCCAGGGCAGGGCCCTCAGAGCCCGGTAGGCCCAGGGGGGCGGCGCAAGCACCTAGGCCCAGGCCGAAGAGCGCCTTCTTGGTCTGCGCGGCAGGCCGGCCTCTCGCCTTGCCACTCAGGCCGCCCTCCCTCTTGAAGTGTGTGTGGCACGCGTCCGCGGAGTACACCTCGCTGCACAGGTAGCCGTGGGACTGGGCGTCGTAGCTTCCTGCGAGGCGGCCGGAGGTCCCGCAGGCGGGTGGGTCCCTGGGACAGACGCGCGGAGCGGCTCCTGCCCGGCCCCCCTGAGAACCGTCGCCGTTCCGTAAGGCGGGGCGCCTGCTTCAGAATGTAAATCACGTGTCCGCTCTATGGATACGCTGTTTAGTTTACCAGGCAAGACTTTCTTGGTGAAAGAAGCAGCGTTGGCTTGCATCGTCGAGCAGGCTTCTCATCTGGCTGTGCACTGGTACTCTCTCTCTGGGTGTGCTAGTCCGCAGGGCAGGGCATCCCCTGGGCAGGGTGGAGCGTGATCTCTGCGGCCTCGTCTTGCAGCTCCTTCCTTTCATTCTCAATCATCCTGCCCACAGTGGCCTCCTCTCAGGCCTGCATACTTACAACGGCGCATTGCCCGTGCTGCCCCTCTGCAGGAAGTGTCCCTCTGTTTAGTTTGCAGCTGACTGATGCCGCCTCACCCTTCTCATCTCTTCTCAGGTGTCACTTGGTCAAGAAAGCGTCCCCTTACCTACTCAACTCATCTCGTCTCCCTACCGTAGCTCACGTGACACCACGCACCTCTCGCTTATGGCCGTCATCGCCTTTCGCATCCAGTTTCAGGTAGGTAAGTTTACCCCGTGGCCCGTGAGGAAGAAGAGATCACGCCTGTTTTGCTTACTCTTGATTCCCAGCGACTAGCCCGGTTACTGATAACCTCTGTTAGAGGGAGAAAGGAATGCACCCAATCCCTGGTGAAGCCCCGACCGTTTTCCTTTCTAGTGTCCCTCGTACTCCTCCCTGCCGTCTGTGTCGCCCTTACTCCGCGTCTACCGTTTATGAGTTTACACCTGGGTTACGGTGACTGCTTCGGAGAATCGCATGCCTTTCTACCTCCCTCGCTGCGACCTCTCCTACACCTCCTAGGGCTCTTGGGTTATGCCCTTGCCCTCTTCCGAGCCGTCCGTGGCACCCGCTGTCAACCCCGTACGGCCAAGCTCCTAAGACTGACACTCCAGGCCCTCCGTAATTTGGCTTCAGTTTCACTTTCTAGACGTTTCAAGAAAGAACGGGGTCTAAATATCTGTGCACCTCTGCTCCGTTTCATATCTACCCACGAGGTTAATTTTTTTGTTTCTTCCAGTCCACCTATTTTGCACCTCCGTCTCTGCGAAGACTTCACTGAGAATCCAAGCGATTTCTGGATCCCTTCTCTCCCCTGAAGCTGTAAACAGTTTAACAAGACAGGTGCGGAACTGCCGTAAGGTAATCTACATCTTGTCTCCCTCTCTGGTATCTAACCTCCCTGCGAATGGGGGTACGTCTCCGTGTTCTGTGCGGTTTTCAGCACAGTACTCTCTACACGTAGTGGATATTTGATTTGGTAAGTGACCGAATAAGTGAATGAGTCACCAAGATAAGGGTATTGTCTCATTCTTTCTCGCTTTTTCCACTTCCAAGTTTCTTTAGTTAGTTTCCTCAGACAAAAGGTTTCTTTGTAGCTACACAGTGGCCAGGTCCAGAGAATGTTGCAGATAGCTGCTGAAAACATCCCTCCTCCACTTGAGAATGGCTTGCTCTCCCTCTCAAGCGGAGAGAGCTGGGATTCGATATTTAATTAAGCGCCTCTGTTCACTTGGCATTTAGAGGCACTAGGGGGCGTTAGTGCTCTACACCCGGTGAAATGCCTGTTTCGTTTGTGATTTTCCTTTGTGAAAAACAACTATGCACAGAGTGTTTTGTGCCAATTTTCCATCCTTTTAGATTGACGGAAAGCATTTTACCTACGTAGAAACAGAAAACGAATAGAAAGAGCGTCGCATTGCGTTTAATGAAAGCTTAGGGCGGTCTCGGTGGTACGTTAGTGAAGTTATCTGGGGACACCTTAGCCACGTACATTGTGTTGGAGAGGCACCGAGAATTCATTCAGGAGTTCTCAAAGTTCGAGGACACAGTTGCCTTACACGTAGGCACGGTGGCAGCCGTGGACATGGCAGTGATTTGGAGAATGTTGTACTAGTCGGCTCTCGCTGTGATAATGCTTTGCAACAAATCTCCCCAAAACTCACTTACATAAAGAAGAATCTAGTTTTCTCGGACCTGTGGGCTAGCTGCAGCGGCACTCTTGTAGACCTCTCGATGGCGGGTGTTGCTCCATGCCGTGGGTCAGTTTGAGGTCTGTCCCGCACACCTTACCGTGGAGCCCAACTGTGAGGCTGCAGCTCCCTGTCCTCTCGCAGAGTTCACTGAAACGTAAGAGGTGAGCCCAACCACACAAGGCCACGTAAGGCCTCTGCGACTCATTGAAGGCCATCGTGTCTTCCCTTGGCCTCCTGGGAACCCCCTGGCCCCAGGATGCAGCTTCGGTAGCCCAGGGCAACCGGCGGAGGGGGGCGGGCGGGGCTGCAGGAGGGTGGAACGCTGAGGTCACAGAGGGTGTGGGTGTGGCCACCTCTGCTGTGACTGAACCAAGGGCGTGGGTGGGGGACTGGGGGTCCAGGGCAGGGCCCTCAGAGCCCGGTAGGCCCAGGGGGGTGGCGCAAGCACCTAGGCCCAGGCCGAAGAGCGCCTTCTTGGTCTGCGCGGCAGGCCGGCCTCTCGCCTTGCCACTCAGGCCGCCCTCCCTCTTGAAGTGTGTGTGGCACGCGTCCGCGGAGTACACCTCGCTGCACAGGTAGCCGTGGGACTGGGCGTCGTAGCTTCCTGCGAGGCGGCCGGAGGTCCCGCAGGCGGGTGGGTCCCTGGGACAGACGCGCGGAGCGGCTCCTGCCCGGCCCCCCTGAGAACCGTCGCCGTTCCGTAAGGCGGGGCGCCTGCTTCAGAATGTAAATCACGTGTCCGCTCTATGGATACGCTGTTTAGTTTACCAGGCAAGACTTTCTTGGTGAAAGAAGCAGCGTTGGCTTGCATCGTCGAGCAGGCTTGTCATCTGGCTGTGCACTGGTACTCTCTCTCTGGGTGTGCTAGTCCGCAGGGCAGGGCATCCCCTGGGCAGGGTGGAGCGTGATCTCTGCGGCCTCGTCTTGCAGCTCCTTCCTTTCATTCTCAATCATCCTGCCCACAGTGGCCTCCTCTCAGGCCTGCATACTTACAACGGCGCATTGCCCGTGCTGCCCCTCTGCAGGAAGTGTCCCTCTGTTTAGTTTGCAGCTGACTGATGCCGCCTCACCCTTCTCATCTCTTCTCAGGTGTCACTTGGTCAAGAAAGCGTCCCCTTACCTACTCAACTCATCTCGTCTCCCTACCGTAGCTCACGTGACACCACGCACCTCTCGCTTATGGCCGTCATCGCCTTTCGCATCCAGTTTCAGGTAGGTAAGTTTACCCCGTGGTCCGTGAGGAAGAAGAGATCACGCCTGTTTTGCTTACTCTTGATTCCCAGCGACTAGCCCGGTTACTGATAACCTCTGTTAGAGGGAGAAAGGAATGCACCCAATCCCTGGTGAAGCCCCGACCGTTTTCCTTTCTAGTGTCCCTCGTACTCCTCCCTGCCGTCTGTGTCGCCCTTACTCCGCGTCTACCGTTTATGAGTTTACACCTGGGTTACGGTGACTGCTTCGGAGAATCGCATGCCTTTCTACCTCCCTCGCTGCGACCTCTCCTACACCTCCCAGGGCTCTTGGGTTATGCCCTTGCCCTCTTCCGAGCCGTCCGTGGCACCCGCTGTCAACCCCGTACGGCCAAGCTCCTAAGACTGACACTCCAGGCCCTCCGTAATTTGGCTTCAGTTTCACTTTCTAGACGTTTCAAGAAAGAACGGGGTCTAAATATCTGTGCACCTCTGCTCCGTTTCATATCTACCCACGAGGTTAATTTTTTTGTTTCTTCCAGTCCACCTATTTTGCACCTCCGTCTCTGCGAAGACTTCACTGAGAATCCAAGCGATTTCTGGATCCCTTCTCTCCCCTGAAGCTGTAAACAGTTTAACAAGACAGGTGCGGAACTGCCGTAAGGTAATCTACATCTTGTCTCCCTCTCTGGTATCTAACCTCCCTGCGAATGGGGGTACGTCTCCGTGTTCTGTGCGGTTTTCAGCACAGTACTCTCTACACGTAGTGGATATTTGATTTGGTAAGTGACCGAATAAGTGAATGAGTCACCAAGATAAGGGTATTGTCTCATTCTTTCTCGCTTTTTCCACTTCCAAGTTTCTTTAGTTAGTTTCCTCAGACAAAAGGTTTCTTTGTAGCTACACAGTGGCCAGGTCCAGAGAATGTTGCAGATAGCTGCTGAAAACATCCCTCCTCCACTTGAGAATGGCTTGCTCTCCCTCTCAAGCGGAGAGAGCTGGGATTCGATATTTAATTAAGCGCCTCTGTTCACTTGGCATTTAGAGGCACTAGGGGGCGTTAGTGCTCTACACCCGGTGAAATGCCTGTTTCGTTTGTGATTTTCCTTTGTGAAAAACAACTATGCACAGAGTGTTTTGTGCCAATTTTCCATCCTTTTAGATTGACGGAAAGCATTTTACCTACGTAGAAACAGAAAAGGAATAGAAAGAGCGTCGCATTGCGTTTAATGAAAGCTTAGGGCGGTCTCGGTGGTACGTTAGTGAAGTTATCTGGGGACACCTTAGCCACGTACATTGTGTTGGAGAGGCACCGAGAATTCATTCAGGAGTTCTCAAAGTTCGAGGACACAGTTGCCTTACACGTAGGCACGGTGGCAGCCGTGGACATGGCAGTGATTTGGAGAATGTTGTACTAGTCGGCTCTCGCTGTGATAATGCTTTGCAACAAATCTCCCCAAAACTCACTTACATAAAGAAGAATCTAGTTTTCTCGGACCTGTGGGCTAGCTGCAGCGGCTCTCTTGTAGACCTCTCGATGGCGGGTGTTGCTCCATGCCGTGGGTCAGTTTGAGGTCTGTCCCGCACACCTTACCGTGGAGCCCAACTGTGAGGCTGCAGGTCCCTGTCCTCTCGCAGAGTTCACTGAAACGTAAGAGGTGAGCCCAACCACACAAGGCCACGTAAGGCCTCTGCGACTCATTGAAGGCCATCGTGTCTTCCCTTGGCCTCCTGGGAACCCCCTGGCCCCAGGATGCAGCTTCGGTAGCCCAGGGCAACCGGCGGAGGGGGGCGGGCGGGGCTGCAGGAGGGTGGAACGCTGAGGTCACAGAGGGTGTGGGTGTGGTCACCTCTGCTGTGACTGAACCAAGGGCGTGGGTGGGGGGCTGGGGGTCCAGGGCAGGGCCCTCAGAGCCCGGTAGGCCCAGGGGGGCGGCGCAAGCACCTAGGCCCAGGCCGAAGAGCGCCTTCTTGGTCTGCGCGGCAGGCCGGCCTCTCGCCTTGCCACTCAGGCCGCCCTCCCTCTTGAAGTGTGTGTGGCACGCGTCCGCGGAGTACACCTCGCTGCACAGGTAGCCGTGGGACTGGGCGTCGTAGCTTCCTGCGAGGCGGCCGGAGGTCCCGCAGGCGGGTGGGTCCCTGGGACAGACGCGCGGAGCGGCTCCTGCCCGGCCCCCCTGAGAACCGTCGCCGTTCCGTAAGGCGGGGCGCCTGCTTCAGAATGTAAATCACGTGTCCGCTCTATGGATACGCTGTTTAGTTTACCAGGCAAGACTTTCTTGGTGAAAGAAGCAGCGTTGGCTTGCATCGTCGAGCAGGCTTCTCATCTGGCTGTGCACTGGTACTCTCTCTCTGGGTGTGCTAGTCCGCAGGGCAGGGCATCCCCTGGGCAGGGTGGAGCGTGATCTCTGCGGCCTCGTCTTGCAGCTCCTTCCTTTCATTCTCAATCATCCTGCCCACAGTTGCCTCCTCTCAGGCCTGCATACTTACAACGGCACATTGCCCGTGCTGCCCCTCTGCAGGAAGTGTCCCTCTGTTTAGTTTGCAGCTGACTGATGCCGCCTCACCCTTCTCATCTCTTCTCAGGTGTCACTTGGTCAAGAAAGCGTCCCCTTACCTACTCAACTCATCTCGTCTCCCTACCGTAGCTCACGTGACACCACGCACCTCTCGCTTATGGCCGTCATCGCCTTTCGCATCCAGTTTCAGGTAGGTAAGTTTACCCCGTGGTCCGTGAGGAAGAAGAGATCACGCCTGTTTTGCTTACTCTTGATTCCCAGCGACTAGCCCGGTTACTGATAACCTCTGTTAGAGGGAGAAAGGAATGCACCCAATCCCTGGTGAAGCCCCGACCGTTTTCCTTTCTAGTGTCCCTCGTACTCCTCCCTGCCGTCTGTGTCGCCCTTACTCCGCGTCTACCGTTTATGAGTTTACACCTGGGTTACGGTGACTGCTTCGGAGAATCGCATGCCTTTCTACCTCCCTCGCTGCGACCTCTCCTACACCTCCCAGGGCTCTTGGGTTATGCCCTTGCCCTCTTCCGAGCCGTCCGTGGCACCCGCTGTCAACCCCGTACGGCCAAGCTCCTAAGACTGACACTCCAGGCCCTCCGTAATTTGGCTTCAGTTTCACTTTCTAGACGTTTCAAGAAAGAACGGGGTCTAAATATCTGGGCACCTCTGCTCCGTTTCATATCTACCCACGAGGTTAATTTTTTTGTTTCTTCCAGTCCACCTATTTTGCACCTCCGTCTCTGCGAAGACTTCACTGAGAATCCAAGCGATTTCTGGATCCCTTCTCTCCCCTGAAGCTGTAAACAGTTTAACAAGACAGGTGCGGAACTGCCGTAAGGTAATCTACATCTTGTCTCCCTCTCTGGTATCTAACCTCCCTGCGAATGGGGGTACGTCTCCGTGTTCTGTGCGGTTTTCAGCACAGTACTCTCTACACGTAGTGGATATTTGATTTGGTAAGTGACCGAATAAGTGAATGAGTCACCAAGATAAGGGTATTGTCTCATTCTTTCTCGCTTTTTCCACTTCCAAGTTTCTTTAGTTAGTTTCCTCAGACAAAAGGTTTCTTTGTAGCTACACAGTGGCCAGGTCCAGAGAATGTTGCAGATAGCTGCTGAAAATATCCCTCCTCCACTTGAGAATGGCTTGCTCTCCCTCTCAAGCGGAGAGAGCTGGGATTCGATATTTAATTAAGCGCCTCTGTTCACTTGGCATTTAGAGGCACTAGGGGGCGTTAGTGCTCTACACCCGGTGAAATGCCTGTTTCGTTTGTGATTTTCCTTTGTGAAAAACAACTATGCACAGAGTGTTTTGTGCCAATTTTCCATCCTTTTAGATTGACGGAAAGCATTTTACCTACGTAGAAACAGAAAACGAATAGAAAGAGCGTCGCATTGCGTTTAATGAAAGCTTAGGGCGGTCTCGGTGGTACGTTAGTGAAGTTATCTGGGGACACCTTAGCCACGTACATTGTGTTGGAGAGGCACCGAGAATTCATTCAGGAGTTCTCAAAGTTCGAGGACACAGTTGCCTTACACGTAGGCACGGTGGCAGCCGTGGACATGGCAGTGATTTGGAGAATGTTGTACTAGTCGGCTCTTGCTGTGATAATGCTTTGCAACAAATCTCCCCAAAACTCACTTACATAAAGAAGAATCTAGTTTTCTCGGACCTGTGGGCTAGCTGCAGCGGCTCTCTTGTAGACCTCTCGATGGCGGGTGTTGCTCCATGCCGTGGGTCAGTTTGAGGTCTGTCCCGCACACCTTACCGTGGAGCCCAACTGTGAGGCTGCAGGTCCCTGTCCTCTCGCAGAGTTCACTGAAACGTAAGAGGTGAGCCCAACCACACAAGGCCACGTAAGGCCTCTGCGACTCATTGAAGGCCATCGTGTCTTCCCTTGGCCTCCTGGGAACCCCCTGGCCCCAGGATGCAGCTTCGGTAGCCCAGGGCAACCGGCGGAGGGGGGCGGGCGGGGCTGCAGGAGGGTGGAACGCTGAGGTCACAGAGGGTGTGGGTGTGGCCACCTCTGCTGTGACTGAACCAAGGGCGTGGGTGGGGGGCTGGGGGTCCAGGGCAGGGCCCTCAGAGCCCGGTAGGCCCAGGGGGGCGGCGCAAGCACCTAGGCCCAGGCCGAAGAGCGCCTTCTTGGTCTGCGCGGCAGGCCGGCCTCTCGCCTTGCCACTCAGGCCGCCCTCCCTCTTGAAGTGTGTGTGGCACGCGTCCGCGGAGTACACCTCGCTGCACAGGTAGCCGTGGGACTGGGCGTCGTAGCTTCCTGCGAGGCGGCCGGAGGTCCCGCAGGCGGGTGGGTCCCTGGGACAGACGCGCGGAGCGGCTCCTGCCCGGCCCCCCTGAGAACCGTCGCCGTTCCGTAAGGCGGGGCGCCTGCTTCAGAATGTAAATCACGTGTCCGCTCTATGGATACGCTGTTTAGTTTACCAGGCAAGACTTTCTTGGTGAAAGAAGCAGCGTTGGCTTGCATCGTCGAGCAGGCTTCTCATCTGGCTGTGCACTGGTACTCTCTCTCTGGGTGTGCTAGTCCGCAGGGCAGGGCATCCCCTGGGCAGGGTGGAGCGTGATCTCTGCGGCCTCGTCTTGCAGCTCCTTCCTTTCATTCTCAATCATCCTGCCCACAGTGGCCTCCTCTCAGGCCTGCATACTTACAACGGCGCATTGCCCGTGCTGCCCCTCTGCAGGAAGTGTCCCTCTGTTTAGTTTGCAGCTGACTGATGCCGCCTCACCCTTCTCATCTCTTCTCAGGTGTCACTTGGTCAAGAAAGCGTCCCCTTACCTACTCAACTCATCTCGTCTCCCTACCGTAGCTCACGTGACACCACGCACCTCTCGCTTATGGCCGTCATCGCCTTTCGCATCCAGTTTCAGGTAGGTAAGTTTACCCCGTGGTCCGTGAGGAAGAAGAGATCACGCCTGTTTTGCTTACTCTTGATTCCCAGCGACTAGCCCGGTTACTGATAACCTCTGTTAGAGGGAGAAAGGAATGCACCCAATCCCTGGTGAAGCCCCGACCGTTTTCCTTTCTAGTGTCCCTCGTACTCCTCCCTGCCGTCTGTGTCGCCCTTACTCCGCGTCTACCGTTTATGAGTTTACACCTGGGTTACGGTGACTGCTTCGGAGAATCGCATGCCTTTCTACCTCCCTCGCTGCGACCTCTCCTACACCTCCCAGGGCTCTTGGGTTATGCCCTTGCCCTCTTCCGAGCCGTCCTTGGCACCCGCTGTCAACCCCGTACGGCCAAGCTCCTAAGACTGACACTCCAGGCCCTCCGTAATTTGGCTTCAGTTTCACTTTCTAGACGTTTCAAGAAAGAACGGGGTCTAAATATCTGTGCACCTCTGCTCCGTTTCATATCTACCCACGAGGTTAATTTTTTTGTTTCTTCCAGTCCACCTATTTTGCACCTCCGTCTCTGCGAAGACTTCACTGAGAATCCAAGCGATTTCTGGATCCCTTCTCTCCCCTGAAGCTGTAAACAGTTTAACAAGACAGGTGCGGAACTGCCGTAAGGTAATCTACATCTTGTCTCCCTCTCTGGTATCTAACCTCCCTGCGAATGGGGGTACGTCTCCGTGTTCTGTGCGGTTTTCAGCACAGTACTCTCTACACGTAGTGGATATTTGATTTGGTAAGTGACCGAATAAGTGAATGAGTCACCAAGATAAGGGTATTGTCTCATTCTTTCTCGCTTTTTCCACTTCCAAGTTTCTTTAGTTAGTTTCCTCAGACAAAAGGTTTCTTTGTAGCTACACAGTGGCCAGGTCCAGAGAATGTTGCAGATAGCTGCTGAAAACATCCCTCCTCCACTTGAGAATGGCTTGCTCTCCCTCTCAAGCGGAGAGAGCTGGGATTCGATATTTAATTAAGCGCCTCTGTTCACTTGGCATTTAGAGGCACTAGGGGGCGTTAGTGCTCTACACCCGGTGAAATGCCTGTTTCGTTTGTGATTTTCCTTTGTGAAAAACAACTATGCACAGAGTGTTTTGTGCCAATTTTCCATCCTTTTAGATTGACGGAAAGCATTTTACCTACGTAGAAACAGAAAACGAATAGAAAGAGCGTCGCATTGCGTTTAATGAAAGCTTAGGGCGGTCTCGGTGGTACGTTAGTGAAGTTATCTGGGGACACCTTAGCCACGTACATTGTGTTGGAGAGGCACCGAGAATTCATTCAGGAGTTCTCAAAGTTCGAGGACACAGTTGCCTTACACGTAGGCACGGTGGCAGCCGTGGACATGGCAGTGATTTGGAGAATGTTGTACTAGTCGGCTCTCGCTGTGATAATGCTTTGCAACAAATCTCCCCAAAACTCACTTACATAAAGAAGAATCTAGTTTTCTCGGACCTGTGGGCTAGCTGCAGCGGCTCTCTTGTAGACCTCTCGATGGCGGGTGTTGCTCCATGCCGTGGGTCAGTTTGAGGTCTGTCCCGCACACCTTACCGTGGAGCCCAACTGTGAGGCTGCAGCTCCCTGTCCTCTCGCAGAGTTCACTGAAACGTAAGAGGTGAGCCCAACCACACAAGGCCACGTAAGGCCTCTGCGACTCATTGAAGGCCATCGTGTCTTCCCTTGGCCTCCTGGGAACCCCCTGGCCCCAGGATGCAGCTTCGGTAGCCCAGGGCAACCGGCGGAGGGGGGCGGGCGGGGCTGCAGGAGGGTGGAACGCTGAGGTCACAGAGGGTGTGGGTGTGGCCACCTCTGCTGTGACTGAACCAAGGGCGTGGGTGGGGGGCTGGGGGTCCAGGGCAGGGCCCTCAGAGCCCGGTAGGCCCAGGGGGGCGGCGCAAGCACCTAGGCCCAGGCCGAAGAGCGCCTTCTTGGTCTGCGCGGCAGGCCGGCCTCTCGCCTTGCCACTCAGGCCGCCCTCCCTCTTGAAGTGTGTGTGGCACGCGTCCGCGGAGTACACCTCGCTGCACAGGTAGCCGTGGGACTGGGCGTCGTAGCTTCCTGCGAGGCGGCCGGAGGTCCCGCAGGCGGGTGGGTCCCTGGGACAGACGCGCGGAGCGGCTCCTGCCCGGCCCCCCTGAGAACCGTCGCCGTTCCGTAAGGCGGGGCGCCTGCTTCAGAATGTAAATCACGTGTCCGCTCTATGGATACGCTGTTTAGTTTACCAGGCAAGACTTTCTTGGTGAAAGAAGCAGCGTTGGCTTGCATCCTCGAGCAGGCTTGTCATCTGGCTGTGCACTGGTACTCTCTCTCTGGGTGTGCTAGTCCGCAGGGCAGGGCATCCCCTGGGCAGGGTGGAGCGTGATCTCTGCGGCCTCGTCTTGCAGCTCCTTCCTTTCATTCTCAATCATCCTGCCCACAGTGGCCTCCTCTCAGGCCTGCATACTTACAACGGCGCATTGCCCGTGCTGCCCCTCTGCAGGAAGTGTCCCTCTGTTTAGTTTGCAGCTGACTGATGCCGCCTCACCCTTCTCATCTCTTCTCAGGTGTCACTTGGTCAAGAAAGCGTCCCCTTACCTACTCAACTCATCTCGTCTCCCTACCGTAGCTCACGTGACACCACGCACCTCTCGCTTATGGCCGTCATCGCCTTTCGCATCCAGTTTCAGGTAGGTAAGTTTACCCCGTGGCCCGTGAGGAAGAAGAGATCACGCCTGTTTTGCTTACTCTTGATTCCCAGCGACTAGCCCGGTTACTGATAACCTCTGTTAGAGGGAGAAAGGAATGCACCCAATCCCTGGTGAAGCCCCGACCGTTTTCCTTTCTAGTGTCCCTCGTACTCCTCCCTGCCGTCTGTGTCGCCCTTACTCCGCGTCTACCGTTTATGAGTTTACACCTGGGTTACGGTGACTGCTTCGGAGAATCGCATGCCTTTCTACCTCCCTCGCTGCGACCTCTCCTACACCTCCTAGGGCTCTTGGGTTATGCCCTTGCCCTCTTCCGAGCCGTCCGTGGCACCCGCTGTCAACCCCGTACGGCCAAGCTCCTAAGACTGACACTCCAGGCCCTCCGTAATTTGGCTTCAGTTTCACTTTCTAGACGTTTCAAGAAAGAACGGGGTCTAAATATCTGTGCACCTCTGCTCCGTTTCATATCTACCCACGAGGTTAATTTTTTTGTTTCTTCCAGTCCACCTATTTTGCACCTCCGTCTCTGCGAAGACTTCACTGAGAATCCAAGCGATTTCTGGATCCCTTCTCTCCCCTGAAGCTGTAAACAGTTTAACAAGACAGGTGCGGAACTGCCGTAAGGTAATCTACATCTTGTCTCCCTCTCTGGTATCTAACCTCCCTGCGAATGGGGGTACGTCTCCGTGTTCTGTGCGGTTTTCAGCACAGTACTCTCTACACGTAGTGGATATTTGATTTGGTAAGTGACCGAATAAGTGAATGAGTCACCAAGATAAGGGTATTGTCTCATTCTTTCTCGCTTTTTCCACTTCCAAGTTTCTTTAGTTAGTTTCCTCAGACAAAAGGTTTCTTTGTAGCTACACAGTGGCCAGGTCCAGAGAATGTTGCAGATAGCTGCTGAAAACATCCCTCCTCCACTTGAGAATGGCTTGCTCTCCCTCTCAAGCGGAGAGAGCTGGGATTCGATATTTAATTAAGCGCCTCTGTTCACTTGGCATTTAGAGGCACTAGGGGGCGTTAGTGCTCTACACCCGGTGAAATGCCTGTTTCGTTTGTGATTTTCCTTTGTGAAAAACAACTATGCACAGAGTGTTTTGTGCCAATTTTCCATCCTTTTAGATTGACGGAAAGCATTTTACCTACGTAGAAACAGAAAACGAATAGAAAGAGCGTCGCATTGCGTTTAATGAAAGCTTAGGGCGGTCTCGGTGGTACGTTAGTGAAGTTATCTGGGGACACCTTAGCCACGTACATTGTGTTGGAGAGGCACCGAGAATTCATTCAGGAGTTCTCAAAGTTCGAGGACACAGTTGCCTTACACGTAGGCACGGTGGCAGCCGTGGACATGGCAGTGATTTGGAGAATGTTGTACTAGTCGGCTCTTGCTGTGATAATGCTTTGCAACAAATCTCCCCAAAACTCACTTACATAAAGAAGAATCTAGTTTTCTCGGACCTGTGGGCTAGCTGCAGCGGCTCTCTTGTAGACCTCTCGATGGCGGGTGTTGCTCCATGCCGTGGGTCAGTTTGAGGTCTGTCCCGCACACCTTACCGTGGAGCCCAACTGTGAGGCTGCAGGTCCCTGTCCTCTCGCAGAGTTCACTGAAACGTAAGAGGTGAGCCCAACCACACAAGGCCACGTAAGGCCTCTGCGACTCATTGAAGGCCATCGTGTCTTCCCTTGGCCTCCTGGGAACCCCCTGGCCCCAGGATGCAGCTTCGGTAGCCCAGGGCAACCGGCGGAGGGGGGCGGGCGGGGCTGCAGGAGGGTGGAACGCGGAGGTCACAGAGGGTGTGGGTGTGGCCACCTCTGCTGTGACTGAACCAAGGGCGTGGGTGGGGGGCTGGGGGTCCAGGGCAGGGCCCTCAGAGCCCGGTAGGCCCAGGGGGGCGGCGCAAGCACCTAGGCCCAGGCCGAAGAGCGCCTTCTTGGTCTGCGCGGCAGGCCGGCCTCTCGCCTTGCCACTCAGGCCGCCCTCCCTCTTGAAGTGTGTGTGGCACGCGTCCGCGGAGTACACCTCGCTGCACAGGTAGCCGTGGGACTGGGCGTCGTAGCTTCCTGCGAGGCGGCCGGAGGTCCCGCAGGCGGGTGGGTCCCTGGGACAGACGCGCGGAGCGGCTCCTGCCCGGCCCCCCTGAGAACCGTCGCCGTTCCGTAAGGCGGGGCGCCTGCTTCAGAATGTAAATCACGTGTCCGCTCTATGGATACGCTGTTTAGTTTACCAGGCAAGACTTTCTTGGTGAAAGAAGCAGCGTTGGCTTGCATCCTCGAGCAGGCTTGTCATCTGGCTGTGCACTGGTACTCTCTCTCTGGGTGTGCTAGTCCGCAGGGCAGGGCATCCCCTGGGCAGGGTGGAGCGTGATCTCTGCGGCCTCGTCTTGCAGCTCCTTCCTTTCATTCTCAATCATCCTGCCCACAGTGGCCTCCTCTCAGGCCTGCATACTTACAACGGCGCATTGCCCGTGCTGCCCCTCTGCAGGAAGTGTCCCTCTGTTTAGTTTGCAGCTGACTGATGCCGCCTCACCCTTCTCATCTCTTCTCAGGTGTCACTTGGTCAAGAAAGCGTCCCCTTACCTACTCAACTCATCTCGTCTCCCTACCGTAGCTCACGTGACACCACGCACCTCTCGCTTATGGCCGTCATCGCCTTTCGCATCCAGTTTCAGGTAGGTAAGTTTACCCCGTGGTCCGTGAGGAAGAAGAGATCACGCCTGTTTTGCTTACTCTTGATTCCCAGCGACTAGCCCGGTTACTGATAACCTCTGTTAGAGGGAGAAAGGAATGCACCCAATCCCTGGTGAAGCCCCGACCGTTTTCCTTTCTAGTGTCCCTCGTACTCCTCCCTGCCGTCTGTGTCGCCCTTACTCCGCGTCTACCGTTTATGAGTTTACACCTGGGTTACGGTGACTGCTTCGGAGAATCGCATGCCTTTCTACCTCCCTCGCTGCGACCTCTCCTACACCTCCCAGGGCTCTTGGGTTATGCCCTTGCCCTCTTCCGAGCCGTCCGTGGCACCCGCTGTCCACCCCGTACGGCCAAGCTCCTAAGACTGACACTCCAGGCCCTCCGTAATTTGGCTTCAGTTTCACTTTCTAGACGTTTCAAGAAAGAACGGGGTCTAAATATCTGTGCACCTCTGCTCCGTTTCATATCTACCCACGAGGTTAATTTTTTTGTTTCTTCCAGTCCACCTATTTTGCACCTCCGTCTCTGCGAAGGCTTCACTGAGAATCCAAGCGATTTCTGAATCCCTTCTCTCCCCTGAAGCTGTAAACAGTTTAACAAGACAGGTGCGGAACTGCCGTAAGGTAATCTACATCTTGTCTCCCTCTCTGGTATCTAACCTCCCTGCGAATGGGGGTACGTCTCCGTGTTCTGTGCGGTTTTCAGCACAGTACTCTCTACACGTAGTGGATATTTGATTTGGTAAGTGACCGAATAAGTGAATGAGTCACCAAGATAAGGGTATTGTCTCATTCTTTCTCGCTTTTTCCACTTCCAAGTTTCTTTAGTTAGTTTCCTCAGACAAAAGGTTTCTTTGTAGCTACACAGTGGCCAGGTCCAGAGAATGTTGCAGATAGCTGCTGAAAACATCCCTCCTCCACTTGAGAATGGCTTGCTCTCCCTCTCAAGCGGAGAGAGCTGGGATTCGATATTTAATTAAGCGCCTCTGTTCACTTGGCATTTAGAGGCACTAGGGGACGTTAGTGCTCTACACCCGGTGAAATGCCTGTTTCGTTTGTGATTTTCCTTTGTGAAAAACAACTATGCACAGAGTGTTTTGTGCCAATTTTCCATCCTTTTAGATTGACGGAAAGCATTTTACCTACGTAGAAACAGAAAACGAATAGAAAGAGCGTCGCATTGCGCTTACTGAAAGCTTAGGGCGGTCTCGGTGGTACGTTAGTGAAGTTATCTGGGGACACCTTAGCCACGTACATTGTGTTGGAGAGGCACCGAGAATTCATTCAGGAGTTCTCAAAGTTCGAGGACACAGTTGCCTTACACGTAGGCACGGTGGCAGCCGTGGACATGGCAGTGATTTGGAGAATGTTGTACTAGTCGGCTCTCGCTGTGATAATGCTTTGCAACAAATCTCCCCAAAACTCACTTACATAAAGAAGAATCTAGTTTTCTCGGACCTGTGGGCTAGCTGCAGCGGCTCTCTTGTAGACCTCTCGATGGCGGGTGTTGCTCCATGCCGTGGGTCAGTTTGAGGTCTGTCCCGCACACCTTACCGTGGAGCCCAACTGTGAGGCTGCAGGTCCCTGTCCTCTCGCAGAGTTCACTGAAACGTAAGAGGTGAGCCCAACCACACAAGGCCACGTAAGGCCTCTGCGACTCATTGAAGGCCATCGTGTCTTCCCTTGGCCTCCTGGGAACCCCCTGGCCCCAGGATGCAGCTTCGGTAGCCCAGGGCAACCGGCGGAGGGGGGCGGGCGGGGCTGCAGGAGGGTGGAACGCGGAGGTCACAGAGGGTGTGGGTGTGGCCACCTCTGCTGTGACTGAACCAAGGGCGTGGGTGGGGGGCTGGGGGTCCAGGGCAGGGCCCTCAGAGCCCGGTAGGCCCAGGGGGGCGGCGCAAGCACCTAGGCCCAGGCCGAAGAGCGCCTTCTTGGTCTGCGCGGCAGGCCGGCCTCTCGCCTTGCCACTCAGGCCGCCCTCCCTCTTGAAGTGTGTGTGGCACGCGTCCGCGGAGTACACCTCGCTGCACAGGTAGCCGTGGGACTGGGCGTCGTAGCTTCCTGCGAGGCGGCCGGAGGTCCCGCAGGCGGGTGGGTCCCTGGGACAGACGCGCGGAGCGGCTCCTGCCCGGCCCCCCTGAGAACCGTCGCCGTTCCGTAAGGCGGGGCGCCTGCTTCAGAATGTAAATCACGTGTCCGCTCTATGGATACGCTGTTTAGTTTACCAGGCAAGACTTTCTTGGTGAAAGAAGCAGCGTTGGCTTGCATCCTCGAGCAGGCTTGTCATCTGGCTGTGCACTGGTACTCTCTCTCTGGGTGTGCTAGTCCGCAGGGCAGGGCATCCCCTGGGCAGGGTGGAGCGTGATCTCTGCGGCCTCGTCTTGCAGCTCCTTCCTTTCATTCTCAATCATCCTGCCCACAGTGGCCTCCTCTCAGGCCTGCATACTTACAACGGCGCATTGCCCGTGCTGCCCCTCTGCAGGAAGTGTCCCTCTGTTTAGTTTGCAGCTGACTGATGCCGCCTCACCCTTCTCATCTCTTCTCAGGTGTCACTTGGTCAAGAAAGCGTCCCCTTACCTACTCAACTCATCTCGTCTCCCTACCGTAGCTCACGTGACACCACGCACCTCTCGCTTATGGCCGTCATCGCCTTTCGCATCCAGTTTCAGGTAGGTAAGTTTACCCCGTGGTCCGTGAGGAAGAAGAGATCACGCCTGTTTTGCTTACTCTTGATTCCCAGCGACTAGCCCGGTTACTGATAACCTCTGTTAGAGGGAGAAAGGAATGCACCCAATCCCTGGTGAAGCCCCGACCGTTTTCCTTTCTAGTGTCCCTCGTACTCCTCCCTGCCGTCTGTGTCGCCCTTACTCCGCGTCTACCGTTTATGAGTTTACACCTGGGTTACGGTGACTGCTTCGGAGAATCGCATGCCTTTCTACCTCCCTCGCTGCGACCTCTCCTACACCTCCTAGGGCTCTTGGGTTATGCCCTTGCCCTCTTCCGAGCCGTCCGTGGCACCCGCTGTCAACCCCGTACGGCCAAGCTCCTAAGACTGACACTCCAGGCCCTCCGTAATTTGGCTTCAGTTTCACTTTCTAGACGTTTCAAGAAAGAACGGGGTCTAAATATCTGTGCACCTCTGCTCCGTTTCATATCTACCCACGAGGTTAATTTTTTTGTTTCTTCCAGTCCACCTATTTTGCACCTCCGTCTCTGCGAAGACTTCACTGAGAATCCAAGCGATTTCTGGATCCCTTCTCTCCCCTGAAGCTGTAAACAGTTTAACAAGACAGGTGCGGAACTGCCGTAAGGTAATCTACATCTTGTCTCCCTCTCTGGTATCTAACCTCCCTGCGAATGGGGGTACGTCTCCGTGTTCTGTGCGGTTTTCAGCACAGTACTCTCTACACGTAGTGGATATTTGATTTGGTAAGTGACCGAATAAGTGAATGAGTCACCAAGATAAGGGTATTGTCTCATTCTTTCTCGCTTTTTCCACTTCCAAGTTTCTTTAGTTAGTTTCCTCAGACAAAAGGTTTCTTTGTAGCTACACAGTGGCCAGGTCCAGAGAATGTTGCAGATAGCTGCTGAAAACATCCCTCCTCCACTTGAGAATGGCTTGCTCTCCCTCTCAAGCGGAGAGAGCTGGGATTCGATATTTAATTAAGCGCCTCTGTTCACTTGGCATTTAGAGGCACTAGGGGGCGTTAGTGCTCTACACCCGGTGAAATGCCTGTTTCGTTTGTGATTTTCCTTTGTGAAAAACAACTATGCACAGAGTGTTTTGTGCCAATTTTCCATCCTTTTAGATTGACGGAAAGCATTTTACCTACGTAGAAACAGAAAACGAATAGAAAGAGCGTCGCATTGCGCTTACTGAAAGCTTAGGGCGGTCTCGGTGGTACGTTAGTGAAGTTATCTGGGGACACCTTAGCCACGTACATTGTGTTGGAGAGGCACCGAGAATTCATTCAGGAGTTCTCAAAGTTCGAGGACACAGTTGCCTTACACGTAGGCACGGTGGCAGCCGTGGACATGGCAGTGATTTGGAGAATGTTGTACTAGTCGGCTCTCGCTGTGATAATGCTTTGCAACAAATCTCCCCAAAACTCACTTACATAAAGAAGAATCTAGTTTTCTCGGACCTGTGGGCTAGCTGCAGCGGCTCTCTTGTAGACCTCTCGATGGCGGGTGTTGCTCCATGCCGTGGGTCAGTTTGAGGTCTGTCCCGCACACCTTACCGTGGAGCCCAACTGTGAGGCTGCAGGTCCCTGTCCTCTCGCAGAGTTCACTGAAACGTAAGAGGTGAGCCCAACCACACAAGGCCACGTAAGGCCTCTGCGACTCATTGAAGGCCATCGTGTCTTCCCTTGGCCTCCTGGGAACCCCCTGGCCCCAGGATGCAGCTTCGGTAGCCCAGGGCAACCGGCGGAGGGGGGCGGGCGGGGCTGCAGGAGGGTGGAACGCGGAGGTCACAGAGGGTGTGGGTGTGGCCACCTCTGCTGTGACTGAACCAAGGGCGTGGGTGGGGGGCTGGGGGTCCAGGGCAGGGCCCTCAGAGCCCGGTAGGCCCAGGGGGGCGGCGCAAGCACCTAGGCCCAGGCCGAAGAGCGCCTTCTTGGTCTGCGCGGCAGGCCGGCCTCTCGCCTTGCCACTCAGGCCGCCCTCCCTCTTGAAGTGTGTGTGGCACGCGTCCGCGGAGTACACCTCGCTGCACAGGTAGCCGTGGGACTGGGCGTCGTAGCTTCCTGCGAGGCGGCCGGAGGTCCCGCAGGCGGGTGGGTCCCTGGGACAGACGCGCGGAGCGGCTCCTGCCCGGCCCCCCTGAGAACCGTCGCCGTTCCGTAAGGCGGGGCGCCTGCTTCAGAATGTAAATCACGTGTCCGCTCTATGGATACGCTGTTTAGTTTACCAGGCAAGACTTTCTTGGTGAAAGAAGCAGCGTTGGCTTGCATCGTCGAGCAGGCTTGTCATCTGGCTGTGCACTGGTACTCTCTCTCTGGGTGTGCTAGTCCGCAGGGCAGGGCATCCCCTGGGCAGGGTGGAGCGTGATCTCTGCGGCCTCGTCTTGCAGCTCCTTCCTTTCATTCTCAATCATCCTGCCCACAGTGGCCTCCTCTCAGGCCTGCATACTTACAACGGCGCATTGCCCGTGCTGCCCCTCTGCAGGAAGTGTCCCTCTGTTTAGTTTGCAGCTGACTGATGCCGCCTCACCCTTCTCATCTCTTCTCAGGTGTCACTTGGTCAAGAAAGCGTCCCCTTACCTACTCAACTCATCTCGTCTCCCTACCGTAGCTCACGTGACACCACGCACCTCTCGCTTATGGCCGTCATCGCCTTTCGCATCCAGTTTCAGGTAGGTAAGTTTACCCCGTGGTCCGTGAGGAAGAAGAGATCACGCCTGTTTTGCTTACTCTTGATTCCCAGCGACTAGCCCGGTTACTGATAACCTCTGTTAGAGGGAGAAAGGAATGCACCCAATCCCTGGTGAAGCCCCGACCGTTTTCCTTTCTAGTGTCCCTCGTACTCCTCCCTGCCGTCTGTGTCGCCCTTACTCCGCGTCTACCGTTTATGAGTTTACACCTGGGTTACGGTGACTGCTTCGGAGAATCGCATGCCTTTCTACCTCCCTCGCTGCGACCTCTCCTACACCTCCTAGGGCTCTTGGGTTATGCCCTTGCCCTCTTCCGAGCCGTCCGTGGCACCCGCTGTCAACCCCGTACGGCCAAGCTCCTAAGACTGACACTCCAGGCCCTCCGTAATTTGGCTTCAGTTTCACTTTCTAGACGTTTCAAGAAAGAACGGGGTCTAAATATCTGTGCACCTCTGCTCCGTTTCATATCTACCCACGAGGTTAATTTTTTTGTTTCTTCCAGTCCACCTATTTTGCACCTCCGTCTCTGCGAAGACTTCACTGAGAATCCAAGCGATTTCTGGATCCCTTCTCTCCCCTGAAGCTGTAAACAGTTTAACAAGACAGGTGCGGAACTGCCGTAAGGTAATCTACATCTTGTCTCCCTCTCTGGTATCTAACCTCCCTGCGAATGGGGG
This sequence comes from Leucopleurus acutus, assembly GCF_964270905.1. NCBI lineage: Eukaryota > Metazoa > Chordata > Mammalia > Artiodactyla > Delphinidae > Leucopleurus > Leucopleurus acutus. The sequence goes on from NC_139143.1 coordinate 38,225,794, forward strand.
TACGTCTCCGTGTTCTGTGCGGTTTTCAGCACAGTACTCTCTACACGTAGTGGATATTTGATTTGGTAAGTGACCGAATAAGTGAATGAGTCACCAAGATAAGGGTATTGTCTCATTCTTTCTCGCTTTTTCCACTTCCAAGTTTCTTTAGTTAGTTTCCTCAGACAAAAGGTTTCTTTGTAGCTACACAGTGGCCAGGTCCAGAGAATGTTGCAGATAGCTGCTGAAAACATCCCTCCTCCACTTGAGAATGGCTTGCTCTCCCTCTCAAGCGGAGAGAGCTGGGATTCGATATTTAATTAAGCGCCTCTGTTCACTTGGCATTTAGAGGCACTAGGGGGCGTTAGTGCTCTACACCCGGTGAAATGCCTGTTTCGTTTGTGATTTTCCTTTGTGAAAAACAACTATGCACAGAGTGTTTTGTGCCAATTTTCCATCCTTTTAGATTGACGGAAAGCATTTTACCTACGTAGAAACAGAAAACGAATAGAAAGAGCGTCGCATTGCGTTTAATGAAAGCTTAGGGCGGTCTCGGTGGTACGTTAGTGAAGTTATCTGGGGACACCTTAGCCACGTACATTGTGTTGGAGAGGCACCGAGAATTCATTCAGGAGTTCTCAAAGTTCGAGGACACAGTTGCCTTACACGTAGGCACGGTGGCAGCCGTGGACATGGCAGTGATTTGGAGAATGTTGTACTAGTCGGCTCTTGCTGTGATAATGCTTTGCAACAAATCTCCCCAAAACTCACTTACATAAAGAAGAATCTAGTTTTCTCGGACCTGTGGGCTAGCTGCAGCGGCTCTCTTGTAGACCTCTCGATGGCGGGTGTTGGTCCATGCCGTGGGTCAGTTTGAGGTCTGTCCCGCACACCTTACCGTGGAGCCCAACTGTGAGGCTGCAGGTCCCTGTCCTCTCGCAGAGTTCACTGAAACGTAAGAGGTGAGCCCAACCACACAAGGCCACGTAAGGCCTCTGCGACTCATTGAAGGCCATCGTGTCTTCCCTTGGCCTCCTGGGAACCCCCTGGCCCCAGGATGCAGCTTCGGTAGCCCAGGGCAACCGGCGGAGGGGGGCGGGCGGGGCTGCAGGAGGGTGGAACGCGGAGGTCACAGAGGGTGTGGGTGTGGCCACCTCTGCTGTGACTGAACCAAGGGCGTGGGTGGGGGGCTGGGGGTCCAGGGCAGGGCCCTCAGAGCCCGGTAGGCCCAGGGGGGCGGCGCAAGCACCTAGGCCCAGGCCGAAGAGCGCCTTCTTGGTCTGCGCGGCAGGCCGGCCTCTCGCCTTGCCACTCAGGCCGCCCTCCCTCTTGAAGTGTGTGTGGCACGCGTCCGCGGAGTACACCTCGCTGCACAGGTAGCCGTGGGACTGGGCGTCGTAGCTTCCTGCGAGGCGGCCGGAGGTCCCGCAGGGGGGTGGGTCCCTGGGACAGACGCGCGGAGCGGCTCCTGCCCGGCCCCCCTGAGAACCGTCGCCGTTCCGTAAGGCGGGGCGCCTGCTTCAGAATGTAAATCACGTGTCCGCTCTATGGATACGCTGTTTAGTTTACCAGGCAAGACTTTCTTGGTGAAAGAAGCAGCGTTGGCTTGCATCGTCGAGCAGGCTTCTCATCTGGCTGTGCACTGGTACTCTCTCTCTGGGTGTGCTAGTCCGCAGGGCAGGGCATCCCCTGGGCAGGGTGGAGCGTGATCTCTGCGGCCTCGTCTTGCAGCTCCTTCCTTTCATTCTCAATCATCCTGCCCACAGTGGCCTCCTCTCAGGCCTGCATACTTACAACGGCGCATTGCCCGTGCTGCCCCTCTGCAGGAAGTGTCCCTCTGTTTAGTTTGCAGCTGACTGATGCCGCCTCACCCTTCTCATCTCTTCTCAGGTGTCACTTGGTCAAGAAAGCGTCCCCTTACCTACTCAACTCATCTCGTCTCCCTACCGTAGCTCACGTGACACCACGCACCTCTCGCTTATGGCCGTCATCGCCTTTCGCATCCAGTTTCAGGTAGGTAAGTTTACCCCGTGGTCCGTGAGGAAGAAGAGATCACGCCTGTTTTGCTTACTCTTGATTCCCAGCGACTAGCCCGGTTACTGATAACCTCTGTTAGAGGGAGAAAGGAATGCACCCAATCCCTGGTGAAGCCCCGACCGTTTTCCTTTCTAGTGTCCCTCGTACTCCTCCCTGCCGTCTGTGTCGCCCTTACTCCGCGTCTACCGTTTATGAGTTTACACCTGGGTTACGGTGACTGCTTCGGAGAATCGCATGCCTTTCTACCTCCCTCGCTGCGACCTCTCCTACACCTCCCAGGGCTCTTGGGTTATGCCCTTGCCCTCTTCCGAGCCGTCCTTGGCACCCGCTGTCAACCCCGTACGGCCAAGCTCCTAAGACTGACACTCCAGGCCCTCCGTAATTTGGCTTCAGTTTCACTTTCTAGACGTTTCAAGAAAGAACGGGGTCTAAATATCTGGGCACCTCTGCTCCGTTTCATATCTACCCACGAGGTTAATTTTTTTGTTTCTTCCAGTCCACCTATTTTGCACCTCCGTCTCTGCGAAGACTTCACTGAGAATCCAAGCGATTTCTGGATCCCTTCTCTCCCCTGAAGCTGTAAACAGTTTAACAAGACAGGTGCGGAACTGCCGTAAGGTAATCTACATCTTGTCTCCCTCTCTGGTATCTAACCTCCCTGCGAATGGGGGTACGTCTCCGTGTTCTGTGCGGTTTTCAGCACAGTACTCTCTACACGTAGTGGATATTTGATTTGGTAAGTGACCGAATAAGTGAATGAGTCACCAAGATAAGGGTATTGTCTCATTCTTTCTCGCTTTTTCCACTTCCAAGTTTCTTTAGTTAGTTTCCTCAGACAAAAGGTTTCTTTGTAGCTACACAGTGGCCAGGTCCAGAGAATGTTGCAGATAGCTGCTGAAAACATCCCTCCTCCACTTGAGAATGGCTTGCTCTCCCTCTCAAGCGGAGAGAGCTGGGATTCGATATTTAATTAAGCGCCTCTGTTCACTTGGCATTTAGAGGCACTAGGGGGCGTTAGTGCTCTACACCCGGTGAAATGCCTGTTTCGTTTGTGATTTTCCTTTGTGAAAAACAACTATGCACAGAGTGTTTTGTGCCAATTTTCCATCCTTTTAGATTGACGGAAAGCATTTTACCTACGTAGAAACAGAAAACGAATAGAAAGAGCGTCGCATTGCGTTTAATGAAAGCTTAGGGCGGTCTCGGTGGTACGTTAGTGAAGTTATCTGGGGACACCTTAGCCACGTACATTGTGTTGGAGAGGCACCGAGAATTCATTCAGGAGTTCTCAAAGTTCGAGGACACAGTTGCCTTACACGTAGGCACGGTGGCAGCCGTGGACATGGCAGTGATTTGGAGAATGTTGTACTAGTCGGCTCTCGCTGTGATAATGCTTTGCAACAAATCTCCCCAAAACTCACTTACATAAAGAAGAATCTAGTTTTCTCGGACCTGTGGGCTAGCTGCAGCGGCTCTCTTGTAGACCTCTCGATGGCGGGTGTTGCTCCATGCCGTGGGTCAGTTTGAGGTCTGTCCCGCACACCTTACCGTGGAGCCCAACTGTGAGGCTGCAGGTCCCTGTCCTCTCGCAGAGTTCACTGAAACGTAAGAGGTGAGCCCAACCACACAAGGCCACGTAAGGCCTCTGCGACTCATTGAAGGCCATCGTGTCTTCCCTTGGCCTCCTGGGAACCCCCTGGCCCCAGGATGCAGCTTCGGTAGCCCAGGGCAACCGGCGGAGGGGGGCGGGCGGGGCTGCAGGAGGGTGGAACGCTGAGGTCACAGAGGGTGTGGGTGTGGCCACCTCTGCTGTGACTGAACCAAGGGCGTGGGTGGGGGGCTGGGGGTCCAGGGCAGGGCCCTCAGAGCCCGGTAGGCCCAGGGGGGCGGCGCAAGCACCTAGGCCCAGGCCGAAGAGCGCCTTCTTGGTCTGCGCGGCAGGCCGGCCTCTCGCCTTGCCACTCAGGCCGCCCTCCCTCTTGAAGTGTGTGTGGCACGCGTCCGCGGAGTACACCTCGCTGCACAGGTAGCCGTGGGACTGGGCGTCGTAGCTTCCTGCGAGGCGGCCGGAGGTCCCGCAGGCGGGTGGGTCCCTGGGACAGACGCGCGGAGCGGCTCCTGCCCGGCCCCCCTGAGAACCGTCGCCGTTCCGTAAGGCGGGGCGCCTGCTTCAGAATGTAAATCACGTGTCCGCTCTATGGATACGCTGTTTAGTTTACCAGGCAAGACTTTCTTGGTGAAAGAAGCAGCGTTGGCTTGCATCCTCGAGCAGGCTTGTCATCTGGCTGTGCACTGGTACTCTCTCTCTGGGTGTGCTAGTCCGCAGGGCAGGGCATCCCCTGGGCAGGGTGGAGCGTGATCTCTGCGGCCTCGTCTTGCAGCTCCTTCCTTTCATTCTCAATCATCCTGCCCACAGTGGCCTCCTCTCAGGCCTGCATACTTACAACGGCGCATTGCCCGTGCTGCCCCTCTGCAGGAAGTGTCCCTCTGTTTAGTTTGCAGCTGACTGATGCCGCCTCACCCTTCTCATCTCTTCTCAGGTGTCACTTGGTCAAGAAAGCGTCCCCTTACCTACTCAACTCATCTCGTCTCCCTACCGTAGCCCACGTGACACCACGCACCTCTCGCTTATGGCCGTCATCGCCTTTCGCATCCAGTTTCAGGTAGGTAAGTTTACCCCGTGGCCCGTGAGGAAGAAGAGATCACGCCTGTTTTGCTTACTCTTGATTCCCAGCGACTAGCCCGGTTACTGATAACCTCTGTTAGAGGGAGAAAGGAATGCACCCAATCCCTGGTGAAGCCCCGACCGTTTTCCTTTCTAGTGTCCCTCGTACTCCTCCCTGCCGTCTGTGTCGCCCTTACTCCGCGTCTACCGTTTATGAGTTTACACCTGGGTTACGGTGACTGCTTCGGAGAATCGCATGCCTTTCTACCTCCCTCGCTGCGACCTCTCCTACACCTCCTAGGGCTCTTGGGTTATGCCCTTGCCCTCTTCCGAGCCGTCCGTGGCACCCGCTGTCAACCCCGTACGGCCAAGCTCCTAAGACTGACACTCCAGGCCCTCCGTAATTTGGCTTCAGTTTCACTTTCTAGACGTTTCAAGAAAGAACGGGGTCTAAATATCTGTGCACCTCTGCTCCGTTTCATATCTACCCACGAGGTTAATTTTTTTGTTTCTTCCAGTCCACCTATTTTGCACCTCCGTCTCTGCGAAGACTTCACTGAGAATCCAAGCGATTTCTGGATCCCTTCTCTCCCCTGAAGCTGTAAACAGTTTAACAAGACAGGTGCGGAACTGCCGTAAGGTAATCTACATCTTGTCTCCCTCTCTGGTATCTAACCTCCCTGCGAATGGGGGTACGTCTCCGTGTTCTGTGCGGTTTTCAGCACAGTACTCTCTACACGTAGTGGATATTTGATTTGGTAAGTGACCGAATAAGTGAATGAGTCACCAAGATAAGGGTATTGTCTCATTCTTTCTCGCTTTTTCCACTTCCAAGTTTCTTTAGTTAGTTTCCTCAGACAAAAGGTTTCTTTGTAGCTACACAGTGGCCAGGTCCAGAGAATGTTGCAGATAGCTGCTGAAAACATCCCTCCTCCACTTGAGAATGGCTTGCTCTCCCTCTCAAGCGGAGAGAGCTGGGATTCGATATTTAATTAAGCGCCTCTGTTCACTTGGCATTTAGAGGCACTAGGGGGCGTTAGTGCTCTACACCCGGTGAAATGCCTGTTTCGTTTGTGATTTTCCTTTGTGAAAAACAACTATGCACAGAGTGTTTTGTGCCAATTTTCCATCCTTTTAGATTGACGGAAAGCATTTTACCTACGTAGAAACAGAAAACGAATAGAAAGAGCGTCGCATTGCGTTTAATGAAAGCTTAGGGCGGTCTCGGTGGTACGTTAGTGAAGTTATCTGGGGACACCTTAGCCACGTACATTGTGTTGGAGAGGCACCGAGAATTCATTCAGGAGTTCTCAAAGTTCGAGGACACAGTTGCCTTACACGTAGGCATGGTGGCAGCCGTGGACATGGCAGTGATTTGGAGAATGTTGTACTAGTCGGCTCTTGCTGTGATAATGCTTTGCAACAAATCTCCCCAAAACTCACTTACATAAAGAAGAATCTAGTTTTCTCGGACCTGTGGGCTAGCTGCAGCGGCTCTCTTGTAGACCTCTCGATGGCGGGTGTTGCTCCATGCCGTGGGTCAGTTTGAGGTCTGTCCCGCACACCTTACCGTGGAGCCCAACTGTGAGGCTGCAGGTCCCTGTCCTCTCGCAGAGTTCACTGAAACGTAAGAGGTGAGCCCAACCACACAAGGCCACGTAAGGCCTCTGCGACTCATTGAAGGCCATCGTGTCTTCCCTTGGCCTCCTGGGAACCCCCTGGCCCCAGGATGCAGCTTCGGTAGCCCAGGGCAACCGGCGGAGGGGGGCGGGCGGGGCTGCAGGAGGGTGGAACGCTGAGGTCACAGAGGGTGTGGGTGTGGCCACCTCTGCTGTGACTGAACCAAGGGCGTGGGTGGGGGGCTGGGGGTCCAGGGCAGGGCCCTCAGAGCCCGGTAGGCCCAGGGGGGCGGCGCAAGCACCTAGGCCCAGGCCGAAGAGCGCCTTCTTGGTCTGCGCGGCAGGCCGGCCTCTCGCCTTGCCACTCAGGCCGCCCTCCCTCTTGAAGTGTGTGTGGCACGCGTCCGCGGAGTACACCTCGCTGCACAGGTAGCCGTGGGACTGGGCGTCGTAGCTTCCTGCGAGGCGGCCGGAGGTCCCACAGGCGGGTGGGTCCCTGGGACAGACGCGCGGAGCGGCTCCTGCCCGGCCCCCCTGAGAACCGTCGCCGTTCCGTAAGGCGGGGCGCCTGCTTCAGAATGTAAATCACGTGTCCGCTCTATGGATACGCTGTTTAGTTTACCAGGCAAGACTTTCTTGGTGAAAGAAGCAACGTTGGCTTGCATCGTCGAGCAGGCTTGTCATCTGGCTGTGCACTGGTACTCTCTCTCTGGGTGTGCTAGTCCGCAGGGCAGGGCATCCCCTGGGCAGGGTGTAGCGTGATCTCTGCGGCCTCGTCTTGCAGCTCCTTCCTTTCATTCTCAATCATCCTGCCCACAGTGGCCTCCTCTCAGGCCTGCATACTTACAACGGCGCATTGCCCGTGCTGCCCCTCTGCAGGAAGTGTCCCTCTGTTTAGTTTGCAGCTGACTGATGCCGCCTCACCCTTCTCATCTCTTCTCAGGTGTCACTTGGTCAAGAAAGCGTCCCCTTACCTACTCAACTCATCTCGTCTCCCTACCGTAGCTCACGTGACACCACGCACCTCTCGCTTATGGCCGTCATCGCCTTTCGCATCCAGTTTCAGGTAGGTAAGTTTACCCCGTGGTCCGTGAGGAAGAAGAGATCACGCCTGTTTTGCTTACTCTTGATTCCCAGCGACTAGCCCGGTTACTGATAACCTCTGTTAGAGGGAGAAAGGAATGCACCCAATCCCTGGTGAAGCCCCGACCGTTTTCCTTTCTAGTGTCCCTCGTACTCCTCCCTGCCGTCTGTGTCGCCCTTACTCCGCGTCTACCGTTTATGAGTTTACACCTGGGTTACGGTGACTGCTTCGGAGAATCGCATGCCTTTCTACCTCCCTCGCTGCGACCTCTCCTACACCTCCCAGGGCTCTTGGGTTATGCCCTTGCCCTCTTCCGAGCCGTCCGTGGCACCCGCTGTCCACCCCGTACGGCCAAGCTCCTAAGACTGACACTCCAGGCCCTCCGTAATTTGGCTTCAGTTTCACTTTCTAGACGTTTCAAGAAAGAACGGGGTCTAAATATCTGTGCACCTCTGCTCCGTTTCATATCTACCCACGAGGTTAATTTTTTTGTTTCTTCCAGTCCACCTATTTTGCACCTCCGTCTCTGCGAAGGCTTCACTGAGAATCCAAGCGATTTCTGAATCCCTTCTCTCCCCTGAAGCTGTAAACAGTTTAACAAGACAGGTGCGGAACTGCCGTAAGGTAATCTACATCTTGTCTCCCTCTCTGGTATCTAACCTCCCTGCGAATGGGGGTACGTCTCCGTGTTCTGTGCGGTTTTCAGCACAGTACTCTCTACACGTAGTGGATATTTGATTTGGTAAGTGACCGAATAAGTGAATGAGTCACCAAGATAAGGGTATTGTCTCATTCTTTCTCGCTTTTTCCACTTCCAAGTTTCTTTAGTTAGTTTCCTCAGACAAAAGGTTTCTTTGTAGCTACACAGTGGCCAGGTCCAGAGAATGTTGCAGATAGCTGCTGAAAACATCCCTCCTCCACTTGAGAATGGCTTGCTCTCCCTCTCAAGCGGAGAGAGCTGGGATTCGATATTTAATTAAGCGCCTCTGTTCACTTGGCATTTAGAGGCACTAGGGGACGTTAGTGCTCTACACCCGGTGAAATGCCTGTTTCGTTTGTGATTTTCCTTTGTGAAAAACAACTATGCACAGAGTGTTTTGTGCCAATTTTCCATCCTTTTAGATTGACGGAAAGCATTTTACCTACGTAGAAACAGAAAACGAATAGAAAGAGTGTCGCATTGCGCTTACTGAAAGCTTAGGGCGGTCTCGGTGGTACGTTAGTGAAGTTATCTGGGGACACCTTAGCCACGTACATTGTGTTGGAGAGGCACCGAGAATTCATTCAGGAGTTCTCAAAGTTCGAGGACACAGTTGCCTTACACGTAGGCACGGTGGCAGCCGTGGACATGGCAGTGATTTGGAGAATGTTGTACTAGTCGGCTCTCGCTGTGATAATGCTTTGCAACAAATCTCCCCAAAACTCACTTACATAAAGAAGAATCTAGTTTTCTCGGACCTGTGGGCTAGCTGCAGCGGCTCTCTTGTAGACCTCTCGATGGCGGGTGTTGCTCCATGCCGTGGGTCAGTTTGAGGTCTGTCCCGCACACCTTACCGTGGAGCCCAACTGTGAGGCTGCAGGTCCCTGTCCTCTCGCAGAGTTCACTGAAACGTAAGAGGTGAGCCCAACCACACAAGGCCACGTAAGGCCTCTGCGACTCATTGAAGGCCATCGTGTCTTCCCTTGGCCTCCTGGGAACCCCCTGGCCCCAGGATGCAGCTTCGGTAGCCCAGGGCAACCGGCGGAGGGGGGCGGGCGGGGCTGCAGGAGGGTGGAACGCTGAGGTCACAGAGGGTGTGGGTGTGGCCACCTCTGCTGTGACTGAACCAAGGGCGTGGGTGGGGGGCTGGGGGTCCAGGGCAGGGCCCTCAGAGCCCGGTAGGCCCAGGGGGGCGGCGCAAGCACCTAGGCCCAGGCCGAAGAGCGCCTTCTTGGTCTGCGCGGCAGGCCGGCCTCTCGCCTTGCCACTCAGGCCGCCCTCCCTCTTGAAGTGTGTGTGGCACGCGTCCGCGGAGTACACCTCGCTGCACAGGTAGCCGTGGGACTGGGCGTCGTAGCTTCCTGCGAGGCGGCCGGAGGTCCCGCAGGCGGGTGGGTCCCTGGGACAGACGCGCGGAGCGGCTCCTGCCCGGCCCCCCTGAGAACCGTCGCCGTTCCGTAAGGCGGGGCGCCTGCTTCAGAATGTAAATCACGTGTCCGCTCTATGGATACGCTGTTTAGTTTACCAGGCAAGACTTTCTTGGTGAAAGAAGCAGCGTTGGCTTGCATCCTCGAGCAGGCTTGTCATCTGGCTGTGCACTGGTACTCTCTCTCTGGGTGTGCTAGTCCGCAGGGCAGGGCATCCCCTGGGCAGGGTGGAGCGTGATCTCTGCGGCCTCGTCTTGCAGCTCCTTCCTTTCATTCTCAATCATCCTGCCCACAGTGGCCTCCTCTCAGGCCTGCATACTTACAACGGCGCATTGCCCGTGCTGCCCCTCTGCAGGAAGTGTCCCTCTGTTTAGTTTGCAGCTGACTGATGCCGCCTCACCCTTCTCATGTCTTCTCAGGTGTCACTTGGTCAAGAAAGCGTCCCCTTACCTACTCAACTCATCTCGTCTCCCTACCGTAGCTCACGTGACACCACGCACCTCTCGCTTATGGCCGTCATCGCCTTTCGCATCCAGTTTCAGGTAGGTAAGTTTACCCCGTGGTCCGTGAGGAAGAAGAGATCACGCCTGTTTTGCTTACTCTTGATTCCCAGCGACTAGCCCGGTTACTGATAACCTCTGTTAGAGGGAGAAAGGAATGCACCCAATCCCTGGTGAAGCCCCGACCGTTTTCCTTTCTAGTGTCCCTCGTACTCCTCCCTGCCGTCTGTGTCGCCCTTACTCCGCGTCTACCGTTTATGAGTTTACACCTGGGTTACGGTGACTGCTTCGGAGAATCGCATGCCTTTCTACCTCCCTCGCTGCGACCTCTCCTACACCTCCCAGGGCTCTTGGGTTATGCCCTTGCCCTCTTCCGAGCCGTCCGTGGCACCCGCTGTCAACCCCGTACGGCCAAGCTCCTAAGACTGACACTCCAGGCCCTCCGTAATTTGGCTTCAGTTTCACTTTCTAGACGTTTCAAGAAAGAACGGGGTCTAAATATCTGTGCACCTCTGCTCCGTTTCATATCTACCCACGAGGTTAATTTTTTTGTTTCTTCCAGTCCACCTATTTTGCACCTCCGTCTCTGCGAAGACTTCACTGAGAATCCAAGCGATTTCTGGATCCCTTCTCTCCCCTGAAGCTGTAAACAGTTTAACAAGACAGGTGCGGAACTGCTGTAAGGTAATCTACATCTTGTCTCCCTCTCTGGTATCTAACCTCCCTGCGAATGGGGGTACGTCTCCGTGTCCTGTGCGGTTTTCAGCACAGTACTCTCTACACGTAGTGGATATTTGATTTGGTAAGTGACCGAATAAGTGAATGAGTCACCAAGATAAGGGTATTGTCTCATTCTTTCTCGCTTTTTCCACTTCCAAGTTTCTTTAGTTAGTTTCCTCAGACAAAAGGTTTCTTTGTAGCTACACAGTGGCCAGGTCCAGAGAATGTTGCAGATAGCTGCTGAAAACATCCCTCCTCCACTTGAGAATGGCTTGCTCTCCCTCTCAAGCGGAGAGAGCTGGGATTCGATATTTAATTAAGCGCCTCTGTTCACTTGGCATTTAGAGGCACTAGGGGGCGTTAGTGCTCTACACCCGGTGAAATGCCTGTTTCGTTTGTGATTTTCCTTTGTGAAAAACAACTATGCACAGAGTGTTTTGTGCCAATTTTCCATCCTTTTAGATTGACGGAAAGCATTTTACCTACGTAGAAACAGAAAACGAATAGAAAGAGCGTCGCATTGCGTTTAATGAAAGCTTAGGGCGGTCTCGGTGGTACGTTAGTGAAGTTATCTGGGGACACCTTAGCCACGTACATTGTGTTGGAGAGGCACCGAGAATTCATTCAGGAGTTCTCAAAGTTCGAGGACACGGTTGCCTTACACGTAGGCACGGTGGCAGCCGTGGACATGGCAGTGATTTGGAGAATGTTGTACTAGTCGGCTCTCGCTGTGATAATGCTTTGCAACAAATCTCCCCAAAACTCACTTACATAAAGAAGAATCTAGTTTTCTCGGACCTGTGGGCTAGCTGCAGCGGCTCTCTTGTAGACCTCTCGATGGCGGGTGTTGTTCCATGCCGTGGGTCAGTTTGAGGTCTGTCCCGCACACCTTACCGTGGAGCCCAACTGTGAGGCTGCAGGTCCCTGTCCTCTCGCAGAGTTCACTGAAACGTAAGAGGTGAGCCCAACCACACAAGGCCACGTAAGGCCTCTGCGACTCATTGAAGGCCATCGTGTCTTCCCTTGGCCTCCGGGGAACCCCCTGGCCCCAGGATGCAGCTTCGGTAGCCCAGGGCAACCGGCGGAGGGGGGCGGGCGGGGCTGCAGGAGGGTGGAACGCGGAGGTCACAGAGGGTGTGGGTGTGGCCACCTCTACTGTGACTGAACAAAGGGCGTGGGTGGGGGGCTGGGGGTCCAGGGCAGGGCCCTCAGAGCCCGGTAGGCCCAGGGGGGTGGCGCAAGCACCTAGGCCCAGGCCGAAGAGCGCCTTCTTGGTCTGCGTGGCACGCCGGCCTCTCGCCTTGCCACTCAGGCCGCCCTGCCACTTGAAGTGTGTGTGGCACGCGTCCGCGGAGTACACCTCGCTGCACAGGTAGCCGTGGGACTGGGCGTCGTAGCTTCCTGCGAGGCGGCCGGAGGTCCCGCAGGCGGGTGGGTCCCTGGGACAGACGTGCGGAGCGGCTCCATCCCGGCCCCACTGAGAACCGTCGCCGTTCCGTAAGGCGGGCCGCCTGCTGCAGAATGTAAATCACGTGTCCGTTCTATGGATACGCTGTTTAGTTTACCAGGCAAGACTTTCTTGGTGAAAGAAGCAGCGTTGGCTTGCATCGTCGAGCAGGCTTGTCATCTGGCTGTGCACTGGTACTCTCTCTCTAGGTGTGCTAGTCCGCAGGGCAGGGCATCCCCTGGGCAGGGCGGAGCGTGATCTCTGTGGCCTCGTCTTGCAGCTCCTTCCTTTCATTCTCAATCATCCTGCCCACAGTGGCCTCCTCTCAGGCCTGCATACTTACAACGGCGCATTGCCCGTGCTGCCGCTCTGCAGGAAGTGTCCCTCTCTTTAGTTTGCAGCTGACTGATGCCGCCTCACCCTTCTCATCTCTTCTCAGGTGTCACTTGGTCAAGAAAGTGTCCCCTTACCTACTCAACTCATCTCATCTCCCTACCGTAGCTCACGTGACACCACGCACCTCTCGCTTATGGCCGTCATCGCCTTTCGCATCCAGTTTCAGGTAGGTAAGTTTACCCTGTGGTCCGTGAGGAAGAAGAGATCACGCCTGTTTTGCTTACTCTTGATTCCCAGCGACTAGCCCGGTTACTGATAACCTCTGTTAGAGGGAGAAAGGAATGCACCCAATCCCTGGTGAAGCCCCGACCGTTTTCCTTTCTAGTGTCCCTCGTACTCCTCCCTGCCGTCTGTGTCGCCCTTACTCCGCGTCTACCGTTTATGAGTTTACACCTGGGTTACGGTGACTGCTTCGGAGAATCGCATGCCTTTCTACCTCCCTCGCTGCGACCTCTCCTACACCTCCCAGGGCTCTTGGGTTATGCCCTTGCCCTCTTCCGAGCCGTCCGTGGCACCCGCTGTCAACCCCGTACGGCCAGGCTCCTAAGACTGACACTCCAGGCCCTCCGTAATTTGGCTTCAGTTTCACTTTCTAGACGTTTCAAGAAAGAACGGGGTCTAAATATCTGTTCACCTCTGCTCCGTTTCATATCTACCCACGAGGTTAATTTTTTTGTTTCTTCCAGTCCACCTATTTTGCACCTCCGTCTCTGCGAAGACTTCACTGAGAATCCAAGCGATTTCTGGATCCCTTCTCTCCCCTGAAGCTGTAAACAGTTTAACAAGACAGGTGCGGAACTGCCGTAAGGTAATCTACATCTTGTCTCCCTCTCTGGTATCTAACCTCCCTGCGAATGGGGGTACGTCTCCGTGTTCTGTGCGGTTTTCAGCACAGTATTCTCTACACGTAGTGGATATTTGATTTGGTAAGTGACCGAATAAGTGAATGAGTCACCAAGATAAGGGTATTGTCTCATTCTTTCTCGCTTTTTCCACTTCCAAGTTTCTTTAGTTAGTTTCCTCAGACAAAAGGTTTCTTTGTAGCTACACAGTGGCCAGGTCCAGAGAATGTTGCAGATAGCTGCTGAAAACATCCCTCCTCCACTTGAGAATGGCTTGCTCTCCCTCTCAAGCGGAGAGAGCTGGGATTCGATATTTAATTAAGCGCCTCTGTTCACTTGGCATTTAGAGGCACTAGGGGGCGTTAGTGCTCTACACCCGGTGAAATGCCTGTTTCGTTTGTAATTTTCCTTTGTGAAAAACAACTATGCACAGAGTGTTTTGTGCCAATTTTCCATCCTTTTAGATTGACGGAAAGCATTTTACCTACGTAGAAACAGAAAACGAATAGTAAGAGCGTTGCATTGCGTTTAATGAAAGCTTAGGGCGGTCTCGGTGGTACGTTAGTGAAGTTATCTGGGGACACCTTAGCCACGTACATTGTGTTGGAGAGGCACCGAGAATTCATTCAGGAGTTCTCAAAGTTCGAGGACACAGTTGCCTTACACGTAGGCACGGTGGCAGCCGTGGACATGGCAGTGATTTGGAGAATGTTGTACTCGTCGGCTCTTGCTGTGATAATGCTTTGCAACAAATCTCCCCAAAACTCACTTACATAAAGAAGAATCTAGTTTTCTCGGACCTGTGGGCTAGCTGCAGCGGCTCTCTTGTAGACCTCTCGATGGCGGGTGTTGCTCCATGCCGTGGGTCAGTTTGAGGTCTGTCCCGCACACCTTACCGTGGAGCCCAACTGTGAGGCTGCAGGTCCCTGTCCTCTAGCAGAGTTCACTGAAACGTAAGAGGTGAGCCCAACCACACAAGGCCACGTAAGGCCTCTGCGACTCATTGAAGGCCATCGTGTCTTCCCTTGGCCTCCTGGGAACCCCCTGGCCCCAGGATGCAGCTTCGGTAGCCCAGGGCAACCGGCGGAGGGGGGCGGACGGGGCTGCAGGAGGGTGGAACGCTGAGGTCACAGAGGGTGTGGGTGTGGCCACCTCTGCTGTGACTGAACCAAGGGCGTGGGTGGGGGGCTGGGGGTCCAGGGCAGGGCCCTCAGAGCCCGGTAGGCCCAGGGGGGCGGCGCAAGCACCTAGGCCCAGGCCGAAGAGCGCCTTCTTGGTCTGCGCGGCAGGCCGGCCTCTCGCCTTGCCACTCAGGCCGCCCTCCCTCTTGAAGTGTGTGTGGCACGCGTCCGCGGAGTACACCTCGCTGCACAGGTAGCCGTGGGACTGGTCGTCGTAGCTTCCTGCGAGGCGGCCGGAGGTCCCGCAGGCGGGTGGGTCCATGGGACAGACGTGCGGAGCGGCTCCTGCCCGGCCCCCCTGAGAACCGTCGCCGTTCCGTAAGGCGGGGCGCCTGCTTCAGAATGTAAATCACGTGTCCGCTCTATGGATACGCTGTTTAGTTTACCAGGCAAGACTTTCTTGGTGAAAGAAGCAGCGTTGGCTTGCATCCTCGAGCAGGCTTGTCATCTGGCTGTGCACTGGTACTCTCTCTCTGGGTGTGCTAGTCCGCAGGGCAGGGCATCCCCTGGGCAGGGTGGAGCGTGATCTCTGCGGCCTCGTCTTGCAGCTCCTTCCTTTCATTCTCAATCATCCTGCCCACAGTGGCCTCCTCTCAGGCCTGCATACTTACAACGGCGCATTGCCCGTGCTGCCCCTCTGCAGGAAGTGTCCCTCTGTTTAGTTTGCAGCTGACTGATGCCGCCTCACCCTTCTCATCTCTTCTCAGGTGTCACTTGGTCAAGAAAGCGTCCCCTTACCTACTCAACTCATCTCGTCTCCCTACCGTAGCTCACGTGACACCACGCATCTCTCGCTTATGGCCGTCATCGCCTTTCGCATCCAGTTTCAGGTAGGTAAGTTTACCCCGTGGTCCGTGAGGAAGAAGAGATCACGCCTGTTTTGCTTACTCTTGATTCCCAGCGACTAGCCCGGTTACTGATAACCTCTGTTAGAGGGAGAAAGGAATGCACCCAATCCCTGGTGAAGCCCCGACCGTTTTCCTTTCTAGTGTCCCTCGTACTCCTCCCTGCCGTCTGTGTCGCCCTTACTCCGCGTCTACCGTTTATGAGTTTACACCTGGGTTACGGTGACTGCTTCGGAGAATCGCATGCCTTTCTACCTCCCTCGCTGCGACCTCTCCTACACCTCCCAGGGCTCTTGGGTTATGCCCTTGCCCTCTTCCGAGCCGTCCGTGGCACCCGCTGTCAACCCCGTACGGCCAAGCTCCTAAGACTGACACTCCAGGCCCTCCGTAATTTGGCTTCAGTTTCACTTTCTAGACGTTTCAAGAAAGAACGGGGTCTAAATATCTGTGCACCTCTGCTCCGTTTCATATCTACCCACGAGGTTAATTTTTTTGTTTCTTCCAGTCCACCTATTTTGCACCTCCGTCTCTGCGAAGACTTCACTGAGAATCCAAGCGATTTCTGGATCCCTTCTCTCCCCTGAAGCTGTAAACAGTTTAACAAGACAGGTGCGGAACTGCCGTAAGGTAATCTACATCTTGTCTCCCTCTCTGGTATCTAACATCCCTGCGAATGGGGGTACGTCTCCGTGTTCTGTGCGGTTTTCAGCACAGTACTCTCTACACGTAGTGGATATTTGATTTGGTAAGTGACCGAATAAGTGAATGAGTCACCAAGATAAGGGTATTGTCTCATTCTTTCTCGCTTTTTCCACTTCCAAGTTTCTTTAGTTAGTTTCCTCAGACAAAAGGTTTCTTTGTAGCTACACAGTGGCCAGGTCCAGAGAATGTTGCAGATAGCTGCTGAAAACATCCCTCCTCCACTTGAGAATGGCTTGCTCTCCCTCTCAAGCGGAGAGAGCTGGGATTCGATATTTAATTAAGCGCCTCTGTTCACTTGGCATTTAGAGGCACTAGGGGGCGTTAGTGCTCTACACCCGGTGAAATGCCTGTTTCGTTTGTGATTTTCCTTTGTGAAAAACAACTATGCACAGAGTGTTTTGTGCCAATTTTCCATCCTTTTAGATTGACGGAAAGCATTTTACCTACGTAGAAACAGAAAACGAATAGAAAGAGCGTCGCATTGCGTTTAATGAAAGCTTAGGGCGGTCTCGGTGGTACGTTAGTGAAGTTATCTGGGGACACCTTAGCCACGTACATTGTGTTGGAGAGGCACCGAGAATTCATTCAGGAGTTCTCAAAGTTCGAGGACACGGTTGCCTTACACGTAGGCACGGTGGCAGCCGTGGACATGGCAGTGATTTGGAGAATGTTGTACTAGTCGGCTCTCGCTGTGATAATGCTTTGCAACAAATCTCCCCAAAACTCACTTACATAAAGAAGAATCTAGTTTTCTCGGACCTGTGGGCTAGCTGCAGCGGCTCTCTTGTAGACCTCTCGATGGCGGGTGTTGCTCCATGCCGTGGGTCAGTTTGAGGTCTGTCCCGCACACCTTACCGTGGAGCCCAACTGTGAGGCTGCAGGTCCCTGTCCTCTCGCAGAGTTCACTGAAACGTAAGAGGTGAGCCCAACCACACAAGGCCACGTAAGGCCTCTGCGACTCATTGAAGGCCATCGTGTCTTCCCTTGGCCTCCTGGGAACCCCCTGGCCCCAGGATGCAGCTTCGGTAGCCCAGGGCAACCGGCGGAGGGGGGCGGGCGGGGCTGCAGGAGGGTGGAACGCGGAGGTCACAGAGGGTGTGGGTGTGGCCACCTCTGCTGTGACTGAACCAAGGGCGTGGGTGGGGGGCTGGGGGTCCAGGGCAGGGCCCTCAGAGCCCGGTAGGCCCAGGGGGGCGGCGCAAGCACCTAGGCCCAGGCCGAAGAGCGCCTTCTTGGTCTGCGCGGCAGGCCGGCCTCTCGCCTTGCCACTCAGGCCGCCCTCCCTCTTGAAGTGTGTGTGGCACGCGTCCGCGGAGTACACCTCGCTGCACAGGTAGCCGTGGGACTGGGCGTCGTAGCTTCCTGCGAGGCGGCCGGAGGTCCCGCAGGCGGGTGGGTCCCTGGGACAGACGCGCGGAGCGGCTCCTGCCCGGCCCCCCTGAGAACCGTCGCCGTTCCGTAAGGCGGGGCGCCTGCTTCAGAATGTAAATCACGTGTCCGCTCTATGGATACGCTGTTTAGTTTACCAGGCAAGACTTTCTTGGTGAAAGAAGCAGCGTTGGCTTGCATCGTCGAGCAGGCTTGTCATCTGGCTGTGCACTGGTACTCTCTCTCTGGGTGTGCTAGTCCGCAGGGCAGGGCATCCCCTGGGCAGGGTGGAGCGTGATCTCTGCGGCCTCGTCTTGCAGCTCCTTCCTTTCATTCTCAATCATCCTGCCCACAGTGGCCTCCTCTCAGGCCTGCATACTTACAACGGCGCATTGCCCGTGCTGCCCCTCTGCAGGAAGTGTCCCTCTGTTTAGTTTGCAGCTGACTGATGCCGCCTCACCCTTCTCATCTCTTCTCAGGTGTCACTTGGTCAAGAAAGCGTCCCCTTACCTACTCAACTCATCTCGTCTCCCTACCGTAGCTCACGTGACACCACGCACCTCTCGCTTATGGCCGTCATCGCCTTTCGCATCCAGTTTCAGGTAGGTAAGGTTACCCCGTGGCCCGTGAGGAAGAAGAGATCACGCCTGTTTTGCTTACTCTTGATTCCCAGCGACTAGCCCGGTTACTGATAACCTCTGTTAGAGGGAGAAAGGAATGCACCCAATCCCTGGTGAAGCCCCGACCGTTTTCCTTTCTAGTGTCCCTCGTACTCCTCCCTGCCGTCTGTGTCGCCCTTACTCCGCGTCTACCGTTTATGAGTTTACACCTGGGTTACGGTGACTGCTTCGGAGAATCGCATGCCTTTCTACCTCCCTCGCTGCGACCTCTCCTACACCTCCTAGGGCTCTTGGGTTATGCCCTTGCCCTCTTCCGAGCCGTCCGTGGCACCCGCTGTCAACCCCGTACGGCCAAGCTCCTAAGACTGACACTCCAGGCCCTCCGTAATTTGGCTTCAGTTTCACTTTCTAGACGTTTCAAGAAAGAACGGGGTCTAAATATCTGTGCACCTCTGCTCCGTTTCATATCTACCCACGAGGTTAATTTTTTTGTTTCTTCCAGTCCACCTATTTTGCACCTCCGTCTCTGCGAAGACTTCACTGAGAATCCAAGCGATTTCTGGATCCCTTCTCTCCCCTGAAGCTGTAAACAGTTTAACAAGACAGGTGCGGAACTGCCGTAAGGTAATCTACATCTTGTCTCCCTCTCTGGTATCTAACCTCCCTGCGAATGGGGGTACGTCTCCGTGTTCTGTGCGGTTTTCAGCACAGTACTCTCTACACGTAGTGGATATTTGATTTGGTAAGTGACCGAATAAGTGAATGAGTCACCAAGATAAGGGTATTGTCTCATTCTTTCTCGCTTTTTCCACTTCCAAGTTTCTTTAGTTAGTTTCCTCAGACAAAAGGTTTCTTTGTAGCTACACAGTGGCCAGGTCCAGAGAATGTTGCAGATAGCTGCTGAAAACATCCCTCCTCCACTTGAGAATGGCTTGCTCTCCCTCTCAAGCGGAGAGAGCTGGGATTCGATATTTAATTAAGCGCCTCTGTTCACTTGGCATTTAGAGGCACTAGGGGGCGTTAGTGCTCTACACCCGGTGAAATGCCTGTTTCGTTTGTGATTTTCCTTTGTGAAAAACAACTATGCACAGAGTGTTTTGTGCCAATTTTCCATCCTTTTAGATTGACGGAAAGCATTTTACCTACGTAGAAACAGAAAACGAATAGAAAGAGCGTCGCATTGCGTTTAATGAAAGCTTAGGGCGGTCTCGGTGGTACGTTAGTGAAGTTATCTGGGGACACCTTAGCCACGTACATTGTGTTGGAGAGGCACCGAGAATTCATTCAGGAGTTCTCAAAGTTCGAGGACACAGTTGCCTTACACGTAGGCACGGTGGCAGCCGTGGACATGGCAGTGATTTGGAGAATGTTGTACTAGTCGGCTCTTGCTGTGATAATGCTTTGCAACAAATCTCCCCAAAACTCACTTACATAAAGAAGAATCTAGTTTTCTCGGACCTGTGGGCTAGCTGCAGCGGCTCTCTTGTAGACCTCTCGATGGCGGGTGTTGCTCCATGCCGTGGGTCAGTTTGAGGTCTGTCCCGCACACCTTACCGTGGAGCCCAACTGTGAGGCTGCAGGTCCCTGTCCTCTCGCAGAGTTCACTGAAACGTAAGAGGTGAGCCCAACCACACAAGGCCACGTAAGGCCTCTGCGACTCATTGAAGGCCATCGTGTCTTCCCTTGGCCTCCTGGGAACCCCCTGGCCCCAGGATGCAGCTTCGGTAGCCCAGGGCAACCGGCGGAGGGGGGCGGGCGGGGCTGCAGGAGGGTGGAACGCGGAGGTCACAGAGGGTGTGGGTGTGGCCACCTCTGCTGTGACTGAACCAAGGGCGTGGGTGGGGGGCTGGGGGTCCAGGGCAGGGCCCTCAGAGCCCGGTAGGCCCAGGGGGGCGGCGCAAGCACCTAGGCCCAGGCCGAAGAGCGCCTTCTTGGTCTGCGCGGCAGGCCGGCCTCTCGCCTTGCCACTCAGGCCGCCCTCCCTCTTGAAGTGTGTGTGGCACGCGTCCGCGGAGTACACCTCGCTGCACAGGTAGCCGTGGGACTGGGCGTCGTAGCTTCCTGCGAGGCGGCCGGAGGTCCCGCAGGCGGGTGGGTCCCTGGGACAGACGCGCGGAGCGGCTCCTGCCCGGCCCCCCTGAGAACCGTCGCCGTTCCGTAAGGCGGGGCGCCTGCTTCAGAATGTAAATCACGTGTCCGCTCTATGGATACGCTGTTTAGTTTACCAGGCAAGACTTTCTTGGTGAAAGAAGCAGCGTTGGCTTGCATCGTCGAGCAGGCTTGTCATCTGGCTGTGCACTGGTACTCTCTCTCTGGGTGTGCTAGTCCGCAGGGCAGGGCATCCCCTGGGCAGGGTGGAGCGTGATCTCTGCGGCCTCGTCTTGCAGCTCCTTCCTTTCATTCTCAATCATCCTGCCCACAGTGGCCTCCTCTCAGGCCTGCATACTTACAACGGCGCATTGCCCGTGCTGCCCCTCTGCAGGAAGTGTCCCTCTGTTTAGTTTGCAGCTGACTGATGCCGCCTCACCCTTCTCATCTCTTCTCAGGTGTCACTTGGTCAAGAAAGCGTCCCCTTACCTACTCAACTCATCTCGTCTCCCTACCGTAGCTCACGTGACACCACGCACCTCTCGCTTATGGCCGTCATCGCCTTTCGCATCCAGTTTCAGGTAGGTAAGTTTACCCCGTGGTCCGTGAGGAAGAAGAGATCACGCCTGTTTTGCTTACTCTTGATTCCCAGCGACTAGCCCGGTTACTGATAACCTCTGTTAGAGGGAGAAAGGAATGCACCCAATCCCTGGTGAAGCCCCGACCGTTTTCCTTTCTAGTGTCCCTCGTACTCCTCCCTGCCGTCTGTGTCGCCCTTACTCCGCGTCTACCGTTTATGAGTTTACACCTGGGTTACGGTGACTGCTTCGGAGAATCGCATGCCTTTCTACCTCCCTCGCTGCGACCTCTCCTACACCTCCCAGGGCTCTTGGGTTATGCCCTTGCCCTCTTCCGAGCCGTCCTTGGCACCCGCTGTCAACCCCGTACGGCCAAGCTCCTAAGACTGACACTCCAGGCCCTCCGTAATTTGGCTTCAGTTTCACTTTCTAGACGTTTCAAGAAAGAACGGGGTCTAAATATCTGGGCACCTCTGCTCCGTTTCATATCTACCCACGAGGTTAATTTTTTTGTTTCTTCCAGTCCACCTATTTTGCACCTCCGTCTCTGCGAAGACTTCACTGAGAATCCAAGCGATTTCTGGATCCCTTCTCTCCCCTGAAGCTGTAAACAGTTTAACAAGACAGGTGCGGAACTGCCGTAAGGTAATCTACATCTTGTCTCCCTCTCTGGTATCTAACCTCCCTGCGAATGGGGGTACGTCTCCGTGTTCTGTGCGGTTTTCAGCACAGTACTCTCTACACGTAGTGGATATTTGATTTGGTAAGTGACCGAATAAGTGAATGAGTCACCAAGATAAGGGTATTGTCTCATTCTTTCTCGCTTTTTCCACTTCCAAGTTTCTTTAGTTAGTTTCCTCAGACAAAAGGTTTCTTTGTAGCTACACAGTGGCCAGGTCCAGAGAATGTTGCAGATAGCTGCTGAAAACATCCCTCCTCCACTTGAGAATGGCTTGCTCTCCCTCTCAAGCGGAGAGAGCTGGGATTCGATATTTAATTAAGCGCCTCTGTTCACTTGGCATTTAGAGGCACTAGGGGGCGTTAGTGCTCTACACCCGGTGAAATGCCTGTTTCGTTTGTGATTTTCCTTTGTGAAAAACAACTATGCACAGAGTGTTTTGTGCCAATTTTCCATCCTTTTAGATTGACGGAAAGCATTTTACCTACGTAGAAACAGAAAACGAATAGAAAGAGCGTCGCATTGCGTTTAATGAAAGCTTAGGGCGGTCTCGGTGGTACGTTAGTGAAGTTATCTGGGGACACCTTAGCCACGTACATTGTGTTGGAGAGGCACCGAGAATTCATTCAGGAGTTCTCAAAGTTCGAGGACACAGTTGCCTTACACGTAGGCACGGTGGCAGCCGTGGACATGGCAGTGATTTGGAGAATGTTGTACTAGTCGGCTCTCGCTGTGATAATGCTTTGCAACAAATCTCCCCAAAACTCACTTACATAAAGAAGAATCTAGTTTTCTCGGACCTGTGGGCTAGCTGCAGCGGCTCTCTTGTAGACCTCTCGATGGCGGGTGTTGCTCCATGCCGTGGGTCAGTTTGAGGTCTGTCCCGCACACCTTACCGTGGAGCCCAACTGTGAGGCTGCAGGTCCCTGTCCTCTCGCAGAGTTCACTGAAACGTAAGAGGTGAGCCCAACCACACAAGGCCACGTAAGGCCTCTGCGACTCATTGAAGGCCATCGTGTCTTCCCTTGGCCTCCTGGGAACCCCCTGGCCCCAGGATGCAGCTTCGGTAGCCCAGGGCAACCGGCGGAGGGGGGCGGGCGGGGCTGCAGGAGGGTGGAACGCTGAGGTCACAGAGGGTGTGGGTGTGGCCACCTCTGCTGTGACTGAACCAAGGGCGTGGGTGGGGGGCTGGGGGTCCAGGGCAGGGCCCTCAGAGCCCGGTAGGCCCAGGGGGGCGGCGCAAGCACCTAGGCCCAGGCCGAAGAGCGCCTTCTTGGTCTGCGCGGCAGGCCGGCCTCTCGCCTTGCCACTCAGGCCGCCCTCCCTCTTGAAGTGTGTGTGGCACGCGTCCGCGGAGTACACCTCGCTGCACAGGTAGCCGTGGGACTGGGCGTCGTAGCTTCCTGCGAGGCGGCCGGAGGTCCCGCAGGCGGGTGGGTCCCTGGGACAGACGCGCGGAGCGGCTCCTGCCCGGCCCCCCTGAGAACCGTCGCCGTTCCGTAAGGCGGGGCGCCTGCTTCAGAATGTAAATCACGTGTCCGCTCTATGGATACGCTGTTTAGTTTACCAGGCAAGACTTTCTTGGTGAAAGAAGCAGCGTTGGCTTGCATCGTCGAGCAGGCTTGTCATCTGGCTGTGCACTGGTACTCTCTCTCTGGGTGTGCTAGTCCGCAGGGCAGGGCATCCCCTGGGCAGGGTGGAGCGTGATCTCTGCGGCCTCGTCTTGCAGCTCCTTCCTTTCATTCTCAATCATCCTGCCCACAGTGGCCTCCTCTCAGGCCTGCATACTTACAACGGCGCATTGCCCGTGCTGCCCCTCTGCAGGAAGTGTCCCTCTGTTTAGTTTGCAGCTGACTGATGCCGCCTCACCCTTCTCATCTCTTCTCAGGTGTCACTTGGTCAAGAAAGCGTCCCCTTACCTACTCAACTCATCTCGTCTCCCTACCGTAGCTCACGTGACACCACGCACCTCTCGCTTATGGCCGTCATCGCCTTTCGCATCCAGTTTCAGGTAGGTAAGTTTACCCCGTGGCCCGTGAGGAAGAAGAGATCACGCCTGTTTTGCTTACTCTTGATTCCCAGCGACTAGCCCGGTTACTGATAACCTCTGTTAGAGGGAGAAAGGAATGCACCCAATCCCTGGTGAAGCCCCGACCGTTTTCCTTTCTAGTGTCCCTCGTACTCCTCCCTGCCGTCTGTGTCGCCCTTACTCCGCGTCTACCGTTTATGAGTTTACACCTGGGTTACGGTGACTGCTTCGGAGAATCGCATGCCTTTCTACCTCCCTCGCTGCGACCTCTCCTACACCTCCTAGGGCTCTTGGGTTATGCCCTTGCCCTCTTCCGAGCCGTCCGTGGCACCCGCTGTCAACCCCGTACGGCCAAGCTCCTAAGACTGACACTCCAGGCCCTCCGTAATTTGGCTTCAGTTTCACTTTCTAGACGTTTCAAGAAAGAACGGGGTCTAAATATCTGTGCACCTCTGCTCCGTTTCATATCTACCCACGAGGTTAATTTTTTTGTTTCTTCCAGTCCACCTATTTTGCACCTCCGTCTCTGCGAAGACTTCACTGAGAATCCAAGCGATTTCTGGATCCCTTCTCTCCCCTGAAGCTGTAAACAGTTTAACAAGACAGGTGCGGAACTGCCGTAAGGTAATCTACATCTTGTCTCCCTCTCTGGTATCTAACCTCCCTGCGAATGGGGGTACGTCTCCGTGTTCTGTGCGGTTTTCAGCACAGTACTCTCTACACGTAGTGGATATTTGATTTGGTAAGTGACCGAATAAGTGAATGAGTCACCAAGATAAGGGTATTGTCTCATTCTTTCTCGCTTTTTCCACTTCCAAGTTTCTTTAGTTAGTTTCCTCAGACAAAAGGTTTCTTTGTAGCTACACAGTGGCCAGGTCCAGAGAATGTTGCAGATAGCTGCTGAAAACATCCCTCCTCCACTTGAGAATGGCTTGCTCTCCCTCTCAAGCGGAGAGAGCTGGGATTCGATATTTAATTAAGCGCCTCTGTTCACTTGGCATTTAGAGGCACTAGGGGGCGTTAGTGCTCTACACCCGGTGAAATGCCTGTTTCGTTTGTGATTTTCCTTTGTGAAAAACAACTATGCACAGAGTGTTTTGTGCCAATTTTCCATCCTTTTAGATTGACGGAAAGCATTTTACCTACGTAGAAACAGAAAACGAATAGAAAGAGCGTCGCATTGCGCTTACTGAAAGCTTAGGGCGGTCTCGGTGGTACGTTAGTGAAGTTATCTGGGGACACCTTAGCCACGTACATTGTGTTGGAGAGGCACCGAGAATTCATTCAGGAGTTCTCAAAGTTCGAGGACACAGTTGCCTTACACGTAGGCACGGTGGCAGCCGTGGACATGGCAGTGATTTGGAGAATGTTGTACTAGTCGGCTCTTGCTGTGATAATGCTTTGCAACAAATCTCCCCAAAACTCACTTACATAAAGAAGAATCTAGTTTTCTCGGACCTGTGGGCTAGCTGCAGCGGCTCTCTTGTAGACCTCTCGATGGCGGGTGTTGCTCCATGCCGTGGGTCAGTTTGAGGTCTGTCCCGCACACCTTACCGTGGAGCCCAACTGTGAGGCTGCAGGTCCCTGTCCTCTCGCAGAGTTCACTGAAACGTAAGAGGTGAGCCCAACCACACAAGGCCACGTAAGGCCTCTGCGACTCATTGAAGGCCATCGTGTCTTCCCTTGGCCTCCTGGGAACCCCCTGGCCCCAGGATGCAGCTTCGGTAGCCCAGGGCAACCGGCGGAGGGGGGCGGGCGGGGCTGCAGGAGGGTGGAACGCGGAGGTCACAGAGGGTGTGGGTGTGGCCACCTCTGCTGTGACTGAACCAAGGGCGTGGGTGGGGGGCTGGGGGTCCAGGGCAGGGCCCTCAGAGCCCGGTAGGCCCAGGGGGGCGGCGCAAGCACCTAGGCCCAGGCCGAAGAGCGCCTTCTTGGTCTGCGCGGCAGGCCGGCCTCTCGCCTTGCCACTCAGGCCGCCCTCCCTCTTGAAGTGTGTGTGGCACGCGTCCGCGGAGTACACCTCGCTGCACAGGTAGCCGTGGGACTGGGCGTCGTAGCTTCCTGCGAGGCGGCCGGAGGTCCCGCAGGCGGGTGGGTCCCTGGGACAGACGCGCGGAGCGGCTCCTGCCCGGCCCCCCTGAGAACCGTCGCCGTTCCGTAAGGCGGGGCGCCTGCTTCAGAATGTAAATCACGTGTCCGCTCTATGGATACGCTGTTTAGTTTACCAGGCAAGACTTTCTTGGTGAAAGAAGCAGCGTTGGCTTGCATCCTCGAGCAGGCTTGTCATCTGGCTGTGCACTGGTACTCTCTCTCTGGGTGTGCTAGTCCGCAGGGCAGGGCATCCCCTGGGCAGGGTGGAGCGTGATCTCTGCGGCCTCGTCTTGCAGCTCCTTCCTTTCATTCTCAATCATCCTGCCCACAGTGGCCTCCTCTCAGGCCTGCATACTTACAACGGCGCATTGCCCGTGCTGCCCCTCTGCAGGAAGTGTCCCTCTGTTTAGTTTGCAGCTGACTGATGCCGCCTCACCCTTCTCATCTCTTCTCAGGTGTCACTTGGTCAAGAAAGCGTCCCCTTACCTACTCAACTCATCTCGTCTCCCTACCGTAGCTCACGTGACACCACGCACCTCTCGCTTATGGCCGTCATCGCCTTTCGCATCCAGTTTCAGGTAGGTAAGTTTACCCCGTGGTCCGTGAGGAAGAAGAGATCACGCCTGTTTTGCTTACTCTTGATTCCCAGCGACTAGCCCGGTTACTGATAACCTCTGTTAGAGGGAGAAAGGAATGCACCCAATCCCTGGTGAAGCCCCGACCGTTTTCCTTTCTAGTGTCCCTCGTACTCCTCCCTGCCGTCTGTGTCGCCCTTACTCCGCGTCTACCGTTTATGAGTTTACACCTGGGTTACGGTGACTGCTTCGGAGAATCGCATGCCTTTCTACCTCCCTCGCTGCGACCTCTCCTACACCTCCCAGGGCTCTTGGGTTATGCCCTTGCCCTCTTCCGAGCCGTCCGTGGCACCCGCTGTCCACCCCGTACGGCCAAGCTCCTAAGACTGACACTCCAGGCCCTCCGTAATTTGGCTTCAGTTTCACTTTCTAGACGTTTCAAGAAAGAACGGGGTCTAAATATCTGTGCACCTCTGCTCCGTTTCATATCTACCCACGAGGTTAATTTTTTTGTTTCTTCCAGTCCACCTATTTTGCACCTCCGTCTCTGCGAAGGCTTCACTGAGAATCCAAGCGATTTCTGAATCCCTTCTCTCCCCTGAAGCTGTAAACAGTTTAACAAGACAGGTGCGGAACTGCCGTAAGGTAATCTACATCTTGTCTCCCTCTCTGGTATCTAACCTCCCTGCGAATGGGGGTACGTCTCCGTGTTCTGTGCGGTTTTCAGCACAGTACTCTCTACACGTAGTGGATATTTGATTTGGTAAGTGACCGAATAAGTGAATGAGTCACCAAGATAAGGGTATTGTCTCATTCTTTCTCGCTTTTTCCACTTCCAAGTTTCTTTAGTTAGTTTCCTCAGACAAAAGGTTTCTTTGTAGCTACACAGTGGCCAGGTCCAGAGAATGTTGCAGATAGCTGCTGAAAACATCCCTCCTCCACTTGAGAATGGCTTGCTCTCCCTCTCAAGCGGAGAGAGCTGGGATTCGATATTTAATTAAGCGCCTCTGTTCACTTGGCATTTAGAGGCACTAGGGGGCGTTAGTGCTCTACACCCGGTGAAATGCCTGTTTCGTTTGTGATTTTCCTTTGTGAAAAACAACTATGCACAGAGTGTTTTGTGCCAATTTTCCATCCTTTTAGATTGACGGAAAGCATTTTACCTACGTAGAAACAGAAAACGAATAGAAAGAGCGTCGCATTGCGTTTAATGAAAGCTTAGGGCGGTCTCGGTGGTACGTTAGTGAAGTTATCTGGGGACACCTTAGCCACGTACATTGTGTTGGAGAGGCACCGAGAATTCATTCAGGAGTTCTCAAAGTTCGAGGACACAGTTGCCTTACACGTAGGCACGGTGGCAGCCGTGGACATGGCAGTGATTTGGAGAATGTTGTACTAGTCGGCTCTTGCTGTGATAATGCTTTGCAACAAATCTCCCCAAAACTCACTTACATAAAGAAGAATCTAGTTTTCTCGGACCTGTGGGCTAGCTGCAGCGGCTCTCTTGTAGACCTCTCGATGGCGGGTGTTGGTCCATGCCGTGGGTCAGTTTGAGGTCTGTCCCGCACACCTTACCGTGGAGCCCAACTGTGAGGCTGCAGGTCCCTGTCCTCTCGCAGAGTTCACTGAAACGTAAGAGGTGAGCCCAACCACACAAGGCCACGTAAGGCCTCTGCGACTCATTGAAGGCCATCGTGTCTTCCCTTGGCCTCCTGGGAACCCCCTGGCCCCAGGATGCAGCTTCGGTAGCCCAGGGCAACCGGCGGAGGGGGGCGGGCGGGGCTGCAGGAGGGTGGAACGCGGAGGTCACAGAGGGTGTGGGTGTGGCCACCTCTGCTGTGACTGAACCAAGGGCGTGGGTGGGGGGCTGGGGGTCCAGGGCAGGGCCCTCAGAGCCCGGTAGGCCCAGGGGGGCGGCGCAAGCACCTAGGCCCAGGCCGAAGAGTGCCTTCTTGGTCTGCGCGGCAGGCCGGCCTCTCGCCTTGCCACTCAGGCCGCCCTCCCTCTTGAAGTGTGTGTGGCACGCGTCCGCGGAGTACACCTCGCTGCACAGGTAGCCGTGGGACTGGGCGTCGTAGCTTCCTGCGAGGCGGCCGGAGGTCCCGCAGGCGGGTGGGTCCCTGGGACAGACGCGCGGAGCGGCTCCTGCCCGGGCCCCCTGAGAACCGTCGCCGTTCCGTAAGGCGGGGCGCCTGCTTCAGAATGTAAATCACGTGTCCGCTCTATGGATACGCTGTTTAGTTTACCAGGCAAGACTTTCTTGGTGAAAGAAGCAGCGTTGGCTTGCATCCTCGAGCAGGCTTGTCATCTGGCTGTGCACTGGTACTCTCTCTCTGGGTGTGCTAGTCCGCAGGGCAGGGCATCCCCTGGGCAGGGTGGAGCGTGATCTCTGCGGCCTCGTCTTGCAGCTCCTTCCTTTCATTCTCAATCATCCTGCCCACAGTGGCCTCCTCTCAGGCCTGCATACTTACAACGGCGCATTGCCCGTGCTGCCCCTCTGCAGGAAGTGTCCCTCTGTTTAGTTTGCAGCTGACTGATGCCGCCTCACCCTTCTCATCTCTTCTCAGGTGTCACTTGGTCAAGAAAGCGTCCCCTTACCTACTCAACTCATCTCGTCTCCCTACCGTAGCTCACGTGACACCACGCACCTCTCGCTTATGGCCGTCATCGCCTTTCGCATCCAGTTTCAGGTAGGTAAGTTTACCCCGTGGTCCGTGAGGAAGAAGAGATCACGCCTGTTTTGCTTACTCTTGATTCCCAGCGACTAGCCCGGTTACTGATAACCTCTGTTAGAGGGAGAAAGGAATGCACCCAATCCCTGGTGAAGCCCCGACCGTTTTCCTTTCTAGTGTCCCTCGTACTCCTCCCTGCCGTCTGTGTCGCCCTTACTCCGCGTCTACCGTTTATGAGTTTACACCTGGGTTACGGTGACTGCTTCGGAGAATCGCATGCCTTTCTACCTCCCTCGCTGCGACCTCTCCTACACCTCCCAGGGCTCTTGGGTTATGCCCTTGCCCTCTTCCGAGCCGTCCGTGGCACCCGCTGTCAACCCCGTACGGCCAAGCTCCTAAGACTGACACTCCAGGCCCTCCGTAATTTGGCTTCAGTTTCACTTTCTAGACGTTTCAAGAAAGAACGGGGTCTAAATATCTGGGAACCTCTGCTCCGTTTCATATCTACCCACGAGGTTAATTTTTTTGTTTCTTCCAGTCCACCTATTTTGCACCTCCGTCTCTGCGAAGACTTCACTGAGAATCCAAGCGATTTCTGGATCCCTTCTCTCCCCTGAAGCTGTAAACAGTTTAACAAGACAGGTGCGGAACTGCCGTAAGGTAATCTACATCTTGTCTCCCTCTCTGGTATCTAACCTCCCTGCGAATGGGGGTACGTCTCCGTGTTCTGTGCGGTTTTCAGCACAGTACTCTCTACACGTAGTGGATATTTGATTTGGTAAGTGACCGAATAAGTGAATGAGTCACCAAGATAAGGGTATTGTCTCATTCTTTCTCGCTTTTTCCACTTCCAAGTTTCTTTAGTTAGTTTCCTCAGACAAAAGGTTTCTTTGTAGCTACACAGTGGCCAGGTCCAGAGAATGTTGCAGATAGCTGCTGAAAACATCCCTCCTCCACTTGAGAATGGCTTGCTCTCCCTCTCAAGCGGAGAGAGCTGGGATTCGATATTTAATTAAGCGCCTCTGTTCACTTGGCATTTAGAGGCACTAGGGGGCGTTAGTGCTCTACACCCGGTGAAATGCCTGTTTCGTTTGTGATTTTCCTTTGTGAAAAACAACTATGCACAGAGTGTTTTGTGCCAATTTTCCATCCTTTTAGATTGACGGAAAGCATTTTACCTACGTAGAAACAGAAAACGAATAGAAAGAGCGTCGCATTGCGTTTAATGAAAGCTTAGGGCGGTCTCGGTGGTACGTTAGTGAAGTTATCTGGGGACACCTTAGCCACGTACATTGTGTTGGAGAGGCACCGAGAATTCATTCAGGAGTTCTCAAAGTTCGAGGACACAGTTGCCTTACACGTAGGCACGGTGGCAGCCGTGGACATGGCAGTGATTTGGAGAATGTTGTACTAGTCGGCTCTCGCTGTGATAATGCTTTGCAACAAATCTCCCCAAAACTCACTTACATAAAGAAGAATCTAGTTTTCTCGGACCTGTGGGCTAGCTGCAGCGGCTCTCTTGTAGACCTCTCGATGGCGGGTGTTGCTCCATGCCGTGGGTCAGTTTGAGGTCTGTCCCGCACACCTTACCGTGGAGCCCAACTGTGAGGCTGCAGGTCCCTGTCCTCTCGCAGAGTTCACTGAAACGTAAGAGGTGAGCCCAACCACACAAGGCCACGTAAGGCCTCTGCGACTCATTGAAGGCCATCGTGTCTTCCCTTGGCCTCCTGGGAACCCCCTGGCCCCAGGATGCAGCTTCGGTAGCCCAGGGCAACCGGCGGAGGGGGGCGGGCGGGGCTGCAGGAGGGTGGAACGCTGAGGTCACAGAGGGTGTGGGTGTGGCCACCTCTGCTGTGACTGAACCAAGGGCGTGGGTGGGGGGCTGGGGGTCCAGGGCAGGGCCCTCAGAGCCCGGTAGGCCCAGGGGGGCGGCGCAAGCACCTAGGCCCAGGCCGAAGAGCGCCTTCTTGGTCTGCGCGGCAGGCCGGCCTCTCGCCTTGCCACTCAGGCCGCCCTCCCTCTTGAAGTGTGTGTGGCACGCGTCCGCGGAGTACACCTCGCTGCACAGGTAGCCGTGGGACTGGGCGTCGTAGCTTCCTGCGAGGCGGCCGGAGGTCCCGCAGGCGGGTGGGTCCCTGGGACAGACGCGCGGAGCGGCTCCTGCCCGGCCCCCCTGAGAACCGTCGCCGTTCCGTAAGGCGGGGCGCCTGCTTCAGAATGTAAATCACGTGTCCGCTCTATGGATACGCTGTTTAGTTTACCAGGCAAGACTTTCTTGGTGAAAGAAGCAGCGTTGGCTTGCATCGTCGAGCAGGCTTCTCATCTGGCTGTGCACTGGTACTCTCTCTCTGGGTGTGCTAGTCCGCAGGGCAGGGCATCCCCTGGGCAGGGTGGAGCGTGATCTCTGCGGCCTCGTCTTGCAGCTCCTTCCTTTCATTCTCAATCATCCTGCCCACAGTGGCCTCCTCTCAGGCCTGCATACTTACAACGGCGCATTGCCCGTGCTGCCCCTCTGCAGGAAGTGTCCCTCTGTTTAGTTTGCAGCTGACTGATGCCGCCTCACCCTTCTCATCTCTTCTCAGGTGTCACTTGGTCAAGAAAGCGTCCCCTTACCTACTCAACTCATCTCGTCTCCCTACCGTAGCTCACGTGACACCACGCACCTCTCGCTTATGGCCGTCATCGCCTTTCGCATCCAGTTTCAGGTAGGTAAGTTTACCCCGTGGTCCGTGAGGAAGAAGAGATCACGCCTGTTTTGCTTACTCTTGATTCCCAGCGACTAGCCCGGTTACTGATAACCTCTGTTAGAGGGAGAAAGGAATGCACCCAATCCCTGGTGAAGCCCCGACCGTTTTCCTTTCTAGTGTCCCTCGTACTCCTCCCTGCCGTCTGTGTCGCCCTTACTCCGCGTCTACCGTTTATGAGTTTACACCTGGGTTACGGTGACTGCTTCGGAGAATCGCATGCCTTTCTACCTCCCTCGCTGCGACCTCTCCTACACCTCCCAGGGCTCTTGGGTTATGCCCTTGCCCTCTTCCGAGCCGTCCTTGGCACCCGCTGTCAACCCCGTACGGCCAAGCTCCTAAGACTGACACTCCAGGCCCTCCGTAATTTGGCTTCAGTTTCACTTTCTAGACGTTTCAAGAAAGAACGGGGTCTAAATATCTGTGCACCTCTGCTCCGTTTCATATCTACCCACGAGGTTAATTTTTTTGTTTCTTCCAGTCCACCTATTTTGCACCTCCGTCTCTGCGAAGACTTCACTGAGAATCCAAGCGATTTCTGGATCCCTTCTCTCCCCTGAAGCTGTAAACAGTTTAACAAGACAGGTGCGGAACTGCCGTAAGGTAATCTACATCTTGTCTCCCTCTCTGGTATCTAACCTCCCTGCGAATGGGGGTACGTCTCCGTGTTCTGTGCGGTTTTCAGCACAGTACTCTCTACACGTAGTGGATATTTGATTTGGTAAGTGACCGAATAAGTGAATGAGTCACCAAGATAAGGGTATTGTCTCATTCTTTCTCGCTTTTTCCACTTCCAAGTTTCTTTAGTTAGTTTCCTCAGACAAAAGGTTTCTTTGTAGCTACACAGTGGCCAGGTCCAGAGAATGTTGCAGATAGCTGCTGAAAACATCCCTCCTCCACTTGAGAATGGCTTGCTCTCCCTCTCAAGCGGAGAGAGCTGGGATTCGATATTTAATTAAGCGCCTCTGTTCACTTGGCATTTAGAGGCACTAGGGGGCGTTAGTGCTCTACACCCGGTGAAATGCCTGTTTCGTTTGTGATTTTCCTTTGTGAAAAACAACTATGCACAGAGTGTTTTGTGCCAATTTTCCATCCTTTTAGATTGACGGAAAGCATTTTACCTACGTAGAAACAGAAAACGAATAGAAAGAGCGTCGCATTGCGTTTAATGAAAGCTTAGGGCGGTCTCGGTGGTACGTTAGTGAAGTTATCTGGGGACACCTTAGCCACGTACATTGTGTTGGAGAGGCACCGAGAATTCATTCAGGAGTTCTCAAAGTTCGAGGACACAGTTGCCTTACACGTAGGCACGGTGGCAGCCGTGGACATGGCAGTGATTTGGAGAATGTTGTACTAGTCGGCTCTCGCTGTGATAATGCTTTGCAACAAATCTCCCCAAAACTCACTTACATAAAGAAGAATCTAGTTTTCTCGGACCTGTGGGCTAGCTGCAGCGGCTCTCTTGTAGACCTCTCGATGGCGGGTGTTGCTCCATGCCGTGGGTCAGTTTGAGGTCTGTCCCGCACACCTTACCGTGGAGCCCAACTGTGAGGCTGCAGCTCCCTGTCCTCTCGCAGAGTTCACTGAAACGTAAGAGGTGAGCCCAACCACACAAGGCCACGTAAGGCCTCTGCGACTCATTGAAGGCCATCGTGTCTTCCCTTGGCCTCCTGGGAACCCCCTGGCCCCAGGATGCAGCTTCGGTAGCCCAGGGCAACCGGCGGAGGGGGGCGGGCGGGGCTGCAGGAGGGTGGAACGCTGAGGTCACAGAGGGTGTGGGTGTGGCCACCTCTGCTGTGACTGAACCAAGGGCGTGGGTGGGGGGCTGGGGGTCCAGGGCAGGGCCCTCAGAGCCCGGTAGGCCCAGGGGGGCGGCGCAAGCACCTAGGCCCAGGCCGAAGAGCGCCTTCTTGGTCTGCGCGGCAGGCCGGCCTCTCGCCTTGCCACTCAGGCCGCCCTCCCTCTTGAAGTGTGTGTGGCACGCGTCCGCGGAGTACACCTCGCTGCACAGGTAGCCGTGGGACTGGGCGTCGTAGCTTCCTGCGAGGCGGCCGGAGGTCCCGCAGGCGGGTGGGTCCCTGGGACAGACGCGCGGAGCGGCTCCTGCCCGGCCCCCCTGAGAACCGTCGCCGTTCCGTAAGGCGGGGCGCCTGCTTCAGAATGTAAATCACGTGTCCGCTCTATGGATACGCTGTTTAGTTTACCAGGCAAGACTTTCTTGGTGAAAGAAGCAGCGTTGGCTTGCATCCTCGAGCAGGCTTGTCATCTGGCTGTGCACTGGTACTCTCTCTCTGGGTGTGCTAGTCCGCAGGGCAGGGCATCCCCTGGGCAGGGTGGAGCGTGATCTCTGCGGCCTCGTCTTGCAGCTCCTTCCTTTCATTCTCAATCATCCTGCCCACAGTGGCCTCCTCTCAGGCCTGCATACTTACAACGGCGCATTGCCCGTGCTGCCCCTCTGCAGGAAGTGTCCCTCTGTTTAGTTTGCAGCTGACTGATGCCGCCTCACCCTTCTCATCTCTTCTCAGGTGTCACTTGGTCAAGAAAGCGTCCCCTTACCTACTCAACTCATCTCGTCTCCCTACCGTAGCTCACGTGACACCACGCACCTCTCGCTTATGGCCGTCATCGCCTTTCGCATCCAGTTTCAGGTAGGTAAGTTTACCCCGTGGCCCGTGAGGAAGAAGAGATCACGCCTGTTTTGCTTACTCTTGATTCCCAGCGACTAGCCCGGTTACTGATAACCTCTGTTAGAGGGAGAAAGGAATGCACCCAATCCCTGGTGAAGCCCCGACCGTTTTCCTTTCTAGTGTCCCTCGTACTCCTCCCTGCCGTCTGTGTCGCCCTTACTCCGCGTCTACCGTTTATGAGTTTACACCTGGGTTACGGTGACTGCTTCGGAGAATCGCATGCCTTTCTACCTCCCTCGCTGCGACCTCTCCTACACCTCCTAGGGCTCTTGGGTTATGCCCTTGCCCTCTTCCGAGCCGTCCGTGGCACCCGCTGTCAACCCCGTACGGCCAAGCTCCTAAGACTGACACTCCAGGCCCTCCGTAATTTGGCTTCAGTTTCACTTTCTAGACGTTTCAAGAAAGAACGGGGTCTAAATATCTGTGCACCTCTGCTCCGTTTCATATCTACCCACGAGGTTAATTTTTTTGTTTCTTCCAGTCCACCTATTTTGCACCTCCGTCTCTGCGAAGACTTCACTGAGAATCCAAGCGATTTCTGGATCCCTTCTCTCCCCTGAAGCTGTAAACAGTTTAACAAGACAGGTGCGGAACTGCCGTAAGGTAATCTACATCTTGTCTCCCTCTCTGGTATCTAACCTCCCTGCGAATGGGGGTACGTCTCCGTGTTCTGTGCGGTTTTCAGCACAGTACTCTCTACACGTAGTGGATATTTGATTTGGTAAGTGACCGAATAAGTGAATGAGTCACCAAGATAAGGGTATTGTCTCATTCTTTCTCGCTTTTTCCACTTCCAAGTTTCTTTAGTTAGTTTCCTCAGACAAAAGGTTTCTTTGTAGCTACACAGTGGCCAGGTCCAGAGAATGTTGCAGATAGCTGCTGAAAACATCCCTCCTCCACTTGAGAATGGCTTGCTCTCCCTCTCAAGCGGAGAGAGCTGGGATTCGATATTTAATTAAGCGCCTCTGTTCACTTGGCATTTAGAGGCACTAGGGGACGTTAGTGCTCTACACCCGGTGAAATGCCTGTTTCGTTTGTGATTTTCCTTTGTGAAAAACAACTATGCACAGAGTGTTTTGTGCCAATTTTCCATCCTTTTAGATTGACGGAAAGCATTTTACCTACGTAGAAACAGAAAACGAATAGAAAGAGCGTCGCATTGCGCTTACTGAAAGCTTAGGGCGGTCTCGGTGGTACGTTAGTGAAGTTATCTGGGGACACCTTAGCCACGTACATTGTGTTGGAGAGGCACCGAGAATTCATTCAGGAGTTCTCAAAGTTCGAGGACACAGTTGCCTTACACGTAGGCACGGTGGCAGCCGTGGACATGGCAGTGATTTGGAGAATGTTGTACTAGTCGGCTCTCGCTGTGATAATGCTTTGCAACAAATCTCCCCAAAACTCACTTACATAAAGAAGAATCTAGTTTTCTCGGACCTGTGGGCTAGCTGCAGCGGCTCTCTTGTAGACCTCTCGATGGCGGGTGTTGCTCCATGCCGTGGGTCAGTTTGAGGTCTGTCCCGCACACCTTACCGTGGAGCCCAACTGTGAGGCTGCAGGTCCCTGTCCTCTCGCAGAGTTCACTGAAACGTAAGAGGTGAGCCCAACCACACAAGGCCACGTAAGGCCTCTGCGACTCATTGAAGGCCATCGTGTCTTCCCTTGGCCTCCTGGGAACCCCCTGGCCCCAGGATGCAGCTTCGGTAGCCCAGGGCAACCGGCGGAGGGGGGCGGGCGGGGCTGCAGGAGGGTGGAACGCTGAGGTCACAGAGGGTGTGGGTGTGGCCACCTCTGCTGTGACTGAACCAAGGGCGTGGGTGGGGGGCTGGGGGTCCAGGGCAGGGCCCTCAGAGCCCGGTAGGCCCAGGGGGGCGGCGCAAGCACCTAGGCCCAGGCCGAAGAGCGCCTTCTTGGTCTGCGCGGCAGGCCGGCCTCTCGCCTTGCCACTCAGGCCGCCCTCCCTCTTGAAGTGTGTGTGGCACGCGTCCGCGGAGTACACCTCGCTGCACAGGTAGCCGTGGGACTGGGCGTCGTAGCTTCCTGCGAGGCGGCCGGAGGTCCCGCAGGCGGGTGGGTCCCTGGGACAGACGCGCGGAGCGGCTCCTGCCCGGCCCCCCTGAGAACCGTCGCCGTTCCGTAAGGCGGGGCGCCTGCTTCAGAATGTAAATCACGTGTCCGCTCTATGGATACGCTGTTTAGTTTACCAGGCAAGACTTTCTTGGTGAAAGAAGCAGCGTTGGCTTGCATCCTCGAGCAGGCTTGTCATCTGGCTGTGCACTGGTACTCTCTCTCTGGGTGTGCTAGTCCGCAGGGCAGGGCATCCCCTGGGCAGGGTGGAGCGTGATCTCTGCGGCCTCGTCTTGCAGCTCCTTCCTTTCATTCTCAATCATCCTGCCCACAGTGGCCTCCTCTCAGGCCTGCATACTTACAACGGCGCATTGCCCGTGCTGCCCCTCTGCAGGAAGTGTCCCTCTGTTTAGTTTGCAGCTGACTGATGCCGCCTCACCCTTCTCATGTCTTCTCAGGTGTCACTTGGTCAAGAAAGCGTCCCCTTACCTACTCAACTCATCTCGTCTCCCTACCGTAGCTCACGTGACACCACGCACCTCTCGCTTATGGCCGTCATCGCCTTTCGCATCCAGTTTCAGGTAGGTAAGTTTACCCCGTG
Source organism: Leucopleurus acutus (assembly GCF_964270905.1). NCBI lineage: Eukaryota > Metazoa > Chordata > Mammalia > Artiodactyla > Delphinidae > Leucopleurus > Leucopleurus acutus. The sequence goes on from NC_139143.1 coordinate 38,262,737, forward strand.
GTCCGTGAGGAAGAAGAGATCACGCCTGTTTTGCTTACTCTTGATTCCCAGCGACTAGCCCGGTTACTGATAACCTCTGTTAGAGGGAGAAAGGAATGCACCCAATCCCTGGTGAAGCCCCGACCGTTTTCCTTTCTAGTGTCCCTCGTACTCCTCCCTGCCGTCTGTGTCGCCCTTACTCCGCGTCTACCGTTTATGAGTTTACACCTGGGTTACGGTGACTGCTTCGGAGAATCGCATGCCTTTCTACCTCCCTCGCTGCGACCTCTCCTACACCTCCCAGGGCTCTTGGGTTATGCCCTTGCCCTCTTCCGAGCCGTCCGTGGCACCCGCTGTCAACCCCGTACGGCCAAGCTCCTAAGACTGACACTCCAGGCCCTCCGTAATTTGGCTTCAGTTTCACTTTCTAGACGTTTCAAGAAAGAACGGGGTCTAAATATCTGTGCACCTCTGCTCCGTTTCATATCTACCCACGAGGTTAATTTTTTTGTTTCTTCCAGTCCACCTATTTTGCACCTCCGTCTCTGCGAAGACTTCACTGAGAATCCAAGCGATTTCTGGATCCCTTCTCTCCCCTGAAGCTGTAAACAGTTTAACAAGACAGGTGCGGAACTGCTGTAAGGTAATCTACATCTTGTCTCCCTCTCTGGTATCTAACCTCCCTGCGAATGGGGGTACGTCTCCGTGTCCTGTGCGGTTTTCAGCACAGTACTCTCTACACGTAGTGGATATTTGATTTGGTAAGTGACCGAATAAGTGAATGAGTCACCAAGATAAGGGTATTGTCTCATTCTTTCTCGCTTTTTCCACTTCCAAGTTTCTTTAGTTAGTTTCCTCAGACAAAAGGTTTCTTTGTAGCTACACAGTGGCCAGGTCCAGAGAATGTTGCAGATAGCTGCTGAAAACATCCCTCCTCCACTTGAGAATGGCTTGCTCTCCCTCTCAAGCGGAGAGAGCTGGGATTCGATATTTAATTAAGCGCCTCTGTTCACTTGGCATTTAGAGGCACTAGGGGGCGTTAGTGCTCTACACCCGGTGAAATGCCTGTTTCGTTTGTGATTTTCCTTTGTGAAAAACAACTATGCACAGAGTGTTTTGTGCCAATTTTCCATCCTTTTAGATTGACGGAAAGCATTTTACCTACGTAGAAACAGAAAACGAATAGAAAGAGCGTCGCATTGCGTTTAATGAAAGCTTAGGGCGGTCTCGGTGGTACGTTAGTGAAGTTATCTGGGGACACCTTAGCCACGTACATTGTGTTGGAGAGGCACCGAGAATTCATTCAGGAGTTCTCAAAGTTCGAGGACACGGTTGCCTTACACGTAGGCACGGTGGCAGCCGTGGACATGGCAGTGATTTGGAGAATGTTGTACTAGTCGGCTCTCGCTGTGATAATGCTTTGCAACAAATCTCCCCAAAACTCACTTACATAAAGAAGAATCTAGTTTTCTCGGACCTGTGGGCTAGCTGCAGCGGCTCTCTTGTAGACCTCTCGATGGCGGGTGTTGTTCCATGCCGTGGGTCAGTTTGAGGTCTGTCCCGCACACCTTACCGTGGAGCCCAACTGTGAGGCTGCAGGTCCCTGTCCTCTCGCAGAGTTCACTGAAACGTAAGAGGTGAGCCCAACCACACAAGGCCACGTAAGGCCTCTGCGACTCATTGAAGGCCATCGTGTCTTCCCTTGGCCTCCTGGGAACCCCCTGGCCCCAGGATGCAGCTTCGGTAGCCCAGGGCAACCGGCGGAGGGGGGCGGGCGGGGCTGCAGGAGGGTGGAACGCGGAGGTCACAGAGGGTGTGGGTGTGGCCACCTCTGCTGTGACTGAACCAAGGGCGTGGGTGGGGGGCTGGGGGTCCAGGGCAGGGCCCTCAGAGCCCGGTAGGCCCAGGGGGGTGGCGCAAGCACCTAGGCCCAGGCCGAAGAGCGCCTTCTTGGTCTGCGTGGCACGCCGGCCTCTCGCCTTGCCACTCAGGCCGCCCTGCCACTTGAAGTGTGTGTGGCACGCGTCCGCGGAGTACACCTCGCTGCACAGGTAGCCGTGGGACTGGGCGTCGTAGCTTCCTGCGAGGCGGCCGGAGGTCCCGCAGGCGGGTGGGTCCCTGGGACAGACGTGCGGAGCGGCTCCATCCCGGCCCCACTGAGAACCGTCGCCGTTCCGTAAGGCGGGGCGCCTGCTGCAGAATGTAAATCACGTGTCCGTTCTATGGATACGCTGTTTAGTTTACCAGGCAAGACTTTCTTGGTGAAAGAAGCAGCGTTGGCTTGCATCGTCGAGCAGGCTTGTCATCTGGCTGTGCACTGGTACTCTCTCTCTGGGTGTGCTAGTCCGCAGGGCAGGGCATCCCCTGGGCAGGGCGGAGCGTGATCTCTGTGGCCTCGTCTTGCAGCTCCTTCCTTTCATTCTCAATCATCCTGCCCACAGTGGCCTCCTCTCAGGCCTGCATACTTACAACGGCGCATTGCCCGTGCTGCCGCTCTGCAGGAAGTGTCCCTCTCTTTAGTTTGCAGCTGACTGATGCCGCCTCACCCTTCTCATCTCTTCTCAGGTGTCACTTGGTCAAGAAAGTGTCCCCTTACCTACTCAACTCATCTCGTCTCCCTACCATAGCTCACGTGACACCACGCACCTCTTGCTTATGGCCGTCATCGCCTTTCGCATCCAGTTTCAGGTAGGTAAGTTTACCCCGTGGTCCGTGAGGAAGAAGAGATCACGCCTGTTTTGCTTACTCTTGATTCCCAGCGACTAGCCCGGTTACTGATAACCTCTGTTAGAGGGAGAAAGGAATGCACCCAATCCCTGGTGAAGCCCCGACCGTTTTCCTTTCTAGTGTCCCTCGTACTCCTCCCTGCCGTCTGTGTCGCCCTTACTCCGCGTCTACCGTTTATGAGTTTACACCTGGGTTACGGTGACTGCTTCGGAGAATCGCATGCCTTTCTACCTCCCTCGCTGCGACCTCTCCTACACCTCCCAGGGCTCTTGGGTTATGCCCTTGCCCTCTTCCGAGCCGTCCGTGGCACCCGCTGTCAACCCCGTACGGCCAGGCTCCTAAGACTGACACTCCAGGCCCTCCGTAATTTGGCTTCAGTTTCACTTTCTAGACGTTTCAAGAAAGAACGGGGTCTAAATATCTGTGCACCTCTGCTCCGTTTCATATCTAACCACGAGGTTAATTTTTTTGTTTCTTCCAGTCCACCTATTTTGCACCTCCGTCTCTGCGAAGACTTCACTGAGAATCCAAGCGATTTCTGGATCCCTTCTCTCCCCTGAAGCTGTAAACAGTTTAACAAGACAGGTGCGGAACTGCCGTAAGGTAATCTACATCTTGTCTCCCTCTCTGGTATCTAACCTCCCTGCGAATGGGGGTACGTCTCCGTGTTCTGTGCGGTTTTCAGCACAGTATTCTCTACACGTAGTGGATATTTGATTTGGTAAGTGACCGAATAAGTGAATGAGTCACCAAGATAAGGGTATTGTCTCATTCTTTCTCGCTTTTTCCACTTCCAAGTTTCTTTAGTTAGTTTCCTCAGACAAAAGGTTTCTTTGTAGCTACACAGTGGCCAGGTCCAGAGAATGTTGCAGATAGCTGCTGAAAACATCCCTCCTCCACTTGAGAATGGCTTGCTCTCCCTCTCAAGCGGAGAGAGCTGGGATTCGATATTTAATTAAGCGCCTCTGTTCACTTGGCATTTAGAGGCACTAGGGGGCGTTAGTGCTCTACACCCGGTGAAATGCCTGTTTCGTTTGTGATTTTCCTTTGTGAAAAACAACTATGCACAGAGTGTTTTGTGCCAATTTTCCATCCTTTTAGATTGACGGAAAGCATTTTACCTACGTAGAAACAGAAAACGAATAGAAAGAGCGTTGCATTGCGTTTAATGAAAGCTTAGGGCGGTCTCGGTGGTACGTTAGTGAAGTTATCTGGGGACACCTTAGCCACGTACATTGTGTTGGAGAGGCACCGAGAATTCATTCAGGAGTTCTCAAAGTTCGAGGACACAGTTGCCTTACACGTAGGCACGGTGGCAGCCGTGGACATGGCAGTGATTTGGAGAATGTTGTACTCGTCGGCTCTTGCTGTGATAATGCTTTGCAACAAATCTCCCCAAAACTCACTTACATAAAGAAGAATCTAGTTTTCTCGGACCTGTGGGCTAGCTGCAGCGGCTCTCTTGTAGACCTCTCGATGGCGGGTGTTGCTCCATGCCGTGGGTCAGTTTGAGGTCTGTCCCGCACACCTTACCGTGGAGCCCAACTGTGAGGCTGCAGGTCCCTGTCCTCTAGCAGAGTTCACTGAAACGTAAGAGGTGAGCCCAACCACACAAGGCCACGTAAGGCCTCTGCGACTCATTGAAGGCCATCGTGTCTTCCCTTGGCCTCCTGGGAACCCCCTGGCCCCAGGATGCAGCTTCGGTAGCCCAGGGCAACCGGCGGAGGGGGGCGGGCGGGGCTGCAGGAGGGTGGAACGCTGAGGTCACAGAGGGTGTGGGTGTGGCCACCTCTGCTGTGACTGAACCAAGGGCGTGGGTGGGGGGCTGGGGGTCCAGGGCAGGGCCCTCAGAGCCCGGTAGGCCCAGGGGGGCGGCGCAAGCACCTAGGCCCAGGCCGAAGAGCGCCTTCTTGGTCTGCGCGGCAGGCCGGCCTCTCGCCTTGCCACTCAGGCCGCCCTGCCACTTGAAGTGTGTGTGGCACGCGTCCGCGGAGTACACCTCGCTGCACAGGTAGCCGTGGGACTGGTCGTCGTAGCTTCCTGCGAGGCGGCCGGAGGTCCCGCAGGCGGGTGGGTCCCTGGGACAGACGTGCGGAGCGGCTCCTGCCCGGCCCCCCTGAGAACCGTTGCCATTCCGTAAGGCGGGGCGCCTGCTTCAGAATGTAAATCACGTGTCCGCTCTATGGATACGCTGTTTAGTTTACCAGGCAAGACTTTCTTGGTGAAAGAAGCAGCGTTGGCTTGCATCGTCGAGCAGGCTTGTCATCTGGCTGTGCACTGGTACTCTCTCTCTGGGTGTGCTAGTCCGCAGGGCAGGGCATCCCCTGGGCAGGGTGGAGCGTGATCTCTGCGGCCTCGTCTTGCAGCTCCTTCCTTTCATTCTCAATCATCCTGCCCACAGTGGCCTCCTCTCAGGCCTGCATACTTACAACGGCGCATTGCCCGTGCTGCCCCTCTGCAGGAAGTGTCCCTCTGTTTAGTTTGCAGCTGACTGATGCCGCCTCACCCTTCTCATCTCTTCTCAGGTGTCACTTGGTCAAGAAAGCGTCCCCTTACCTACTCAACTCATCTCGTCTCCCTACCGTAGCTCACGTGACACCACGCACCTCTCGCTTATGGCCGTCATCGCCTTTCGCATCCAGTTTCAGGTAGGTAAGTTTACCCCGTGGTCCGTGAGGAAGAAGAGATCACGCCTGTTTTGCTTACTCTTGATTCCCAGCGACTAGCCCGGTTACTGATAACCTCTGTTAGAGGGAGAAAGGAATGCACCCAATCCCTGGTGAAGCCCCGACCGTTTTCCTTTCTAGTGTCCCTCGTACTCCTCCCTGCCGTCTGTGTCGCCCTTACTCCGCGTCTACCGTTTATGAGTTTACACCTGGGTTACGGTGACTGCTTCGGAGAATCGCATGCCTTTCTACCTCCCTCGCTGCGACCTCTCCTACACCTCCCAGGGCTCTTGGGTTATGCCCTTGCCCTCTTCCGAGCCGTCCGTGGCACCCGCTGTCAACCCCGTACGGCCAAGCTCCTAAGACTGACACTCCAGGCCCTCCGTAATTTGGCTTCAGTTTCACTTTCTAGACGTTTCAAGAAAGAACGGGGTCTAAATATCTGTGCACCTCTGCTCCGTTTCATATCTACCCACGAGGTTAATTTTTTTGTTTCTTCCAGTCCACCTATTTTGCACCTCCGTCTCTGCGAAGACTTCACTGAGAATCCAAGCGATTTCTGGATCCCTTCTCTCCCCTGAAGCTGTAAACAGTTTAACAAGACAGGTGCGGAACTGCCGTAAGGTAATCTACATCTTGTCTCCCTCTCTGGTATCTAACCTCCCTGCGAATGGGGGTACGTCTCCGTGTTCTGTGCGGTTTTCAGCACAGTACTCTCTACACGTAGTGGATATTTGATTTGGTAAGTGACCGAATAAGTGAATGAGTCACCAAGATAAGGGTATTGTCTCATTCTTTCTCGCTTTTTCCACTTCCAAGTTTCTTTAGTTAGTTTCCTCAGACAAAAGGTTTCTTTGTAGCTACACAGTGGCCAGGTCCAGAGAATGTTGCAGATAGCTGCTGAAAACATCCCTCCTCCACTTGAGAATGGCTTGCTCTCCCTCTCAAGGGGAGAGAGCTGGGATTCGATATTTAATTAAGCGCCTCTGTTCACTTGGCATTTAGAGGCACTAGGGGGCGTTAGTGCTCTACACCCGGTGAAATGCCTGTTTCGTTTGTGATTTTCCTTTGTGAAAAACAACTATGCACAGAGTGTTTTGTGCCAATTTTCCATCCTTTTAGATTGACGGAAAGCATTTTACCTACGTAGAAACAGAAAACGAATAGAAAGAGCGTCGCATTGCGTTTACTGAAAGCTTAGGGCGGTCTCGGTGGTACGTTAGTGAAGTTATCTGGGGACACCTTAGCCACGTACATTGTGTTGGAGAGGCACCGAGAATTCATTCAGGAGTTCTCAAAGTTCGAGGACACAGTTGCCTTACACGTAGGCACGGTGGCAGCCGTGGACATGGCAGTGATTTGGAGAATGTTGTACTCGTCGGCTCTTGCTGTGATAATGCTTTGCAACAAATCTCCCCAAAACTCACTTACATAAAGAAGAATCTAGTTTTCTCGGACCTGTGGGCTAGCTGCAGCGGCTCTCTTGTAGACCTCTCGATGGCGGGTGTTGCTCCATGCCGTGGGTCAGTTTGAGGTCTGTCCCGCACACCTTACCGTGGAGCCCAACTGTGAGGCTGCAGCTCCCTGTCCTCTCGCAGAGTTCACTGAAACGTAAGAGGTGAGCCCAACCACACAAGGCCACGTAAGGCCTCTGCGACTCATTGAAGGCCATCGTGTCTTCCCTTGGCCTCCTGGGAACCCCCTGGCCCCAGGATGCAGCTTCGGTAGCCCAGGGCAACCGGCGGAGGGGGGCGGGCGGGGCTGCAGGAGGGTGGAACGCTGAGGTCACAGAGGGTGTGGGTGTGGCCACCTCTGCTGTGACTGAACCAAGGGCGTGGGTGGGGGGCTGGGGGTCCAGGGCAGGGCCCTCAGAGCCCGGTAGGCCCAGGGGGGCGGCGCAAGCACCTAGGCCCAGGCCGAAGAGCGCCTTCTTGGTCTGCGCGGCAGGCCGGCCTCTCGCCTTGCCACTCAGGCCGCCCTCCCTCTTGAAGTGTGTGTGGCACGCGTCCGCGGAGTACACCTCGCTGCACAGGTAGCCGTGGGACTGGGCGTCGTAGCTTCCTGCGAGGCGGCCGGAGGTCCCGCAGGCGGGTGGGTCCCTGGGACAGACGTGCGGAGCTGCTCCTGCCCGGCCCCCCTGAGAACCGTCGCCGTTCCGTAAGGCGGGGCGCCTGCTTCAGAATGTAAATCACGTGTCCGCTCTATGGATACGCTGTTTAGTTTACCAGGCAAGACTTTCTTGGTGAAAGAAGCAGCGTTGGCTTGCATCGTCGAGCAGGCTTGTCATCTGGCTGTGCACTGGTACTCTCTCTCTGGGTGTGCTAGTCCGCAGGGCAGGGCATCCCCTGGGCAGGGTGGAGCGTGATCTCTGCGGCCTCGTCTTGCAGCTCCTTCCTTTCATTCTCAATCATCCTGCCCACAGTGGCCTCCTCTCAGGCCTGCATACTTACAACGGCGCATTGCCCGTGCTGCCCCTCTGCAGGAAGTGTCCCTCTGTTTAGTTTGCAGCCGACTGATGCCGCCTCACCCTTCTCATCACTTCTCAGGTGTCACTTGGTCAAGAAAGCGTCCCCTTACCTACTCAACTCATCTCGTCTCCCTACCGTAGCTCACGTGACACCACGCACCTCTCGCTTATGGCCGTCATCGCCTTTCGCATCCAGTTTCAGGTAGGTAAGTTTACCCCGTGGTCCGTGAGGAAGAAGAGATCACGCCTGTTTTGCTTACTCTTGATTCCCAGCGACTAGCCCGGTTACTGATAACCTCTGTTAGAGGGAGAAAGGAATGCACCCAATCCCTGGTGAAGCCCCGACCGTTTTCCTTTCTAGTGTCCCTCGTACTCCTCCCTGCCGTCTGTGTCGCCCTTACTCCGCGTCTACCGTTTATGAGTTTACACCTGGGTTACGGTGACTGCTTCGGAGAATCGCATGCCTTTCTACCTCCCTCGCTGCGACCTCTCCTACACCTCCCAGGGCTCTTGGGTTATGCCCTTGCCCTCTTCCGAGCCGTCCGTGGCACCCGCTGTCAACCCCGTACGGCCAAGCTCCTAAGACTGACACTCCAGGCCCTCCGTAATTTGGCTTCAGTTTCACTTTCTAGACGTTTCAAGAAAGAACGGGGTCTAAATATCTGTGCACCTCTGCTCCGTTTCATATCTACCCACGAGGTTAATTTTTTTGTTTCTTCCAGTCCACCTATTTTGCACCTCCGTCTCTGCGAAGACTTCACCGAGAATCCAAGCGATTTCTGGATCCCTTCTCTCCCCTGAAGCTGTAAACAGTTTAACAAGACAGGTGCGGAACTGCCGTAAGGTAATCTACATCTTGTCTCCCTCTCTGGTATCTAACCTCCCTGCGAATGGGGGTACGTCTCCGTGTTCTGTGCGGTTTTCAGCACAGTACTCTCTACACGTAGTGGATATTTGATTTGGTAAGTGACCGAATAAGTGAATGAGTCACCAAGATAAGGGTATTGTCTCCTTCTTTCTCGCTTTTTCCACTTCCAAGTTTCTTTAGTTAGTTTCCTCAGACAAAAGGTTTCTTTGTAGCTACACAGTGGCCAGGTCCAGAGAATGTTGCAGATAGCTGCTGAAAACATCCCTCCTCCACTTGAGAATGGCTTGCTCTCCCTCTCAAGCGGAGAGAGCTGGGATTCGATATTTAATTAAGCGCCTCTGTTCACTTGGCATTTAGAGGCACTAGGGGACGTAAGTGCTCTACACCCGGTGAAATGCCTGTTTCGTTTGTGATTTTCCTTTGTGAAAAACAACTATGCACAGAGTGTTTTGTGCCAATTTTCCATCCTTTTAGATTGACGGAAAGCATTTTACCTACGTAGAAACAGAAAACGAATAGAAAGAGCGTTGCATTGCGTTTAATGAAAGCTTAGGGCGGTCTCGGTGGTACGTTAGTGAAGTTATCTGGGGACACCTTAGCCACGTACATTGTGTTGGAGAGGCACCGAGAATTCATTCAGGAGTTCTCAAAGTTCGAGGACACAGTTGCCTTACACGTAGGCACGGTGGCAGCCGTGGACATGGCAGTGATTTGGAGAATGTTGTACTAGTCGGCTCTTGCTGTGATAATGCTTTGCAACAAATCTCCCCAAAACTCACTTAGATAAAGAAGAATCTAGTTTTCTCGGACCTGTGGGCTAGCTGCAGCGGCTCTCTTGTAGACCTCTCGATGGCGGGTGTTGCTCCATGCCGTGGGTCAGTTTGAGGTCTGTCCCGCACACCTTACCGTGGAGCCCAACTGTGAGGCTGCAGGTCCCTGTCCTCTCGCAGAGTTCACTGAAACGTAAGAGGTGAGCCCAACCACACAAGGCCACGTAAGGCCTCTGCGACTCATTGAAGGCCATCGTGTCTTCCCTTGGCCTCCTGGGAACCCCCTGGCCCCAGGATGCAGCTTCGGTAGCCCAGGGCAACCGGCGGAGGGGGGCGGGCGGGGCTGCAGGAGGGTGGAACGCTGAGGTCACAGAGGGTGTGGGTGTGGCCACCTCTGCTGTGACTGAACCAAGGGCGTGGGTGGGGGGCTGGGGGTCCAGGGCAGGGCCCTCAGAGCCCGGTAGGCCCAGGGGGGCGGCGCAAGCACCTAGGCCCAGGCCGAAGAGCGCCTTCTTGGTCTGCGTGGCAGGCCGGCCTCTCGCCTTGCCACTCAGGCCGCCCTCCCTCTTGAAGTGTGTGTGGCACGCGTCCGCGGAGTACACCTCGCTGCACAGGTAGCCGTGGGACTGGGCGTCGTAGCTTCCTGCGAGGCGGCCGGAGGTCCCGCAGGCGGGTGGGTCCCTGGGACAGACGCGCGGAGCGGCTCCTGCCCGGCCCCCCTGAGAACCGTCGCCGTTCCGTAAGGCGGGGCGCCTGCTTCAGAATGTAAATCACGTGTCCGCTCTATGGATACGCTGTTTAGTTTACCAGGCAAGACTTTCTTGGTGAAAGAAGCAGCGTTGGCTTGCATCCTCGAGCAGGCTTGTCATCTGGCTGTGCACTGGTACTCTCTCTCTGGGTGTGCTAGTCCGCAGGGCAGGGCATCCCCTGGGCAGGGTGGAGCGTGATCTCTGCGGCCTCGTCTTGCAGCTCCTTCCTTTCATTCTCAATCATCCTGCCCACAGTGGCCTCCTCTCAGGCCTGCATACTTACAACGGCGCATTGCCCGTGCTGCCCCTCTGCAGGAAGTGTCCCTCTGTTTAGTTTGCAGCTGAGTGATGCCGCCTCACCCTTCTCATCTCTTCTCAGGTGTCACTTGGTCAAGAAAGCGTCCCCTTACCTACTCAACTCATCTCGTCTCCCTACCGCAGCTCACGTGACACCACGCACCTCTCGCTTATGGCCGTCATCGCCTTTCGCATCCAGTTTCAGGTAGGTAAGTTTACCCCGTGGCCCGTGAGGAAGAAGAGATCACGCCTGTTTTGCTTACTCTTGATTCCCAGCGACTAGCCCGGTTACTGATAACCTCTGTTAGAGGGAGAAAGGAATGCACCCAATCCCTGGTGAAGCCCCGACCGTTTTCCTTTCTAGTGTCCCTCGTACTCCTCCCTGCCGTCTGTGTCGCCCTTACTCCGCGTCTACCGTTTATGAGTTTACACCTGGGTTACGGTGACTGCTTCGGAGAATCGCATGCCTTTCTACCTCCCTCGCTGCGACCTCTCCTACACCTCCCAGGGCTCTTGGGTTATGCCCTTGCCCTCTTCCGAGCCGTCCGTGGCACCCGCTGTCAACCCCGTACGGCCAAGCTCCTAAGACTGACACTCCAGGCCCTCCGTAATTTGGCTTCAGTTTCACTTTCTAGACGTTTCAAGAAAGAACGGGGTCTAAATATCTGTGCACCTCTGCTCCGTTTCATATCTACCCACGAGGTTAATTTTTTTGTTTCTTCCAGTCCACCTATTTTGCACCACCATCTCTGCGAAAACTTCACTGAATATCCAAGCGATTTCTGGATCCCTTCTCTCCCCTGAAGCTGTAAACAGTTTAACAAGACAGGTGCGGAACTGCCGTAAGGTAATCTACATCTTGTCTCCCTCTCTGGTATCTAACCTCCCTGCGAATGGGGGTACGTCTCCATGTTCTGTGCGGTTTTCAGCACAGTACTCTCTACACGTAGTGGATATTTGATTTGGTAAGTGACCGAATAAGTGAATGAGTCACCAAGATAAGGGTATTGTCTCATTCTTTCTCGCTTTTTCCACTTCCAAGTTTCTTTAGTTAGTTTCCTCAGACAAAAGGTTTCTTTGTAGCTACACAGTGGCCAGGTCCAGAGAATGTTGCAGATAGCTGCTGAAAACATCCCTCCTCCACTTGAGAATGGCTTGCTCTCCCTCTCAAGCGGAGAGAGCTGGGATTCGATATTTAATTAAGCGCCTCTGTTCACTTGGCATTTAGAGGCACTAGGGGGCGTTAGTGCTCTACACCCGGTGGAATGCCTGTTTCATTTGTGATTTTCCCTTGTGAAAAACACCTATGCACAGAGTGTTTTGTGCCAATTTTCCATCCTTTTAGATTGACGGAAAGCATTTTACCTACATAGAAACAGAAAACGAATAGAAAGAGCGTTGCATTGCGTTTAATGAAAGCTTAGGGCGGTCTCGGTGGTACGTTAGTGAAGTTATCTGGGGACACCTTAGCCACGTACATTGTGTTGGAGAGGCACCGAGAATTCATTCAGGAGTTCTCAAAGTTCGAGGACACAGTTGCCTTACACGTAGGCACGGTGGCAGCCGTGGACATGGCAGTGATTTGGAGAATGTTGTACTAGTCGGCTCTTGCTGTGATAATGCTTTGCAACAAATCTCCCCAAAACTCACTTACATAAAGAAGAATCTAGTTTTCTCGGACCTGTGGGCTAGCTGCAGCGGCTCTCTTGTAGACCTCTCGATGGCGGGTGTTGCTCCATGCCGTGGGTCAGTTTGAGGTCTGTCCCGCACACCTTACCGTGGAGCCCAACTGTGAGGCTGCAGGTCCCTGTCCTCTCGCAGAGTTCACTGAAACGTAAGAGGTGAGCCCAACCACACAAGGCCACGTAAGGCCTCTGCGACTCATTGAAGGCCATCGTGTCTTCCCTTGGCCTCCTGGGAACCCCCTGGCCCCAGGATGCAGCTTCGGTAGCCCAGGGCAACCGGCGGAGGGGGGCGGGCGGGGCTGCAGGAGGGTGGAACGCGGAGGTCACAGAGGGTGTGGGTGTGGCCACCTCTGCTGTGACTGAACCAAGGGCGTGGGTGGGGGGCTGGGGGTCCAGGGCAGGGCCCTCAGAGCCCGGTAGGCCCAGGGGGGCGGCGCAAGCACCTAGGCCCAGGCCGAAGAGCGCCTTCTTGGTCTGCGCGGCAGGCCGGCCTCTCGCCTTGCCACTCAGGCCGCCCTCCCTCTTGAAGTGTGTGTGGCACGCGTCCGCGGAGTACACCTCGCTGCACAGGTAGCCGTGGGACTGGGCGTCGTAGCTTCCTGCGAGGCGGCCGGAGGTCCCGCAGGCGGGTGGGTCCCTGGGACAGACGTGCGGAGCGGCTCCTGCCCGGCCCCCCTGAGAACCGTCGCCGTTCCGTAAGGCGGGGCGCCTGCTTCAGAATGTAAATCACGTGTCCGCTCTATGGATACGCTGTTTAGTTTACCAGGCAAGACTTTCTTGGTGAAAGAAGCAGCGTTGGCTTGCATCGTCGAGCAGGCTTGTCATCTGGCTGTGCACTGGTACTCTCTCTCTGGGTGTGCTAGTCCGCAGGGCAGGGCATCCCCTGGGCAGGGTGGAGCGTGATCTCTGCGGCCTCGTCTTGCAGCTCCTTCCTTTCATTCTCAATCATCCTGCCCACAGTGGCCTCCTCTCAGGCCTGCATACTTACAACGGCGCATTGCCCGTGCTGCCCCTCTGCAGGAAGTGTCCCTCTGTTTAGTTTGCAGCCGACTGATGCCGCCTCACCCTTCTCATCTCTTCTCAGGTGTCACTTGGTCAAGAAAGCGTCCCCTTACCTACTCAACTCATCTCGTCTCCCTACCGTAGCTCACGTGACACCACGCACCTCTCGCTTATGGCCGTCATCGCCTTTCGCATCCAGTTTCAGGTAGGTAAGTTTACCCCGTGGTCCGTGAGGAAGAAGAGATCACGCCTGTTTTGCTTACTCTTGATTCCCAGCGACTAGCCCGGTTACTGATAACCTCTGTTAGAGGGAGAAAGGAATGCACCCAATCCCTGGTGAAGCCCCGACCGTTTTCCTTTCTAGTGTCCCTCGTACTCCTCCCTGCCGTCTGTGTCGCCCTTACTCCGCGTCTACCGTTTATGAGTTTACACCTGGGTTACGGTGACTGCTTCGGAGAATCGCATGCCTTTCTACCTCCCTCGCTGCGACCTCTCCTACACCTCCCAGGGCTCTTGGGTTATGCCCTTGCCCTCTTCCGAGCCGTCCGTGGCACCCGCTGTCAACCCCGTACGGCCAAGCTCCTAAGACTGACACTCCAGGCCCTCCGTAATTTGGCTTCAGTTTCACTTTCTAGACGTTTCAAGAAAGAACGGGGTCTAAATATCTGTGCACCTCTGCTCCGTTTCATATCTACCCACGAGGTTAATTTTTTTGTTTCTTCCAGTCCACCTATTTTGCACCTCCGTCTCTGCGAAGACTTCACCGAGAATCCAAGCGATTTCTGGATCCCTTCTCTCCCCTGAAGCTGTAAACAGTTTAACAAGACAGGTGCGGAACTGCCGTAAGGTAATCTACATCTTGTCTCCCTCTCTGGTATCTAACCTCCCTGCGAATGGGGGTACGTCTCCGTGTTCTGTGCGGTTTTCAGCACAGTACTCTCTACACGTAGTGGATATTTGATTTGGTAAGTGACCGAATAAGTGAATGAGTCACCAAGATAAGGGTATTGTCTCATTCTTTCTCGCTTTTTCCACTTCCAAGTTTCTTTAGTTAGTTTCCTCAGACAAAAGGTTTCTTTGTAGCTACACAGTGGCCAGGTCCAGAGAATGTTGCAGATAGCTGCTGAAAACATCCCTCCTCCACTTGAGAATGGCTTGCTCTCCCTCTCAAGCGGAGAGAGCTGGGATTCGATATTTAATTAAGCGCCTCTGTTCACTTGGCATTTAGAGGCACTAGGGGACGTAAGTGCTCTACACCCGGTGAAATGCCTGTTTCGTTTGTGATTTTCCTTTGTGAAAAACAACTATGCACAGAGTGTTTTGTGCCAATTTTCCATCCTTTTAGATTGACGGAAAGCATTTTACCTACGTAGAAACAGAAAACGAATAGAAAGAGCGTTGCATTGCGTTTAATGAAAGCTTAGGGCGGTCTCGGTGGTACGTTAGTGAAGTTATCTGGGGACACCTTAGCCACGTACATTGTGTTGGAGAGGCACCGAGAATTCATTCAGGAGTTCTCAAAGTTCGAGGACACAGTTGCCTTACACGTAGGCACGGTGGCAGCCGTGGACATGGCAGTGATTTGGAGAATGTTGTACTAGTCGGCTCTTGCTGTGATAATGCTTTGCAACAAATCTCCCCAAAACTCACTTAGATAAAGAAGAATCTAGTTTTCTCGGACCTGTGGGCTAGCTGCAGCGGCTCTCTTGTAGACCTCTCGATGGCGGGTGTTGCTCCATGCCGTGGGTCAGTTTGAGGTCTGTCCCGCACACCTTACCGTGGAGCCCAACTGTGAGGCTGCAGGTCCCTGTCCTCTCGCAGAGTTCACTGAAACGTAAGAGGTGAGCCCAACCACACAAGGCCACGTAAGGCCTCTGCGACTCATTGAAGGCCATCGTGTCTTCCCTTGGCCTCCTGGGAACCCCCTGGCCCCAGGATGCAGCTTCGGTAGCCCAGGGCAACCGGCGGAGGGGGGCGGGCGGGGCTGCAGGAGGGTGGAACGCTGAGGTCACAGAGGGTGTGGGTGTGGCCACCTCTGCTGTGACTGAACCAAGGGCGTGGGTGGGGGGCTGGGGGTCCAGGGCAGGGCCCTCAGAGCCCGGTAGGCCCAGGGGGGCGGCGCAAGCACCTAGGCCCAGGCCGAAGAGCGCCTTCTTGGTCTGCGCGGCAGGCCGGCCTCTCGCCTTGCCACTCAGGCCGCCCTCCCTCTTGAAGTGTGTGTGGCACGCGTCCGCGCAGTACACCTCGCTGCACAGGTAGCCGTGGGACTGGGCGTCGTAGCTTCCTGCGAGGCGGCCGGAGGTCCCGCAGGCGGGTGGGTCCCTGGGACAGACGCGCGGAGCGGCTCCTGCCCGGCCCCCCTGAGAACCGTCGCCGTTCCGTAAGGCGGGGCGCCTGCTTCAGAATGTAAATCACGTGTCCGCTCTATGGATACGCTGTTTAGTTTACCAGGCAAGACTTTCTTGGTGAAAGAAGCAGCGTTGGCTTGCATCGTCGAGCAGGCTTGTCATCTGGCTGTGCACTGGTACTCTCTCTCTGGGTGTGCTAGTCCGCAGGGCAGGGCATCCCCTGGGCAGGGTGGAGCGTGATCTCTGCGGCCTCGTCTTGCAGCTCCTTCCTTTCATTCTCAATCATCCTGCCCACAGTGGCCTCCTCTCAGACCTGCATACTTACAACGGCGCATTGCCCGTGCTACCCCTCTGCAGGAAGTGTCCCTCTGTTTAGTTTGCAGCTGACTGATGCCGCCTCACCCTTCTCATCTCTTCTCAGGTGTCACTTGGTCAAGAAAGCGTCCCCTTACCTACTCAACTCATCTCGTCTCCCTACCGTAGCTCACGTGACACCACGCACCTCTCGCTTATGGCCGTCATCGCCTTTCGCATCCAGTTTCAGGTAGGTAAGTTTACCCCGTGGTCCGTGAGGAAGAAGAGATCACGCCTGTTTTGCTTACTCTTGATTCCCAGCGACTAGCCCGGTTACTGATAACCTCTGTTAGAGGGAGAAAGGAATGCACCCAATCCCTGGTGAAGCCCCGACCGTTTTCCTTTCTAGTGTCCCTCGTACTCCTCCCTGCCGTCTGTGTCGCCCTTACTCCGCGTCTACCGTTTATGAGTTTACACCTGGGTTACGGTGACTGCTTCGGAGAATCGCATGCCTTTCTACCTCCCTCGCTGCGACCTCTCCTACACCTCCCAGGGCTCTTGGGTTATGCCCTTGCCCTCTTCCGAGCCGTCCGTGGCACCCGCTGTCAACCCCGTACGGCCAAGCTCCTAAGACTGACACTCCAGGCCCTCCGTAATTTGGCTTCAGTTTCACTTTCTAGACGTTTCAAGAAAGAACGGGGTCTAAATATCTGTGCACCTCTGCTCCGTTTCATATCTACCCACGAGGTTAATTTTTTTGTTTCTTCCAGTCCACCTATTTTGCACCTCCGTCTCTGCGAAGACTTCACTGAGAATCCAAGCGATTTCTGGATCCCTTCTCTCCCCTGAAGCTGTAAACAGTTTAACAAGACAGGTGCGGAACTGCCGTAAGGTAATCTACATCTTGTCTCCCTCTCTGGTATCTAACCTCCCTGCGAATGGGGGTACGTCTCCGTGTTCTGTGCGGTTTTCAGCACAGTACTCTCTACACGTAGTGGATATTTGATTTGGTAAGTGACCGAATAAGTGAATGAGTCACCAAGATAAGGGTATTGTCTCATTCTTTCTCGCTTTTTCCACTTCCAAGTTTCTTTAGTTAGTTTCCTCAGACAAAAGGTTTCTTTGTAGCTACACAGTGGCCAGGTCCAGAGAATGTTGCAGATAGCTGCTGAAAACATCCCTCCTCCACTTGAGAATGGCTTGCTCTCCCTCTCAAGCGGAGAGAGCTGGGATTCGATATTTAATTAAGCGCCTCTGTTCACTTGGCATTTAGAGGCACTAGGGGGCGTTAGTGCTCTACACCCGGTGAAATGCCTGTTTCGTTTGTGATTTTCCTTTGTGAAAAACAACTATGCACAGAGTGTTTTGTGCCAATTTTCCATCCTTTTAGATTGACGGAAAGCATTTTACCTACGTAGAAACAGAAAACGAATAGAAAGAGCGTCGCATTGCGTTTAATGAAAGCTTAGGGCGGTCTCGGTGGTACGTTAGTGAAGTTATCTGGGGACACCTTAGCCACGTACATTGTGTTGGAGAGGCACCGAGAATTCATTCAGGAGTTCTCAAAGTTCGAGGACACAGTTGCCTTACACGTAGGCACGGTGGCAGCCGTGGACATGGCAGTGATTTGGAGAATGTTGTACTAGTCGGCTCTCGCTGTGATAATGCTTTGCAACAAATCTCCCCAAAACTCACTTACATAAAGAAGAATCTAGTTTTCTCGGACCTGTGGGCTAGCTGCAGCGGCTCTCTTGTAGACCTCTCGATGGCGGGTGTTGCTCCATGCCGTGGGTCAGTTTGAGGTCTGTCCCGCACACCTTACCGTGGAGCCCAACTGTGAGGCTGCAGGTCCCTGTCCTCTCGCAGAGTTCACTGAAACGTAAGAGGTGAGCCCAACCACACAAGGCCACGTAAGGCCTCTGCGACTCATTGAAGGCCATCGTGTCTTCCCTTGGCCTCCTGGGAACCCCCTGGCCCCAGGATGCAGCTTCGGTAGCCCAGGGCAACCGGCGGAGGGGGGCGGGCGGGGCTGCAGGAGGGTGGAACGCTGAGGTCACAGAGGGTGTGGGTGTGGCCACCTCTGCTGTGACTGAACCAAGGGCGTGGGTGGGGGGCTGGGGGTCCAGGGCAGGGCCCTCAGAGCCCGGTAGGCCCAGGGGGGCGGCGCAAGCACCTAGGCCCAGGCCGAAGAGCGCCTTCTTGGTCTGCGCGGCAGGCCGGCCTCTCGCCTTGCCACTCAGGCCGCCCTCCCTCTTGAAGTGTGTGTGGCACGCGTCCGCGGAGTACACCTCGCTGCACAGGTAGCCGTGGGACTGGGCGTCGTAGCTTCCTGCGAGGCGGCCGGAGGTCCCGCAGGCGGGTGGGTCCCTGGGACAGACGCGCGGAGCGGCTCCTGCCCGGCCCCCCTGAGAACCGTCGCCGTTCCGTAAGGCGGGGCGCCTGCTTCAGAATGTAAATCACGTGTCCGCTCTATGGATACGCTGTTTAGTTTACCAGGCAAGACTTTCTTGGTGAAAGAAGCAGCGTTGGCTTGCATCGTCGAGAAGGCTTGTCATCTGGCTGTGCACTGGTACTCTCTCTCTGGGTGTGCTAGTCCGCAGGGCAGGGCATCCCCTGGGCAGGGTGGAGCGTGATCTCTGCGGCCTCGTCTTGCAGCTCCTTCCTTTCATTCTCAATCATCCTGCCCACAGTGGCCTCCTCTCAGGCCTGCATACTTACAACGGCGCATTGCCCGTGCTGCCCCTCTGCAGGAAGTGTCCCTCTGTTTAGTTTGCAGCTGACTGATGCCGCCTCACCCTTCTCATCTCTTCTCAGGTGTCACTTGGTCAAGAAAGCGTCCCCTTACCTACTCAACTCATCTCGTCTCCCTACCGTAGCTCACGTGACACCACGCACCTCTCGCTTATGGCCGTCATCGCCTTTCGCATCCAGTTTCAGGTAGGTAAGTTTACCCCGTGGTCCGTGAGGAAGAAGAGATCACGCCTGTTTTGCTTACTCTTGATTCCCAGCGACTAGCCCGGTTACTGATAACCTCTGTTAGAGGGAGAAAGGAATGCACCCAATCCCTGGTGAAGCCCCGACCGTTTTCCTTTCTAGTGTCCCTCGTACTCCTCCCTGCCGTCTGTGTCGCCCTTACTCCGCGTCTACCGTTTATGAGTTTACACCTGGGTTACGGTGACTGCTTCGGAGAATCGCATGCCTTTCTACCTCCCTCGCTGCGACCTCTCCTACACCTCCCAGGGCTCTTGGGTTATGCCCTTGCCCTCTTCCGAGCCGTCCGTGGCACCCGCTGTCAACCCCGTACGGCCAAGCTCCTAAGACTGACACTCCAGGCCCTCCGTAATTTGGCTTCAGTTTCACTTTCTAGACGTTTCAAGAAAGAACGGGGTCTAAATATCTGTGCACCTCTGCTCCGTTTCATATCTACCCACGAGGTTAATTTTTTTGTTTCTTCCAGTCCACCTATTTTGCACCTCCGTCTCTGCGAAGACTTCACTGAGAATCCAAGCGATTTCTGGATCCCTTCTCTCCCCTGAAGCTGTAAACAGTTTAACAAGACAGGTGCGGAACTGCCGTAAGGTAATCTACATCTTGTCTCCCTCTCTGGTATCTAACCTCCCTGCGAATGGGGGTACGTCTCCGTGTTCTGTGCGGTTTTCAGCACAGTACTCTCTACACGTAGTGGATATTTGATTTGGTAAGTGACCGAATAAGTGAATGAGTCACCAAGATAAGGGTATTGTCTCATTCTTTCTCGCTTTTTCCACTTCCAAGTTTCTTTAGTTAGTTTCCTCAGACAAAAGGTTTCTTTGTAGCTACACAGTGGCCAGGTCCAGAGAATGTTGCAGATAGCTGCTGAAAACATCCCTCCTCCACTTGAGAATGGCTTGCTCTCCCTCTCAAGCGGAGAGAGCTGGGATTCGATATTTAATTAAGCGCCTCTGTTCACTTGGCATTTAGAGGCACTAGGGGGCGTTAGTGCTCTACACCCGGTGAAATGCCTGTTTCGTTTGTGATTTTCCTTTGTGAAAAACAACTATGCACAGAGTGTTTTGTGCCAATTTTCCATCCTTTTAGATTGACGGAAAGCATTTTACCTACGTAGAAACAGAAAACGAATAGAAAGAGCGTCGCATTGCGTTTAATGAAAGCTTAGGGCGGTCTCGGTGGTACGTTAGTGAAGTTATCTGGGGACACCTTAGCCACGTACATTGTGTTGGAGAGGCACCGAGAATTCATTCAGGAGTTCTCAAAGTTCGAGGACACAGTTGCCTTACACGTAGGCACGGTGGCAGCCGTGGACATGGCAGTGATTTGGAGAATGTTGTACTAGTCGGCTCTCGCTGTGATAATGCTTTGCAACAAATCTCCCCAAAACTCACTTACATAAAGAAGAATCTAGTTTTCTCGGACCTGTGGGCTAGCTGCAGCGGCTCTCTTGTAGACCTCTCGATGGCGGGTGTTGCTCCATGCCGTGGGTCAGTTTGAGGTCTGTCCCGCACACCTTACCGTGGAGCCCAACTGTGAGGCTGCAGGTCCCTGTCCTCTCGCAGAGTTCACTGAAACGTAAGAGGTGAGCCCAACCACACAAGGCCACGTAAGGCCTCTGCGACTCATTGAAGGCCATCGTGTCTTCCCTTGGCCTCCTGGGAACCCCCTGGCCCCAGGATGCAGCTTCGGTAGCCCAGGGCAACCGGCGGAGGGGGGCGGGCGGGGCTGCAGGAGGGTGGAACGCTGAGGTCACAGAGGGTGTGGGTGTGGCCACCTCTGCTGTGACTGAACCAAGGGCGTGGGTGGGGGGCTGGGGGTCCAGGGCAGGGCCCTCAGAGCCCGGTAGGCCCAGGGGGGCGGCGCAAGCACCTAGGCCCAGGCCGAAGAGCGCCTTCTTGGTCTGC
This sequence comes from Leucopleurus acutus, assembly GCF_964270905.1. Lineage (NCBI taxonomy): Eukaryota > Metazoa > Chordata > Mammalia > Artiodactyla > Delphinidae > Leucopleurus > Leucopleurus acutus. Next base: position 38,283,484 of record NC_139143.1, read on the forward strand.
GCGGCAGGCCGGCCTCTCGCCTTGCCACTCAGGCCGCCCTCCCTCTTGAAGTGTGTGTGGCACGCGTCCGCGCAGTACACCTCGCTGCACAGGTAGCCGTGGGACTGGGCGTCGTAGCTTCCTGCGAGGCGGCCGGAGGTCCCGCAGGCGGGTGGGTCCCTGGGACAGACGCGCGGAGCGGCTCCTGCCCGGCCCCCCTGAGAACCGTCGCCGTTCCGTAAGGCGGGGCGCCTGCTTCAGAATGTAAATCACGTGTCCGCTCTATGGATACGCTGTTTAGTTTACCAGGCAAGACTTTCTTGGTGAAAGAAGCAGCGTTGGCTTGCATCGTCGAGAAGGCTTGTCATCTGGCTGTGCACTGGTACTCTCTCTCTGGGTGTGCTAGTCCGCAGGGCAGGGCATCCCCTGGGCAGGGTGGAGCGTGATCTCTGCGGCCTCGTCTTGCAGCTCCTTCCTTTCATTCTCAATCATCCTGCCCACAGTGGCCTCCTCTCAGGCCTGCATACTTACAACGGCGCATTGCCCGTGCTGCCCCTCTGCAGGAAGTGTCCCTCTGTTTAGTTTGCAGCTGACTGATGCCGCCTCACCCTTCTCATCTCTTCTCAGGTGTCACTTGGTCAAGAAAGCGTCCCCTTACCTACTCAACTCATCTCGTCTCCCTACCGTAGCTCACGTGACACCACGCACCTCTCGCTTATGGCCGTCATCGCCTTTCGCATCCAGTTTCAGGTAGGTAAGTTTACCCCGTGGTCCGTGAGGAAGAAGAGATCACGCCTGTTTTGCTTACTCTTGATTCCCAGCGACTAGCCCGGTTACTGATAACCTCTGTTAGAGGGAGAAAGGAATGCACCCAATCCCTGGTGAAGCCCCGACCGTTTTCCTTTCTAGTGTCCCTCGTACTCCTCCCTGCCGTCTGTGTCGCCCTTACTCCGCGTCTACCGTTTATGAGTTTACACCTGGGTTACGGTGACTGCTTCGGAGAATCGCATGCCTTTCTACCTCCCTCGCTGCGACCTCTCCTACACCTCCCAGGGCTCTTGGGTTATGCCCTTGCCCTCTTCCGAGCCGTCCGTGGCACCCGCTGTCAACCCCGTACGGCCAAGCTCCTAAGACTGACACTCCAGGCCCTCCGTAATTTGGCTTCAGTTTCACTTTCTAGACGTTTCAAGAAAGAACGGGGTCTAAATATCTGTGCACCTCTGCTCCGTTTCATATCTACCCACGAGGTTAATTTTTTTGTTTCTTCCAGTCCACCTATTTTGCACCTCCGTCTCTGCGAAGACTTCACTGAGAATCCAAGCGATTTCTGGATCCCTTCTCTCCCCTGAAGCTGTAAACAGTTTAACAAGACAGGTGCGGAACTGCCGTAAGGTAATCTACATCTTGTCTCCCTCTCTGGTATCTAACCTCCCTGCGAATGGGGGTACGTCTCCGTGTTCTGTGCGGTTTTCAGCACAGTACTCTCTACACGTAGTGGATATTTGATTTGGTAAGTGACCGAATAAGTGAATGAGTCACCAAGATAAGGGTATTGTCTCATTCTTTCTCGCTTTTTCCACTTCCAAGTTTCTTTAGTTAGTTTCCTCAGACAAAAGGTTTCTTTGTAGCTACACAGTGGCCAGGTCCAGAGAATGTTGCAGATAGCTGCTGAAAACATCCCTCCTCCACTTGAGAATGGCTTGCTCTCCCTCTCAAGCGGAGAGAGCTGGGATTCGATATTTAATTAAGCGCCTCTGTTCACTTGGCATTTAGAGGCACTAGGGGGCGTTAGTGCTCTACACCCGGTGAAATGCCTGTTTCGTTTGTGATTTTCCTTTGTGAAAAACAACTATGCACAGAGTGTTTTGTGCCAATTTTCCATCCTTTTAGATTGACGGAAAGCATTTTACCTACGTAGAAACAGAAAACGAATAGAAAGAGCGTCGCATTGCGTTTAATGAAAGCTTAGGGCGGTCTCGGTGGTACGTTAGTGAAGTTATCTGGGGACACCTTAGCCACGTACATTGTGTTGGAGAGGCACCGAGAATTCATTCAGGAGTTCTCAAAGTTCGAGGACACAGTTGCCTTACACGTAGGCACGGTGGCAGCCGTGGACATGGCAGTGATTTGGAGAATGTTGTACTAGTCGGCTCTCGCTGTGATAATGCTTTGCAACAAATCTCCCCAAAACTCACTTACATAAAGAAGAATCTAGTTTTCTCGGACCTGTGGGCTAGCTGCAGCGGCTCTCTTGTAGACCTCTCGATGGCGGGTGTTGCTCCATGCCGTGGGTCAGTTTGAGGTCTGTCCCGCACACCTTACCGTGGAGCCCAACTGTGAGGCTGCAGGTCCCTGTCCTCTCGCAGAGTTCACTGAAACGTAAGAGGTGAGCCCAACCACACAAGGCCACGTAAGGCCTCTGCGACTCATTGAAGGCCATCGTGTCTTCCCTTGGCCTCCTGGGAACCCCCTGGCCCCAGGATGCAGCTTCGGTAGCCCAGGGCAACCGGCGGAGGGGGGCGGGCGGGGCTGCAGGAGGGTGGAACGCTGAGGTCACAGAGGGTGTGGGTGTGGCCACCTCTGCTGTGACTGAACCAAGGGCGTGGGTGGGGGACTGGGGGTCCAGGGCAGGGCCCTCAGAGCCCGGTAGGCCCAGGGGGGCGGCGCAAGCACCTAGGCCCAGGCCGAAGAGCGCCTTCTTGGTCTGCGCGGCAGGCCGGCCTCTCGCCTTGCCACTCAGGCCGCCCTCCCTCTTGAAGTGTGTGTGGCACGCGTCCGCGGAGTACACCTCGCTGCACAGGTAGCCGTGGGACTGGGCGTCGTAGCTTCCTGCGAGGCGGCCGGAGGTCCCGCAGGCGGGTGGGTCCCTGGGACAGACGCGCGGAGCGGCTCCTGCCCGGCCCCCCTGAGAACCGTCGCCGTTCCGTAAGGCGGGGCGCCTGCTTCAGAATGTAAATCACGTGTCCGCTCTATGGATACGCTGTTTAGTTTACCAGGCAAGACTTTCTTGGTGAAAGAAGCAGCGTTGGCTTGCATCCTCGAGCAGGCTTGTCATCTGGCTGTGCACTGGTACTCTCTCTCTGGGTGTGCTAGTCCGCAGGGCAGGGCATCCCCTGGGCAGGGTGGAGCGTGATCTCTGCGGCCTCGTCTTGCAGCTCCTTCCTTTCATTCTCAATCATCCTGCCCACAGTGGCCTCCTCTCAGGCCTGCATACTTACAACGGCGCATTGCCCGTGCTGCCCCTCTGCAGGAAGTGTCCCTCTGTTTAGTTTGCAGCTGAGTGATGCCGCCTCACCCTTCTCATCTCTTCTCAGGTGTCACTTGGTCAAGAAAGCGTCCCCTTACCTACTCAACTCATCTCGTCTCCCTACCGCAGCTCACGTGACACCACGCACCTCTCGCTTATGGCCGTCATCGCCTTTCGCATCCAGTTTCAGGTAGGTAAGTTTACCCCGTGGCCCGTGAGGAAGAAGAGATCACGCCTGTTTTGCTTACTCTTGATTCCCAGCGACTAGCCCGGTTACTGATAACCTCTGTTAGAGGGAGAAAGGAATGCACCCAATCCCTGGTGAAGCCCCGACCGTTTTCCTTTCTAGTGTCCCTCGTACTCCTCCCTGCCGTCTGTGTCGCCCTTACTCCGCGTCTACCGTTTATGAGTTTACACCTGGGTTACGGTGACTGCTTCGGAGAATCGCATGCCTTTCTACCTCCCTCGCTGCGACCTCTCCTACACCTCCCAGGGCTCTTGGGTTATGCCCTTGCCCTCTTCCGAGCCGTCCGTGGCACCCGCTGTCAACCCCGTACGGCCAAGCTCCTAAGACTGACACTCCAGGCCCTCCGTAATTTGGCTTCAGTTTCACTTTCTAGACGTTTCAAGAAAGAACGGGGTCTAAATATCTGTGCACCTCTGCTCCGTTTCATATCTACCCACGAGGTTAATTTTTTTGTTTCTTCCAGTCCACCTATTTTGCACCACCATCTCTGCGAAAACTTCACTGAATATCCAAGCGATTTCTGGATCCCTTCTCTCCCCTGAAGCTGTAAACAGTTTAACAAGACAGGTGCGGAACTGCCGTAAGGTAATCTACATCTTGTCTCCCTCTCTGGTATCTAACCTCCCTGCGAATGGGGGTACGTCTCCATGTTCTGTGCGGTTTTCAGCACAGTACTCTCTACACGTAGTGGATATTTGATTTGGTAAGTGACCGAATAAGTGAATGAGTCACCAAGATAAGGGTATTGTCTCATTCTTTCTCGCTTTTTCCACTTCCAAGTTTCTTTAGTTAGTTTCCTCAGACAAAAGGTTTCTTTGTAGCTACACAGTGGCCAGGTCCAGAGAATGTTGCAGATAGCTGCTGAAAACATCCCTCCTCCACTTGAGAATGGCTTGCTCTCCCTCTCAAGCGGAGAGAGCTGGGATTCGATATTTAATTAAGCGCCTCTGTTCACTTGGCATTTAGAGGCACTAGGGGGCGTTAGTGCTCTACACCCGGTGGAATGCCTGTTTCATTTGTGATTTTCCCTTGTGAAAAACACCTATGCACAGAGTGTTTTGTGCCAATTTTCCATCCTTTTAGATTGACGGAAAGCATTTTACCTACATAGAAACAGAAAACGAATAGAAAGAGCGTTGCATTGCGTTTAATGAAAGCTTAGGGCGGTCTCGGTGGTACGTTAGTGAAGTTATCTGGGGACACCTTAGCCACGTACATTGTGTTGGAGAGGCACCGAGAATTCATTCAGGAGTTCTCAAAGTTCGAGGACACAGTTGCCTTACACGTAGGCACGGTGGCAGCCGTGGACATGGCAGTGATTTGGAGAATGTTGTACTAGTCGGCTCTTGCTGTGATAATGCTTTGCAACAAATCTCCCCAAAACTCACTTACATAAAGAAGAATCTAGTTTTCTCGGACCTGTGGGCTAGCTGCAGCGGCTCTCTTGTAGACCTCTCGATGGCGGGTGTTGCTCCATGCCGTGGGTCAGTTTGAGGTCTGTCCCGCACACCTTACCGTGGAGCCCAACTGTGAGGCTGCAGGTCCCTGTCCTCTCGCAGAGTTCACTGAAACGTAAGAGGTGAGCCCAACCACACAAGGCCACGTAAGGCCTCTGCGACTCATTGAAGGCCATCGTGTCTTCCCTTGGCCTCCTGGGAACCCCCTGGCCCCAGGATGCAGCTTCGGTAGCCCAGGGCAACCGGCGGAGGGGGGCGGGCGGGGCTGCAGGAGGGTGGAACGCGGAGGTCACAGAGGGTGTGGGTGTGGCCACCTCTGCTGTGACTGAACCAAGGGCGTGGGTGGGGGGCTGGGGGTCCAGGGCAGGGCCCTCAGAGCCCGGTAGGCCCAGGGGGGCGGCGCAAGCACCTAGGCCCAGGCCGAAGAGCGCCTTCTTGGTCTGCGCGGCAGGCCGGCCTCTCGCCTTGCCACTCAGGCCGCCCTCCCTCTTGAAGTGTGTGTGGCACGCGTCCGCGGAGTACACCTCGCTGCACAGGTAGCCGTGGGACTGGGCGTCGTAGCTTCCTGCGAGGCGGCCGGAGGTCCCGCAGGCGGGTGGGTCCCTGGGACAGACGTGCGGAGCGGCTCCTGCCCGGCCCCCCTGAGAACCGTCGCCGTTCCGTAAGGCGGGGCGCCTGCTTCAGAATGTAAATCACGTGTCCGCTCTATGGATACGCTGTTTAGTTTACCAGGCAAGACTTTCTTGGTGAAAGAAGCAGCGTTGGCTTGCATCGTCGAGCAGGCTTGTCATCTGGCTGTGCACTGGTACTCTCTCTCTGGGTGTGCTAGTCCGCAGGGCAGGGCATCCCCTGGGCAGGGTGGAGCGTGATCTCTGCGGCCTCGTCTTGCAGCTCCTTCCTTTCATTCTCAATCATCCTGCCCACAGTGGCCTCCTCTCAGGCCTGCATACTTACAACGGCGCATTGCCCGTGCTGCCCCTCTGCAGGAAGTGTCCCTCTGTTTAGTTTGCAGCCGACTGATGCCGCCTCACCCTTCTCATCTCTTCTCAGGTGTCACTTGGTCAAGAAAGCGTCCCCTTACCTACTCAACTCATCTCGTCTCCCTACCGTAGCTCACGTGACACCACGCACCTCTCGCTTATGGCCGTCATCGCCTTTCGCATCCAGTTTCAGGTAGGTAAGTTTACCCCGTGGTCCGTGAGGAAGAAGAGATCACGCCTGTTTTGCTTACTCTTGATTCCCAGCGACTAGCCCGGTTACTGATAACCTCTGTTAGAGGGAGAAAGGAATGCACCCAATCCCTGGTGAAGCCCCGACCGTTTTCCTTTCTAGTGTCCCTCGTACTCCTCCCTGCCGTCTGTGTCGCCCTTACTCCGCGTCTACCGTTTATGAGTTTACACCTGGGTTACGGTGACTGCTTCGGAGAATCGCATGCCTTTCTACCTCCCTCGCTGCGACCTCTCCTACACCTCCCAGGGCTCTTGGGTTATGCCCTTGCCCTCTTCCGAGCCGTCCGTGGCACCCGCTGTCAACCCCGTACGGCCAAGCTCCTAAGACTGACACTCCAGGCCCTCCGTAATTTGGCTTCAGTTTCACTTTCTAGACGTTTCAAGAAAGAACGGGGTCTAAATATCTGTGCACCTCTGCTCCGTTTCATATCTACCCACGAGGTTAATTTTTTTGTTTCTTCCAGTCCACCTATTTTGCACCTCCGTCTCTGCGAAGACTTCACCGAGAATCCAAGCGATTTCTGGATCCCTTCTCTCCCCTGAAGCTGTAAACAGTTTAACAAGACAGGTGCGGAACTGCCGTAAGGTAATCTACATCTTGTCTCCCTCTCTGGTATCTAACCTCCCTGCGAATGGGGGTACGTCTCCGTGTTCTGTGCGGTTTTCAGCACAGTACTCTCTACACGTAGTGGATATTTGATTTGGTAAGTGACCGAATAAGTGAATGAGTCACCAAGATAAGGGTATTGTCTCATTCTTTCTCGCTTTTTCCACTTCCAAGTTTCTTTAGTTAGTTTCCTCAGACAAAAGGTTTCTTTGTAGCTACACAGTGGCCAGGTCCAGAGAATGTTGCAGATAGCTGCTGAAAACATCCCTCCTCCACTTGAGAATGGCTTGCTCTCCCTCTCAAGCGGAGAGAGCTGGGATTCGATATTTAATTAAGCGCCTCTGTTCACTTGGCATTTAGAGGCACTAGGGGGCGTTAGTGCTCTACACCCGGTGGAATGCCTGTTTCATTTGTGATTTTCCCTTGTGAAAAACACCTATGCACAGAGTGTTTTGTGCCAATTTTCCATCCTTTTAGATTGACGGAAAGCATTTTACCTACATAGAAACAGAAAACGAATAGAAAGAGCGTTGCATTGCGTTTAATGAAAGCTTAGGGCGGTCTCGGTGGTACGTTAGTGAAGTTATCTGGGGACACCTTAGCCACGTACATTGTGTTGGAGAGGCACCGAGAATTCATTCAGGAGTTCTCAAAGTTCGAGGACACAGTTGCCTTACACGTAGGCACGGTGGCAGCCGTGGACATGGCAGTGATTTGGAGAATGTTGTACTAGTCGGCTCTTGCTGTGATAATGCTTTGCAACAAATCTCCCCAAAACTCACTTACATAAAGAAGAATCTAGTTTTCTCGGACCTGTGGGCTAGCTGCAGCGGCTCTCTTGTAGACCTCTCGATGGCGGGTGTTGCTCCATGCCGTGGGTCAGTTTGAGGTCTGTCCCGCACACCTTACCGTGGAGCCCAACTGTGAGGCTGCAGGTCCCTGTCCTCTCGCAGAGTTCACTGAAACGTAAGAGGTGAGCCCAACCACACAAGGCCACGTAAGGCCTCTGCGACTCATTGAAGGCCATCGTGTCTTCCCTTGGCCTCCTGGGAACCCCCTGGCCCCAGGATGCAGCTTCGGTAGCCCAGGGCAACCGGCGGAGGGGGGCGGGCGGGGCTGCAGGAGGGTGGAACGCGGAGGTCACAGAGGGTGTGGGTGTGGCCACCTCTGCTGTGACTGAACCAAGGGCGTGGGTGGGGGGCTGGGGGTCCAGGGCAGGGCCCTCAGAGCCCGGTAGGCCCAGGGGGGCGGCGCAAGCACCTAGGCCCAGGCCGAAGAGCGCCTTCTTGGTCTGCGCGGCAGGCCGGCCTCTCGCCTTGCCACTCAGGCCGCCCTCCCTCTTGAAGTGTGTGTGGCACGCGTCCGCGGAGTACACCTCGCTGCACAGGTAGCCGTGGGACTGGGCGTCGTAGCTTCCTGCGAGGCGGCCGGAGGTCCCGCAGGCGGGTGGGTCCCTGGGACAGACGTGCGGAGCGGCTCCTGCCCGGCCCCCCTGAGAACCGTCGCCGTTCCGTAAGGCGGGGCGCCTGCTTCAGAATGTAAATCACGTGTCCGCTCTATGGATACGCTGTTTAGTTTACCAGGCAAGACTTTCTTGGTGAAAGAAGCAGCGTTGGCTTGCATCGTCGAGCAGGCTTGTCATCTGGCTGTGCACTGGTACTCTCTCTCTGGGTGTGCTAGTCCGCAGGGCAGGGCATCCCCTGGGCAGGGTGGAGCGTGATCTCTGCGGCCTCGTCTTGCAGCTCCTTCCTTTCATTCTCAATCATCCTGCCCACAGTGGCCTCCTCTCAGGCCTGCATACTTACAACGGCGCATTGCCCGTGCTGCCCCTCTGCAGGAAGTGTCCCTCTGTTTAGTTTGCAGCCGACTGATGCCGCCTCACCCTTCTCATCTCTTCTCAGGTGTCACTTGGTCAAGAAAGCGTCCCCTTACCTACTCAACTCATCTCGTCTCCCTACCGTAGCTCACGTGACACCACGCACCTCTCGCTTATGGCCGTCATCGCCTTTCGCATCCAGTTTCAGGTAGGTAAGTTTACCCCGTGGTCCGTGAGGAAGAAGAGATCACGCCTGTTTTGCTTACTCTTGATTCCCAGCGACTAGCCCGGTTACTGATAACCTCTGTTAGAGGGAGAAAGGAATGCACCCAATCCCTGGTGAAGCCCCGACCGTTTTCCTTTCTAGTGTCCCTCGTACTCCTCCCTGCCGTCTGTGTCGCCCTTACTCCGCGTCTACCGTTTATGAGTTTACACCTGGGTTACGGTGACTGCTTCGGAGAATCGCATGCCTTTCTACCTCCCTCGCTGCGACCTCTCCTACACCTCCCAGGGCTCTTGGGTTATGCCCTTGCCCTCTTCCGAGCCGTCCGTGGCACCCGCTGTCAACCCCGTACGGCCAAGCTCCTAAGACTGACACTCCAGGCCCTCCGTAATTTGGCTTCAGTTTCACTTTCTAGACGTTTCAAGAAAGAACGGGGTCTAAATATCTGTGCACCTCTGCTCCGTTTCATATCTACCCACGAGGTTAATTTTTTTGTTTCTTCCAGTCCACCTATTTTGCACCTCCGTCTCTGCGAAGACTTCACCGAGAATCCAAGCGATTTCTGGATCCCTTCTCTCCCCTGAAGCTGTAAACAGTTTAACAAGACAGGTGCGGAACTGCCGTAAGGTAATCTACATCTTGTCTCCCTCTCTGGTATCTAACCTCCCTGCGAATGGGGGTACGTCTCCGTGTTCTGTGCGGTTTTCAGCACAGTACTCTCTACACGTAGTGGATATTTGATTTGGTAAGTGACCGAATAAGTGAATGAGTCACCAAGATAAGGGTATTGTCTCATTCTTTCTCGCTTTTTCCACTTCCAAGTTTCTTTAGTTAGTTTCCTCAGACAAAAGGTTTCTTTGTAGCTACACAGTGGCCAGGTCCAGAGAATGTTGCAGATAGCTGCTGAAAACATCCCTCCTCCACTTGAGAATGGCTTGCTCTCCCTCTCAAGCGGAGAGAGCTGGGATTCGATATTTAATTAAGCGCCTCTGTTCACTTGGCATTTAGAGGCACTAGGGGACGTAAGTGCTCTACACCCGGTGAAATGCCTGTTTCGTTTGTGATTTTCCTTTGTGAAAAACAACTATGCACAGAGTGTTTTGTGCCAATTTTCCATCCTTTTAGATTGACGGAAAGCATTTTACCTACGTAGAAACAGAAAACGAATAGAAAGAGCGTTGCATTGCGTTTAATGAAAGCTTAGGGCGGTCTCGGTGGTACGTTAGTGAAGTTATCTGGGGACACCTTAGCCACGTACATTGTGTTGGAGAGGCACCGAGAATTCATTCAGGAGTTCTCAAAGTTCGAGGACACAGTTGCCTTACACGTAGGCACGGTGGCAGCCGTGGACATGGCAGTGATTTGGAGAATGTTGTACTAGTCGGCTCTTGCTGTGATAATGCTTTGCAACAAATCTCCCCAAAACTCACTTAGATAAAGAAGAATCTAGTTTTCTCGGACCTGTGGGCTAGCTGCAGCGGCTCTCTTGTAGACCTCTCGATGGCGGGTGTTGCTCCATGCCGTGGGTCAGTTTGAGGTCTGTCCCGCACACCTTACCGTGGAGCCCAACTGTGAGGCTGCAGGTCCCTGTCCTCTCGCAGAGTTCACTGAAACGTAAGAGGTGAGCCCAACCACACAAGGCCACGTAAGGCCTCTGCGACTCATTGAAGGCCATCGTGTCTTCCCTTGGCCTCCTGGGAACCCCCTGGCCCCAGGATGCAGCTTCGGTAGCCCAGGGCAACCGGCGGAGGGGGGCGGGCGGGGCTGCAGGAGGGTGGAACGCTGAGGTCACAGAGGGTGTGGGTGTGGCCACCTCTGCTGTGACTGAACCAAGGGCGTGGGTGGGGGGCTGGGGGTCCAGGGCAGGGCCCTCAGAGCCCGGTAGGCCCAGGGGGGCGGCGCAAGCACCTAGGCCCAGGCCGAAGAGCGCCTTCTTGGTCTGCGCGGCAGGCCGGCCTCTCGCCTTGCCACTCAGGCCGCCCTCCCTCTTGAAGTGTGTGTGGCACGCGTCCGCGCAGTACACCTCGCTGCACAGGTAGCCGTGGGACTGGGCGTCGTAGCTTCCTGCGAGGCGGCCGGAGGTCCCGCAGGCGGGTGGGTCCCTGGGACAGACGCGCGGAGCGGCTCCTGCCCGGCCCCCCTGAGAACCGTCGCCGTTCCGTAAGGCGGGGCGCCTGCTTCAGAATGTAAATCACGTGTCCGCTCTATGGATACGCTGTTTAGTTTACCAGGCAAGACTTTCTTGGTGAAAGAAGCAGCGTTGGCTTGCATCGTCGAGCAGGCTTGTCATCTGGCTGTGCACTGGTACTCTCTCTCTGGGTGTGCTAGTCCGCAGGGCAGGGCATCCCCTGGGCAGGGTGGAGCGTGATCTCTGCGGCCTCGTCTTGCAGCTCCTTCCTTTCATTCTCAATCATCCTGCCCACAGTGGCCTCCTCTCAGACCTGCATACTTACAACGGCGCATTGCCCGTGCTACCCCTCTGCAGGAAGTGTCCCTCTGTTTAGTTTGCAGCTGACTGATGCCGCCTCACCCTTCTCATCTCTTCTCAGGTGTCACTTGGTCAAGAAAGTGTCCCCTTACCTACTCAACTCATCTCGTCTCCCTACCGTAGCTCACGTGACACCACGCACCTCTCGCTTATGGCCGTCATCGCCTTTCGCATCCAGTTTCAGGTAGGTAAGTTTACCCCGTGGTCCGTGAGGAAGAAGAGATCACGCCTGTTTTGCTTACTCTTGATTCCCAGCGACTAGCCCGGTTACTGATAACCTCTGTTAGAGGGAGAAAGGAATGCACCCAATCCCTGGTGAAGCCCCGACCGTTTTCCTTTCTAGTGTCCCTCGTACTCCTCCCTGCCGTCTGTGTCGCCCTTACTCCGCGTCTACCGTTTATGAGTTTACACCTGGGTTACGGTGACTGCTTCGGAGAATCGCATGCCTTTCTACCTCCCTCGCTGCGACCTCTCCTACACCTCCCAGGGCTCTTGGGTTATGCCCTTGCCCTCTTCCGAGCCGTCCGTGGCACCCGCTGTCAACCCCGTACGGCCAAGCTCCTAAGACTGACACTCCAGGCCCTCCGTAATTTGGCTTCAGTTTCACTTTCTAGACGTTTCAAGAAAGAACGGGGTCTAAATATCTGTGCACCTCTGCTCCGTTTCATATCTACCCACGAGGTTAATTTTTTTGTTTCTTCCAGTCCACCTATTTTGCACCTCCGTCTCTGCGAAGACTTCACTGAGAATCCAAGCGATTTCTGGATCCCTTCTCTCCCCTGAAGCTGTAAACAGTTTAACAAGACAGGTGCGGAACTGCTGTAAGGTAATCTACATCTTGTCTCCCTCTCTGGTATCTAACCTCCCTGCGAATGGGGGTACGTCTCCGTGTTCTGTGCGGTTTTCAGCACAGTACTCTCTACACGTAGTGGATATTTGATTTGGTAAGTGACCGAATAAGTGAATGAGTCACCAAGATAAGGGTATTGTCTCATTCTTTCTCGCTTTTTCCACTTCCAAGTTTCTTTAGTTAGTTTCCTCAGACAAAAGGTTTCTTTGTAGCTACACAGTGGCCAGGTCCAGAGAATGTTGCAGATAGCTGCTGAAAACATCCCTCCTCCACTTGAGAATGGCTTGCTCTCCCTCTCAAGCGGAGAGAGCTGGGATTCGATATTTAATTAAGCGCCTCTGTTCACTTGGCATTTAGAGGCACTAGGGGGCGTTAGTGCTCTACACCCGGTGAAATGCCTGTTTCGTTTGTGATTTTCCTTTGTGAAAAACAACTATGCACAGAGTGTTTTGTGCCAATTTTCCATCCTTTTAGATTGACGGAAAGCATTTTACCTACGTAGAAACAGAAAACGAATAGAAAGAGCGTCGCATTGCGTTTAATGAAAGCTTAGGGCGGTCTCGGTGGTACGTTAGTGAAGTTATCTGGGGACACCTTAGCCACGTACATTGTGTTGGAGAGGCACCGAGAATTCATTCAGGAGTTCTCAAAGTTCGAGGACACAGTTGCCTTACACGTAGGCACGGTGGCAGCCGTGGACATGGCAGTGATTTGGAGAATGTTGTACTAGTCGGCTCTCGCTGTGATAATGCTTTGCAACAAATCTCCCCAAAACTCACTTACATAAAGAAGAATCTAGTTTTCTCGGACCTGTGGGCTAGCTGCAGCGGCTCTCTTGTAGACCTCTCGATGGCGGGTGTTGCTCCATGCCGTGGGTCAGTTTGAGGTCTGTCCCGCACACCTTACCGTGGAGCCCAACTGTGAGGCTGCAGGTCCCTGTCCTCTCGCAGAGTTCACTGAAACGTAAGAGGTGAGCCCAACCACACAAGGCCACGTAAGGCCTCTGCGACTCATTGAAGGCCATCGTGTCTTCCCTTGGCCTCCTGGGAACCCCCTGGCCCCAGGATGCAGCTTCGGTAGCCCAGGGCAACCGGCGGAGGGGGGCGGGCGGGGCTGCAGGAGGGTGGAACGCTGAGGTCACAGAGGGTGTGGGTGTGGCCACCTCTGCTGTGACTGAACCAAGGGCGTGGGTGGGGGGCTGGGGGTCCAGGGCAGGGCCCTCAGAGCCCGGTAGGCCCAGGGGGGCGGCGCAAGCACCTAGGCCCAGGCCGAAGAGCGCCTTCTTGGTCTGCGCGGCAGGCCGGCCTCTCGCCTTGCCACTCAGGCCGCCCTCCCTCTTGAAGTGTGTGTGGCACGCGTCCGCGGAGTACACCTCGCTGCACAGGTAGCCGTGGGACTGGGCGTCGTAGCTTCCTGCGAGGCGGCCGGAGGTCCCGCAGGCGGGTGGGTCCCTGGGACAGACGCGCGGAGCGGCTCCTGCCCGGCCCCCCTGAGAACCGTCGCCGTTCCGTAAGGCGGGGCGCCTGCTTCAGAATGTAAATCACGTGTCCGCTCTATGGATACGCTGTTTAGTTTACCAGGCAAGACTTTCTTGGTGAAAGAAGCAGCGTTGGCTTGCATCGTCGAGAAGGCTTGTCATCTGGCTGTGCACTGGTACTCTCTCTCTGGGTGTGCTAGTCCGCAGGGCAGGGCATCCCCTGGGCAGGGTGGAGCGTGATCTCTGCGGCCTCGTCTTGCAGCTCCTTCCTTTCATTCTCAATCATCCTGCCCACAGTGGCCTCCTCTCAGGCCTGCATACTTACAACGGCGCATTGCCCGTGCTGCCCCTCTGCAGGAAGTGTCCCTCTGTTTAGTTTGCAGCTGACTGATGCCGCCTCACCCTTCTCATCTCTTCTCAGGTGTCACTTGGTCAAGAAAGCGTCCCCTTACCTACTCAACTCATCTCGTCTCCCTACCGTAGCTCACGTGACACCACGCACCTCTCGCTTATGGCCGTCATCGCCTTTCGCATCCAGTTTCAGGTAGGTAAGTTTACCCCGTGGTCCGTGAGGAAGAAGAGATCACGCCTGTTTTGCTTACTCTTGATTCCCAGCGACTAGCCCGGTTACTGATAACCTCTGTTAGAGGGAGAAAGGAATGCACCCAATCCCTGGTGAAGCCCCGACCGTTTTCCTTTCTAGTGTCCCTCGTACTCCTCCCTGCCGTCTGTGTCGCCCTTACTCCGCGTCTACCGTTTATGAGTTTACACCTGGGTTACGGTGACTGCTTCGGAGAATCGCATGCCTTTCTACCTCCCTCGCTGCGACCTCTCCTACACCTCCCAGGGCTCTTGGGTTATGCCCTTGCCCTCTTCCGAGCCGTCCGTGGCACCCGCTGTCAACCCCGTACGGCCAAGCTCCTAAGACTGACACTCCAGGCCCTCCGTAATTTGGCTTCAGTTTCACTTTCTAGACGTTTCAAGAAAGAACGGGGTCTAAATATCTGTGCACCTCTGCTCCGTTTCATATCTACCCACGAGGTTAATTTTTTTGTTTCTTCCAGTCCACCTATTTTGCACCTCCGTCTCTGCGAAGACTTCACTGAGAATCCAAGCGATTTCTGGATCCCTTCTCTCCCCTGAAGCTGTAAACAGTTTAACAAGACAGGTGCGGAACTGCCGTAAGGTAATCTACATCTTGTCTCCCTCTCTGGTATCTAACCTCCCTGCGAATGGGGGTACGTCTCCGTGTTCTGTGCGGTTTTCAGCACAGTACTCTCTACACGTAGTGGATATTTGATTTGGTAAGTGACCGAATAAGTGAATGAGTCACCAAGATAAGGGTATTGTCTCATTCTTTCTCGCTTTTTCCACTTCCAAGTTTCTTTAGTTAGTTTCCTCAGACAAAAGGTTTCTTTGTAGCTACACAGTGGCCAGGTCCAGAGAATGTTGCAGATAGCTGCTGAAAACATCCCTCCTCCACTTGAGAATGGCTTGCTCTCCCTCTCAAGCGGAGAGAGCTGGGATTCGATATTTAATTAAGCGCCTCTGTTCACTTGGCATTTAGAGGCACTAGGGGGCGTTAGTGCTCTACACCCGGTGAAATGCCTGTTTCGTTTGTGATTTTCCTTTGTGAAAAACAACTATGCACAGAGTGTTTTGTGCCAATTTTCCATCCTTTTAGATTGACGGAAAGCATTTTACCTACGTAGAAACAGAAAACGAATAGAAAGAGCGTTGCATTGCGTTTAATGAAAGCTTAGGGCGGTCTCGGTGGTACGTTAGTGAAGTTATCTGGGGACACCTTAGCCACGTACATTGTGTTGGAGAGGCACCGAGAATTCATTCAGGAGTTCTCAAAGTTCGAGGACACAGTTGCCTTACACGTAGGCACGGTGGCAGCCGTGGACATGGCAGTGATTTGGAGAATGTTGTACTAGTCGGCTCTCGCTGTGATAATGCTTTGCAACAAATCTCCCCAAAACTCACTTACATAAAGAAGAATCTAGTTTTCTCGGACCTGTGGGCTAGCTGCAGCGGCTCTCTTGTAGACCTCTCGATGGCGGGTGTTGCTCCATGCCGTGGGTCAGTTTGAGGTCTGTCCCGCACACCTTACCGTGGAGCCCAACTGTGAGGCTGCAGCTCCCTGTCCTCTCGCAGAGTTCACTGAAACGTAAGAGGTGAGCCCAACCACACAAGGCCACGTAAGGCCTCTGCGACTCATTGAAGGCCATCGTGTCTTCCCTTGGCCTCCTGGGAACCCCCTGGCCCCAGGATGCAGCTTCGGTAGCCCAGGGCAACCGGCGGAGGGGGGCGGGCGGGGCTGCAGGAGGGTGGAACGCTGAGGTCACAGAGGGTGTGGGTGTGGCCACCTCTGCTGTGACTGAACCAAGGGCGTGGGTGGGGGACTGGGGGTCCAGGGCAGGGCCCTCAGAGCCCGGTAGGCCCAGGGGGGCGGCGCAAGCACCTAGGCCCAGGCCGAAGAGCGCCTTCTTGGTCTGCGCGGCAGGCCGGCCTCTCGCCTTGCCACTCAGGCCGCCCTCCCTCTTGAAGTGTGTGTGGCACGCGTCCGCGGAGTACACCTCGCTGCACAGGTAGCCGTGGGACTGGGCGTCGTAGCTTCCTGCGAGGCGGCCGGAGGTCCCGCAGGCGGGTGGGTCCCTGGGACAGACGCGCGGAGCGGCTCCTGCCCGGCCCCCCTGAGAACCGTCGCCGTTCCGTAAGGCGGGGCGCCTGCTTCAGAATGTAAATCACGTGTCCGCTCTATGGATACGCTGTTTAGTTTACCAGGCAAGACTTTCTTGGTGAAAGAAGCAGCGTTGGCTTGCATCGTCGAGCAGGCTTGTCATCTGGCTGTGCACTGGTACTCTCTCTCTGGGTGTGCTAGTCCGCAGGGCAGGGCATCCCCTGGGCAGGGTGGAGCGTGATCTCTGCGGCCTCGTCTTGCAGCTCCTTCCTTTCATTCTCAATCATCCTGCCCACAGTGGCCTCCTCTCAGGCCTGCATACTTACAACGGCGCATTGCCCGTGCTGCCCCTCTGCAGGAAGTGTCCCTCTGTTTAGTTTGCAGCTGACTGATGCCGCCTCACCCTTCTCATCTCTTCTCAGGTGTCACTTGGTCAAGAAAGCGTCCCCTTACCTACTCAACTCATCTCGTCTCCCTACCGTAGCTCACGTGACACCACGCACCTCTCGCTTATGGCCGTCATCGCCTTTCGCATCCAGTTTCAGGTAGGTAAGTTTACCCCGTGGTCCGTGAGGAAGAAGAGATCACGCCTGTTTTGCTTACTCTTGATTCCCAGCGACTAGCCCGGTTACTGATAACCTCTGTTAGAGGGAGAAAGGAATGCACCCAATCCCTGGTGAAGCCCCGACCGTTTTCCTTTCTAGTGTCCCTCGTACTCCTCCCTGCCGTCTGTGTCGCCCTTACTCCGCGTCTACCGTTTATGAGTTTACACCTGGGTTACGGTGACTGCTTCGGAGAATCGCATGCCTTTCTACCTCCCTCGCTGCGACCTCTCCTACACCTCCCAGGGCTCTTGGGTTATGCCCTTGCCCTCTTCCGAGCCGTCCGTGGCACCCGCTGTCAACCCCGTACGGCCAAGCTCCTAAGACTGACACTCCAGGCCCTCCGTAATTTGGCTTCAGTTTCACTTTCTAGACGTTTCAAGAAAGAACGGGGTCTAAATATCTGGGAACCTCTGCTCCGTTTCATATCTACCCACGAGGTTAATTTTTTTGTTTCTTCCAGTCCACCTATTTTGCACCTCCGTCTCTGCGAAGACTTCACTGAGAATCCAAGCGATTTCCGGATCCCTTCTCTCCCCTGAAGCTGTAAACAGTTTAACAAGACAGGTGCGGAACTGCCGTAAGGTAATCTACATCTTGTCTCCCTCTCTGGTATCTAACCTCCCTGCGAATGGGGGTACGTCTCCGTGTTCTGTGCGGTTTTCAGCACAGTACTCTCTACACGTAGTGGATATTTGATTTGGTAAGTGACCGAATAAGTGAATGAGTCACCAAGATAAGGGTATTGTCTCATTCTTTCTCGCTTTTTCCACTTCCAAGTTTCTTTAGTTAGTTTCCTCAGACAAAAGGTTTCTTTGTAGCTACACAGTGGCCAGGTCCAGAGAATGTTGCAGATAGCTGCTGAAAACATCCCTCCTCCACTTGAGAATGGCTTGCTCTCCCTCTCAAGCGGAGAGAGCTGGGATTCGATATTTAATTAAGCGCCTCTGTTCACTTGGCATTTAGAGGCACTAGGGGGCGTTAGTGCTCTACACCCGGTGAAATGCCTGTTTCGTTTGTGATTTTCCTTTGTGAAAAACAACTATGCACAGAGTGTTTTGTGCCAATTTTCCATCCTTTTAGATTGACGGAAAGCATTTTACCTACGTAGAAACAGAAAACGAATAGAAAGAGCGTCGCATTGCGTTTAATGAAAGCTTAGGGCGGTCTCGGTGGTACGTTAGTGAAGTTATCTGGGGACAACTTAGCCACGTACATTGTGTTGGAGAGGCACCGAGAATTCATTCAGGAGTTCTCAAAGTTCGAGGACACAGTTGCCTTACACGTAGGCACGGTGGCAGCCGTGGACATGGCAGTGATTTGGAGAATGTTGTACTAGTCGGCTCTCGCTGTGATAATGCTTTGCAACAAATCTCCCCAAAACTCACTTACATAAAGAAGAATCTAGTTTTCTCGGACCTGTGGGCTAGCTGCAGCGGCTCTCTTGTAGACCTCTCGATGGCGGGTGTTGCTCCATGCCGTGGGTCAGTTTGAGGTCTGTCCCGCACACCTTACCGTGGAGCCCAACTGTGAGGCTGCAGCTCCCTGTCCTCTCGCAGAGTTCACTGAAACGTAAGAGGTGAGCCCAACCACACAAGGCCACGTAAGGCCTCTGCGACTCATTGAAGGCCATCGTGTCTTCCCTTGGCCTCCTGGGAACCCCCTGGCCCCAGGATGCAGCTTCGGTAGCCCAGGGCAACCGGCGGAGGGGGGCGGGCGGGGCTGCAGGAGGGTGGAACGCTGAGGTCACAGAGGGTGTGGGTGTGGCCACCTCTGCTGTGACTGAACCAAGGGCGTGGGTGGGGGACTGGGGGTCCAGGGCAGGGCCCTCAGAGCCCGGTAGGCCCAGGGGGGCGGCGCAAGCACCTAGGCCCAGGCCGAAGAGCGCCTTCTTGGTCTGCGCGGCAGGCCGGCCTCTCGCCTTGCCACTCAGGCCGCCCTCCCTCTTGAAGTGTGTGTGGCACGCGTCCGCGGAGTACACCTCGCTGCACAGGTAGCCGTGGGACTGGGCGTCGTAGCTTCCTGCGAGGCGGCCGGAGGTCCCGCAGGCGGGTGGGTCCCTGGGACAGACGCGCGGAGCGGCTCCTGCCCGGCCCCCCTGAGAACCGTCGCCGTTCCGTAAGGCGGGGCGCCTGCTTCAGAATGTAAATCACGTGTCCGCTCTATGGATACGCTGTTTAGTTTACCAGGCAAGACTTTCTTGGTGAAAGAAGCAGCGTTGGCTTGCATCCTCGAGCAGGCTTGTCATCTGGCTGTGCACTGGTACTCTCTCTCTGGGTGTGCTAGTCCGCAGGGCAGGGCATCCCCTGGGCAGGGTGGAGCGTGATCTCTGCGGCCTCGTCTTGCAGCTCCTTCCTTTCATTCTCAATCATCCTGCCCACAGTGGCCTCCTCTCAGGCCTGCATACTTACAACGGCGCATTGCCCGTGCTGCCCCTCTGCAGGAAGTGTCCCTCTGTTTAGTTTGCAGCTGACTGATGCCGCCTCACCCTTCTCATCTCTTCTCAGGTGTCACTTGGTCAAGAAAGCGTCCCCTTACCTACTCAACTCATCTCGTCTCCCTACCGTAGCTCACGTGACACCACGCACCTCTCGCTTATGGCCGTCATCGCCTTTCGCATCCAGTTTCAGGTAGGTAAGTTTACCCCGTGGTCCGTGAGGAAGAAGAGATCACGCCTGTTTTGCTTACTCTTGATTCCCAGCGACTAGCCCGGTTACTGATAACCTCTGTTAGAGGGAGAAAGGAATGCACCCAATCCCTGGTGAAGCCCCGACCGTTTTCCTTTCTAGTGTCCCTCGTACTCCTCCCTGCCGTCTGTGTCGCCCTTACTCCGCGTCTACCGTTTATGAGTTTACACCTGGGTTACGGTGACTGCTTCGGAGAATCGCATGCCTTTCTACCTCCCTCGCTGCGACCTCTCCTACACCTCCCAGGGCTCTTGGGTTATGCCCTTGCCCTCTTCCGAGCCGTCCGTGGCACCCGCTGTCAACCCCGTACGGCCAAGCTCCTAAGACTGACACTCAAGGCCCTCCGTAATTTGGCTTCAGTTTCACTTTCTAGACGTTTCAAGAAAGAACGGGGTCTAAATATCTGTGCACCTCTGCTCCGTTTCATATCTACCCACGAGGTTAATTTTTTTGTTTCTTCCAGTCCACCTATTTTGCACCTCCGTCTCTCCGAAGACTTCACTGAGAATCCAAGCGATTTCTGGATCCCTTCTCTCCCCTGAAGCTGTAAACAGTTTAACAAGACAGGTGCGGAACTGCCGTAAGGTAATCTACATCTTGTCTCCCTCTCTGGTATCTAACCTCCCTGCGAATGGGGGTACGTCTCCGTGTTCTGTGCGGTTTTCAGCACAGTACTCTCTACACGTAGTGGATATTTGATTTGGTAAGTGACCGAATAAGTGAATGAGTCACCAAGATAAGGGTATTGTCTCATTCTTTCTCGCTTTTTCCACTTCCAAGTTTCTTTAGTTAGTTTCCTCAGACAAAAGGTTTCTTTGTAGCTACACAGTGGCCAGGTCCAGAGAATGTTGCAGATAGCTGCTGAAAACATCCCTCCTCCACTTGAGAATGGCTTGCTCTCCCTCTCAAGCGGAGAGAGCTGGGATTCGATATTTAATTAAGCGCCTCTGTTCACTTGGCATTTAGAGGCACTAGGGGGCGTTAGTGCTCTACACCCGGTGAAATGCCTGTTTCGTTTGTGATTTTCCTTTGTGAAAAACAACTATGCACAGAGTGTTTTGTGCCAATTTTCCATCCTTTTAGATTGACGGAAAGCATTTTACCTACGTAGAAACAGAAAACGAATAGAAAGAGCGTCGCATTGCGTTTAATGAAAGCTTAGGGCGGTCTCGGTGGTACGTTAGTGAAGTTATCTGGGGACACCTTAGCCACGTACATTGTGTTGGAGAGGCACCGAGAATTCATTCAGGAGTTCTCAAAGTTCGAGGACACAGTTGCCTTACACGTAGGCACGGTGGCAGCCGTGGACATGGCAGTGATTTGGAGAATGTTGTACTAGTCGGCTCTCGCTGTGATAATGCTTTGCAACAAATCTCCCCAAAACTCACTTACATAAAGAAGAATCTAGTTTTCTCGGACCTGTGGGCTAGCTGCAGCGGCTCTCTTGTAGACCTCTCGATGGCGGGTGTTGCTCCATGCCGTGGGTCAGTTTGAGGTCTGTCCCGCACACCTTACCGTGGAGCCCAACTGTGAGGCTGCAGGTCCCTGTCCTCTCGCAGAGTTCACTGAAACGTAAGAGGTGAGCCCAACCACACAAGGCCACGTAAGGCCTCTGCGACTCATTGAAGGCCATCGTGTCTTCCCTTGGCCTCCTGGGAACCCCCTGGCCCCAGGATGCAGCTTCGGTAGCCCAGGGCAACCGGCGGAGGGGGGCGGGCGGGGCTGCAGGAGGGTGGAACGCTGAGGTCACAGAGGGTGTGGGTGTGGCCACCTCTGCTGTGACTGAACCAAGGGCGTGGGTGGGGGACTGGGGGTCCAGGGCAGGGCCCTCAGAGCCCGGTAGGCCCAGGGGGGCGGCGCAAGCACCTAGGCCCAGGCCGAAGAGCGCCTTCTTGGTCTGCGCGGCAGGCCGGCCTCTCGCCTTGCCACTCAGGCCGCCCTCCCTCTTGAAGTGTGTGTGGCACGCGTCCGCGGAGTACACCTCGCTGCACAGGTAGCCGTGGGACTGGGCGTCGTAGCTTCCTGCGAGGCGGCCGGAGGTCCCGCAGGCGGGTGGGTCCCTGGGACAGACGCGCGGAGCGGCTCCTGCCCGGCCCCCCTGAGAACCGTCGCCGTTCCGTAAGGCGGGGCGCCTGCTTCAGAATGTAAATCACGTGTCCGCTCTATGGATACGCTGTTTAGTTTACCAGGCAAGACTTTCTTGGTGAAAGAAGCAGCGTTGGCTTGCATCCTCGAGCAGGCTTGTCATCTGGCTGTGCACTGGTACTCTCTCTCTGGGTGTGCTAGTCCGCAGGGCAGGGCATCCCCTGGGCAGGGTGGAGCGTGATCTCTGCGGCCTCGTCTTGCAGCTCCTTCCTTTCATTCTCAATCATCCTGCCCACAGTGGCCTCCTCTCAGGCCTGCATACTTACAACGGCGCATTGCCCGTGCTGCCCCTCTGCAGGAAGTGTCCCTCTGTTTAGTTTGCAGCTGACTGATGCCGCCTCACCCTTCTCATCTCTTCTCAGGTGTCACTTGGTCAAGAAAGCGTCCCCTTACCTACTCAACTCATCTCGTCTCCCTACCGTAGCTCACGTGACACCACGCACCTCTCGCTTATGGCCGTCATCGCCTTTCGCATCCAGTTTCAGGTAGGTAAGTTTACCCCGTGGTCCGTGAGGAAGAAGAGATCACGCCTGTTTTGCTTACTCTTGATTCCCAGCGACTAGCCCGGTTACTGATAACCTCTGTTAGAGGGAGAAAGGAATGCACCCAATCCCTGGTGAAGCCCCGACCGTTTTCCTTTCTAGTGTCCCTCGTACTCCTCCCTGCCGTCTGTGTCGCCCTTACTCCGCGTCTACCGTTTATGAGTTTACACCTGGGTTACGGTGACTGCTTCGGAGAATCGCATGCCTTTCTACCTCCCTCGCTGCGACCTCTCCTACACCTCCCAGGGCTCTTGGGTTATGCCCTTGCCCTCTTCCGAGCCGTCCGTGGCACCCGCTGTCAACCCCGTACGGCCAAGCTCCTAAGACTGACACTCCAGGCCCTCCGTAATTTGGCTTCAGTTTCACTTTCTAGACGTTTCAAGAAAGAACGGGGTCTAAATATCTGTGCACCTCTGCTCCGTTTCATATCTACCCACGAGGTTAATTTTTTTGTTTCTTCCAGTCCACCTATTTTGCACCTCCGTCTCTGCGAAGACTTCACTGAGAATCCAAGCGATTTCTGGATCCCTTCTCTCCCCTGAAGCTGTAAACAGTTTAACAAGACAGGTGCGGAACTGCCGTAAGGTAATCTACATCTTGTCTCCCTCTCTGGTATCTAACCTCCCTGCGAATGGGGGTACGTCTCCGTGTCCTGTGCGGTTTTCAGCACAGTACTCTCTACACGTAGTGGATATTTGATTTGGTAAGTGACCGAATAAGTGAATGAGTCACCAAGATAAGGGTATTGTCTCATTCTTTCTCGCTTTTTCCACTTCCAAGTTTCTTTAGTTAGTTTCCTCAGACAAAAGGTTTCTTTGTAGCTACACAGTGGCCAGGTCCAGAGAATGTTGCAGATAGCTGCTGAAAACATCCCTCCTCCACTTGAGAATGGCTTGCTCTCCCTCTCAAGCGGAGAGAGCTGGGATTCGATATTTAATTAAGCGCCTCTGTTCACTTGGCATTTAGAGGCACTAGGGGGCGTTAGTGCTCTACACCCGGTGAAATGCCTGTTTCGTTTGTGATTTTCCTTTGTGAAAAACAACTATGCACAGAGTGTTTTGTGCCAATTTTCCATCCTTTTAGATTGACGGAAAGCATTTTACCTACGTAGAAACAGAAAACGAATAGAAAGAGCGTCACATTGCGTTTAATGAAAGCTTAGGGCGGTCTCGGTGGTACGTTAGTGAAGTTATCTGGGGACACCTTAGCCACGTACATTGTGTTGGAGAGGCACCGAGAATTCATTCAGGAGTTCTCAAAGTTCGAGGACACGGTTGCCTTACACGTAGGCACGGTGGCAGCCGTGGACATGGCAGTGATTTGGAGAATGTTGTACTAGTCGGCTCTCGCTGTGATAATGCTTTGCAACAAATCTCCCCAAAACTCACTTACATAAAGAAGAATCTAGTTTTCTCGGACCTGTGGGCTAGCTGCAGCGGCTCTCTTGTAGACCTCTCGATGGCGGGTGTTGTTCCATGCCGTGGGTCAGTTTGAGGTCTGTCCCGCACACCTTACCGTGGAGCCCAACTGTGAGGCTGCAGGTCCCTGTCCTCTCGCAGAGTTCACTGAAACGTAAGAGGTGAGCCCAACCACACAAGGCCACGTAAGGCCTCTGCGACTCATTGAAGGCCATCGTGTCTTCCCTTGGCCTCCTGGGAACCCCCTGGCCCCAGGATGCAGCTTCGGTAGCCCAGGGCAACCGGCGGAGGGGGGCGGGCGGGGCTGCAGGAGGGTGGAACGCGGAGGTCACAGAGGGTGTGGGTGTGGCCACCTCTACTGTGACTGAACCAAGGGCGTGGGTGGGGGGCTGGGGGTCCAGGGCAGGGCCCTCAGAGCCCGGTAGGCCCAGGGGGGTGGCGCAAGCACCTAGGCCCAGGCCGAAGAGCGCCTTCTTGGTCTGCGTGGCACGTCGGCCTCTCGCCTTGCCACTCAGGCCGCCCTGCCACTTGAAGTGTGTGTGGCACGCGTCCGCGGAGTACACCTCGCTGCACAGGTAGCCGTGGGACTGGGCGTCGTAGCTTCCTGCGAGGCGGCCGGAGGTCCCGCAGGCGGGTGGGTCCCTGGGACAGACGCGCGGAGCGGCTCCTGCCCGGCCCCCCTGAGAACCGTCGCCGTTCCGTAAGGCGGGGCGCCTGCTTCAGAATGTAAATCACGTGTCCGCTCTATGGATACGCTGTTTAGTTTACCAGGCAAGACTTTCTTGGTGAAAGAAGCAACGTTGGCTTGCATCGTCGAGCAGGCTTGTCATCTGGCTGTGCACTGGTACTCTCTCTCTGGGTGTGCTAGTCCGCAGGGCAGGGCATCCCCTGGGCAGGGTGGAGCGTGATCTCTGCGGCCTCGTCTTGCAGCTCCTTCCTTTCATTCTCAATCATCCTGCCCACAGTGGCCTCCTCTCAGGCCTGCATACTTACAACGGCGCATTGCCCGTGCTGCCCCTCTGCAGGAAGTGTCCCTCTGTTTAGTTTGCAGC
Source organism: Leucopleurus acutus (assembly GCF_964270905.1). NCBI lineage: Eukaryota > Metazoa > Chordata > Mammalia > Artiodactyla > Delphinidae > Leucopleurus > Leucopleurus acutus. The sequence goes on from NC_139143.1 coordinate 38,308,236, forward strand.
TGACTGATGCCGCCTCACCCTTCTCATCTCTTCTCAGGTGTCACTTGGTCAAGAAAGCGTCCCCTTACCTACTCAACTCATCTCGTCTCCCTACCGTAGCTCACGTGACACCACGCACCTCTCGCTTATGGCCGTCATCGCCTTTCGCATCCAGTTTCAGGTAGGTAAGTTTACCCCGTGGTCCGTGAGGAAGAAGAGATCACGCCTGTTTTGCTTACTCTTGATTCCCAGCGACTAGCCCGGTTACTGATAACCTCTGTTAGAGGGAGAAAGGAATGCACCCAATCCCTGGTGAAGCCCCGACCGTTTTCCTTTCTAGTGTCCCTCGTACTCCTCCCTGCCGTCTGTGTCGCCCTTACTCCGCGTCTACCGTTTATGAGTTTACACCTGGGTTACGGTGACTGCTTCGGAGAATCGCATGCCTTTCTACCTCCCTCGCTGCGACCTCTCCTACACCTCCCAGGGCTCTTGGGTTATGCCCTTGCCCTCTTCCGAGCCGTCCGTGGCACCCGCTGTCAACCCCGTACGGCCAAGCTCCTAAGACTGACACTCAAGGCCCTCCGTAATTTGGCTTCAGTTTCACTTTCTAGACGTTTCAAGAAAGAACGGGGTCTAAATATCTGTGCACCTCTGCTCCGTTTCATATCTACCCACGAGGTTAATTTTTTTGTTTCTTCCAGTCCACCTATTTTGCACCTCCGTCTCTGCGAAGACTTCACTGAGAATCCAAGCGATTTCTGGATCCCTTCTCTCCCCTGAAGCTGTAAACAGTTTAACAAGACAGGTGCGGAACTGCCGTAAGGTAATCTACATCTTGTCTCCCTCTCTGGTATCTAACCTCCCTGCGAATGGGGGTACGTCTCCGTGTTCTGTGCGGTTTTCAGCACAGTACTCTCTACACGTAGTGGATATTTGATTTGGTAAGTGACCGAATAAGTGAATGAGTCACCAAGATAAGGGTATTGTCTCATTCTTTCTCGCTTTTTCCACTTCCAAGTTTCTTTAGTTAGTTTCCTCAGACAAAAGGTTTCTTTGTAGCTACACAGTGGCCAGGTCCAGAGAATGTTGCAGATAGCTGCTGAAAACATCCCTCCTCCACTTGAGAATGGCTTGCTCTCCCTCTCAAGCGGAGAGAGCTGGGATTCGATATTTAATTAAGCGCCTCTGTTCACTTGGCATTTAGAGGCACTAGGGGGCGTTAGTGCTCTACACCCGGTGAAATGCCTGTTTCGTTTGTGATTTTCCTTTGTGAAAAACAACTATGCACAGAGTGTTTTGTGCCAATTTTCCATCCTTTTAGATTGACGGAAAGCATTTTACCTACGTAGAAACAGAAAACGAATAGAAAGAGCGTCGCATTGCGTTTAATGAAAGCTTAGGGCGGTCTCGGTGGTACGTTAGTGAAGTTATCTGGGGACACCTTAGCCACGTACATTGTGTTGGAGAGGCACCGAGAATTCATTCAGGAGTTCTCAAAGTTCGAGGACACAGTTGCCTTACACGTAGGCACGGTGGCAGCCGTGGACATGGCAGTGATTTGGAGAATGTTGTACTAGTCGGCTCTCGCTGTGATAATGCTTTGCAACAAATCTCCCCAAAACTCACTTACATAAAGAAGAATCTAGTTTTCTCGGACCTGTGGGCTAGCTGCAGCGGCTCTCTTGTAGACCTCTCGATGGCGGGTGTTGCTCCATGCCGTGGGTCAGTTTGAGGTCTGTCCCGCACACCTTACCGTGGAGCCCAACTGTGAGGCTGCAGCTCCCTGTCCTCTCGCAGAGTTCACTGAAACGTAAGAGGTGAGCCCAACCACACAAGGCCACGTAAGGCCTCTGCGACTCATTGAAGGCCATCGTGTCTTCCCTTGGCCTCCTGGGAACCCCCTGGCCCCAGGATGCAGCTTCGGTAGCCCAGGGCAACCGGCGGAGGGGGGCGGGCGGGGCTGCAGGAGGGTGGAACGCTGAGGTCACAGAGGGTGTGGGTGTGGCCACCTCTGCTGTGACTGAACCAAGGGCGTGGGTGGGGGACTGGGGGTCCAGGGCAGGGCCCTCAGAGCCCGGTAGGCCCAGGGGGGCGGCGCAAGCACCTAGGCCCAGGCCGAAGAGCGCCTTCTTGGTCTGCGCGGCAGGCCGGCCTCTCGCCTTGCCACTCAGGCCGCCCTCCCTCTTGAAGTGTGTGTGGCACGCGTCCGCGGAGTACACCTCGCTGCACAGGTAGCCGTGGGACTGGGCGTCGTAGCTTCCTGCGAGGCGGCCGGAGGTCCCGCAGGCGGGTGGGTCCCTGGGACAGACGCGCGGAGCGGCTCCTGCCCGGCCCCCCTGAGAACCGTCGCCGTTCCGTAAGGCGGGGCGCCTGCTTCAGAATGTAAATCACGTGTCCGCTCTATGGATACGCTGTTTAGTTTACCAGGCAAGACTTTCTTGGTGAAAGAAGCAGCGTTGGCTTGCATCGTCGAGCAGGCTTGTCATCTGGCTGTGCACTGGTACTCTCTCTCTGGGTGTGCTAGTCCGCAGGGCAGGGCATCCCCTGGGCAGGGTGGAGCGTGATCTCTGCGGCCTCGTCTTGCAGCTCCTTCCTTTCATTCTCAATCATCCTGCCCACAGTGGCCTCCTCTCAGGCCTGCATACTTACAACGGCGCATTGCCCGTGCTGCCCCTCTGCAGGAAGTGTCCCTCTGTTTAGTTTGCAGCTGACTGATGCCGCCTCACCCTTCTCATCTCTTCTCAGGTGTCACTTGGTCAAGAAAGCGTCCCCTTACCTACTCAACTCATCTCGTCTCCCTACCGTAGCTCACGTGACACCACGCACCTCTCGCTTATGGCCGTCATCGCCTTTCGCATCCAGTTTCAGGTAGGTAAGTTTACCCCGTGGTCCGTGAGGAAGAAGAGATCACGCCTGTTTTGCTTACTCTTGATTCCCAGCGACTAGCCCGGTTACTGATAACCTCTGTTAGAGGGAGAAAGGAATGCACCCAATCCCTGGTGAAGCCCCGACCGTTTTCCTTTCTAGTGTCCCTCGTACTCCTCCCTGCCGTCTGTGTCGCCCTTACTCCGCGTCTACCGTTTATGAGTTTACACCTGGGTTACGGTGACTGCTTCGGAGAATCGCATGCCTTTCTACCTCCCTCGCTGCGACCTCTCCTACACCTCCCAGGGCTCTTGGGTTATGCCCTTGCCCTCTTCCGAGCCGTCCGTGGCACCCGCTGTCAACCCCGTACGGCCAAGCTCCTAAGACTGACACTCCAGGCCCTCCGTAATTTGGCTTCAGTTTCACTTTCTAGACGTTTCAAGAAAGAACGGGGTCTAAATATCTGTGCACCTCTGCTCCGTTTCATATCTACCCACGAGGTTAATTTTTTTGTTTCTTCCAGTCCACCTATTTTGCACCTCCGTCTCTGCGAAGACTTCACTGAGAATCCAAGCGATTTCTGGATCCCTTCTCTCCCCTGAAGCTGTAAACAGTTTAACAAGACAGGTGCGGAACTGCCGTAAGGTAATCTACATCTTGTCTCCCTCTCTGGTATCTAACCTCCCTGCGAATGGGGGTACGTCTCCGTGTCCGGTGCGGTTTTCAGCACAGTACTCTCTACACGTAGTGGATATTTGATTTGGTAAGTGACCGAATAAGTGAATGAGTCACCAAGATAAGGGTATTGTCTCATTCTTTCTCGCTTTTTCCACTTCCAAGTTTCTTTAGTTAGTTTCCTCAGACAAAAGGTTTCTTTGTAGCTACACAGTGGCCAGGTCCAGAGAATGTTGCAGATAGCTGCTGAAAACATCCCTCCTCCACTTGAGAATGGCTTGCTCTCCCTCTCAAGCGGAGAGAGCTGGGATTCGATATTTAATTAAGCGCCTCTGTTCACTTGGCATTTAGAGGCACTAGGGGGCGTTAGTGCTCTACACCCGGTGAAATGCCTGTTTCGTTTGTGATTTTCCTTTGTGAAAAACAACTATGCACAGAGTGTTTTGTGCCAATTTTCCATCCTTTTAGATTGACGGAAAGCATTTTACCTACGTAGAAACAGAAAACGAATAGAAAGAGCGTCACATTGCGTTTAATGAAAGCTTAGGGCGGTGTCGGTGGTACGTTAGTGAAGTTATCTGGGGACACCTTAGCCACGTACATTGTGTTGGAGAGGCACCGAGAATTCATTCAGGAGTTCTCAAAGTTCGAGGACACGGTTGCCTTACACGTAGGCACGGTGGCAGCCGTGGACATGGCAGTGATTTGGAGAATGTTGTACTAGTCGGCTCTCGCTGTGATAATGCTTTGCAACAAATCTCCCCAAAACTCACTTACATAAAGAAGAATCTAGTTTTCTCGGACCTGTGGGCTAGCTGCAGCGGCTCTCTTGTAGACCTCTCGATGGCGGGTGTTGTTCCATGCCGTGGGTCAGTTTGAGGTCTGTCCCGCACACCTTACCGTGGAGCCCAACTGTGAGGCTGCAGGTCCCTGTCCTCTCGCAGAGTTCACTGAAACGTAAGAGGTGAGCCCAACCACACAAGGCCACGTAAGGCCTCTGCGACTCATTGAAGGCCATCGTGTCTTCCCTTGGCCTCCTGGGAACCCCCTGGCCCCAGGATGCAGCTTCGGTAGCCCAGGGCAACCGGCGGAGGGGGGCGGGCGGGGCTGCAGGAGGGTGGAACGCGGAGGTCACAGAGGGTGTGGGTGTGGCCACCTCTACTGTGACTGAACCAAGGGCGTGGGTGGGGGGCTGGGGGTCCAGGGCAGGGCCCTCAGAGCCCGGTAGGCCCAGGGGGGTGGCGCAAGCACCTAGGCCCAGGCCGAAGAGCGCCTTCTTGGTCTGCGTGGCACGTCGGCCTCTCGCCTTGCCACTCAGGCCGCCCTGCCACTTGAAGTGTGTGTGGCACGCGTCCGCGGAGTACACCTCGCTGCACAGGTAGCCGTGGGACTGGGCGTCGTAGCTTCCTGCGAGGCGGCCGGAGGTCCCGCAGGCGGGTGGGTCCCTGGGACAGACGCGCGGAGCGGCTCCTGCCCGGCCCCCCTGAGAACCGTCGCCGTTCCGTAAGGCGGGGCGCCTGCTTCAGAATGTAAATCACGTGTCCGCTCTATGGATACGCTGTTTAGTTTACCAGGCAAGACTTTCTTGGTGAAAGAAGCAGCGTTGGCTTGCATCCTCGAGCAGGCTTGTCATCTGGCTGTGCACTGGTACTCTCTCTCTGGGTGTGCTAGTCCGCAGGGCAGGGCATCCCCTGGGCAGGGTGGAGCGTGATCTCTGCGGCCTCGTCTTGCAGCTCCTTCCTTTCATTCTCAATCATCCTGCCCACAGTGGCCTCCTCTCAGGCCTGCATACTTACAACGGCGCATTGCCCGTGCTGCCCCTCTGCAGGAAGTGTCCCTCTGTTTAGTTTGCAGCTGACTGATGCCGCCTCACCCTTCTCATCTCTTCTCAGGTGTCACTTGGTCAAGAAAGCGTCCCCTTACCTACTCAACTCATCTCGTCTCCCTACCGTAGCTCACGTGACACCACGCACCTCTCGCTTATGGCCGTCATCGCCTTTCGCATCCAGTTTCAGGTAGGTAAGTTTACCCCGTGGTCCGTGAGGAAGAAGAGATCACGCCTGTTTTGCTTACTCTTGATTCCCAGCGACTAGCCCGGTTACTGATAACCTCTGTTAGAGGGAGAAAGGAATGCACCCAATCCCTGGTGAAGCCCCGACCGTTTTCCTTTCTAGTGTCCCTCGTACTCCTCCCTGCCGTCTGTGTCGCCCTTACTCCGCGTCTACCGTTTATGAGTTTACACCTGGGTTACGGTGACTGCTTCGGAGAATCGCATGCCTTTCTACCTCCCTCGCTGCGACCTCTCCTACACCTCCCAGGGCTCTTGGGTTATGCCCTTGCCCTCTTCCGAGCCGTCCGTGGCACCCGCTGTCAACCCCGTACGGCCAAGCTCCTAAGACTGACACTCCAGGCCCTCTGTAATTTGGCTTCAGTTTCACTTTCTAGACGTTTCAAGAAAGAACGGGGTCTAAATATCTGTGCACCTCTGCTCCGTTTCATATCTACCCACGAGGTTAATTTTTTTGTTTCTTCCAGTCCACCTATTTTGCACCTCCGTCTCTGCGAAGACTTCACTGAGAATCCAAGCGATTTCTGGATCCCTTCTCTCCCCTGAAGCTGTAAACAGTTTAACAAGACAGGTGCGGAACTGCCGTAAGGTAATCTACATCTTGTCTCCCTCTCTGGTATCTAACCTCCCTGCGAATGGGGGTACGTCTCCGTGTCCTGTGCGGTTTTCAGCACAGTACTCTCTACACGTAGTGGATATTTGATTTGGTAAGTGACCGAATAAGTGAATGAGTCACCAAGATAAGGGTATTGTCTCATTCTTTCTCGCTTTTTCCACTTCCAAGTTTCTTTAGTTAGTTTCCTCAGACAAAAGGTTTCTTTGTAGCTACACAGTGGCCAGGTCCAGAGAATGTTGCAGATAGCTGCTGAAAACATCCCTCCTCCACTTGAGAATGGCTTGCTCTCCCTCTCAAGCGGAGAGAGCTGGGATTCGATATTTAATTAAGCGCCTCTGTTCACTTGGCATTTAGAGGCACTAGGGGGCGTTAGTGCTCTACACCCGGTGAAATGCCTGTTTCGTTTGTGATTTTCCTTTGTGAAAAACAACTATGCACAGAGTGTTTTGTGCCAATTTTCCATCCTTTTAGATTGACGGAAAGCATTTTACCTACGTAGAAACAGAAAACGAATAGAAAGAGCGTCACATTGCGTTTAATGAAAGCTTAGGGCGGTCTCGGTGGTACGTTAGTGAAGTTATCTGGGTACACCTTAGCCACGTACATTGTGTTGGAGAGGCACCGAGAATTCATTCAGGAGTTCTCAAAGTTCGAGGACACGGTTGCCTTACACGTAGGCACGGTGGCAGCCGTGGACATGGCAGTGATTTGGAGAATGTTGTACTAGTCGGCTCTCGCTGTGATAATGCTTTGCAACAAATCTCCCCAAAACTCACTTACATAAAGAAGAATCTAGTTTTCTCGGACCTGTGGGCTAGCTGCAGCGGCTCTCTTGTAGACCTCTCGATGGCGGGTGTTGTTCCATGCCGTGGGTCAGTTTGAGGTCTGTCCCGCACACCTTACCGTGGAGCCCAACTGTGAGGCTGCAGGTCCCTGTCCTCTCGCAGAGTTCACTGAAACGTAAGAGGTGAGCCCAACCACACAAGGCCACGTAAGGCCTCTGCGACTCATTGAAGGCCATCGTGTCTTCCCTTGGCCTCCTGGGAACCCCCTGGCCCCAGGATGCAGCTTCGGCAGCCCAGGGCAACCGGCGGAGGGGGGCGGGCGGGGCTGCAGGAGGGTGGAACGCGGAGGTCACAGAGGGTGTGGGTGTGGCCACCTCTACTGTGACTGAACCAAGGGCGTGGGTGGGGGGCTGGGGGTCCAGGGCAGGGCCCTCAGAGCCCGGTAGGCCCAGGGGGGTGGCGCAAGCACCTAGGCCCAGGCCGAAGAGCGCCTTCTTGGTCTGCGTGGCAGGCCGGCCTCTCGCCTTGCCACTCAGGCCGCCCTGCCACTTGAAGTGTGTGTGGCACGCGTCCGCGGAGTACACCTCGCTGCACAGGTAGCCGTGGGACTGGGCGTCGTAGCTTCCTGCGAGGCGGCCGGAGGTCCCGCAGGCGGGTGGGTCCCTGGGACAGACGTGCGGAGCGGCTCCATCCCGGCCCCACTGAGAACCGTCGCCGTTCCGTAAGGCGGGGCGCCTGCTGCAGAATGTAAATCACGTGTCCGTTCTATGGATACGCTGTTTAGTTTACCAGGCAAGACTTTCTTGGTGAAAGAAGCAGCGTTGGCTTGCATCGTCGAGCAGGCTTGTCATCTGGCTGTGCACTGGTACTCTCTCTCTAGGTGTGCTAGTCCGCAGGGCAGGGCATCCCCTGGGCAGGGCGGAGCGTGATCTCTGTGGCCTCGTCTTGCAGCTCCTTCCTTTCATTCTCAATCATCCTGCCCACAGTGGCCTCCTCTCAGGCCTGCATACTTACAACGGCGCATTGCCCGTGCTGCCGCTCTGCAGGAAGTGTCCCTCTCTTTAGTTTGCAGCTGACTGATGCCGCCTCACCCTTCTCATCTCTTCTCAGGTGTCACTTGGTCAAGAAAGTGTCCCCTTACCTACTCAACTCATCTCATCTCCCTACCGTAGCTCACGTGACACCACGCACCTCTCGCTTATGGCCGTCATCGCCTTTCGCATCCAGTTTCAGGTAGGTAAGTTTACCCCGTGGTCCGTGAGGAAGAAGAGATCACGCCTGTTTTGCTTACTCTTGATTCCCAGCGACTAGCCCGGTTACTGATAACCTCTGTTAGAGGGAGAAAGGAATGCACCCAATCCCTGGTGAAGCCCCGACCGTTTTCCTTTCTAGTGTCCCTCGTACTCCTCCCTGCCGTCTGTGTCGCCCTTACTCCGCGTCTACCGTTTATGAGTTTACACCTGGGTTACGGTGACTGCTTCGGAGAATCGCATGCCTTTCTACCTCCCTCGCTGCGACCTCTCCTACACCTCCCAGGGCTCTTGGGTTATGCCCTTGCCCTCTTCCGAGCCGTCCGTGGCACCCGCTGTCAACCCCGAACAGCCAGGCTCCTAAGACTGACACTCCAGGCCCTCCGTAATTTGGCTTCAGTTTCACTTTCTAGACGTTTCAAGAAAGAACGGGGTCTAAATATCTGTGCACCTCTGCTCCGTTTCATATCTACCCACGAGGTTAATTTTTTTGTTTCTTCCAGTCCACCTATTTTGCACCTCCGTCTCTGCGAAGACTTCACTGAGAATCCAAGCGATTTCTGGATCCCTTCTCTCCCCTGAAGCTGTAAACAGTTTAACAAGACAGGTGCGGAACTGCCGTAAGGTAATCTACATCTTGTCTCCCTCTCTGGTATCTAACCTCCCTGCGAATGGGGGTACGTCTCCGTGTTCTGTGCGGTTTTCAGCACAGTATTCTCTACACGTAGTGGATATTTGATTTGGTAAGTGACCGAATAAGTGAATGAGTCACCAAGATAAGGGTATTGTCTCATTCTTTCTCGCTTTTTCCACTTCCAAGTTTCTTTAGTTAGTTTCCTCAGACAAAAGGTTTCTTTGTAGCTACACAGTGGCCAGGTCCAGAGAATGTTGCAGATAGCTGCTGAAAACATCCCTCCTCCACTTGAGAATGGCTTGCTCTCCCTCTCAAGCGGAGAGAGCTGGGATTCGATATTTAATTAAGCGCCTCTGTTCACTTGGCATTTAGAGGCACTAGGGGGCGTTAGTGCTCTACACCCGGTGAAATGCCTGTTTCGTTTGTGATTTTCCTTTGTGAAAAACAACTATGCACAGAGTGTTTTGTGCCAATTTTCCATCCTTTTAGATTGACGGAAAGCATTTTACCTACGTAGAAACAGAAAAGGAATAGAAAGAGCGTTGCATTGCGTTTAATGAAAGCTTAGGGCGGTCTCGGTGGTACGTTAGTGAAGTTATCTGGGGACACCTTAGCCACGTACATTGTGTTGGAGAGGCACCGAGAATTCATTCAGGAGTTCTCAAAGTTCGAGGACACAGTTGCCTTACACGTAGGCACGGTGGCAGCCGTGGACATGGCAGTGATTTGGAGAATGTTGTACTCGTCGGCTCTTGCTGTGATAATGCTTTGCAACAAATCTCCCCAAAACTCACTTACATAAAGAAGAATCTAGTTTTCTCGGACCTGTGGGTTAGCTGCAGCGGCTCTCTTGTAGACCTCTCGATGGCGGGTGTTGCTCCATGCCGTGGGTCAGTTTGAGGTCTGTCCCGCACACCTTACCGTGGAGCCCAACTGTGAGGCTGCAGGTCCCTGTCCTCTAGCAGAGTTCACTGAAACGTAAGAGGTGAGCCCAACCACACAAGGCCACGTAAGGCCTCTGCGACTCATTGAAGGCCATCGTGTCTTCCCTTGGCCTCCTGGGAACCCCCTGGCCCCAGGATGCAGCTTCGGTAGCCCAGGGCAACCGGCGGAGGGGGGCGGGCGGGGCTGCAGGAGGGTGGAACGCTGAGGTCACAGAGGGTGTGGGTGTGGCCACCTCTGCTGTGACTGAACCAAGGGCGTGGGTGGGGGGCTGGGGGTCCAGGGCAGGGCCCTCAGAGCCCGGTAGGCCCAGGGGGGCGGCGCAAGCACCTAGGCCCAGGCCGAAGAGCGCCTTCTTGGTCTGCGCGGCAGGCCGGCCTCTCGCCTTGCCACTCAGGCCGCCCTCCCTCTTGAAGTGTGTGTGGCACGCGTCCGCGGAGTACACCTCGCTGCACAGGTAGCCGTGGGACTGGGCGTCGTAGCTTCCTGCGAGGCGGCCGGAGGTCCCGCAGGCGGGTGGGTCCCTGGGACAGACGTGCGGAGCGGCTCCTGCCCGGCCCCCCTGAGAACCGTCGCCGTTCCGTAAGGCGGGGCGCCTGCTTCAGAATGTAAATCACGTGTCCGCTCTATGGATACGCTGTTTAGTTTACCAGGCAAGACTTTCTTGGTGAAAGAAGCAGCGTTGGCTTGCATCGTCGAGCAGGCTTGTCATCTGGCTGTGCACTGGTACTCTCTCTCTGGGTGTGCTAGTCCACAGGGCTGGGCATCCCCTGGGCAGGGTGGAGCGTGATCTCTGCGGCCTCGTCTTGCAGCTCCTTCCTTTCATTCTCAATCATCCTGCCCACAGTGGCCTCCTCTCAGGCCTGCATACTTACAACGGCGCATTGCCCGTGCTGCCCCTCTGCAGGAAGTGTCCCTCTGTTTAGTTTGCAGCTGACTGATGCCGCCTCACCCTTCTCATGTCTTCTCAGGTGTCACTTGGTCAAGAAAGCGTCCCCTTACCTACTCAACTCATCTCGTCTCCCTACCGTAGCTCACGTGACACCACGCACCTCTCGCTTATGGCCGTCATCGCCTTTCGCATCCAGTTTCAGGTAGGTAAGTTTACCCCGTGGTCCGTGAGGAAGAAGAGATCACGCCTGTTTTGCTTACTCTTGATTCCCAGCGACTAGCCCGGTTACTGATAACCTCTGTTAGAGGGAGAAAGGAATGCACCCAATCCCTGGTGAAGCCCCGACCGTTTTCCTTTCTAGTGTCCCTCGTACTCCTCCCTGCCGTCTGTGTCGCCCTTACTCCGCGTCTACCGTTTATGAGTTTACACCTGGGTTACGGTGACTGCTTCGGAGAATCGCATGCCTTTCTACCTCCCTCGCTGCGACCTCTCCTACACCTCCCATGGCTCTTGGGTTATGCCCTTGCCCTCTTCCGAGCCGTCCGTGGCACCCGCTGTCAACCCTGTACGGCCAAGCTCCTAAGACTGACACTCCAGGCCCTCCGTAATTTGGCTTCAGTTTCACTTTCTAGACGTTTCAAGAAAGAACGGGGTCTAAATATCTGTGCACCTCTGCTCCGTTTCATATCTACCCACGAGGTTAATTTTTTTGTTTCTTCCAGTCCACCTATTTTGCACCTCCGTCTCTGCGAAGACTTCACTGAGAATCCAAGCGATTTCTGGATCCCTTCTCTCCCCTGAAGCTGTAAACAGTTTAACAAGACAGGTGCGGAACTGCCGTAAGGTAATCTACATCTTGTCTCCCTCTCTGGTATCTAACCTCCCTGCGAATGGGGGTACGTCTCCGTGTTCTGTGCGGTTTTCAGCACAGTACTCTCTACACGTAGTGGATATTTGATTTGGTAAGTGACCGAATAAGTGAATGAGTCACCAAGATAAGGGTATTGTCTCATTCTTTCTCGCTTTTTCCACTTCCAAGTTTCTTTAGTTAGTTTCCTCAGACAAAAGGTTTCTTTGTAGCTACACAGTGGCCAGGTCCAGAGAATGTTGCAGATAGCTGCTGAAAACATCCCTCCTCCACTTGAGAATGGCTTGCTCTCCCTCTCAAGCGGAGAGAGCTGGGATTCGATATTTAATTAAGCGCCTCTGTTCACTTGGCATTTAGAGGCACTAGGGGGCGTTAGTGCTCTACACCCGGTGAAATGCCTGTTTCGTTTGTGATTTTCCTTTGTGAAAAACAACTATGCACAGAGTGTTTTGTGCCAATTTTCCATCCTTTTAGATTGACGGAAAGCATTTTACCTACGTAGAAACAGAAAAGGAATAGAAAGAGCGTTGCATTGCGTTTAATGAAAGCTTAGGGCGGTCTCGGTGGTACGTTAGTGAAGTTATCTGGGGACACCTTAGCCACGTACATTGTGTTGGAGAGGCACCGAGAATTCATTCAGGAGTTCTCAAAGTTCGAGGACACAGTTGCCTTACACGTAGGCACGGTGGCAGCCGTGGACATGGCAGTGATTTGGAGAATGTTGTACTAGTCGGCTCTCGCTGTGATAATGCTTTGCAACAAATCTCCCCAAAACTCACTTACATAAAGAAGAATCTAGTTTTCTCGGACCTGTGGGCTAGCTGCAGCGGCTCTCTTGTAGACCTCTCGATGGCGGGTGTTGCTCCATGCCGTGGGTCAGTTTGAGGTCTGTCCCGCACACCTTACCGTGGAGCCCAACTGTGAGGCTGCAGGTCCCTGTCCTCTCGCAGAGTTCACTGAAACGTAAGAGGTGAGCCCAACCACACAAGGCCACGTAAGGCCTCTGCGACTCATTGAAGGCCATCGTGTCTTCCCTTGGCCTCCTGGGAACCCCCTGGCCCCAGGATGCAGCTTCGGTAGCCCAGGGCAACCGGCGGAGGGGGGCGGGCGGGGCTGCAGGAGGGTGGAACGCGGAGGTCACAGAGGGTGTGGGTGTGGCCACCTCTGCTGTGACTGAACCAAGGGCGTGGGTGGGGGGCTGGGGGTCCAGGGCAGGGCCCTCAGAGCCCGGTAGGCCCAGGGGGGCGGCGCAAGCACCTAGGCCCAGGCCGAAGAGCGCCTTCTTGGTCTGCGTGGCAGGCCGGCCTCTCGCCTTGCCACTCAGGCCGCCCTCCCTCTTGAAGTGTGTGTGGCACGCGTCCGCGGAGTACACCTCGCTGCACAGGTAGCCGTGGGACTGGGCGTCGTAGCTTCCTGCGAGGCGGCCGGAGGTCCCGCAGGCGGGTGGGTCCCTGGGACAGACGCGCGGAGCGGCTCCTGCCCGGCCCCCCTGAGAACCGTCGCCGTTCCGTAAGGCGGGGCGCCTGCTTCAGAATGTAAATCACGTGTCCGCTCTATGGATACGCTGTTTAGTTTACCAGGCAAGACTTTCTTGGTGAAAGAAGCAGCGTTGGCTTGCATCGTCGAGCAGGCTTCTCATCTGGCTGTGCACTGGTTCTCTCTGGGTGTGCTAGGCCGCAGGGCAGGGCATCCCCTGGGCAGGGTGGAGCGTGATCTCTGCGGCCTCGTCTTGCAGCTCCTTCCTTTCATTCTCAATCATCCTGCCCACAGTGGCCTCCTCTCAGGCCTGCATACTTACAACGGCGCATTGCCCGTGCTGCCCCTCTGCAGGAAGTGTCCCTCTGTTTAGTTTGCAGCTGACTGATGCCGCCTCACCCTTCTCATCTCTTCTCAGGTGTCACTTGGTCAAGAAAGCGTCCCCTTACCTACTCAACTCATCTCGTCTCCCTACCGTAGCTCACGTGACACCACGCACCTCTCGCTTATGGCCGTCATCGCCTTTCGCATCCAGTTTCAGGTAGGTAAGTTTACCCCGTGGTCCGTGAGGAAGAAGAGATCACGCCTGTTTTGCTTACTCTTGATTCCCAGCGACTAGCCCGGTTACTGATAACCTCTGTTAGAGGGAGAAAGGAATGCACCCAATCCCTGGTGAAGCCCCGACCGTTTTCCTTTCTAGTGTCCCTCGTACTCCTCCCTGCCGTCTGTGTCGCCCTTACTCCGCGTCTACCGTTTATGAGTTTACACCTGGGTTACGGTGACTGCTTCGGAGAATCGCATGCCTTTCTACCTCCCTCGCTGCGACCTCTCCTACACCTCCCAGGGCTCTTGGGTTATGCCCTTGCCCTCTTCCGAGCCGTCCGTGGCACCCGCTGTCAACCCCGTACGGCCAAGCTCCTAAGACTGACACTCCAGGCCCTCCGTAATTTGGCTTCAGTTTCACTTTCTAGACGTTTCAAGAAAGAACGGGGTCTAAATATCTGTGCACCTCTGCTCCGTTTCATATCTACCCACGAGGTTAATTTTTTTGTTTCTTCCAGTCCACCTATTTTGCACCTCCGTCTCTGCGAAGACTTCACTGAGAATCCAAGCGATTTCTGGATCCCTTCTCTCCCCTGAAGCTGTAAACAGTTTAACAAGACAGGTGCGGAACTGCCGTAAGGTAATCTACATCTTGTCTCCCTCTCTGGTATCTAACCTCCCTGCGAATGGGGGTAGGTCTCTGTGTTCTGTGCGGTTTTCAGCACAGTACTCTCTACACGTAGTGGATATTTGATTTGGTAAGTGACCGAATAAGTGAATGAGTCACCAAGATAAGGGTATTGTCTCATTCTTTCTCGCTTTTTCCACTTCCAAGTTTCTTTAGTTAGTTTCCTCAGACAAAAGGTTTCTTTGTAGCTACACAGTGGCCAGGTCCAGAGAATGTTGCAGATAGCTGCTGAAAACATCCCTCCTCCACTTGAGAATGGCTTGCTCTCCCTCTCAAGCGGAGAGAGCTGGGATTCGATATTTAATTAAGCGCCTCTGTTCACTTGGCATTTAGAGGCACTAGGGGGCGTTAGTGCTCTACACCCGGTGAAATGCCTGTTTCGTTTGTGATTTTCCTTTGTGAAAAACAACTATGCACAGAGTGTTTTGTGCCAATTTTCCATCCTTTTAGATTGACGGAAAGCATTTTACCTACGTAGAAACAGAAAACGAATAGAAAGAGCGTCGCATTGCGCTTACTGAACGCTTAGGGCGGTCTCGGTGGTACGTTAGTGAAGTTATCTGGGGACACCTTAGCCACGTACATTGTGTTGGAGAGGCACCGAGAATTCATTCAGGAGTTCTCAAAGTTCGAGGACACAGTTGCCTTACACGTAGGCACGGTGGCAGCCGTGGACATGGCAGTGATTTGGAGAATGTTGTACTAGTCGGCTCTCGCTGTGATAATGCTTTGCAACAAATCTCCCCAAAACTCACTTACATAAAGAAGAATCTAGTTTTCTCGGACCTGTGGGCTAGCTGCAGCGGCTCTCTTGTAGACCTCTCGATGGCGGGTGTTGCTCCATGCCGTGGGTCAGTTTGAGGTCTGTCCCGCACACCTTACCGTGGAGCCCAACTGTGAGGCTGCAGGTCCCTGTCCTCTCGCAGAGTTCACTGAAACGTAAGAGGTGAGCCCAACCACACAAGGCCACGTAAGGCCTCTGCGACTCATTGAAGGCCATCGTGTCTTCCCTTGGCCTCCTGGGAACCCCCTGGCCCCAGGATGCAGCTTCGGTAGCCCAGGGCAACCGGCGGAGGGGGGCGGGCGGGGCTGCAGGAGGGTGGAACGCTGAGGTCACAGAGGGTGTGGGTGTGGCCACCTCTGCTGTGACTGAACCAAGGGCGTGGGTGGGGGACTGGGGGTCCAGGGCAGGGCCCTCAGAGCCCGGTAGGCCCAGGGGGGCGGCGCAAGCACCTAGGCCCAGGCCGAAGAGCGCCTTCTTGGTCTGCGCGGCAGGCCGGCCTCTCGCCTTGCCACTCAGGCCGCCCTCCCTCTTGAAGTGTGTGTGGCACGCGTCCGCGGAGTACACCTCGCTGCACAGGTAGCCGTGGGACTGGGCGTCGTAGCTTCCTGCGAGGCGGCCGGAGGTCCCGCAGGCGGGTGGGTCCCTGGGACAGACGCGCGGAGCGGCTCCTGCCCGGCCCCCCTGAGAACCGTCGCCGTTCCGTAAGGCGGGGCGCCTGCTTCAGAATGTAAATCACGTGTCCGCTCTATGGATACGCTGTTTAGTTTACCAGGCAAGACTTTCTTGGTGAAAGAAGCAGCGTTGGCTTGCATCCTCGAGCAGGCTTGTCATCTGGCTGTGCACTGGTACTCTCTCTCTGGGTGTGCTAGTCCGCAGGGCAGGGCATCCCCTGGGCAGGGTGGAGCGTGATCTCTGCGGCCTCGTCTTGCAGCTCCTTCCTTTCATTCTCAATCATCCTGCCCACAGTGGCCTCCTCTCAGGCCTGCATACTTACAACGGCGCATTGCCCGTGCTGCCCCTCTGCAGGAAGTGTCCCTCTGTTTAGTTTGCAGCTGACTGATGCCGCCTCACCCTTCTCATCTCTTCTCAGGTGTCACTTGGTCAAGAAAGCGTCCCCTTACCTACTCAACTCATCTCGTCTCCCTACCGTAGCTCACGTGACACCACGCACCTCTCGCTTATGGCCGTCATCGCCTTTCGCATCCAGTTTCAGGTAGGTAAGTTTACCCCGTGGCCCGTGAGGAAGAAGAGATCACGCCTGTTTTGCTTACTCTTGATTCCCAGCGACTAGCCCGGTTACTGATAACCTCTGTTAGAGGGAGAAAGGAATGCACCCAATCCCTGGTGAAGCCCCGACCGTTTTCCTTTCTAGTGTCCCTCGTACTCCTCCCTGCCGTCTGTGTCGCCCTTACTCCGCGTCTACCGTTTATGAGTTTACACCTGGGTTACGGTGACTGCTTCGGAGAATCGCATGCCTTTCTACCTCCCTCGCTGCGACCTCTCCTACACCTCCTAGGGCTCTTGGGTTATGCCCTTGCCCTCTTCCGAGCCGTCCGTGGCACCCGCTGTCAACCCCGTACGGCCAAGCTCCTAAGACTGACACTCCAGGCCCTCCGTAATTTGGCTTCAGTTTCACTTTCTAGACGTTTCAAGAAAGAACGGGGTCTAAATATCTGTGCACCTCTGCTCCGTTTCATATCTACCCACGAGGTTAATTTTTTTGTTTCTTCCAGTCCACCTATTTTGCACCTCCGTCTCTGCGAAGACTTCACTGAGAATCCAAGCGATTTCTGGATCCCTTCTCTCCCCTGAAGCTGTAAACAGTTTAACAAGACAGGTGCGGAACTGCCGTAAGGTAATCTACATCTTGTCTCCCTCTCTGGTATCTAACCTCCCTGCGAATGGGGGTACGTCTCCGTGTTCTGTGCGGTTTTCAGCACAGTACTCTCTACACGTAGTGGATATTTGATTTGGTAAGTGACCGAATAAGTGAATGAGTCACCAAGATAAGGGTATTGTCTCATTCTTTCTCGCTTTTTCCACTTCCAAGTTTCTTTAGTTAGTTTCCTCAGACAAAAGGTTTCTTTGTAGCTACACAGTGGCCAGGTCCAGAGAATGTTGCAGATAGCTGCTGAAAACATCCCTCCTCCACTTGAGAATGGCTTGCTCTCCCTCTCAAGCGGAGAGAGCTGGGATTCGATATTTAATTAAGCGCCTCTGTTCACTTGGCATTTAGAGGCACTAGGGGGCGTTAGTGCTCTACACCCGGTGAAATGCCTGTTTCGTTTGTGATTTTCCTTTGTGAAAAACAACTATGCACAGAGTGTTTTGTGCCAATTTTCCATCCTTTTAGATTGACGGAAAGCATTTTACCTACGTAGAAACAGAAAAGGAATAGAAAGAGCGTCGCATTGCGTTTAATGAAAGCTTAGGGCGGTCTCGGTGGTACGTTAGTGAAGTTATCTGGGGACACCTTAGCCACGTACATTGTGTTGGAGAGGCACCGAGAATTCATTCAGGAGTTCTCAAAGTTCGAGAACACAGTTGCCTTACACGTAGGCACGGTGGCAGCCGTGGACATGGCAGTGATTTGGAGAATGTTGTACTAGTCGGCTCTCGCTGTGATAATGCTTTGCAACAAATCTCCCCAAAACTCACTTACATAAAGAAGAATCTAGTTTTCTCGGACCTGTGGGCTAGCTGCAGCGGCTCTCTTGTAGACCTCTCGATGGCGGGTGTTGCTCCATGCCGTGGGTCAGTTTGAGGTCTGTCCCGCACACCTTACCGTGGAGCCCAACTGTGAGGCTGCAGGTCCCTGTCCTCTCGCAGAGTTCACTGAAACGTAAGAGGTGAGCCCAACCACACAAGGCCACGTAAGGCCTCTGCGACTCATTGAAGGCCATCGTGTCTTCCCTTGGCCTCCTGGGAACCCCCTGGCCCCAGGATGCAGCTTCGGTAGCCCAGGGCAACCGGCGGAGGGGGGCGGGCGGGGCTGCAGGAGGGTGGAACGCTGAGGTCACAGAGGGTGTGGGTGTGGTCACCTCTGCTGTGACTGAACCAAGGGCGTGCGTGGGGGGCTGGGGGTCCAGGGCAGGGCCCTCAGAGCCCGGTAGGCCCAGGGGGGCGGCGCAAGCACCTAGGCCCAGGCCGAAGAGCGCCTTCTTGGTCTGCGCGGCAGGCCGGCCTCTCGCCTTGCCACTCAGGCCGCCCTCCCTCTTGAAGTGTGTGTGGCACGCGTCCGCGGAGTACACCTCGCTGCACAGGTAGCCGTGGGACTGGGCGTCGTAGCTTCCTGCGAGGCGGCCGGAGGTCCCGCAGGCGGGTGGGTCCCTGGGACAGACGCGCGGAGCGGCTCCTGCCCGGCCCCCCTGAGAACCGTCGCCGTTCCGTAAGGCGGGGCGCCTGCTTCAGAATGTAAATCACGTGTCCGCTCTATGGATACGCTGTTTAGTTTACCAGGCAAGACTTTCTTGGTGAAAGAAGCAACGTTGGCTTGCATCGTCGAGCAGGCTTGTCATCTGGCTGTGCACTGGTACTCTCTCTCTGGGTGTGCTAGTCCGCAGGGCAGGGCATCCCCTGGGCAGGGTGGAGCGTGATCTCTGCGGCCTCGTCTTGCAGCTCCTTCCTTTCATTCTCAATCATCCTGCCCACAGTGGCCTCCTCTCAGGCCTGCATACTTACAACGGCGCATTGCCCGTGCTGCCCCTCTGCAGGAAGTGTCCCTCTGTTTAGTTTGCAGCTGACTGATGCCGCCTCACCCTTCTCATCTCTTCTCAGGTGTCACTTGGTCAAGAAAGCGTCCCCTTACCTACTCAACTCATCTCGTCTCCCTACCGTAGCTCACGTGACACCACGCACCTCTCGCTTATGGCCGTCATCGCCTTTCGCATCCAGTTTCAGGTAGGTAAGTTTACCCCGTGGCCCGTGAGGAAGAAGAGATCACGCCTGTTTTGCTTACTCTTGATTCCCAGCGACTAGCCCGGTTACTGATAACCTCTGTTAGAGGGAGAAAGGAATGCACCCAATCCCTGGTGAAGCCCCGACCGTTTTCCTTTCTAGTGTCCCTCGTACTCCTCCCTGCCGTCTGTGTCGCCCTTACTCCGCGTCTACCGTTTATGAGTTTACACCTGGGTTACGGTGACTGCTTCGGAGAATCGCATGCCTTTCTACCTCCCTCGCTGCGACCTCTCCTACACCTCCTAGGGCTCTTGGGTTATGCCCTTGCCCTCTTCCGAGCCGTCCGTGGCACCCGCTGTCAACCCCGTACGGCCAAGCTCCTAAGACTGACACTCCAGGCCCTCCGTAATTTGGCTTCAGTTTCACTTTCTAGACGTTTCAAGAAAGAACGGGGTCTAAATATCTGTGCACCTCTGCTCCGTTTCATATCTACCCACGAGGTTAATTTTTTTGTTTCTTCCAGTCCACCTATTTTGCACCTCCGTCTCTGCGAAGACTTCACTGAGAATCCAAGCGATTTCTGGATCCCTTCTCTCCCCTGAAGCTGTAAACAGTTTAACAAGACAGGTGCGGAACTGCCGTAAGGTAATCTACATCTTGTCTCCCTCTCTGGTATCTAACCTCCCTGCGAATGGGGGTACGTCTCCGTGTTCTGTGCGGTTTTCAGCACAGTATTCTCTACACGTAGTGGATATTTGATTTGGTAAGTGACCGAATAAGTGAATGAGTCACCAAGATAAGGGTATTGTCTCATTCTTTCTCGCTTTTTCCACTTCCAAGTTTCTTTAGTTAGTTTCCTCAGACAAAAGGTTTCTTTGTAGCTACACAGTGGCCAGGTCCAGAGAATGTTGCAGATAGCTGCTGAAAACATCCCTCCTCCACTTGAGAATGGCTTGCTCTCCCTCTCAAGCGGAGAGAGCTGGGATTCGATATTTAATTAAGCGCCTCTGTTCACTTGGCATTTAGAGGCACTAGGGGGCGTTAGTGCTCTACACCCGGTGAAATGCCTGTTTCGTTTGTGATTTTCCTTTGTGAAAAACAACTATGCACAGAGTGTTTTGTGCCAATTTTCCATCCTTTTAGATTGACGGAAAGCATTTTACCTACGTAGAAACAGAAAACGAATAGAAAGAGCGTCGCATTGCGTTTAATGAAAGCTTAGGGCGGTCTCGGTGGTACGTTAGTGAAGTTATCTGGGGACACCTTAGCCACGTACATTGTGTTGGAGAGGCACCGAGAATTCATTCAGGAGTTCTCAAAGTTCGAGGACACAGTTGCCTTACACGTAGGCACGGTGGCAGCCGTGGACATGGCAGTGATTTGGAGAATGTTGTACTAGTCGGCTCTCGCTGTGATAATGCTTTGCAACAAATCTCCCCAAAACTCACTTACATAAAGAAGAATCTAGTTTTCTCGGACCTGTGGGCTAGCTGCAGCGGCACTCTTGTAGACCTCTCGATGGCGGGTGTTGCTCCATGCCGTGGGTCAGTTTGAGGTCTGTCCCGCACACCTTACCGTGGAGCCCAACTGTGAGGCTGCAGGTCCCTGTCCTCTCGCAGAGTTCACTGAAACGTAAGAGGTGAGCCCAACCACACAAGGCCACGTAAGGCCTCTGCGACTCATTGAAGGCCATCGTGTCTTCCCTTGGCCTCCTGGGAACCCCCTGGCCCCAGGATGCAGCTTCGGTAGCCCAGGGCAACCGGCGGAGGGGGGCGGGCGGGGCTGCAGGAGGGTGGAACGCTGAGGTCACAGAGGGTGTGGGTGTGGCCACCTCTGCTGTGACTGAACCAAGGGCGTGGGTGGGGGACTGGTGGTCCAGGGCAGGGCCCTCAGAGCCCGGTAGGCCCAGGGGGGCGGCGCAAGCACCTAGGCCCAGGCCGAAGAGCGCCTTCTTGGTCTGCGCGGCAGGCCGGCCTCTCGCCTTGCCACTCAGGCCGCCCTCCCTCTTGAAGTGTGTGTGGCACGCGTCCGCGGAGTACACCTCGCTGCACAGGTAGCCGTGGGACTGGGCGTCGTAGCTTCCTGCGAGGCGGCCGGAGGTCCCGCAGGCGGGTGGGTCCCTGGGACAGACGCGCGGAGCGGCTCCTGCCCGGCCCCCCTGAGAACCGTCGCCGTTCCGTAAGGCGGGGCGCCTGCTTCAGAATGTAAATCACGTGTCCGCTCTATGGATACGCTGTTTAGTTTACCAGGCAAGACTTTCTTGGTGAAAGAAGCAACGTTGGCTTGCATCGTCGAGCAGGCTTGTCATCTGGCTGTGCACTGGTACTCTCTCTCTGGGTGTGCTAGTCCGCAGGGCAGGGCATCCCCTGGGCAGGGTGGAGCGTGATCTCTGCGGCCTCGTCTTGCAGCTCCTTCCTTTCATTCTCAATCATCCTGCCCACAGTGGCCTCCTCTCAGGCCTGCATACTTACAACGGCGCATTGCCCGTGCTGCCCCTCTGCAGGAAGTGTCCCTCTGTTTAGTTTGCAGCTGACTGATGCCGCCTCACCCTTCTCATCTCTTCTCAGGTGTCACTTGGTCAAGAAAGCGTCCCCTTACCTACTCAACTCATCTCGTCTCCCTACCGTAGCTCACGTGACACCACGCACCTCTCGCTTATGGCCGTCATCGCCTTTCGCATCCAGTTTCAGGTAGGTAAGTTTACCCCGTGGTCCGTGAGGAAGAAGAGATCACGCCTGTTTTGCTTACTCTTGATTCCCAGCGACTAGCCCGGTTACTGATAACCTCTGTTAGAGGGAGAAAGGAATGCACCCAATCCCTGGTGAAGCCCCGACCGTTTTCCTTTCTAGTGTCCCTCGTACTCCTCCCTGCCGTCTGTGTCGCCCTTACTCCGCGTCTACCGTTTATGAGTTTACACCTGGGTTACGGTGACTGCTTCGGAGAATCGCATGCCTTTCTACCTCCCTCGCTGCGACCTCTCCTACACCTCCCAGGGCTCTTGGGTTATGCCCTTGCCCTCTTCCGAGCCGTCCGTGGCACCCGCTGTCAACCCCGTACGGCCAAGCTCCTAAGACTGACACTCCAGGCCCTCCGTAATTTGGCTTCAGTTTCACTTTCTAGACGTTTCAAGAAAGAACGGGGTCTAAATATCTGGGCACCTCTGCTCCGTTTCATATCTACCCACGAGGTTAATTTTTTTGTTTCTTCCAGTCCACCTATTTTGCACCTCCGTCTCTGCGAAGACTTCACTGAGAATCCAAGCGATTTCTGGATCCCTTCTCTCCCCTGAAGCTGTAAACAGTTTAACAAGACAGGTGCGGAACTGCCGTAAGGTAATCTACATCTTGTCTCCCTCTCTGGTATCTAACCTCCCTGCGAATGGGGGTACGTCTCCGTGTTCTGTGCGGTTTTCAGCACAGTACTCTCTACACGTAGTGGATATTTGATTTGGTAAGTGACCGAATAAGTGAATGAGTCACCAAGATAAGGGTATTGTCTCATTCTTTCTCGCTTTTTCCACTTCCAAGTTTCTTTAGTTAGTTTCCTCAGACAAAAGGTTTCTTTGTAGCTACACAGTGGCCAGGTCCAGAGAATGTTGCAGATAGCTGCTGAAAACATCCCTCCTCCACTTGAGAATGGCTTGCTCTCCCTCTCAAGCGGAGAGAGCTGGGATTCGATATTTAATTAAGCGCCTCTGTTCACTTGGCATTTAGAGGCACTAGGGGGCGTTAGTGCTCTACACCCGGTGAAATGCCTGTTTCGTTTGTGATTTTCCTTTGTGAAAAACAACTATGCACAGAGTGTTTTGTGCCAATTTTCCATCCTTTTAGATTGACGGAAAGCATTTTACCTACGTAGAAACAGAAAAGGAATAGAAAGAGCGTCGCATTGCGTTTAATGAAAGCTTAGGGCGGTCTCGGTGGTACGTTAGTGAAGTTATCTGGGGACACCTTAGCCACGTACATTGTGTTGGAGAGGCACCGAGAATTCATTCAGGAGTTCTCAAAGTTCGAGGACACGGTTGCCTTACACGTAGGCACGGTGGCAGCCGTGGACATGGCAGTGATTTGGAGAATGTTGTACTAGTCGGCTCTCGCTGTGATAATGCTTTGCAACAAATCTCCCCAAAACTCACTTACATAAAGAAGAATCTAGTTTTCTCGGACCTGTGGGCTAGCTGCAGCGGCTCTCTTGTAGACCTCTCGATGGCGGGTGTTGCTCCATGCCGTGGGTCAGTTTGAGGTCTGTCCCGCACACCTTACCGTGGAGCCCAACTGTGAGGCTGCAGGTCCCTGTCCTCTCGCAGAGTTCACTGAAACGTAAGAGGTGAGCCCAACCACACAAGGCCACGTAAGGCCTCTGCGACTCATTGAAGGCCATCGTGTCTTCCCTTGGCCTCCTGGGAACCCCCTGGCCCCAGGATGCAGCTTCGGTAGCCCAGGGCAACCGGCGGAGGGGGGCGGGCGGGGCTGCAGGAGGGTGGAACGCTGAGGTCACAGAGGGTGTGGGTGTGGCCACCTCTGCTGTGACTGAACCAAGGGCGTGGGTTGGGGGCTGGGGGTCCAGGGCAGGGCCCTCAGAGCCCGGTAGGCCCAGGGGGGCGGCGCAAGCACCTAGGCCCAGGCCGAAGAGCGCCTTCTTGGTCTGCGCGGCAGGCCGGCCTCTCGCCTTGCCACTCAGGCCGCCCTCCCTCTTGAAGTGTGTGTGGCACGCGTCCGCGGAGTACACCTCGCTGCACAGGTAGCCGTGGGACTGGTCGTCGTAGCTTCCTGCGAGGCGGCCGGAGGTCCCGCAGGCGGGTGGGTCCATGGGACAGACGTGCGGAGCGGCTCCTGCCCGGCCCCCCTGAGAACCGTCGCCGTTCCGTAAGGCGGGGCGCCTGCTTCAGAATGTAAATCACGTGTCCGCTCTATGGATACGCTGTTTAGTTTACCAGGCAAGACTTTCTTGGTGAAAGAAGCAGCGTTGGCTTGCATCGTCGAGCAGGCTTGTCATCTGGCTGTGCACTGGTACTCTCTCTCTGGGTGTGCTAGTCCGCAGGGCAGGGCATCCCCTGGGCAGGGTGGAGCGTGATCTCTGCGGCCTCGTCTTGCAGCTCCTTCCTTTCATTCTCAATCATCCTGCCCACAGTGGCCTCCTCTCAGGCCTGCATACTTACAACGGCGCATTGCCCGTGCTGCCCCTCTGCAGGAAGTGTCCCTCTGTTTAGTTTGCAGCTGACTGATGCCGCCTCACCCTTCTCATCTCTTCTCAGGTGTCACTTGGTCAAGAAAGCGTCCCCTTACCTACTCAACTCATCTCGTCTCCCTACCGTAGCTCACGTGACACCACGCACCTCTCGCTTATGGCCGTCATCGCCTTTCGCATCCAGTTTCAGGTAGGTAAGTTTACCCCGTGGTCCGTGAGGAAGAAGAGATCACGCCTGTTTTGCTTACTCTTGATTCCCAGCGACTAGCCCGGTTACTGATAACCTCTGTTAGAGGGAGAAAGGAATGCACCCAATCCCTGGTGAAGCCCCGACCGTTTTCCTTTCTAGTGTCCCTCGTACTCCTCCCTGCCGTCTGTGTCGCCCTTACTCCGCGTCTACCGTTTATGAGTTTACACCTGGGTTACGGTGACTGCTTCGGAGAATCGCATGCCTTTCTACCTCCCTCGCTGCGACCTCTCCTACACCTCCCAGGGCTCTTGGGTTATGCCCTTGCCCTCTTCCGAGCCGTCCGTGGCACCCGCTGTCAACCCCGTACGGCCAAGCTCCTAAGACTGACACTCCAGGCCCTCCGTAATTTGGCTTCAGTTTCACTTTCTAGACGTTTCAAGAAAGAACGGGGTCTAAATATCTGTGCACCTCTGCTCCGTTTCATATCTACCCACGAGGTTAATTTTTTTGTTTCTTCCAGTCCACCTATTTTGCACCTCCGTCTCTGCGAAGACTTCACTGAGAATCCAAGCGATTTCTGGATCCCTTCTCTCCCCTGAAGCTGTAAACAGTTTAACAAGACAGGTGCGGAACTGCCGTAAGGTAATCTACATCTTGTCTCCCTCTCTGGTATCTAACATCCCTGCGAATGGGGGTACGTCTCCGTGTTCTGTGCGGTTTTCAGCACAGTACTCTCTACACGTAGTGGATATTTGATTTGGTAAGTGACCGAATAAGTGAATGAGTCACCAAGATAAGGGTATTGTCTCATTCTTTCTCGCTTTTTCCACTTCCAAGTTTCTTTAGTTAGTTTCCTCAGACAAAAGGTTTCTTTGTAGCTACACAGTGGCCAGGTCCAGAGAATGTTGCAGATAGCTGCTGAAAACATCCCTCCTCCACTTGAGAATGGCTTGCTCTCCCTCTCAAGCGGAGAGAGCTGGGATTCGATATTTAATTAAGCGCCTCTGTTCACTTGGCATTTAGAGGCACTAGGGGGCGTTAGTGCTCTACACCCGGTGAAATGCCTGTTTCGTTTGTGATTTTCCTTTGTGAAAAACAACTATGCACAGAGTGTTTTGTGCCAATTTTCCATCCTTTTAGATTGACGGAAAGCATTTTACCTACGTAGAAACAGAAAACGAATAGAAAGAGCGTCGCATTGCGTTTAATGAAAGCTTAGGGCGGTCTCGGTGGTACGTTAGTGAAGTTATCTGGGGACACCTTAGCCACGTACATTGTGTTGGAGAGGCACCGAGAATTCATTCAGGAGTTCTCAAAGTTCGAGGACACGGTTGCCTTACACGTAGGCACGGTGGCAGCCGTGGACATGGCAGTGATTTGGAGAATGTTGTACTAGTCGGCTCTCGCTGTGATAATGCTTTGCAACAAATCTCCCCAAAACTCACTTACATAAAGAAGAATCTAGTTTTCTCGGACCTGTGGGCTAGCTGCAGCGGCTCTCTTGTAGACCTCTCGATGGCGGGTGTTGTTCCATGCCGTGGGTCAGTTTGAGGTCTGTCCCGCACACCTTACCGTGGAGCCCAACTGTGAGGCTGCAGGTCCCTGTCCTCTCGCAGAGTTCACTGAAACGTAAGAGGTGAGCCCAACCACACAAGGCCACGTAAGGCCTCTGCGACTCATTGAAGGCCATCGTGTCTTCCCTTGGCCTCCTGGGAACCCCCTGGCCCCAGGATGCAGCTTCGGTAGCCCAGGGCAACCGGCGGAGGGGGGCGGGCGGGGCTGCAGGAGGGTGGAACGCGGAGGTCACAGAGGGTGTGGGTGTGGCCACCTCTACTGTGACTGAACCAAGGGCGTGGGTGGGGGGCTGGGGGTCCAGGGCAGGGCCCTCAGAGCCCGGTAGGCCCAGGGGGGTGGCGCAAGCACCTAGGCCCAGGCCGAAGAGCGCCTTCTTGGTCTGCGTGGCACGCCGGCCTCTCGCCTTGCCACTCAGGCCGCCCTGCCACTTGAAGTGTGTGTGGCACGCGTCCGCGGAGTACACCTCGCTGCACAGGTAGCCGTGGGACTGGTCGTCGTAGCTTCCTGCGAGGCGGCCGGAGGTCCCGCAGGCGGGTGGGTCCCTGGGACAGACGTGCGGAGCGGCTCCATCCCGGCCCCACTGAGAACCGTCGCCGTTCCGTAAGGCGGGGCGCCTGCTGCAGAATGTAAATCACGTGTCCGTTCTATGGATACGCTGTTTAGTTTACCAGGCAAGACTTTCTTGGTGAAAGAAGCAGCGTTGGCTTGCATCGTCGAGCAGGCTTGTCATCTGGCTGTGCACTGGTACTCTCTCTCTGGGTGTGCTAGTCCGCAGTGCAGGGCATCCCCTGGGCAGGGCGGAGCGTGATCTCTGTGGCCTCGTCTTGCAGCTCCTTCCTTTCATTCTCAATCATCCTGCCCACAGTGGCCTCCTCTCAGGCCTGCATACTTACAACGGCGCATTGCCCGTGCTGCCGCTCTGCAGGAAGTGTCCCTCTCTTTAGTTTGCAGCTGACTGATGCCGCCTCACCCTTCTCATCTCTTCTCAGGTGTCACTTGGTCAAGAAAGCGTCCCCTTACCTACTCAACTCATCTCGTCTCCCTACCGTAGCTCACGTGACACCACGCACCTCTCGCTTATGGCCGTCATCGCCTTTCGCATCCAGTTTCAGGTAGGTAAGTTTACCCCGTGGTCCGTGAGGAAGAAGAGATCACGCCTGTTTTGCTTACTCTTGATTCCCAGCGACTAGCCCGGTTACTGATAACCTCTGTTAGAGGGAGAAAGGAATGCACCCAATCCCTGGTGAAGCCCCGACCGTTTTCCTTTCTAGTGTCCCTCGTACTCCTCCCTGCCGTCTGTGTCGCCCTTACTCCGCGTCTACCGTTTATGAGTTTACACCTGGGTTACGGTGACTGCTTCGGAGAATCGCATGCCTTTCTACCTCCCTCGCTGCGACCTCTCCTACACCTCCCAGGGCTCTTGGGTTATGCCCTTGCCCTCTTCCGAGCCGTCCGTGGCACCCGCTGTCAACCCCGTACGGCCAAGCTCCTAAGACTGACACTCCAGGCCCTCCGTAATTTGGCTTCAGTTTCACTTTCTAGACGTTTCAAGAAAGAACGGGGTCTAAATATCTGTGCACCTCTGCTCCGTTTCATATCTACCCACGAGGTTAATTTTTTTGTTTCTTCCAGTCCACCTATTTTGCACCTCCGTCTCTGCGAAGACTTCACTGAGAATCCAAGCGATTTCTGGATCCCTTCTCTCCCCTGAAGCTGTAAACAGTTTAACAAGACAGGTGCGGAACTGCCGTAAGGTAATCTACATCTTGTCTCCCTCTCTGGTATCTAACCTCCCTGCGAATGGGGGTACGTCTCCGTGTTCTGTGCGGTTTTCAGCACAGTACTCTCTACACGTAGTGGATATTTGATTTGGTAAGTGACCGAATAAGTGAATGAGTCACCAAGATAAGGGTATTGTCTCATTCTTTCTCGCTTTTTCCACTTCCAAGTTTCTTTAGTTAGTTTCCTCAGACAAAAGGTTTCTTTGTAGCTACACAGTGGCCAGGTCCAGAGAATGTTGCAGATAGCTGCTGAAAACATCCCTCCTCCACTTGAGAATGGCTTGCTCTCCCTCTCAAGCGGAGAGAGCTGGGATTCGATATTTAATTAAGCGCCTCTGTTCACTTGGCATTTAGAGGCACTAGGGGGCGTTAGTGCTCTACACCCGGTGAAATGCCTGTTTCGTTTGTGATTTTCCTTTGTGAAAAACAACTATGCACAGAGTGTTTTGTGCCAATTTTCCATCCTTTTAGATTGACGGAAAGCATTTTACCTACGTAGAAACAGAAAACGAATAGAAAGAGCGTCGCATTGCGCTTACTGAAAGCTTAGGGCGGTCTCGGTGGTACGTTAGTGAAGTTATCTGGGGACACCTTAGCCACGTACATTGTGTTGGAGAGGCACCGAGAATTCATTCAGGAGTTCTCAAAGTTCGAGGACACGGTTGCCTTACACGTAGGCACGGTGGCAGCCGTGGACATGGCAGTGATTTGGAGAATGTTGTACTAGTCGGCTCTCGCTGTGATAATGCTTTGCAACAAATCTCCCCAAAACTCACTTACATAAAGAAGAATCTAGTTTTCTCGGACCTGTGGGCTAGCTGCAGCGGCTCTCTTGTAGACCTCTCGATGGCGGGTGTTGCTCCATGCCGTGGGTCAGTTTGAGGTCTGTCCCGCACACCTTACCGTGGAGCCCAACTGTGAGGCTGCAGGTCCCTGTCCTCTCGCAGAGTTCACTGAAACGTAAGAGGTGAGCCCAACCACACAAGGCCACGTAAGGCCTCTGCGACTCATTGAAGGCCATCGTGTCTTCCCTTGGCCTCCTGGGAACCCCCTGGCCCCAGGATGCAGCTTCGGTAGCCCAGGGCAACCGGCGGAGGGGGGCGGGCGGGGCTGCAGGAGGGTGGAACGCTGAGGTCACAGAGGGTGTGGGTGTGGCCACCTCTGCTGTGACTGAACCAAGGGCGTGGGTGGGGGGCTGGGGGTCCAGGGCAGGGCCCTCAGAGCCCGGTAGGCCCAGGGGGGCGGCGCAAGCACCTAGGCCCAGGCCGAAGAGCGCCTTCTTGGTCTGCGCGGCAGGCCGGCCTCTCGCCTTGCCACTCAGGCCGCCCTCCCTCTTGAAGTGTGTGTGGCACGCGTCCGCGGAGTACACCTCGCTGCACAGGTAGCCGTGGGACTGGGCGTCGTAGCTTCCTGCGAGGCGGCCGGAGGTCCCGCAGGCGGGTGGGTCCCTGGGACAGACGCGCGGAGCGGCTCCTGCCCGGCCCCCCTGAGAACCGTCGCCGTTCCGTAAGGCGGGGCGCCTGCTTCAGAATGTAAATCACGTGTCCGCTCTATGGATACGCTGTTTAGTTTACCAGGCAAGACTTTCTTGGTGAAAGAAGCAGCGTTGGCTTGCATCGTCGAGCAGGCTTGTCATCTGGCTGTGCACTGGTACTCTCTCTCTGGGTGTGCTAGTCCGCAGGGCAGGGCATCCCCTGGGCAGGGTGGAGCGTGATCTCTGCGGCCTCGTCTTGCAGCTCCTTCCTTTCATTCTCAATCATCCTGCCCACAGTGGCCTCCTCTCAGACCTGCATACTTACAACGGCGCATTGCCCGTGCTGCCCCTCTGCAGGAAGTGTCCCTCTGTTTAGTTTGCAGCTGACTGATGCCGCCTCACCCTTCTCATCTCTTCTCAGGTGTCACTTGGTCAAGAAAGCGTCCCCTTACCTACTCAACTCATCTCGTCTCCCTACCGTAGCTCACGTGACACCACGCACCTCTCGCTTATGGCCGTCATCGCCTTTCGCATCCAGTTTCAGGTAGGTAAGTTTACCCCGTGGTCCGTGAGGAAGAAGAGATCACGCCTGTTTTGCTTACTCTTGATTCCCAGCGACTAGCCCGGTTACTGATAACCTCTGTTAGAGGGAGAAAGGAATGCACCCAATCCCTGGTGAAGCCCCGACCGTTTTCCTTTCTAGTGTCCCTCGTACTCCTCCCTGCCGTCTGTGTCGCCCTTACTCCGCGTCTACCGTTTATGAGTTTACACCTGGGTTACGGTGACTGCTTCGGAGAATCGCATGCCTTTCTACCTCCCTCGCTGCGACCTCTCCTACACCTCCCAGGGCTCTTGGGTTATGCCCTTGCCCTCTTCCGAGCCGTCCGTGGCACCCGCTGTCAACCCCGTACGGCCAAGCTCCTAAGACTGACACTCCAGGCCCTCCGTAATTTGGCTTCAGTTTCACTTTCTAGACGTTTCAAGAAAGAACGGGGTCTAAATATCTGTGCACCTCTGCTCCGTTTCATATCTACCCACGAGGTTAATTTTTTTGTTTCTTCCAGTCCACCTATTTTGCACCTCCGTCTCTGCGAAGACTTCACTGAGAATCCAAGCGATTTCTGGATCCCTTCTCTCCCCTGAAGCTGTAAACAGTTTAACAAGACAGGTGCGGAACTGCCGTAAGGTAATCTACATCTTGTCTCCCTCTCTGGTATCTAACCTCCCTGCGAATGGGGGTACGTCTCCGTGTTCTGTGCGGTTTTCAGCACAGTACTCTCTACACGTAGTGGATATTTGATTTGGTAAGTGACCGAATAAGTGAATGAGTCACCAAGATAAGGGTATTGTCTCATTCTTTCTCGCTTTTTCCACTTCCAAGTTTCTTTAGTTAGTTTCCTCAGACAAAAGGTTTCTTTGTAGCTACACAGTGGCCAGGTCCAGAGAATGTTGCAGATAGCTGCTGAAAACATCCCTCCTCCACTTGAGAATGGCTTGCTCTCCCTCTCAAGCGGAGAGAGCTGGGATTCGATATTTAATTAAGCGCCTCTGTTCACTTGGCATTTAGAGGCACTAGGGGGCGTTAGTGCTCTACACCCGGTGAAATGCCTGTTTCGTTTGTGATTTTCCTTTGTGAAAAACAACTATGCACAGAGTGTTTTGTGCCAATTTTCCATCCTTTTAGATTGACGGAAAGCATTTTACCTACGTAGAAACAGAAAACGAATAGAAAGAGCGTCGCATTGCGTTTAATGAAAGCTTAGGGCGGTCTCGGTGGTACGTTAGTGAAGTTATCTGGGGACACCTTAGCCACGTACATTGTGTTGGAGAGGCACCGAGAATTCATTCAGGAGTTCTCAAAGTTCGAGGACACGGTTGCCTTACACGTAGGCACGGTGGCAGCCGTGGACATGGCAGTGATTTGGAGAATGTTGTACTAGTCGGCTCTCGCTGTGATAATGCTTTGCAACAAATCTCCCCAAAACTCACTTACATAAAGAAGAATCTAGTTTTCTCGGACCTGTGGGCTAGCTGCAGCGGCTCTCTTGTAGACCTCTCGATGGCGGGTGTTGTTCCATGCCGTGGGTCAGTTTGAGGTCTGTCCCGCACACCTTACCGTGGAGCCCAACTGTGAGGCTGCAGGTCCCTGTCCTCTCGCAGAGTTCACTGAAACGTAAGAGGTGAGCCCAACCACACAAGGCCACGTAAGGCCTCTGCGACTCATTGAAGGCCATCGTGTCTTCCCTTGGCCTCCTGGGAACCCCCTGGCCCCAGGATGCAGCTTCGGTAGCCCAGGGCAACCGGCGGAGGGGGGCGGGCGGGGCTGCAGGAGGGTGGAACGCGGAGGTCACAGAGGGTGTGGGTGTGGCCACCTCTACTGTGACTGAACCAAGGGCGTGGGTGGGGGGCTGGGGGTCCAGGGCAGGGCCCTCAGAGCCCGGTAGGCCCAGGGGGGTGGCGCAAGCACCTAGGCCCAGGCCGAAGAGCGCCTTCTTGGTCTGCGTGGCACGCCGGCCTCTCGCCTTGCCACTCAGGCCGCCCTGCCACTTGAAGTGTGTGTGGCACGCGTCCGCGGAGTACACCTCGCTGCACAGGTAGCCGTGGGACTGGTCGTCGTAGCTTCCTGCGAGGCGGCCGGAGGTCCCGCAGGCGGGTGGGTCCCTGGGACAGACGTGCGGAGCGGCTCCATCCCGGCCCCACTGAGAACCGTCGCCGTTCCGTAAGGCGGGGCGCCTGCTGCAGAATGTAAATCACGTGTCCGTTCTATGGATACGCTGTTTAGTTTACCAGGCAAGACTTTCTTGGTGAAAGAAGCAGCGTTGGCTTGCATCGTCGAGCAGGCTTGTCATCTGGCTGTGCACTGGTACTCTCTCTCTGGGTGTGCTAGTCCGCAGGGCAGGGCATCCCCTGGGCAGGGCGGAGCGTGATCTCTGTGGCCTCGTCTTGCAGCTCCTTCCTTTCATTCTCAATCATCCTGCCCACAGTGGCCTCCTCTCAGGCCTGCATACTTACAACGGCGCATTGCCCGTGCTGCCGCTCTGCAGGAAGTGTCCCTCTCTTTAGTTTGCAGCTGACTGATGCCGCCTCACCCTTCTCATCTCTTCTCAGGTGTCACTTGGTCAAGAAAGTGTCCCCTTACCTACTCAACTCATCTCGTCTCCCTACCGTAGCTCACGTGACACCACGCACCTCTCGCTTATGGCCGTCATCGCCTTTCGCATCCAGTTTCAGGTAGGTAAGTTTACCCCGTGGTCCGTGAGGAAGAAGAGATCACGCCTGTTTTGCTTACTCTTGATTCCCAGCGACTAGCCCGGTTACTGATAACCTCTGTTAGAGGGAGAAAGGAATGCACCCAATCCCTGGTGAAGCCCCGACCGTTTTCCTTTCTAGTGTCCCTCGTACTCCTCCCTGCCGTCTGTGTCGCCCTTACTCCGCGTCTACCGTTTATGAGTTTACACCTGGGTTACGGTGACTGCTTCGGAGAATCGCATGCCTTTCTACCTCCCTCGCTGCGACCTCTCCTACACCTCCCAGGGCTCTTGGGTTATGCCCTTGCCCTCTTCCGAGCCGTCCGTGGCACCCGCTGTCAACCCCGTACGGCCAGGCTCCTAAGACTGACACTCCAGGCCCTCCGTAATTTGGCTTCAGTTTCACTTTCTAGACGTTTCAAGAAAGAACGGGGTCTAAATATCTGTGCACCTCTGCTCCGTTTCATATCTACCCACGAGGTTAATTTTTTTGTTTCTTCCAGTCCACCTATTTTGCACCTCCGTCTCTGCGAAGACTTCACTGAGAATCCAAGCGATTTCTGGATCCCTTCTCTCCCCTGAAGCTGTAAACAGTTTAACAAGACAGGTGCGGAACTGCCGTAAGGTAATCTACATCTTGTCTCCCTCTCTGGTATCTAACCTCCCTGCGAATGGGCGTACGTCTCCGTGTTCTGTGCGGTTTTCAGCACAGTATTCTCTACACGTAGTGGATATTTGATTTGGTAAGTGACCGAATAAGTGAATGAGTCACCAAGATAAGGGTATTGTCTCATTCTTTCTCGCTTTTTCCACTTCCAAGTTTCTTTAGTTAGTTTCCTCAGACAAAACGTTTCTTTGTAGCTACACAGTGGCCAGGTCCAGAGAATGTTGCAGATAGCTGCTGAAAACATCCCTCCTCCACTTGAGAATGGCTTGCTCTCCCTCTCAAGCGGAGAGAGCTGGGATTCGATATTTAATTAAGCGCCTCTGTTCACTTGGCATTTAGAGGCACTAGGGGGCGTTAGTGCTCTACACCCGGTGAAATGCCTGTTTCGTTTGTGATTTTCCTTTGTGAAAAACAACTATGCACAGAGTGTTTTGTGCCAATTTTCCATCCTTTTAGATTGACGGAAAGCATTTTACCTACGTAGAAACAGAAAAGGAATAGAAAGAGCGTTGCATTGCGTTTAATGAAAGCTTAGGGCGGTCTCGGTGGTACGTTAGTGAAGTTATCTGGGGACACCTTAGCCACGTACATTGTGTTGGAGAGGCACCGAGAATTCATTCAGGAGTTCTCAAAGTTCGAGGACACAGTTGCCTTACACGTAGGCACGGTGGCAGCCGTGGACATGGCAGTGATTTGGAGAATGTTGTACTCGTCGGCTCTTGCTGTGATAATGCTTTGCAACAAATCTCCCCAAAACTCACTTACATAAAGAAGAATCTAGTTTTCTCGGACCTGTGGGCTAGCTGCAGCGGCTCTCTTGTAGACCTCTCGATGGCGGGTGTTGCTCCATGCCGTGGGTCAGTTTGAGGTCTGTCCCGCACACCTTACCGTGGAGCCCAACTGTGAGGCTGCAGGTCCCTGTCCTCTAGCAGAGTTCACTGAAACGTAAGAGGTGAGCCCAACCACACAAGGCCACGTAAGGCCTCTGCGACTCATTGAAGGCCATCGTGTCTTCCCTTGGCCTCCTGGGAACCCCCTGGCCCCAGGATGCAGCTTCGGTAGCCCAGGGCAACCGGCGGAGGGGGGCGGGCGGGGCTGCAGGAGGGTGGAACGCTGAGGTCACAGAGGGTGTGGGTGTGGCCACCTCTGCTGTGACTGAACCAAGGGCGTGGGTGGGGGGCTGGGGGTCCAGGGCAGGGCCCTCAGAGCCCGGTAGGCCCAGGGGGGCGGCGCAAGCACCTAGGCCCAGGCCGAAGAGCGCCTTCTTGGTCTGCGCGGCAGGCCGGCCTCTCGCCTTGCCACTCAGGCCGCCCTCCCTCTTGAAGTGTGTGTGGCACGCGTCCGCGGAGTACACCTCGCTGCACAGGTAGCCGTGGGACTGGTCGTCGTAGCTTCCTGCGAGGCGGCCGGAGGTCCCGCAGGCGGGTGGGTCCCTGGGACAGACGTGCGGAGCGGCTCCTGCCCGGGCCCCCTGAGAACCGTCGCCGTTCCGTAAGGCGGGGCGCCTGCTTCAGAATGTAAATCACGTGTCCGCTCTATGGATACGCTGTTTAGTTTACCAGGCAAGACTTTCTTGGTGAAAGAAGCAGCGTTGGCTTGCATCCTCGAGCAGGCTTGTCATCTGGCTGTGCACTGGTACTCTCTCTCTGGGTGTGCTAGTCCGCAGGGCAGGGCATCCCCTGGGCAGGGTGGAGCGTGATCTCTGCGGCCTCGTCTTGCAGCTCCTTCCTTTCATTCTCAATCATCCTGCCCACAGTGGCCTCCTCTCAGGCCTGCATACTTACAACGGCGCATTGCCCGTGCTGCCCCTCTGCAGGAAGTGTCCCTCTGTTTAGTTTGCAGCTGACTGATGCCGCCTCACCCTTCTCATCTCTTCTCAGGTGTCACTTGGTCAAGAAAGCGTCCCCTTACCTACTCAACTCATCTCGTCTCCCTACCGTAGCTCACGTGACACCACGCACCTCTCGCTTATGGCCGTCATCGCCTTTCGCATCCAGTTTCAGGTAGGTAAGTTTACCCCGTGGTCCGTGAGGAAGAAGAGATCACGCCTGTTTTGCTTACTCTTGATTCCCAGCGACTAGCCCGGTTACTGATAACCTCTGTTAGAGGGAGAAAGGAATGCACCCAATCCCTGGTGAAGCCCCGACCGTTTTCCTTTCTAGTGTCCCTCGTACTCCTCCCTGCCGTCTGTGTCGCCCTTACTCCGCGTCTACCGTTTATGAGTTTACACCTGGGTTACGGTGACTGCTTCGGAGAATCGCATGCCTTTCTACCTCCCTCGCTGCGACCTCTCCTACACCTCCCAGGGCTCTTGGGTTATGCCCTTGCCCTCTTCCGAGCCGTCCGTGGCACCCGCTGTCAACCCCGTACGGCCAAGCTCCTAAGACTGACACTCCAGGCCCTCCGTAATTTGGCTTCAGTTTCACTTTCTAGACGTTTCAAGAAAGAACGGGGTCTAAATATCTGTGCACCTCTGCTCCGTTTCATATCTACCCACGAGGTTAATTTTTTTGTTTCTTCCAGTCCACCTATTTTGCACCTCCATCTCTGCGAAGACTTCACTGAGAATCCAAGCGATTTCTGGATCCCTTCTCTCCCCTGAAGCTGTAAACAGTTTAACAAGACAGGTGCGGAACTGCCGTAAGGTAATCTACATCTTGTCTCCCTCTCTGGTATCTAACCTCCCTGCGAATGGGGGTACGTCTCCGTGTTCTGTGCGGTTTTCAGCACAGTACTCTCTACACGTAGTGGATATTTGATTTGGTAAGTGACCGAATAAGTGAATGAGTCACCAAGATAAGGGTATTGTCTCATTCTTTCTCGCTTTTTCCACTTCCAAGTTTCTTTAGTTAGTTTCCTCAGACAAAAGGTTTCTTTGTAGCTACACAGTGGCCAGGTCCAGAGAATGTTGCAGATAGCTGCTGAAAACATCCCTCCTCCACTTGAGAATGGCTTGCTCTCCCTCTCAAGCGGAGAG
Organism: Leucopleurus acutus; assembly: GCF_964270905.1. Lineage (NCBI taxonomy): Eukaryota > Metazoa > Chordata > Mammalia > Artiodactyla > Delphinidae > Leucopleurus > Leucopleurus acutus. The sequence continues at coordinate 38,344,297 of NC_139143.1, forward strand.
AGCTGGGATTCGATATTTAATTAAGCGCCTCTGTTCACTTGGCATTTAGAGGCACTAGGGGGCGTTAGTGCTCTACACCCGGTGAAATGCCTGTTTCGTTTGTGATTTTCCTTTGTGAAAAACAACTATGCACAGAGTGTTTTGTGCCAATTTTCCATCCTTTTAGATTGACGGAAAGCATTTTACCTACGTAGAAACAGAAAAGGAATAGAAAGAGCGTTGCATTGCGTTTAATGAAAGCTTAGGGCGGTCTCGGTGGTACGTTAGTGAAGTTATCTGGGGACACCTTAGCCACGTACATTGTGTTGGAGAGGCACCGAGAATTCATTCAGGAGTTCTCAAAGTTCGAGGACACAGTTGCCTTACACGTAGGCACGGTGGCAGCCGTGGACATGGCAGTGATTTGGAGAATGTTGTACTAGTCGGCTCTCGCTGTGATAATGCTTTGCAACAAATCTCCCCAAAACTCACTTACATAAAGAAGAATCTAGTTTTCTCGGACCTGTGGGCTAGCTGCAGCGGCTCTCTTGTAGACCTCTCGATGGCGGGTGTTGCTCCATGCCGTGGGTCAGTTTGAGGTCTGTCCCGCACACCTTACCGTGGAGCCCAACTGTGAGGCTGCAGCTCCCTGTCCTCTCGCAGAGTTCACTGAAACGTAAGAGGTGAGCCCAACCACACAAGGCCACGTAAGGCCTCTGCGACTCATTGAAGGCCATCGTGTCTTCCCTTGGCCTCCTGGGAACCCCCTGGCCCCAGGATGCAGCTTCGGTAGCCCAGGGCAACCGGCGGAGGGGGGCGGGCGGGGCTGCAGGAGGGTGGAACGCTGAGGTCACAGAGGGTGTGGGTGTGGCCACCTCTGCTGTGACTGAAACAAGGGCGTGGGTGGGGGACTGGGGGTCCAGGGCAGGGCCCTCAGAGCCCGGTAGGCCCAGGGGGGCGGCGCAAGCACCTAGGCCCAGGCCGAAGAGCGCCTTCTTGGTCTGCGCGGCAGGCCGGCCTCTCGCCTTGCCACTCAGGCCGCCCTCCCTCTTGAAGTGTGTGTGGCACGCGTCCGCGGAGTACACCTCGCTGCACAGGTAGCCGTGGGACTGGGCGTCGTAGCTTCCTGCGAGGCGGCCGGAGGTCCCGCAGGCGGGTGGGTCCCTGGGACAGACGCGCGGAGCGGCTCCTGCCCGGCCCCCCTGAGAACCGTCGCCGTTCCATAAGGCGGGGCGCCTGCTTCAGAATGTAAATCACGTGTCCGCTCTATGGATACGCTGTTTAGTTTACCAGGCAAGACTTTCTTGGTGAAAGAAGCAGCGTTGGCTTGCATCCTCGAGCAGGCTTGTCATCTGGCTGTGCACTGGTACTCTCTCTCTGGGTGTGCTAGTCCGCAGGGCAGGGCATCCCCTGGGCAGGGTGGAGCGTGATCTCTGCGGCCTCGTCTTGCAGCTCCTTCCTTTCATTCTCAATCATCCTGCCCACAGTGGCCTCCTCTCAGGCCTGCATACTTACAACGGCGCATTGCCCGTGCTGCCCCTCTGCAGGAAGTGTCCCTCTGTTTAGTTTGCAGCTGACTGATGCCGCCTCACCCTTCTCATCTCTTCTCAGGTGTCACTTGGTCAAGAAAGCGTCCCCTTACCTACTCAACTCATCTCGTCTCCCTACCGTAGCTCACGTGACACCACGCACCTCTCGCTTATGGCCGTCATCGCCTTTCGCATCCAGTTTCAGGTAGGTAAGTTTACCCCGTGGTCCGTGAGGAAGAAGAGATCACGCCTGTTTTGCTTACTCTTGATTCCCAGCGACTAGCCCGGTTACTGATAACCTCTGTTAGAGGGAGAAAGGAATGCACCCAATCCCTGGTGAAGCCCCGACCGTTTTCCTTTCTAGTGTCCCTCGTACTCCTCCCTGCCGTCTGTGTCGCCCTTACTCCGCGTCTACCGTTTATGAGTTTACACCTGGGTTACGGTGACTGCTTCGGAGAATCGCATGCCTTTCTACCTCCCTCGCTGCGACCTCTCCTACACCTCCCAGGGCTCTTGGGTTATGCCCTTGCCCTCTTCCGAGCCGTCCGTGGCACCCGCTGTCAACCCCGTACGGCCAAGCTCCTAAGACTGACACTCCAGGCCCTCCGTAATTTGGCTTCAGTTTCACTTTCTAGACGTTTCAAGAAAGAACGGGGTCTAAATATCTGGGCACCTCTGCTCCGTTTCATATCTACCCACGAGGTTAATTTTTTTGTTTCTTCCAGTCCACCTATTTTGCACCTCCGTCTCTGCGAAGACTTCACTGAGAATCCAAGCGATTTCTGGATCCCTTCTCTCCCCTGAAGCTGTAAACAGTTTAACAAGACAGGTGCGGAACTGCCGTAAGGTAATCTACATCTTGTCTCCCTCTCTGGTATCTAACCTCCCGGCGAATGGGGGTACGTCTCCGTGTTCTGTGCGGTTTTCAGCACAGTACTCTCTACACGTAGTGGATATTTGATTTGGTAAGTGACCGAATAAGTGAATGAGTCACCAAGATAAGGGTATTGTCTCATTCTTTCTCGCTTTTTCCACTTCCAAGTTTCTTTAGTTAGTTTCCTCAGACAAAAGGTTTCTTTGTAGCTACACAGTGGCCAGGTCCAGAGAATGTTGCAGATAGCTGCTGAAAACATCCCTCCTCCACTTGAGAATGGCTTGCTCTCCCTCTCAAGCGGAGAGAGCTGGGATTCGATATTTAATTAAGCGCCTCTGTTCACTTGGCATTTAGAGGCACTAGGGGGCGTTAGTGCTCTACACCCGGTGAAATGCCTGTTTCGTTTGTGATTTTCCTTTGTGAAAAACAACTATGCACAGAGTGTTTTGTGCCAATTTTCCATCCTTTTAGATTGACGGAAAGCATTTTACCTACGTAGAAACAGAAAACGAATAGAAAGAGCGTCGCATTGCGCTTACTGAAAGCTTAGGGCGGTCTCGGTGGTACGTTAGTGAAGTTATCTGGGGACACCTTAGCCACGTACATTGTGTTGGAGAGGCACCGAGAATTCATTCAGGAGTTCTCAAAGTTCGAGGACACAGTTGCCTTACACGTAGGCACGGTGGCAGCCGTGGACATGGCAGTGATTTGGAGAATGTTGTACTAGTCGGCTCTCGCTGTGATAATGCTTTGCAACAAATCTCCCCAAAACTCACTTACATAAAGAAGAATCTAGTTTTCTCGGACCTGTGGGCTAGCTGCAGCGGCTCTCTTGTAGACCTCTCGATGGCGGGTGTTGCTCCATGCCGTGGGTCAGTTTGAGGTCTGTCCCGCACACCTTACCGTGGAGCCCAACTGTGAGGCTGCAGCTCCCTGTCCTCTCGCAGAGTTCACTGAAACGTAAGAGGTGAGCCCAACCACACAAGGCCACGTAAGGCCTCTGCGACTCATTGAAGGCCATCGTGTCTTCCCTTGGCCTCCTGGGAACCCCCTGGCCCCAGGATGCAGCTTCGGTAGCCCAGGGCAACCGGCGGAGGGGGGCGGGCGGGGCTGCAGGAGGGTGGAACGCTGAGGTCACAGAGGGTGTGGGTGTGGCCACCTCTGCTGTGACTGAACCAAGGGCGTGGGTGGGGGACTGGGGGTCCAGGGCAGGGCCCTCAGAGCCCGGTAGGCCCAGGGGGGCGGCGCAAGCACCTAGGCCCAGGCCGAAGAGCGCCTTCTTGGTCTGCGCGGCAGGCCGGCCTCTCGCCTTGCCACTCAGGCCGCCCTCCCTCTTGAAGTGTGTGTGGCACGCGTCCGTGGAGTACACCTCGCTGCACAGGTAGCCGTGGGACTGGGCGTCGTAGCTTCCTGCGAGGCGGCCGGAGGTCCCGCAGGCGGGTGGGTCCCTGGGACAGACGCGCGGAGCGGCTCCTGCCCGGCCCCCCTGAGAACCGTCGCCGTTCCGTAAGGCGGGGCGCCTGCTTCAGAATGTAAATCACGTGTCCGCTCTATGGATACGCTGTTTAGTTTACCAGGCAAGACTTTCTTGGTGAAAGAAGCAGCATTGGCTTGCATCCTCGAGCAGGCTTGTCATCTGGCTGTGCACTGGTACTCTCTCTCTGGGTGTGCTAGTCCGCAGGGCAGGGCATCCCCTGGGCAGGGTGGAGCGTGATCTCTGCGGCCTCGTCTTGCAGCTCCTTCCTTTCATTCTCAATCATCCTGCCCACAGTGGCCTCCTCTCAGGCCTGCATACTTACAACGGCGCATTGCCCGTGCTGCCCCTCTGCAGGAAGTGTCCCTCTGTTTAGTTTGCAGCTGACTGATGCCGCCTCACCCTTCTCATCTCTTCTCAGGTGTCACTTGGTCAAGAAAGCGTCCCCTTACCTACTCAACTCATCTCGTCTCCCTACCGTAGCTCACGTGACACCACGCACCTCTCGCTTATGGCCGTCATCGCCTTTCGCATCCAGTTTCCGGTAGGTAAGTTTACCCCGTGGCCCGTGAGGAAGAAGAGATCACGCCTGTTTTGCTTACTCTTGATTCCCAGCGACTAGCCCGGTTACTGATAACCTCTGTTAGAGGGAGAAAGGAATGCACCCAATCCCTGGTGAAGCCCCGACCGTTTTCCTTTCTAGTGTCCCTCGTACTCCTCCCTGCCGTCTGTGTCGCCCTTACTCCGCGTCTACCGTTTATGAGTTTACACCTGGGTTACGGTGACTGCTTCGGAGAATCGCATGCCTTTCTACCTCCCTCGCTGCGACCTCTCCTACACCTCCCAGGGCTCTTGGGTTATGCCCTTGCCCTCTTCCGAGCCGTCCGTGGCACCCGCTGTCAACCCCGTACGGCCAAGCTCCTAAGACTGACACTCCAGGCCCTCCGTAATTTGGCTTCAGTTTCACTTTCTAGACGTTTCAAGAAAGAACGGGGTCTAAATATCTGTGCACCTCTGCTCCGTTTCATATCTACCCACGAGGTTAATTTTTTTGTTTCTTCCAGTCCACCTATTTTGCACCTCCGTCTCTCCGAAGACTTCACTGAGAATCCAAGCGATTTCTGGATCCCTTCTCTCCCCTGAAGCTGTAAACAGTTTAACAAGACAGGTGCGGAACTGCCGTAAGGTAATCTACATCTTGTCTCCCTCTCTGGTATCTAACCTCCCTGCGAATGGGGGTACGTCTCCGTGTTCTGTGCGGTTTTCAGCACAGTACTCTCTACACGTAGTGGATATTTGATTTGGTAAGTGACCGAATAAGTGAATGAGTCACCAAGATAAGGGTATTGTCTCATTCTTTCTCGCTTTTTCCACTTCCAAGTTTCTTTAGTTAGTTTCCTCAGACAAAAGGTTTCTTTGTAGCTACACAGTGGCCAGGTCCAGAGAATGTTGCAGATAGCTGCTGAAAACATCCCTCCTCCACTTGAGAATGGCTTGCTCTCCCTCTCAAGCGGAGAGAGCTGGGATTCGATATTTAATTAAGCGCCTCTGTTCACTTGGCATTTAGAGGCACTAGGGGGCGTTAGTGCTCTACACCCGGTGAAATGCCTGTTTCGTTTGTGATTTTCCTTTGTGAAAAACAACTATGCACAGAGTGTTTTGTGCCAATTTTCCATCCTTTTAGATTGACGGAAAGCATTTTACCTACGTAGAAACAGAAAACGAATAGAAAGAGCGTCGCAGTGCGTTTAATGAAAGCTTAGGGCGGTCTCGGTGGTACGTTAGTGAAGTTATCTGGGGACACCTTAGCCACGTACATTGTGTTGGAGAGGCACCGAGAATTCATTCAGGAGTTCTCAAAGTTCGAGGACACAGTTGCCTTACACGTAGGCACGGTGGCAGCCGTGGACATGGCAGTGATTTGGAGAATGTTGTACTAGTCGGCTCTCACTGTGATAATGCTTTGCAACAAATCTCCCCAAAACTCACTTACATAAAGAAGAATCTAGTTTTCTCGGACCTGTGGGCTAGCTGCAGCGGCACTCTTGTAGACCTCTCGATGGCGGGTGTTGCTCCATGCCGTGGGTCAGTTTGAGGTCTGTCCCGCACACCTTACCGTGGAGCCCAACTGTGAGGCTGCAGCTCCCTGTCCTCTCGCAGAGTTCACTGAAACGTAAGAGGTGAGCCCAACCACACAAGGCCACGTAAGGCCTCTGCGACTCATTGAAGGCCATCGTGTCTTCCCTTGGCCTCCTGGGAACCCCCTGGCCCCAGGATGCAGCTTCGGTAGCCCAGGGCAACCGGCGGAGGGGGGCGGGCGGGGCTGCAGGAGGGTGGAACGCTGAGGTCACAGAGGGTGTGGGTGTGGCCACCTCTGCTGTGACTGAACCAAGGGCGTGGGTGGGGGACTGGGGGTCCAGGGCAGGGCCCTCAGAGCCCGGTAGGCCCAGGGGGGCGGCGCAAGCACCTAGGCCCAGGCCGAAGAGCGCCTTCTTGGTCTGCGCGGCAGGCCGGCCTCTCGCCTTGCCACTCAGGCCGCCCTCCCTCTTGAAGTGTGTGTGGCACGCGTCCGTGGAGTACACCTCGCTGCACAGGTAGCCGTGGGACTGGGCGTCGTAGCTTCCTGCGAGGCGGCCGGAGGTCCCGCAGGCGGGTGGGTCCCTGGGACAGACGTGCGGAGCGGCTCCATCCCGGCCCCACTGAGAACCGTCGCCGTTCCGTAAGGCGGGGCGCCTGCTGCAGAATGTAAATCACGTGTCCGTTCTATGGATACGCTGTTTAGTTTACCAGGCAAGACTTTCTTGGTGAAAGAAGCAGCGTTGGCTTGCATCGTCGAGCAGGCTTGTCATCTGGCTGTGCACTGGTACTCTCTCTCTGGGTGTGCTAGTCCGCAGGGCAGGGCATCCCCTGGGCAGGGCGGAGCGTGATCTCTGTGGCCTCGTCTTGCAGCTCCTTCCTTTCATTCTCAATCATCCTGCCCACAGTGGCCTCCTCTCAGGCCTGCATACTTACAACGGCGCATTGCCCGTGCTGCCGCTCTGCAGGAAGTGTCCCTCTCTTTAGTTTGCAGCTGACTGATGCCGCCTCACCCTTCTCATCTCTTCTCAGGTGTCACTTGGTCAAGAAAGTGTCCCCTTACCTACTCAACTCATCTCGTCTCCCTACCGTAGCTCACGTGACACCACGCACCTCTCGCTTATGGCCGTCATCGCCTTTCGCATCCAGTTTCAGGTAGGTAAGTTTACCCCGTGGTCCGTGAGGAAGAAGAGATCACGCCTGTTTTGCTTACTCTTGATTCCCAGCGACTAGCCCGGTTACTGATAACCTCTGTTAGAGGGAGAAAGGAATGCACCCAATCCCTGGTGAAGCCCCGACCGTTTTCCTTTCTAGTGTCCCTCGTACTCCTCCCTGCCGTCTGTGTCGCCCTTACTCCGCGTCTACCGTTTATGAGTTTACACCTGGGTTACGGTGACTGCTTCGGAGAATCGCATGCCTTTCTACCTCCCTCGCTGCGACCTCTCCTACACCTCCCAGGGCTCTTGGGTTATGCCCTTGCCCTCTTCCGAGCCGTCCGTGGCACCCGCTGTCAACCCCGTACGGCCAGGCTCCTAAGACTGACACTCCAGGCCCTCCGTAATTTGGCTTCAGTTTCACTTTCTAGACGTTTCAAGAAAGAACGGGGTCTAAATATCTGTGCACCTCTGCTCCGTTTCATATCTACCCACGAGGTTAATTTTTTTGTTTCTTCCAGTCCACCTATTTTGCACCTCCGTCTCTGCGAAGACTTCACTGAGAATCCAAGCGATTTCTGGATCCCTTCTCTCCCCTGAAGCTGTAAACAGTTTAACAAGACAGGTGCGGAACTGCCGTAAGGTAATCTACATCTTGTCTCCCTCTCTGGTATCTAACCTCCCTGCGAATGGGCGTACGTCTCCGTGTTCTGTGCGGTTTTCAGCACAGTATTCTCTACACGTAGTGGATATTTGATTTGGTAAGTGACCGAATAAGTGAATGAGTCACCAAGATAAGGGTATTGTCTCATTCTTTCTCGCTTTTTCCACTTCCAAGTTTCTTTAGTTAGTTTCCTCAGACAAAAGGTTTCTTTGTAGCTACACAGTGGCCAGGTCCAGAGAATGTTGCAGATAGCTGCTGAAAACATCCCTCCTCCACTTGAGAATGGCTTGCTCTCCCTCTCAAGCGGAGAGAGCTGGGATTCGATATTTAATTAAGCGCCTCTGTTCACTTGGCATTTAGAGGCACTAGGGGGCGTTAGTGCTCTACACCCGGTGAAATGCCTGTTTCGTTTGTGATTTTCCTTTGTGAAAAACAACTATGCACAGAGTGTTTTGTGCCAATTTTCCATCCTTTTAGATTGACGGAAAGCATTTTACCTACGTAGAAACAGAAAACGAATAGAAAGAGCGTTGCATTGCGTTTAATGAAAGCTTAGGGCGGTCTCGGTGGTACGTTAGTGAAGTTATCTGGGGACACCTTAGCCACGTACATTGTGTTGGAGAGGCACCGAGAATTCATTCAGGAGTTCTCAAAGTTCGAGGACACAGTTGCCTTACACGTAGGCACGGTGGCAGCCGTGGACATGGCAGTGATTTGGAGAATGTTGTACTCGTCGGCTCTTGCTGTGATAATGCTTTGCAACAAATCTCCCCAAAACTCACTTACATAAAGAAGAATCTAGTTTTCTCGGACCTGTGGGCTAGCTGCAGCGGCTCTCTTGTAGACCTCTCGATGGCGGGTGTTGCTCCATGCCGTGGGTCAGTTTGAGGTCTGTCCCGCACACCTTACCGTGGAGCCCAACTGTGAGGCTGCAGGTCCCTGTCCTCTAGCAGAGTTCACTGAAACGTAAGAGGTGAGCCCAACCACACAAGGCCACGTAAGGCCTCTGCGACTCATTGAAGGCCATCGTGTCTTCCCTTGGCCTCCTGGGAACCCCCTGGCCCCAGGATGCAGCTTCGGTAGCCCAGGGCAACCGGCGGAGGGGGGCGGGCGGGGCTGCAGGAGGGTGGAACGCTGAGGTCACAGAGGGTGTGGGTGTGGCCACCTCTGCTGTGACTGAACCAAGGGCGTGGGTGGGGGGCTGGGGGTCCAGGGCAGGGCCCTCAGAGCCCGGTAGGCCCAGGGGGGCGGCGCAAGCACCTAGGCCCAGGCCGAAGAGCGCCTTCTTGGTCTGCGCGGCAGGCCGGCCTCTCGCCTTGCCACTCAGGCCGCCCTCCCTCTTGAAGTGTGTGTGGCACGCGTCCGCGGAGTACACCTCGCTGCACAGGTAGCCGTGGGACTGGTCGTCGTAGCTTCCTGCGAGGCGGCCGGAGGTCCCGCAGGCGGGTGGGTCCCTGGGACAGACGTGCGGAGCGGCTCCTGCCCGGCCCCCCTGAGAACCGTCGCCGTTCCGTAAGGCGGGGCGCCTGCTTCAGAATGTAAATCACGTGTCCGCTCTATGGATACGCTGTTTAGTTTACCAGGCAAGACTTTCTTGGTGAAAGAAGCAGCGTTGGCTTGCATCGTCGAGCAGGCTTGTCATCTGGCTGTGCACTGGTACTCTCTCTCTGGGTGTGCTAGTCCGCAGGGCAGGGCATCCCCTGGGCAGGGTGGAGCGTGATCTCTGCGGCCTCGTCTTGCAGCTCCTTCCTTTCATTCTCAATCATCCTGCCCACAGTGGCCTCCTCTCAGGCCTGCATACTTACAACGGCGCATTGCCCGTGCTGCCCCTCTGCAGGAAGTGTCCCTCTGTTTAGTTTGCAGCTGACTGATGCCGCCTCACCCTTCTCATCTCTTCTCAGGTGTCACTTGGTCAAGAAAGCGTCCCCTTACCTACTCAACTCATCTCGTCTCCCTACCGTAGCTCACGTGACACCACGCACCTCTCGCTTATGGCCGTCATCGCCTTTCGCATCCAGTTTCAGGTAGGTAAGTTTACCCCGTGGTCCGTGAGGAAGAAGAGATCACGCCTGTTTTGCTTACTCTTGATTCCCAGCGACTAGCCCGGTTACTGATAACCTCTGTTAGAGGGAGAAAGGAATGCACCCAATCCCTGGTGAAGCCCCGACCGTTTTCCTTTCTAGTGTCCCTCGTACTCCTCCCTGCCGTCTGTGTCGCCCTTACTCCGCGTCTACCGTTTATGAGTTTACACCTGGGTTACGGTGACTGCTTCGGAGAATCGCATGCCTTTCTACCTCCCTCGCTGCGACCTCTCCTACACCTCCCAGGGCTCTTGGGTTATGCCCTTGCCCTCTTCCGAGCCGTCCGTGGCACCCGCTGTCAACCCCGTACGGCCAAGCTCCTAAGACTGACACTCCAGGCCCTCCGTAATTTGGCTTCAGTTTCACTTTCTAGACGTTTCAAGAAAGAACGGGGTCTAAATATCTGTGCACCTCTGCTCCGTTTCATATCTACCCACGAGGTTAATTTTTTTGTTTCTTCCAGTCCACCTATTTTGCACCTCCGTCTCTGCGAAGACTTCACTGAGAATCCAAGCGATTTCTGGATCCCTTCTCTCCCCTGAAGCTGTAAACAGTTTAACAAGACAGGTGCGGAACTGCCGTAAGGTAATCTACATCTTGTCTCCCTCTCTGGTATCTAACCTCCCTGCGAATGGGGGTACGTCTCCGTGTTCTGTGCGGTTTTCAGCACAGTACTCTCTACACGTAGTGGATATTTGATTTGGTAAGTGACCGAATAAGTGAATGAGTCACCAAGATAAGGGTATTGTCTCATTCTTTCTCGCTTTTTCCACTTCCAAGTTTCTTTAGTTAGTTTCCTCAGACAAAAGGTTTCTTTGTAGCTACACAGTGGCCAGGTCCAGAGAATGTTGCAGATAGCTGCTGAAAACATCCCTCCTCCACTTGAGAATGGCTTGCTCTCCCTCTCAAGCGGAGAGAGCTGGGATTCGATATTTAATTAAGCGCCTCTGTTCACTTGGCATTTAGAGGCACTAGGGGGCGTTAGTGCTCTACACCCGGTGAAATGCCTGTTTCGTTTGTGATTTTCCTTTGTGAAAAACAACTATGCACAGAGTGTTTTGTGCCAATTTTCCATCCTTTTAGATTGACGGAAAGCATTTTACCTACGTAGAAACAGAAAAGGAATAGAAAGAGCGTTGCATTGCGTTTAATGAAAGCTTAGGGCGGTCTCGGTGGTACGTTAGTGAAGTTATCTGGGGACACCTTAGCCACGTACATTGTGTTGGAGAGGCACCGAGAATTCATTCAGGAGTTCTCAAAGTTCGAGGACACAGTTGCCTTACACGTAGGCACGGTGGCAGCCGTGGACATGGCAGTGATTTGGAGAATGTTGTACTAGTCGGCTCTCGCTGTGATAATGCTTTGCAACAAATCTCCCCAAAACTCACTTACATAAAGAAGAATCTAGTTTTCTCGGACCTGTGGGCTAGCTGCAGCGGCTCTCTTGTAGACCTCTCGATGGCGGGTGTTGCTCCATGCCGTGGGTCAGTTTGAGGTCTGTCCCGCACACCTTACCGTGGAGCCCAACTGTGAGGCTGCAGGTCCCTGTCCTCTCGCAGAGTTCACTGAAACGTAAGAGGTGAGCCCAACCACACAAGGCCACGTAAGGCCTCTGCGACTCATTGAAGGCCATCGTGTCTTCCCTTGGCCTCCTGGGAACCCCCTGGCCCCAGGATGCAGCTTCGGTAGCCCAGGGCAACCGGCGGAGGGGGGCGGGCGGGGCTGCAGGAGGGTGGAACGCTGAGGTCACAGAGGGTGTGGGTGTGGTCACCTCTGCTGTGACTGAACCAAGGGCGTGGGTGGGGGGCTGGGGTTCCAGGGCAGGGCCCTCAGAGCCCGGTAGGCCCAGGGGGGCGGCGCAAGCACCTAGGCCCAGGCCGAAGAGCGCCTTCTTGGTCTGCGCGGCAGGCCGGCCTCTCGCCTTGCCACTCAGGCCGCCCTCCCTCTTGAAGTGTGTGTGGCACGCGTCCGCGGAGTACACCTCGCTGCACAGGTAGCCGTGGGACTGGTCGTCGTAGCTTCCTGCGAGGCGGCCGGAGGTCCCGCAGGCGGGTGGGTCCCTGGGACAGACGCGCGGAGCGGCTCCTGCCCGGCCCCCCTGAGAACCGTCGCCGTTCCGTAAGGCGGGGCGCCTGCTTCAGAATGTAAATCACGTGTCCGCTCTATGGATACGCTGTTTAGTTTACCAGGCAAGACTTTCTTGGTGAAAGAAGCAGCGTTGGCTTGCATCGTCGAGCAGGCTTGTCATCTGGCTGTGCACTGGTACTCTCTCTCTGGGTGTGCTAGTCCGCAGGGCAGGGCATCCCCTGGGCAGGGTGGAGCGTGATCTCTGCGGCCTCGTCTTGCAGCTCCTTCCTTTCATTCTCAATCATCCTGCCCACAGTGGCCTCCTCTCAGGCCTGCATACTTACAACGGCGCATTGCCCGTGCTGCCCCTCTGCAGGAAGTGTCCCTCTGTTTAGTTTGCAGCTGACTGATGCCGCCTCACCCTTCTCATCTCTTCTCAGGTGTCACTTGGTCAAGAAAGCGTCCCCTTACCTACTCAACTCATCTCGTCTCCCTACCGTAGCTCACGTGACACCACGCACCTCTCGCTTATGGCCGTCATCGCCTTTCGCATCCAGTTTCAGGTAGGTAAGTTTACCCCGTGGTCCGTGAGGAAGAAGAGATCACGCCTGTTTTGCTTACTCTTGATTCCCAGCGACTAGCCCGGTTACTGATAACCTCTGTTAGAGGGAGAAAGGAATGCACCCAATCCCTGGTGAAGCCCCGACCGTTTTCCTTTCTAGTGTCCCTCGTACTCCTCCCTGCCGTCTGTGTCGCCCTTACTCCGCGTCTACCGTTTATGAGTTTACACCTGGGTTACGGTGACTGCTTCGGAGAATCGCATGCCTTTCTACCTCCCTCGCTGCGACCTCTCCTACACCTCCCAGGGCTCTTGGGTTATGCCCTTGCCCTCTTCCGAGCCGTCTGTGGCACCCGCTGTCAACCCCGTACAGCCAAGCTCCTAAGACTGACACTCCAGGCCCTCCGTAATTTGGCTTCAGTTTCACTTTCTAGACGTTTCAAGAAAGAACGGGGTCTAAATATCTGTGCACCTCTGCTCCGTTTCATATCTACCCACGAGGTTAATTTTTTTGTTTCTTCCAGTCCACCTATTTTGCACCTCCGTCTCTGCGAAGACTTCACTGAGAATCCAAGCGATTTCTGGATCCCTTCTCTCCCCTGAAGCTGTAAACAGTTTAACAAGACAGGTGCGGAACTGCCGTAAGGTAATCTACATCTTGTCTCCCTCTCTGGTATCTAACCTCCCTGCGAATGGGGGTACGTCTCCGTGTTCTGTGCGGTTTTCAGCACAGTACTCTCTACACGTAGTGGATATTTGATTTGGTAAGTGACCGAATAAGTGAATGAGTCACCAAGATAAGGGTATTGTCTCATTCTTTCTCGCTTTTTCCACTTCCAAGTTTCTTTAGTTAGTTTCCTCAGACAAAAGGTTTCTTTGTAGCTACACAGTGGCCAGGTCCAGAGAATGTTGCAGATAGCTGCTGAAAACATCCCTCCTCCACTTGAGAATGGCTTGCTCTCCCTCTCAAGCGGAGAGAGCTGGGATTCGATATTTAATTAAGCGCCTCTGTTCACTTGGCATTTAGAGGCACTAGGGGGCGTTAGTGCTCTACACCCGGTGAAATGCCTGTTTCGTTTGTGATTTTCCTTTGTGAAAAACAACTATGCACAGAGTGTTTTGTGCCAATTTTCCATCCTTTTAGATTGACGGAAAGTATTTTACCTACGTAGAAACAGAAAACGAATAGAAAGAGCGTTGCATTGCGTTTAATGAAAGCTTAGGGCGGTCTCGGTGGTACGTTAGTGAAGTTATCTGGGGACACCTTAGCCACGTACATTGTGTTGGAGAGGCACCGAGAATTCATTCAGGAGTTCTCAAAGTTCGAGGACACGGTTGCCTTACACGTAGGCACGGTGGCAGCCGTGGACATGGCAGTGATTTGGAGAATGTTGTACTAGTCGGCTCTCGCTGTGATAATGCTTTGCAACAAATCTCCCCAAAACTCACTTACATAAAGAAGAATCTAGTTTTCTCGGACCTGTGGGCTAGCTGCAGCGGCTCTCTTGTAGACCTCTCGATGGCGGGTGTTGCTCCATGCCGTGGGTCAGTTTGAGGTCTGTCCCGCACACCTTACCGTGGAGCCCAACTGTGAGGCTGCAGCTCCCTGTCCTCTCGCAGAGTTCACTGAAACGTAAGAGGTGAGCCCAACCACACAAGGCCACGTAAGGCCTCTGCGACTCATTGAAGGCCATCGTGTCTTCCCTTGGCCTCCTGGGAACCCCCTGGCCCCAGGATGCAGCTTCGGTAGCCCAGGGCAACCGGCGGAGGGGGGCGGGCGGGGCTGCAGGAGGGTGGAACGCTGAGGTCACAGAGGGTGTGGGTGTGGCCACCTCTGCTGTGACTGAACCAAGGGCGTGGGTGGGGGACTGGGGGTCCAGGGCAGGGCCCTCAGAGCCCGGTAGGCCCAGGGGGGCGGCGCAAGCACCTAGGCCCAGGCCGAAGAGCGCCTTCTTGGTCTGCGCGGCAGGCCGGCCTCTCGCCTTGCCACTCAGGCCGCCCTCCCTCTTGAAGTGTGTGTGGCACGCGTCCGCGGAGTACACCTCGCTGCACAGGTAGCCGTGGGACTGGGCGTCGTAGCTTCCTGCGAGGCGGCCGGAGGTCCCGCAGGCGGGTGGGTCCCTGGGACAGACGCGCGGAGCGGCTCCTGCCCGGCCCCCCTGAGAACCGTCGCCGTTCCATAAGGCGGGGCGCCTGCTTCAGAATGTAAATCACGTGTCCGCTCTATGGATACGCTGTTTAGTTTACCAGGCAAGACTTTCTTGGTGAAAGAAGCAGCGTTGGCTTGCATCCTCGAGCAGGCTTGTCATCTGGCTGTGCACTGGTACTCTCTCTCTGGGTGTGCTAGTCCACAGGGCAGGGCATCCCCTGGGCAGGGTGGAGCGTGATCTCTGCGGCCTCGTCTTGCAGCTCCTTCCTTTCATTCTCAATCATCCTGCCCACAGTGGCCTCCTCTCAGGCCTGCATACTTACAACGGCGCATTGCCCGTGCTGCCCCTCTGCAGGAAGTGTCCCTCTGTTTAGTTTGCAGCTGACTGATGCCGCCTCACCCTTCTCATCTCTTCTCAGGTGTCACTTGGTCAAGAAAGCGTCCCCTTACCTACTCAACTCATCTCGTCTCCCTACCGTAGCTCACGTGACACCACGCACCTCTCGCTTATGGCCGTCATCGCCTTTCGCATCCAGTTTCAGGTAGGTAAGTTTACCCCGTGGTCCGTGAGGAAGAAGAGATCACGCCTGTTTTGCTTACTCTTGATTCCCAGCGACTAGCCCGGTTACTGATAACCTCTGTTAGAGGGAGAAAGGAATGCACCCAATCCCTGGTGAAGCCCCGACCGTTTTCCTTTCTAGTGTCCCTCGTACTCCTCCCTGCCGTCTGTGTCGCCCTTACTCCGCGTCTACCGTTTATGAGTTTACACCTGGGTTACGGTGACTGCTTCGGAGAATCGCATGCCTTTCTACCTCCCTCGCTGCGACCTCTCCTACACCTCCCAGGGCTCTTGGGTTATGCCCTTGCCCTCTTCCGAGCCGTCCGTGGCACCCGCTGTCAACCCCGTACGGCCAAGCTCCTAAGACTGACACTCCAGGCCCTCCGTAATTTGGCTTCAGTTTCACTTTCTAGACGTTTCAAGAAAGAACGGGGTCTAAATATCTGGGCACCTCTGCTCCGTTTCATATCTACCCACGAGGTTAATTTTTTTGTTTCTTCCAGTCCACCTATTTTGCACCTCCGTCTCTGCGAAGACTTCACTGAGAATCCAAGCGATTTCTGGATCCCTTCTCTCCCCTGAAGCTGTAAACAGTTTAACAAGACAGGTGCGGAACTGCCGTAAGGTAATCTACATCTTGTCTCCCTCTCTGGTATCTAACCTCCCGGCGAATGGGGGTACGTCTCCGTGTTCTGTGCGGTTTTCAGCACAGTACTCTCTACACGTAGTGGATATTTGATTTGGTAAGTGACCGAATAAGTGAATGAGTCACCAAGATAAGGGTATTGTCTCATTCTTTCTCGCTTTTTCCACTTCCAAGTTTCTTTAGTTAGTTTCCTCAGACAAAAGGTTTCTTTGTAGCTACACAGTGGCCAGGTCCAGAGAATGTTGCAGATAGCTGCTGAAAACATCCCTCCTCCACTTGAGAATGGCTTGCTCTCCCTCTCAAGCGGAGAGAGCTGGGATTCGATATTTAATTAAGCGCCTCTGTTCACTTGGCATTTAGAGGCACTAGGGGGCGTTAGTGCTCTACACCCGGTGAAATGCCTGTTTCGTTTGTGATTTTCCTTTGTGAAAAACAACTATGCACAGAGTGTTTTGTGCCAATTTTCCATCCTTTTAGATTGACGGAAAGCATTTTACCTACGTAGAAACAGAAAACGAATAGAAAGAGCGTCGCATTGCGCTTACTGAAAGCTTAGGGCGGTCTCGGTGGTACGTTAGTGAAGTTATCTGGGGACACCTTAGCCACGTACATTGTGTTGGAGAGGCACCGAGAATTCATTCAGGAGTTCTCAAAGTTCGAGGACACAGTTGCCTTACACGTAGGCACGGTGGCAGCCGTGGACATGGCAGTGATTTGGAGAATGTTGTACTAGTCGGCTCTCGCTGTGATAATGCTTTGCAACAAATCTCCCCAAAACTCACTTACATAAAGAAGAATCTAGTTTTCTCGGACCTGTGGGCTAGCTGCAGCGGCTCTCTTGTAGACCTCTCGATGGCGGGTGTTGCTCCATGCCGTGGGTCAGTTTGAGGTCTGTCCCGCACACCTTACCGTGGAGCCCAACTGTGAGGCTGCAGCTCCCTGTCCTCTCGCAGAGTTCACTGAAACGTAAGAGGTGAGCCCAACCACACAAGGCCACGTAAGGCCTCTGCGACTCATTGAAGGCCATCGTGTCTTCCCTTGGCCTCCTGGGAACCCCCTGGCCCCAGGATGCAGCTTCGGTAGCCCAGGGCAACCGGCGGAGGGGGCGGGCGGGGCTGCAGGAGGGTGGAACGCTGAGGTCACAGAGGGTGTGGGTGTGGCCACCTCTGCTGTGACTGAACCAAGGGCGTGGGTGGGGGACTGGGGGTCCAGGGCAGGGCCCTCAGAGCCCGGTAGGCCCAGGGGGGCGGCGCAAGCACCTAGGCCCAGGCCGAAGAGCGCCTTCTTGGTCTGCGCGGCAGGCCGGCCTCTCGCCTTGCCACTCAGGCCGCCCTCCCTCTTGAAGTGTGTGTGGCACGCGTCCGCGGAGTACACCTCGCTGCACAGGTAGCCGTGGGACTGGGCGTCGTAGCTTCCTGCGAGGCGGCCGGAGGTCCCGCAGGCGGGTGGGTCCCTGGGACAGACGCGCGGAGCGGCTCCTGCCCGGCCCCCCTGAGAACCGTCGCCGTTCCGTAAGGCGGGGCGCCTGCTTCAGAATGTAAATCACGTGTCCGCTCTATGGATACGCTGTTTAGTTTACCAGGCAAGACTTTCTTGGTGAAAGAAGCAGCATTGGCTTGCATCCTCGAGCAGGCTTGTCATCTGGCTGTGCACTGGTACTCTCTCTCTGGGTGTGCTAGTCCGCAGGGCAGGGCATCCCCTGGGCAGGGTGGAGCGTGATCTCTGCGGCCTCGTCTTGCAGCTCCTTCCTTTCATTCTCAATCATCCTGCCCACAGTGGCCTCCTCTCAGGCCTGCATACTTACAACGGCGCATTGCCCGTGCTGCCCCTCTGCAGGAAGTGTCCCTCTGTTTAGTTTGCAGCTGACTGATGCCGCCTCACCCTTCTCATCTCTTCTCAGGTGTCACTTGGTCAAGAAAGCGTCCCCTTACCTACTCAACTCATCTCGTCTCCCTACCGTAGCTCACGTGACACCACGCACCTCTCGCTTATGGCCGTCATCGCCTTTCGCATCCAGTTTCCGGTAGGTAAGTTTACCCCGTGGCCCGTGAGGAAGAAGAGATCACGCCTGTTTTGCTTACTCTTGATTCCCAGCGACTAGCCCGGTTACTGATAACCTCTGTTAGAGGGAGAAAGGAATGCACCCAATCCCTGGTGAAGCCCCGACCGTTTTCCTTTCTAGTGTCCCTCGTACTCCTCCCTGCCGTCTGTGTCGCCCTTACTCCGCGTCTACCGTTTATGAGTTTACACCTGGGTTACGGTGACTGCTTCGGAGAATCGCATGCCTTTCTACCTCCCTCACTGCGACCTCTCCTACACCTCCTAGGGCTCTTGGGTTATGCCCTTGCCCTCTTCCGAGCCGTCCGTGGCACCCGCTGTCAACCCCGTACGGCCAAGCTCCTAAGACTGACACTCCAGGCCCTCCGTAATTTGGCTTCAGTTTCACTTTCTAGACGTTTCAAGAAAGAACGGGGTCTAAATATCTGTGCACCTCTGCTCCGTTTCATATCTACCCACGAGGTTAATTTTTTTGTTTCTTCCAGTCCACCTATTTTGCACCTCCGTCTCTCCGAAGACTTCACTGAGAATCCAAGCGATTTCTGGATCCCTTCTCTCCCCTGAAGCTGTAAACAGTTTAACAAGACAGGTGCGGAACTGCCGTAAGGTAATCTACATCTTGTCTCCCTCTCTGGTATCTAACCTCCCTGCGAATGGGGGTACGTCTCCGTGTTCTGTGCGGTTTTCAGCACAGTACTCTCTACACGTAGTGGATATTTGATTTGGTAAGTGACCGAATAAGTGAATGAGTCACCAAGATAAGGGTATTGTCTCATTCTTTCTCGCTTTTTCCACTTCCAAGTTTCTTTAGTTAGTTTCCTCAGACAAAAGGTTTCTTTGTAGCTACACAGTGGCCAGGTCCAGAGAATGTTGCAGATAGCTGCTGAAAACATCCCTCCTCCACTTGAGAATGGCTTGCTCTCCCTCTCAAGCGGAGAGAGCTGGGATTCGATATTTAATTAAGCGCCTCTGTTCACTTGGCATTTAGAGGCACTAGGGGGCGTTAGTGCTCTACACCCGGTGAAATGCCTGTTTCGTTTGTGATTTTCCTTTGTGAAAAACAACTATGCACAGAGTGTTTTGTGCCAATTTTCCATCCTTTTAGATTGACGGAAAGCATTTTACCTACGTAGAAACAGAAAACGAATAGAAAGAGCGTCGCATTGCGTTTAATGAAAGCTTAGGGCGGTCTCGGTGGTACGTTAGTGAAGTTATCTGGGGACACCTTAGCCACGTACATTGTGTTGGAGAGGCACCGAGAATTCATTCAGGAGTTCTCAAAGTTCGAGGACACAGTTGCCTTACACGTAGGCACGGTGGCAGCCGTGGACATGGCAGTGATTTGGAGAATGTTGTACTAGTCGGCTCTCACTGTGATAATGCTTTGCAACAAATCTCCCCAAAACTCACTTACATAAAGAAGAATCTAGTTTTCTCGGACCTGTGGGCTAGCTGCAGCGGCACTCTTGTAGACCTCTCGATGGCGGGTGTTGCTCCATGCCGTGGGTCAGTTTGAGGTCTGTCCCGCACACCTTACCGTGGAGCCCAACTGTGAGGCTGCAGGTCCCTGTCCTCTCGCAGAGTTCACTGAAACGTAAGAGGTGAGCCCAACCACACAAGGCCACGTAAGGCCTCTGCGACTCATTGAAGGCCATCGTGTCTTCCCTTGGCCTCCTGGGAACCCCCTGGCCCCAGGATGCAGCTTCGGTAGCCCAGGGCAACCGGCGGAGGGGGGCGGGCGGGGCTGCAGGAGGGTGGAACGCTGAGGTCACAGAGGGTGTGGGTGTGGCCACCTCTGCTGTGACTGAACCAAGGGCGTGGGTGGGGGACTGGGGGTCCAGGGCAGGGCCCTCAGAGCCCGGTAGGCCCAGGGGGGCGGCGCAAGCACCTAGGCCCAGGCCGAAGAGCGCCTTCTTGGTCTGCGCGGCAGGCCGGCCTCTCGCCTTGCCACTCAGGCCGCCCTCCCTCTTGAAGTGTGTGTGGCACGCGTCCGCGGAGTACACCTCGCTGCACAGGTAGCCGTGGGACTGGGCGTCGTAGCTTCCTGCGAGGCGGCCGTAGGTCCCGCAGGCGGGTGGGTCCCTGGGACAGACGCGCGGAGCGGCTCCTGCCCGGCCCCCCTGAGAACCGTCGCCGTTCCGTAAGGCGGGGCGCCTGCTTCAGAATGTAAATCACGTGTCCGCTCTATGGATACGCTGTTTAGTTTACCAGGCAAGACTTTCTTGGTGAAAGAAGCAACGTTGGCTTGCATCGTCGAGCAGGCTTGTCATCTGGCTGTGCACTGGTACTCTCTCTCTGGGTGTGCTAGTCCGCAGGGCAGGGCATCCCCTGGGCAGGGTGGAGCGTGATCTCTGCGGCCTCGTCTTGCAGCTCCTTCCTTTCATTCTCAATCATCCTGCCCACAGTGGCCTCCTCTCAGGCCTGCATACTTACAACGGCGCATTGCCCGTGCTGCCCCTCTGCAGGAAGTGTCCCTCTGTTTAGTTTGCAGCTGACTGATGCCGCCTCACCCTTCTCATCTCTTCTCAGGTGTCACTTGGTCAAGAAAGCGTCCCCTTACCTACTCAACTCATCTCGTCTCCCTACCGTAGCTCACGTGACACCACGCACCTCTCGCTTATGGCCGTCATCGCCTTTCGCATCCAGTTTCAGGTAGGTAAGTTTACCCCGTGGTCCGTGAGGAAGAAGAGATCACGCCTGTTTTGCTTACTCTTGATTCCCAGCGACTAGCCCGGTTACTGATAACCTCTGTTAGAGGGAGAAAGGAATGCACCCAATCCCTGGTGAAGCCCCGACCGTTTTCCTTTCTAGTGTCCCTCGTACTCCTCCCTGCCGTCTGTGTCGCCCTTACTCCGCGTCTACCGTTTATGAGTTTACACCTGGGTTACGGTGACTGCTTCGGAGAATCGCATGCCTTTCTACCTCCCTCGCTGCGACCTCTCCTACACCTCCCAGGGCTCTTGGGTTATGCCCTTGCCCTCTTCCGAGCCGTCCGTGGCACCCGCTGTCAACCCCGTACGGCCAAGCTCCTAAGACTGACACTCCAGGCCCTCCGTAATTTGGCTTCAGTTTCACTTTCTAGACGTTTCAAGAAAGAACGGGGTCTAAATATCTGTGCACCTCTGCTCCGTTTCATATCTACCCACGAGGTTAATTTTTTTGTTTCTTCCAGTCCACCTATTTTGCACCTCCGTCTCTCCGAAGACTTCACTGAGAATCCAAGCGATTTCCGGATCCCTTCTCTCCCCTGAAGCTGTAAACAGTTTAACAAGACAGGTGCGGAACTGCCGTAAGGTAATCTACATCTTGTCTCCCTCTCTGGTATCTAACCTCCCTGCGAATGGGGGTACGTCTCCGTGTTCTGTGCGGTTTTCAGCACAGTACTCTCTACACGTAGTGGATATTTGATTTGGTAAGTGACCGAATAAGTGAATGAGTCACCAAGATAAGGGTATTGTCTCATTCTTTCTCGCTTTTTCCACTTCCAAGTTTCTTTAGTTAGTTTCCTCAGACAAAAGGTTTCTTTGTAGCTACACAGTGGCCAGGTCCAGAGAATGTTGCAGATAGCTGCTGAAAACATCCCTCCTCCACTTGAGAATGGCTTGCTCTCCCTCTCAAGCGGAGAGAGCTGGGATTCGATATTTAATTAAGCGCCTCTGTTCACTTGGCATTTAGAGGCACTAGGGGGCGTTAGTGCTCTACACCCGGTGAAATGCCTGTTTCGTTTGTGATTTTCCTTTGTGAAAAACAACTATGCACAGAGTGTTTTGTGCCAATTTTCCATCCTTTTAGATTGACGGAAAGCATTTTACCTACGTAGAAACAGAAAACGAATAGAAAGAGCGTCGCATTGCGTTTAATGAAAGCTTAGGGCGGTCTCGGTGGTACGTTAGTGAAGTTATCTGGGGACACCTTAGCCACGTACATTGTGTTGGAGAGGCACCGAGAATTCATTCAGGAGTTCTCAAAGTTCGAGGACACGGTTGCCTTACACGTAGGCACGGTGGCAGCCGTGGACATGGCAGTGATTTGGAGAATGTTGTACTAGTCGGCTCTCGCTGTGATAATGCTTTGCAACAAATCTCCCCAAAACTCACTTACATAAAGAAGAATCTAGTTTTCTCGGACCTGTGGGCTAGCTGCAGCGGCTCTCTTGTAGACCTCTCGATGGCGGGTGTTGCTCCATGCCGTGGGTCAGTTTGAGGTCTGTCCCGCACACCTTACCGTGGAGCCCAACTGTGAGGCTGCAGGTCCCTGTCCTCTCGCAGAGTTCACTGAAACGTAAGAGGTGAGCCCAACCACACAAGGCCACGTAAGGCCTCTGCGACTCATTGAAGGCCATCGTGTCTTCCCTTGGCCTCCTGGGAACCCCCTGGCCCCAGGATGCAGCTTCGGTAGCCCAGGGCAACCGGCGGAGGGGGGCGGGCGGGGCTGCAGGAGGGTGGAACGCTGAGGTCACAGAGGGTGTGGGTGTGGCCACCTCTGCTGTGACTGAACCAAGGGCGTGGGTGGGGGGCTGGGGGTCCAGGGCAGGGCCCTCAGAGCCCGGTAGGCCCAGGGGGGCGGCGCAAGCACCTAGGCCCAGGCCGAAGAGCGCCTTCTTGGTCTGCGCGGCAGGCCGGCCTCTCGCCTTGCCACTCAGGCCGCCCTCCCTCTTGAAGTGTGTGTGGCACGCGTCCGCGGAGTACACCTCGCTGCACAGGTAGCCGTGGGACTGGTCGTCGTAGCTTCCTGCGAGGCGGCCGGAGGTCCCGCAGGCGGGTGGGTCCCTGGGACAGACGCGCGGAGCGGCTCCTGCCCGGCCCCCCTGAGAACCGTCGCCGTTCCGTAAGGCGGGGCGCCTGCTTCAGAATGTAAATCACGTGTCCGCTCTATGGATACGCTGTTTAGTTTACCAGGCAAGACTTTCTTGGTGAAAGAAGCAGCGTTGGCTTGCATCGTCGAGAAGGCTTGTCATCTGGCTGTGCACTGGTACTCTCTCTCTGGGTGTGCTAGTCCGCAGGGCAGGGCATCCCCTGGGCAGGGTGGAGCGTGATCTCTGCGGCCTCGTCTTGCAGCTCCTTCCTTTCATTCTCAATCATCCTGCCCACAGTGGCCTCCTCTCAGGCCTGCATACTTACAACGGCGCATTGCCCGTGCTGCCCCTCTGCAGGAAGTGTCCCTCTGTTTAGTTTGCAGCTGACTGATGCCGCCTCACCCTTCTCATCTCTTCTCAGGTGTCACTTGGTCAAGAAAGCGTCCCCTTACCTACTCAACTCATCTCGTCTCCCTACCGTAGCTCACGTGACACCACGCACCTCTCGCTTATGGCCGTCATCGCCTTTCGCATCCAGTTTCAGGTAGGTAAGTTTACCCCGTGGCCCGTGAGGAAGAAGAGATCACGCCTGTTTTGCTTACTCTTGATTCCCAGCGACTAGCCCGGTTACTGATAACCTCTGTTAGAGGGAGAAAGGAATGCACCCAATCCCTGGTGAAGCCCCGACCGTTTTCCTTTCTAGTGTCCCTCGTACTCCTCCCTGCCGTCTGTGTCGCCCTTACTCCGCGTCTACCGTTTATGAGTTTACACCTGGGTTACGGTGACTGCTTCGGAGAATCGCATGCCTTTCTACCTCCCTCGCTGCGACCTCTCCTACACCTCCCAGGGCTCTTGGGTTATGCCCTTGCCCTCTTCCGAGCCGTCCGTGGCACCCGCTGTCAACCCCGTACGGCCAAGCTCCTAAGACTGACACTCCAGGCCCTCCGTAATTTGGCTTCAGTTTCACTTTCTAGACGTTTCAAGAAAGAACGGGGTCTAAATATCTGTGCACCTCTGCTCCGTTTCATATCTACCCACGAGGTTAATTTTTTTGTTTCTTCCAGTCCACCTATTTTGCACCTCCGTCTCTGCGAAGACTTCACTGAGAATCCAAGCGATTTCTGGATCCCTTCTCTCCCCTGAAGCTGTAAACAGTTTAACAAGACAGGTGCGGAACTGCCGTAAGGTAATCTACATCTTGTCTCCCTCTCTGGTATCTAACCTCCCTGCGAATGGGGGTACGTCTCCGTGTTCTGTGCGGTTTTCAGCACAGTACTCTCTACACGTAGTGGATATTTGATTTGGTAAGTGACCGAATAAGTGAATGAGTCACCAAGATAAGGGTATTGTCTCATTCTTTCTCGCTTTTTCCACTTCCAAGTTTCTTTAGTTAGTTTCCTCAGACAAAAGGTTTCTTTGTAGCTACACAGTGGCCAGGTCCAGAGAATGTTGCAGATAGCTGCTGAAAACATCCCTCCTCCACTTGAGAATGGCTTGCTCTCCCTCTCAAGCGGAGAGAGCTGGGATTCGATATTTAATTAAGCGCCTCTGTTCACTTGGCATTTAGAGGCACTAGGGGGCGTTAGTGCTCTACACCCGGTGAAATGCCTGTTTCGTTTGTGATTTTCCTTTGTGAAAAACAACTATGCACAGAGTGTTTTGTGCCAATTTTCCATCCTTTTAGATTGACGGAAAGCATTTTACCTACGTAGAAACAGAAAACGAATAGAAAGAGCGTTGCATTGCGTTTAATGAAAGCTTAGGGCGGTCTCGGTGGTACGTTAGTGAAGTTATCTGGGGACACCTTAGCCACGTACATTGTGTTGGAGAGGCACCGAGAATTCATTCAGGAGTTCTCAAAGTTCGAGGACACAGTTGCCTTACACGTAGGCACGGTGGCAGCCGTGGACATGGCAGTGATTTGGAGAATGTTGTACTAGTCGGCTCTCGCTGTGATAATGCTTTGCAACAAATCTCCCCAAAACTCACTTACATAAAGAAGAATCTAGTTTTCTCGGACCTGTGGGCTAGCTGCAGCGGCTCTCTTGTAGACCTCTCGATGGCGGGTGTTGCTCCATGCCGTGGGTCAGTTTGAGGTCTGTCCCGCACACCTTACCGTGGAGCCCAACTGTGAGGCTGCAGGTCCCTGTCCTCTCGCAGAGTTCACTGAAACGTAAGAGGTGAGCCCAACCACACAAGGCCACGTAAGGCCTCTGCGACTCATTGAAGGCCATCGTGTCTTCCCTTGGCCTCCTGGGAACCCCCTGGCCCCAGGATGCAGCTTCGGTAGCCCAGGGCAACCGGCGGAGGGGGGCGGGCGGGGCTGCAGGAGGGTGGAACGCTGAGGTCACAGAGGGTGTGGGTGTGGCCACCTCTGCTGTGACTGAACCAAGGGCGTGGGTGGGGGACTGGGGGTCCAGGGCAGGGCCCTCAGAGCCCGGTAGGCCCAGGGGGGCGGCGCAAGCACCTAGGCCCAGGCCGAAGAGCGCCTTCTTGGTCTGCGCGGCAGGCCGGCCTCTCGCCTTGCCACTCAGGCCGCCCTCCCTCTTGAAGTGTGTGTGGCACGCGTCCGCGGAGTACACCTCGCTGCACAGGTAGCCGTGGGACTGGGCGTCGTAGCTTCCTGCGAGGCGGCCGGAGGTCCCGCAGGCGGGTGGGTCCCTGGGACAGACGCGCGGAGCGGCTCCTGCCCGGCCCCCCTGAGAACCGTCGCCGTTCCGTAAGGCGGGGCGCCTGCTTCAGAATGTAAATCACGTGTCCGCTCTATGGATACGCTGTTTAGTTTACCAGGCAAGACTTTCTTGGTGAAAGAAGCAGCGTTGGCTTGCATCGTCGAGCAGGCTTGTCATCTGGCTGTGCACTGGTACTCTCTCTCTGGGTGTGCTAGTCCGCAGGGCAGGGCATCCCCTGGGCAGGGTGGAGCGTGATCTCTGCGGCCTCGTCTTGCAGCTCCTTCCTTTCATTCTCAATCATCCTGCCCACAGTGGCCTCCTCTCAGGCCTGCATACTTACAACGGCGCATTGCCCGTGCTGCCCCTCTGCAGGAAGTGTCCCTCTGTTTAGTTTGCAGCTGACTGATGCCGCCTCACCCTTCTCATCTCTTCTCAGGTGTCACTTGGTCAAGAAAGCGTCCCCTTACCTACTCAACTCATCTCGTCTCCCTACCGTAGCTCACGTGACACCACGCACCTCTCGCTTATGGCCGTCATCGCCTTTCGCATCCAGTTTCAGGTAGGTAAGTTTACCCCGTGGTCCGTGAGGAAGAAGAGATCACGCCTGTTTTGCTTACTCTTGATTCCCAGCGACT
This sequence comes from Leucopleurus acutus, assembly GCF_964270905.1. Lineage (NCBI taxonomy): Eukaryota > Metazoa > Chordata > Mammalia > Artiodactyla > Delphinidae > Leucopleurus > Leucopleurus acutus. Next base: position 38,370,268 of record NC_139143.1, read on the forward strand.
AGCCCGGTTACTGATAACCTCTGTTAGAGGGAGAAAGGAATGCACCCAATCCCTGGTGAAGCCCCGACCGTTTTCCTTTCTAGTGTCCCTCGTACTCCTCCCTGCCGTCTGTGTCGCCCTTACTCCGCGTCTACCGTTTATGAGTTTACACCTGGGTTACGGTGACTGCTTCGGAGAATCGCATGCCTTTCTACCTCCCTCGCTGCGACCTCTCCTACACCTCCCAGGGCTCTTGGGTTATGCCCTTGCCCTCTTCCGAGCCGTCCGTGGCACCCGCTGTCAACCCCGTACGGCCAAGCTCCTAAGACTGACACTCCAGGCCCTCCGTAATTTGGCTTCAGTTTCACTTTCTAGACGTTTCAAGAAAGAACGGGGTCTAAATATCTGTGCACCTCTGCTCCGTTTCATATCTACCCACGAGGTTAATTTTTTTGTTTCTTCCAGTCCACCTATTTTGCACCTCCGTCTCTGCGAAGACTTCACTGAGAATCCAAGTGATTTCTGGATCCCTTCTCTCCCCTGAAGCTGTAAACAGTTTAACAAGACAGGTGCGGAACTGCCGTAAGGTAATCTACATCTTGTCTCCCTCTCTGGTATCTAACCTCCCGGCGAATGGGGGTACGTCTCCGTGTTCTGTGCGGTTTTCAGCACAGTACTCTCTACACGTAGTGGATATTTGATTTGGTAAGTGACCGAATAAGTGAATGAGTCACCAAGATAAGGGTATTGTCTCATTCTTTCTCGCTTTTTCCACTTCCAAGTTTCTTTAGTTAGTTTCCTCAGACAAAAGGTTTCTTTGTAGCTACACAGTGGCCAGGTCCAGAGAATGTTGCAGATAGCTGCTGAAAACATCCCTCCTCCACTTGAGAATGGCTTGCTCTCCCTCTCAAGCGGAGAGAGCTGGGATTCGATATTTAATTAAGCGCCTCTGTTCACTTGGCATTTAGAGGCACTAGGGGGCGTTAGTGCTCTACACCCGGTGAAATGCCTGTTTCGTTTGTGATTTTCCTTTGTGAAAAACAACTATGCACAGAGTGTTTTGTGCCAATTTTCCATCCTTTTAGATTGACGGAAAGCATTTTACCTACGTAGAAACAGAAAACGAATAGAAAGAGCGTCGCATTGCGCTTACTGAAAGCTGAGGGCGGTCTCGGTGGTACGTTAGTGAAGTTATCTGGGGACACCTTAGCCACGTACATTGTGTTGGAGAGGCACCGAGAATTCATTCAGGAGTTCTCAAAGTTCGAGGACACAGTTGCCTTACACGTAGGCACGGTGGCAGCCGTGGACATGGCAGTGATTTGGAGAATGTTGTACTAGTCGGCTCTCGCTGTGATAATGCTTTGCAACAAATCTCCCCAAAACTCACTTACATAAAGAAGAATCTAGTTTTCTCGGACCTGTGGGCTAGCTGCAGCGGCTCTCTTGTAGACCTCTCGATGGCGGGTGTTGCTCCATGCCGTGGGTCAGTTTGAGGTCTGTCCCGCACACCTTACCGTGGAGCCCAACTGTGAGGCTGCAGCTCCCTGTCCTCTCGCAGAGTTCACTGAAACGTAAGAGGTGAGCCCAACCACACAAGGCCACGTAAGGCCTCTGCGACTCATTGAAGGCCATCGTGTCTTCCCTTGGCCTCCTGGGAACCCCCTGGCCCCAGGATGCAGCTTCGGTAGCCCAGGGCAACCGGCGGAGGGGGGCGGGCGGGGCTGCAGGAGGGTGGAACGCTGAGGTCACAGAGGGTGTGGGTGTGGCCACCTCTGCTGTGACTGAACCAAGGGCGTGGGTGGGGGACTGGGGGTCCAGGGCAGGGCCCTCAGAGCCCGGTAGGCCCAGGGGGGCGGCGCAAGCACCTAGGCCCAGGCCGAAGAGCGCCTTCTTGGTCTGCGCGGCAGGCCGGCCTCTCGCCTTGCCACTCAGGCCGCCCTCCCTCTTGAAGTGTGTGTGGCACGCGTCCGCGGAGTACACCTCGCTGCACAGGTAGCCGTGGGACTGGGCGTCGTAGCTTCCTGCGAGGCGGCCGGAGGTCCCGCAGGCGGGTGGGTCCCTGGGACAGACGCGCGGAGCGGCTCCTGCCCGGCCCCCCTGAGAACCGTCGCCGTTCCGTAAGGCGGGGCGCCTGCTTCAGAATGTAAATCACGTGTCCGCTCTATGGATACGCTGTTTAGTTTACCAGGCAAGACTTTCTTGGTGAAAGAAGCAGCATTGGCTTGCATCCTCGAGCAGGCTTGTCATCTGGCTGTGCACTGGTACTCTCTCTCTGGGTGTGCTAGTCCGCAGGGCAGGGCATCCCCTGGGCAGGGTGGAGCGTGATCTCTGCGGCCTCGTCTTGCAGCTCCTTCCTTTCATTCTCAATCATCCTGCCCACAGTGGCCTCCTCTCAGGCCTGCATACTTACAACGGCGCATTGCCCGTGCTGCCCCTCTGCAGGAAGTGTCCCTCTGTTTAGTTTGCAGCTGACTGATGCCGCCTCACCCTTCTCATCTCTTCTCAGGTGTCACTTGGTCAAGAAAGCGTCCCCTTACCTACTCAACTCATCTCGTCTCCCTACCGTAGCTCACGTGACACCACGCACCTCTCGCTTATGGCCGTCATCGCCTTTCGCATCCAGTTTCAGGTAGGTAAGTTTACCCCGTGGCCCGTGAGGAAGAAGAGATCACGCCTGTTTTGCTTACTCTTGATTCCCAGCGACTAGCCCGGTTACTGATAACCTCTGTTAGAGGGAGAAAGGAATGCACCCAATCCCTGGTGAAGCCCCGACCGTTTTCCTTTCTAGTGTCCCTCGTACTCCTCCCTGCCGTCTGTGTCGCCCTTACTCCGCGTCTACCGTTTATGAGTTTACACCTGGGTTACGGTGACTGCTTCGGAGAATCGCATGCCTTTCTACCTCCCTCGCTGCGACCTCTCCTACACCTCCTAGGGCTCTTGGGTTATGCCCTTGCCCTCTTCCGAGCCGTCCGTGGCACCCGCTGTCAACCCCGTACGGCCAAGCTCCTAAGACTGACACTCCAGGCCCTCCGTAATTTGGCTTCAGTTTCACTTTCTAGACGTTTCAAGAAAGAACGGGGTCTAAATATCTGTGCACCTCTGCTCCGTTTCATATCTACCCACGAGGTTAATTTTTTTGTTTCTTCCAGTCCACCTATTTTGCACCTCCGTCTCTCCGAAGACTTCACTGAGAATCCAAGCGATTTCTGGATCCCTTCTCTCCCCTGAAGCTGTAAACAGTTTAACAAGACAGGTGCGGAACTGCCGTAAGGTAATCTACATCTTGTCTCCCTCTCTGGTATCTAACCTCCCTGCGAATGGGGGTACGTCTCCGTGTTCTGTGCAGTTTTCAGCACAGTACTCTCTACACGTAGTGGATATTTGATTTGGTAAGTGACCGAATAAGTGAATGAGTCACCAAGATAAGGGTATTGTCTCATTCTTTCTCGCTTTTTCCACTTCCAAGTTTCTTTAGTTAGTTTCCTCAGACAAAAGGTTTCTTTGTAGCTACACAGTGGCCAGGTCCAGAGAATGTTGCAGATAGCTGCTGAAAACATCCCTCCTCCACTTGAGAATGGCTTGCTCTCCCTCTCAAGCGGAGAGAGCTGGGATTCGATATTTAATTAAGCGCCTCTGTTCACTTGGCATTTAGAGGCACTAGGGGGCGTTAGTGCTCTACACCCGGTGAAATGCCTGTTTCGTTTGTGATTTTCCTTTGTGAAAAACAACTATGCACAGAGTGTTTTGTGCCAATTTTCCATCCTTTTAGATTGACGGAAAGCATTTTACCTACGTAGAAACAGAAAACGAATAGAAAGAGCGTCGCATTGCGTTTAATGAAAGCTTAGGGCGGTGTCGGTGGTACGTTAGTGAAGTTATCTGGGGACACCTTAGCCACGTACATTGTGTTGGAGAGGCACCGAGAATTCATTCAGGAGTTCTCAAAGTTCGAGGACACAGTTGCCTTACACGTAGGCACGGTGGCAGCCGTGGACATGGCAGTGATTTGGAGAATGTTGTACTAGTCGGCTCTCGCTGTGATAATGCTTTGCAACAAATCTCCCCAAAACTCACTTACATAAAGAAGAATCTAGTTTTCTCGGACCTGTGGGCTAGCTGCAGCGGCTCTCTTGTAGACCTCTCGATGGCGGGTGTTGCTCCATGCCGTGGGTCAGTTTGAGGTCTGTCCCGCACACCTTACCGTGGAGCCCAACTGTGAGGCTGCAGCTCCCTGTCCTCTCGCAGAGTTCACTGAAACGTAAGAGGTGAGCCCAACCACACAAGGCCACGTAAGGCCTCTGCGACTCATTGAAGGCCATCGTGTCTTCCCTTGGCCTCCTGGGAACCCCCTGGCCCCAGGATGCAGCTTCGGTAGCCCAGGGCAACCGGCGGAGGGGGGCGGGCGGGGCTGCAGGAGGGTGGAACGCTGAGGTCACAGAGGGTGTGGGTGTGGTCACCTCTGCTGTGACTGAACCAAGGGCGTGGGTGGGGGACTGGGGGTCCAGGGCAGGGCCCTCAGAGCCCGGTAGGCCCAGGGGGGCGGCGCAAGCACCTAGGCCCAGGCCGAAGAGCGCCTTCTTGGTCTGCGCGGCAGGCCGGCCTCTCGCCTTGCCACTCAGGCCGCCCTCCCTCTTGAAGTGTGTGTGGCACGCGTCCGCGGAGTACACCTCGCTGCACAGGTAGCCGTGGGACTGGGCGTCGTAGCTTCCTGCGAGGCGGCCGGAGGTCCCGCAGGCGGGTGGGTCCCTGGGACAGACGCGCGGAGCGGCTCCTGCCCGGCCCCCCTGAGAACCGTCGCCGTTCCGTAAGGCGGGGCGCCTGCTTCAGAATGTAAATCACGTGTCCGCTCTATGGATACGCTGTTTAGTTTACCAGGCAAGACTTTCTTGGTGAAAGAAGCAGCGTTGGCTTGCATCCTCGAGCAGGCTTGTCATCTGGCTGTGCACTGGTACTCTCTCTCTGGGTGTGCTAGTCCGCAGGGCAGGGCATCCCCTGGGCAGGGTGGAGCGTGATCTCTGCGGCCTCGTCTTGCAGCTCCTTCCTTTCATTCTCAATCATCCTGCCCACAGTGGCCTCCTCTCAGGCCTGCATACTTACAACGGCGCATTGCCCGTGCTGCCCCTCTGCAGGAAGTGTCCCTCTGTTTAGTTTGCAGCTGACTGATGCCGCCTCACCCTTCTCATCTCTTCTCAGGTGTCACTTGGTCAAGAAAGCGTCCCCTTACCTACTCAACTCATCTCGTCTCCCTACCGTAGCTCACGTGACACCACGCACCTCTCGCTTATGGCCGTCATCGCCTTTCGCATCCAGTTTCAGGTAGGTAAGTTTACCCCGTGGTCCGTGAGGAAGAAGAGATCACGCCTGTTTTGCTTACTCTTGATTCCCAGCGACTAGCCCGGTTACTGATAACCTCTGTTAGAGGGAGAAAGGAATGCACCCAATCCCTGGTGAAGCCCCGACCGTTTTCCTTTCTAGTGTCCCTCGTACTCCTCCCTGCCGTCTGTGTCGCCCTTACTCCGCGTCTACCGTTTATGAGTTTACACCTGGGTTACGGTGACTGCTTCGGAGAATCGCATGCCTTTCTACCTCCCTCGCTGCGACCTCTCCTACACCTCCCAGGGCTCTTGGGTTATGCCCTTGCCCTCTTCCGAGCCGTCCGTGGCACCCGCTGTCAACCCCGTACGGCCAAGCTCCTAAGACTGACACTCCAGGCCCTCCGTAATTTGGCTTCAGTTTCACTTTCTAGACGTTTCAAGAAAGAACGGGGTCTAAATATCTGGGCACCTCTGCTCCGTTTCATATCTACCCACGAGGTTAATTTTTTTGTTTCTTCCAGTCCACCTATTTTGCACCTCCGTCTCTGCGAAGACTTCACTGAGAATCCAAGCGATTTCTGGATCCCTTCTCTCCCCTGAAGCTGTAAACAGTTTAACAAGACAGGTGCGGAACTGCCGTAAGGTAATCTACATCTTGTCTCCCTCTCTGGTATCTAACCTCCCGGCGAATGGGGGTACGTCTCCGTGTTCTGTGCGGTTTTCAGCACAGTACTCTCTACACGTAGTGGATATTTGATTTGGTAAGTGACCGAATAAGTGAATGAGTCACCAAGATAAGGGTATTGTCTCATTCTTTCTCGCTTTTTCCACTTCCAAGTTTCTTTAGTTAGTTTCCTCAGACAAAAGGTTTCTTTGTAGCTACACAGTGGCCAGGTCCAGAGAATGTTGCAGATAGCTGCTGAAAACATCCCTCCTCCACTTGAGAATGGCTTGCTCTCCCTCTCAAGCGGAGAGAGCTGGGATTCGATATTTAATTAAGCGCCTCTGTTCACTTGGCATTTAGAGGCACTAGGGGGCGTTAGTGCTCTACACCCGGTGAAATGCCTGTTTCGTTTGTGATTTTCCTTTGTGAAAAACAACTATGCACAGAGTGTTTTGTGCCAATTTTCCATCCTTTTAGATTGACGGAAAGCATTTTACCTACGTAGAAACAGAAAACGAATAGAAAGAGCGTCGCATTGCGCTTACTGAAAGCTGAGGGCGGTCTCGGTGGTACGTTAGTGAAGTTATCTGGGGACACCTTAGCCACGTACATTGTGTTGGAGAGGCACCGAGAATTCATTCAGGAGTTCTCAAAGTTCGAGGACACAGTTGCCTTACACGTAGGCACGGTGGCAGCCGTGGACATGGCAGTGATTTGGAGAATGTTGTACTAGTCGGCTCTCGCTGTGATAATGCTTTGCAACAAATCTCCCCAAAACTCACTTACATAAAGAAGAATCTAGTTTTCTCGGACCTGTGGGCTAGCTGCAGCGGCTCTCTTGTAGACCTCTCGATGGCGGGTGTTGCTCCATGCCGTGGGTCAGTTTGAGGTCTGTCCCGCACACCTTACCGTGGAGCCCAACTGTGAGGCTGCAGCTCCCTGTCCTCTCGCAGAGTTCACTGAAACGTAAGAGGTGAGCCCAACCACACAAGGCCACGTAAGGCCTCTGCGACTCATTGAAGGCCATCGTGTCTTCCCTTGGCCTCCTGGGAACCCCCTGGCCCCAGGATGCAGCTTCGGTAGCCCAGGGCAACCGGCGGAGGGGGGCGGGCGGGGCTGCAGGAGGGTGGAACGCTGAGGTCACAGAGGGTGTGGGTGTGGCCACCTCTGCTGTGACTGAACCAAGGGCGTGGGTGGGGGGCTGGGGGTCCAGGGCAGGGCCCTCAGAGCCCGGTAGGCCCAGGGGGGCGGCGCAAGCACCTAGGCCCAGGCCGAAGAGCGCCTTCTTGGTCTGCGCGGCAGGCCGGCCTCTCGCCTTGCCACTCAGGCCGCCCTCCCTCTTGAAGTGTGTGTGGCACGCGTCCGCGGAGTACACCTCGCTGCACAGGTAGCCGTGGGACTGGGCGTCGTAGCTTCCTGCGAGGCGGCCGGAGGTCCCGCAGGCGGGTGGGTCCCTGGGACAGACGCGCGGAGCGGCTCCTGCCCGGCCCCCCTGAGAACCGTCGCCGTTCCGTAAGGCGGGGCGCCTGCTTCAGAATGTAAATCACGTGTCCGCTCTATGGATACGCTGTTTAGTTTACCAGGCAAGACTTTCTTGGTGAAAGAAGCAGCATTGGCTTGCATCCTCGAGCAGGCTTGTCATCTGGCTGTGCACTGGTACTCTCTCTCTGGGTGTGCTAGTCCGCAGGGCAGGGCATCCCCTGGGCAGGGTGGAGCGTGATCTCTGCGGCCTCGTCTTGCAGCTCCTTCCTTTCATTCTCAATCATCCTGCCCACAGTGGCCTCCTCTCAGGCCTGCATACTTACAACGGCGCATTGCCCGTGCTGCCCCTCTGCAGGAAGTGTCCCTCTGTTTAGTTTGCAGCTGACTGATGCCGCCTCACCCTTCTCATCTCTTCTCAGGTGTCACTTGGTCAAGAAAGCGTCCCCTTACCTACTCAACTCATCTCGTCTCCCTACCGTAGCTCACGTGACACCACGCACCTCTCGCTTATGGCCGTCATCGCCTTTCGCATCCAGTTTCAGGTAGGTAAGTTTACCCCGTGGCCCGTGAGGAAGAAGAGATCACGCCTGTTTTGCTTACTCTTGATTCCCAGCGACTAGCCCGGTTACTGATAACCTCTGTTAGAGGGAGAAAGGAATGCACCCAATCCCTGGTGAAGCCCCGACCGTTTTCCTTTCTAGTGTCCCTCGTACTCCTCCCTGCCGTCTGTGTCGCCCTTACTCCGCGTCTACCGTTTATGAGTTTACACCTGGGTTACGGTGACTGCTTCGGAGAATCGCATGCCTTTCTACCTCCCTCGCTGCGACCTCTCCTACACCTCCTAGGGCTCTTGGGTTATGCCCTTGCCCTCTTCCGAGCCGTCCGTGGCACCCGCTGTCAACCCCGTACGGCCAAGCTCCTAAGACTGACACTCCAGGCCCTCCGTAATTTGGCTTCAGTTTCACTTTCTAGACGTTTCAAGAAAGAACGGGGTCTAAATATCTGTGCACCTCTGCTCCGTTTCATATCTACCCACGAGGTTAATTTTTTTGTTTCTTCCAGTCCACCTATTTTGCACCTCCGTCTCTCCGAAGACTTCACTGAGAATCCAAGCGATTTCTGGATCCCTTCTCTCCCCTGAAGCTGTAAACAGTTTAACAAGACAGGTGCGGAACTGCCGTAAGGTAATCTACATCTTGTCTCCCTCTCTGGTATCTAACCTCCCTGCGAATGGGGGTACGTCTCCGTGTTCTGTGCGGTTTTCAGCACAGTACTCTCTACACGTAGTGGATATTTGATTTGGTAAGTGACCGAATAAGTGAATGAGTCACCAAGATAAGGGTATTGTCTCATTCTTTCTCGCTTTTTCCACTTCCAAGTTTCTTTAGTTAGTTTCCTCAGACAAAAGGTTTCTTTGTAGCTACACAGTGGCCAGGTCCAGAGAATGTTGCAGATAGCTGCTGAAAACATCCCTCCTCCACTTGAGAATGGCTTGCTCTCCCTCTCAAGCGGAGAGAGCTGGGATTCGATATTTAATTAAGCGCCTCTGTTCACTTGGCATTTAGAGGCACTAGGGGGCGTTAGTGCTCTACACCCGGTGAAATGCCTGTTTCGTTTGTGATTTTCCTTTGTGAAAAACAACTATGCACAGAGTGTTTTGTGCCAATTTTCCATCCTTTTAGATTGACGGAAAGCATTTTACCTACGTAGAAACAGAAAACGAATAGAAAGAGCGTCGCATTGCGTTTAATGAAAGCTTAGGGCGGTCTCGGTGGTACGTTAGTGAAGTTATCTGGGGACACCTTAGCCACGTACATTGTGTTGGAGAGGCACCGAGAATTCATTCAGGAGTTCTCAAAGTTCGAGGACACAGTTGCCTTACACGTAGGCACGGTGGCAGCCGTGGACATGGCAGTGATTTGGAGAATGTTGTACTAGTCGGCTCTCGCTGTGATAATGCTTTGCAACAAATCTCCCCAAAACTCACTTACATAAAGAAGAATCTAGTTTTCTCGGACCTGTGGGCTAGCTGCAGCGGCACTCTTGTAGACCTCTCGATGGCGGGTGTTGCTCCATGCCGTGGGTCAGTTTGAGGTCTGTCCCGCACACCTTACCGTGGAGCCCAACTGTGAGGCTGCAGGTCCCTGTCCTCTCGCAGAGTTCACTGAAACGTAAGAGGTGAGCCCAACCACACAAGGCCACGTAAGGCCTCTGCGACTCATTGAAGGCCATCGTGTCTTCCCTTGGCCTCCTGGGAACCCCCTGGCCCCAGGATGCAGCTTCGGTAGCCCAGGGCAACCGGCGGAGGGGGGCGGGCGGGGCTGCAGGAGGGTGGAACGCTGAGGTCACAGAGGGTGTGGGTGTGGCCACCTCTGCTGTGACTGAACCAAGGGCGTGGGTGGGGGACTGGGGGTCCAGGGCAGGGCCCTCAGAGCCCGGTAGGCCCAGGGGTGCGGCGCAAGCACCTAGGCCCAGGCCGAAGAGCGCCTTCTTGGTCTGCGCGGCAGGCCGGCCTCTCGCCTTGCCACTCAGGCCGCCCTCCCTCTTGAAGTGTGTGTGGCACGCGTCCGCGGAGTACACCTCGCTGCACAGGTAGCCGTGGGACTGGGCGTCGTAGCTTCCTGCGAGGCGGCCGGAGGTCCCGCAGGCGGGTGGGTCCCTGGGACAGACGCGCGGAGCGGCTCCTGCCCGGCCCCCCTGAGAACCGTCGCCGTTCCGTAAGGCGGGGCGCCTGCTTCAGAATGTAAATCACGTGTCCGCTCTATGGATACGCTGTTTAGTTTACCAGGCAAGACTTTCTTGGTGAAAGAAGCAGCGTTGGCTTGCATCCTCGAGCAGGCTTGTCATCTGGCTGTGCACTGGTACTCTCTCTCTGGGTGTGCTAGTCCGCAGGGCAGGGCATCCCCTGGGCAGGGTGGAGCGTGATCTCTGCGGCCTCGTCTTGCAGCTCCTTCCTTTCATTCTCAATCATCCTGCCCACAGTGGCCTCCTCTCAGGCCTGCATACTTACAACGGCGCATTGCCCGTGCTGCCCCTCTGCAGGAAGTGTCCCTCTGTTTAGTTTGCAGCTGACTGATGCCGCCTCACCCTTCTCATCTCTTCTCAGGTGTCACTTGGTCAAGAAAGCGTCCCCTTACCTACTCAACTCATCTCGTCTCCCTACCGTAGCTCACGTGACACCACGCACCTCTCGCTTATGGCCGTCATCGCCTTTCGCATCCAGTTTCAGGTAGGTAAGTTTACCCCGTGGTCCGTGAGGAAGAAGAGATCACGCCTGTTTTGCTTACTCTTGATTCCCAGCGACTAGCCCGGTTACTGATAACCTCTGTTAGAGGGAGAAAGGAATGCACCCAATCCCTGGTGAAGCCCCGACCGTTTTCCTTTCTAGTGTCCCTCGTACTCCTCCCTGCCGTCTGTGTCGCCCTTACTCCGCGTCTACCGTTTATGAGTTTACACCTGGGTTACGGTGACTGCTTCGGAGAATCGCATGCCTTTCTACCTCCCTCGCTGCGACCTCTCCTACACCTCCCAGGGCTCTTGGGTTATGCCCTTGCCCTCTTCCGAGCCGTCCGTGGCACCTGCTGTCAACCCCGTACGGCCAAGCTCCTAAGACTGACACTCAAGGCCCTCCGTAATTTGGCTTCAGTTTCACTTTCTAGATGTTTCAAGAAAGAACGGGGTCTAAATATCTGTGCACCTCTGCTCCGTTTCATATCTACCCACGAGGTTAATTTTTTTGTTTCTTCCAGTCCACCTATTTTGCACCTCCGTCTCTGCGAAGACTTCACTGAGAATCCAAGCGATTTCCGGATCCCTTCTCTCCCCTGAAGCTGTAAACAGTTTAACAAGACAGGTGCGGAACTGCCGTAAGGTAATCTACATCTTGTCTCCCTCTCTGGTATCTAACCTCCCTGCGAATGGGGGTACGTCTCCGTGTTCTGTGCGGTTTTCAGCACAGTACTCTCTACACGTAGTGGATATTTGATTTGGTAAGTGACTGAATAAGTGAATGAGTCACCAAGATAAGGGTATTGTCTCATTCTTTCTCGCTTTTTCCACTTCCAAGTTTCTTTAGTTAGTTTCCTCAGACAAAAGGTTTCTTTGTAGCTACACAGTGGCCAGGTCCAGAGAATGTTGCAGATAGCTGCTGAAAACATCCCTCCTCCACTTGAGAATGGCTTGCTCTCCCTCTCAAGCGGAGAGAGCTGGGATTCGATATTTAATTAAGCGCCTCTGTTCACTTGGCATTTAGAGGCACTAGGGGGCGTTAGTGCTCTACACCCGGTGAAATGCCTGTTTCGTTTGTGATTTTCCTTTGTGAAAAACAACTATGCACAGAGTGTTTTGTGCCAATTTTCCATCCTTTTAGATTGACGGAAAGCATTTTACCTACGTAGAAACAGAAAACGAATAGAAAGAGCGTCGCATTGCGTTTAATGAAAGCTTAGGGCGGTCTCGGTGGTACGTTAGTGAAGTTATCTGGGGACAACTTAGCCACGTACATTGTGTTGGAGAGGCACCGAGAATTCATTCAGGAGTTCTCAAAGTTCGAGGACACAGTTGCCTTACACGTAGGCACGGTGGCAGCCGTGGACATGGCAGTGATTTGGAGAATGTTGTACTAGTCGGCTCTCGCTGTGATAATGCTTTGCAACAAATCTCCCCAAAACTCACTTACATAAAGAAGAATCTAGTTTTCTCGGACCTGTGGGCTAGCTGCAGCGGCTCTCTTGTAGACCTCTCGATGGCGGGTGTTGCTCCATGCCGTGGGTCAGTTTGAGGTCTGTCCCGCACACCTTACCGTGGAGCCCAACTGTGAGGCTGCAGCTCCCTGTCCTCTCGCAGAGTTCACTGAAACGTAAGAGGTGAGCCCAACCACACAAGGCCACGTAAGGCCTCTGCGACTCATTGAAGGCCATCGTGTCTTCCCTTGGCCTCCTGGGAACCCCCTGGCCCCAGGATGCAGCTTCGGTAGCCCAGGGCAACCGGCGGAGGGGGGCGGGCGGGGCTGCAGGAGGGTGGAACGCTGAGGTCACAGAGGGTGTGGGTGTGGCCACCTCTGCTGTGACTGAACCAAGGGCGTGGGTGGGGGACTGGGGGTCCAGGGCAGGGCCCTCAGAGCCCGGTAGGCCCAGGGGGGCGGCGCAAGCACCTAGGCCCAGGCCGAAGAGCGCCTTCTTGGTCTGCGCGGCAGGCCGGCCTCTCGCCTTGCCACTCAGGCCGCCCTCCCTCTTGAAGTGTGTGTGGCACGCGTCCGCGGAGTACACCTCGCTGCACAGGTAGCCGTGGGACTGGGCGTCGTAGCTTCCTGCGAGGCGGCCGGAGGTCCCGCAGGCGGGTGGGTCCCTGGGACAGACGCGCGGAGCGGCTCCTGCCCGGCCCCCCTGAGAACCGTCGCCGTTCCGTAAGGCGGGGCGCCTGCTTCAGAATGTAAATCACGTGTCCGCTCTATGGATACGCTGTTTAGTTTACCAGGCAAGACTTTCTTGGTGAAAGAAGCAGCGTTGGCTTGCATCCTCGAGCAGGCTTGTCATCTGGCTGTGCACTGGTACTCTCTCTCTGGGTGTGCTAGTCCGCAGGGCAGGGCATCCCCTGGGCAGGGTGGAGCGTGATCTCTGCGGCCTCGTCTTGCAGCTCCTTCCTTTCATTCTCAATCATCCTGCCCACAGTGGCCTCCTCTCAGGCCTGCATACTTACAACGGCGCATTGCCCGTGCTGCCCCTCTGCAGGAAGTGTCCCTCTGTTTAGTTTGCAGCTGACTGATGCCGCCTCACCCTTCTCATCTCTTCTCAGGTGTCACTTGGTCAAGAAAGCGTCCCCTTACCTACTCAACTCATCTCGTCTCCCTACCGTAGCTCACGTGACACCACGCACCTCTCGCTTATGGCCGTCATCGCCTTTCGCATCCAGTTTCAGGTAGGTAAGTTTACCCCGTGGTCCGTGAGGAAGAAGAGATCACGCCTGTTTTGCTTACTCTTGATTCCCAGCGACTAGCCCGGTTACTGATAACCTCTGTTAGAGGGAGAAAGGAATGCACCCAATCCCTGGTGAAGCCCCGACCGTTTTCCTTTCTAGTGTCCCTCGTACTCCTCCCTGCCGTCTGTGTCGCCCTTACTCCGCGTCTACCGTTTATGAGTTTACACCTGGGTTACGGTGACTGCTTCGGAGAATCGCATGCCTTTCTACCTCCCTCGCTGCGACCTCTCCTACACCTCCCAGGGCTCTTGGGTTATGCCCTTGCCCTCTTCCGAGCCGTCCGTGGCACCCGCTGTCAACCCCGTACGGCCAAGCTCCTAAGACTGACACTCCAGGCCCTCCGTAATTTGGCTTCAGTTTCACTTTCTAGACGTTTCAAGAAAGAACGGGGTCTAAATATCTGTGCACCTCTGCTCCGTTTCATATCTACCCACGAGGTTAATTTTTTTGTTTCTTCCAGTCCACCTATTTTGCACCTCCGTCTCTGCGAAGACTTCACTGAGAATCCAAGCGATTTCTGGATCCCTTCTCTCCCCTGAAGCTGTAAACAGTTTAACAAGACAGGTGCGGAACTGCCGTAAGGTAATCTACATCTTGTCTCCCTCTCTGGTATCTAACCTCCCTGCGAATGGGGGTACGTCTCCGTGTCCTGTGCGGTTTTCAGCACAGTACTCTCTACACGTAGTGGATATTTGATTTGGTAAGTGACCGAATAAGTGAATGAGTCACCAAGATAAGGGTATTGTCTCATTCTTTCTCGCTTTTTCCACTTCCAAGTTTCTTTAGTTAGTTTCCTCAGACAAAAGGTTTCTTTGTAGCTACACAGTGGCCAGGTCCAGAGAATGTTGCAGATAGCTGCTGAAAACATCCCTCCTCCACTTGAGAATGGCTTGCTCTCCCTCTCAAGCGGAGAGAGCTGGGATTCGATATTTAATTAAGCGCCTCTGTTCACTTGGCATTTAGAGGCACTAGGGGGCGTTAGTGCTCTACACCCGGTGAAATGCCTGTTTCGTTTGTGATTTTCCTTTGTGAAAAACAACTATGCACAGAGTGTTTTGTGCCAATTTTCCATCCTTTTAGATTGACGGAAAGCATTTTACCTACGTAGAAACAGAAAACGAATAGAAAGAGCGTCGCATTGCGTTTAATGAAAGCTTAGGGCGGTCTCGGTGGTACGTTAGTGAAGTTATCTGGGGACACCTTAGCCACGTACATTGTGTTGGAGAGGCACCGAGAATTCATTCAGGAGTTCTCAAAGTTCGAGGACACGGTTGCCTTACACGTAGGCACGGTGGCAGCCGTGGACATGGCAGTGATTTGGAGAATGTTGTACTAGTCGGCTCTCGCTGTGATAATGCTTTGCAACAAATCTCCCCAAAACTCACTTACATAAAGAAGAATCTAGTTTTCTCGGACCTGTGGGCTAGCTGCAGCGGCTCTCTTGTAGACCTCTCGATGGCGGGTGTTGTTCCATGCCGTGGGTCAGTTTGAGGTCTGTCCCGCACACCTTACCGTGGAGCCCAACTGTGAGGCTGCAGGTCCCTGTCCTCTCGCAGAGTTCACTGAAACGTAAGAGGTGAGCCCAACCACACAAGGCCACGTAAGGCCTCTGCGACTCATTGAAGGCCATCGTGTCTTCCCTTGGCCTCCTGGGAACCCCCTGGCCCCAGGATGCAGCTTCGGTAGCCCAGGGCAACCGGCGGAGGGGGGCGGGCGGGGCTGCAGGAGGGTGGAACGCGGAGGTCACAGAGGGTGTGGGTGTGGCCACCTCTACTGTGACTGAACCAAGGGCGTGGGTGGGGGGCTGGGGGTCCAGGGCAGGGCCCTCAGAGCCCGGTAGGCCCAGGGGGGTGGCGCAAGCACCTAGGCCCAGGCCGAAGAGCGCCTTCTTGGTCTGCGTGGCACGCCGGCCTCTCGCCTTGCCACTCAGGCCGCCCTGCCACTTGAAGTGTGTGTGGCACGCGTCCGCGGAGTACACCTCGCTGCACAGGTAGCCGTGGGACTGGGCGTCGTAGCTTCCTGCGAGGCGGCCGGAGGTCCCGCAGGCGGGTGGGTCCCTGGGACAGACGCGCGGAGCGGCTCCTGCCCGGCCCCCCTGAGAACCGTCGCCGTTCCGTAAGGCGGGGCGCCTGCTTCAGAATGTAAATCACGTGTCCGCTCTATGGATACGCTGTTTAGTTTACCAGGCAAGACTTTCTTGGTGAAAGAAGCAACGTTGGCTTGCATCGTCGAGCAGGCTTGTCATCTGGCTGTGCACTGGTACTCTCTCTCTGGGTGTGCTAGTCCGCAGGGCAGGGCATCCCCTGGGCAGGGTGGAGCGTGATCTCTGCGGCCTCGTCTTGCAGCTCCTTCCTTTCATTCTCAATCATCCTGCCCACAGTGGCCTCCTCTCAGGCCTGCATACTTACAACGGTGCATTGCCCGTGCTGCCCCTCTGCAGGAAGTGTCCCTCTGTTTAGTTTGCAGCTGACTGATGCCGCCTCACCCTTCTCATCTCTTCTCAGGTGTCACTTGGTCAAGAAAGCGTCCCCTTACCTACTCAACTCATCTCGTCTCCCTACCGTAGCTCACGTGACACCACGCACCTCTCGCTTATGGCCGTCATCGCCTTTCGCATCCAGTTTCAGGTAGGTAAGTTTACCCCGTGGTCCGTGAGGAAGAAGAGATCACGCCTGTTTTGCTTACTCTTGATTCCCAGCGACTAGCCCGGTTACTGATAACCTCTGTTAGAGGGAGAAAGGAATGCACCCAATCCCTGGTGAAGCCCCGACCGTTTTCCTTTCTAGTGTCCCTCGTACTCCTCCCTGCCGTCTGTGTCGCCCTTACTCCGCGTCTACCGTTTATGAGTTTACACCTGGGTTACGGTGACTGCTTCGGAGAATCGCATGCCTTTCTACCTCCCTCGCTGCGACCTCTCCTACACCTCCCAGGGCTCTTGGGTTATGCCCTTGCCCTCTTCCGAGCCGTCCGTGGCACCCGCTGTCAACCCCGTACGGCCAAGCTGCTAAGACTGACACTCAAGGCCCTCCGTAATTTGGCTTCAGTTTCACTTTCTAGACGTTTCAAGAAAGAACGGGGTCTAAATATCTGGGCACCTCTGCTCCGTTTCATATCTACCCACGAGGTTAATTTTTTTGTTTCTTCCAGTCCACCTATTTTGCACCTCCGTCTCTGCGAAGACTTCACTGAGAATCCAAGCGATTTCTGGATCCCTTCTCTCCCCTGAAGCTGTAAACAGTTTAACAAGACAGGTGCGGAACTGCCGTAAGGTAATCTACATCTTGTCTCCCTCTCTGGTATCTAACCTCCCTGCGAATGGGGGTACGTCTCCGTGTTCTGTGCGGTTTTCAGCACAGTACTCTCTACACGTAGTGGATATTTGATTTGGTAAGTGACCGAATAAGTGAATGAGTCACCAAGATAAGGGTATTGTCTCATTCTTTCTCGCTTTTTCCACTTCCAAGTTTCTTTAGTTAGTTTCCTCAGACAAAAGGTTTCTTTGTAGCTACACAGTGGCCAGGTCCAGAGAATGTTGCAGATAGCTGCTGAAAACATCCCTCCTCCACTTGAGAATGGCTTGCTCTCCCTCTCAAGCGGAGAGAGCTGGGATTCGATATTTAATTAAGCGCCTCTGTTCACTTGGCATTTAGAGGCACTAGGGGGCGTTAGTGCTCTACACCCGGTGAAATGCCTGTTTCGTTTGTGATTTTCCTTTGTGAAAAACAACTATGCACAGAGTGTTTTGTGCCAATTTTCCATCCTTTTAGATTGACGGAAAGCATTTTACCTACGTAGAAACAGAAAACGAATAGAAAGAGCGTCGCATTGCGTTTAATGAAAGCTTAGGGCGGTCTCGGTGGTACGTTAGTGAAGTTATCTGGGGACACCTTAGCCACGTACATTGTGTTGGAGAGGCACCGAGAATTCATTCAGGAGTTCTCAAAGTTCGAGGACACAGTTGCCTTACACGTAGGCACGGTGGCAGCCGTGGACATGGCAGTGATTTGGAGAATGTTGTACTAGTCGGCTCTCGCTGTGATAATGCTTTGCAACAAATCTCCCCAAAACTCACTTACATAAAGAAGAATCTAGTTTTCTCGGACCTGTGGGCTAGCTGCAGCGGCTCTCTTGTAGACCTCTCGATGGCGGGTGTTGCTCCATGCCGTGGGTCAGTTTGAGGTCTGTCCCGCACACCTTACCGTGGAGCCCAACTGTGAGGCTGCAGCTCCCTGTCCTCTCGCAGAGTTCACTGAAACGTAAGAGGTGAGCCCAACCACACAAGGCCACGTAAGGCCTCTGCGACTCATTGAAGGCCATCGTGTCTTCCCTTGGCCTCCTGGGAACCCCCTGGCCCCAGGATGCAGCTTCGGTAGCCCAGGGCAACCGGCGGAGGGGGGCGGGCGGGGCTGCAGGAGGGTGGAACGCTGAGGTCACAGAGGGTGTGGGTGTGGCCACCTCTGCTGTGACTGAACCAAGGGCGTGGGTGGGGGACTGGGGGTCCAGGGCAGGGCCCTCAGAGCCCGGTAGGCCCAGGGGTGCGGCGCAAGCACCTAGGCCCAGGCCGAAGAGCGCCTTCTTGGTCTGCGCGGCAGGCCGGCCTCTCGCCTTGCCACTCAGGCCGCCCTCCCTCTTGAAGTGTGTGTGGCACGCGTCCGCGGAGTACACCTCGCTGCACAGGTAGCCGTGGGACTGGGCGTCGTAGCTTCCTGCGAGGCGGCCGGAGGTCCCGCAGGCGGGTGGGTCCCTGGGACAGACGCGCGGAGCGGCTCCTGCCCGGCCCCCCTGAGAACCGTCGCCGTTCCGTAAGGCGGGGCGCCTGCTTCAGAATGTAAATCACGTGTCCGCTCTATGGATACGCTGTTTAGTTTACCAGGCAAGACTTTCTTGGTGAAAGAAGCAGCGTTGGCTTGCATCCTCGAGCAGGCTTGTCATCTGGCTGTGCACTGGTACTCTCTCTCTGGGTGTGCTAGTCCGCAGGGCAGGGCATCCCCTGGGCAGGGTGGAGCGTGATCTCTGCGGCCTCGTCTTGCAGCTCCTTCCTTTCATTCTCAATCATCCTGCCCACAGTGGCCTCCTCTCAGGCCTGCATACTTACAACGGCGCATTGCCCGTGCTGCCCCTCTGCAGGAAGTGTCCCTCTGTTTAGTTTGCAGCTGACTGATGCCGCCTCACCCTTCTCATCTCTTCTCAGGTGTCACTTGGTCAAGAAAGCGTCCCCTTACCTACTCAACTCATCTCGTCTCCCTACCGTAGCTCACGTGACACCACGCACCTCTCGCTTATGGCCGTCATCGCCTTTCGCATCCAGTTTCAGGTAGGTAAGTTTACCCCGTGGTCCGTGAGGAAGAAGAGATCACGCCTGTTTTGCTTACTCTTGATTCCCAGCGACTAGCCCGGTTACTGATAACCTCTGTTAGAGGGAGAAAGGAATGCACCCAATCCCTGGTGAAGCCCCGACCGTTTTCCTTTCTAGTGTCCCTCGTACTCCTCCCTGCCGTCTGTGTCGCCCTTACTCCGCGTCTACCGTTTATGAGTTTACACCTGGGTTACGGTGACTGCTTCGGAGAATCGCATGCCTTTCTACCTCCCTCGCTGCGACCTCTCCTACACCTCCCAGGGCTCTTGGGTTATGCCCTTGCCCTCTTCCGAGCCGTCCGTGGCACCCGCTGTCAACCCCGTACGGCCAAGCTCCTAAGACTGACACTCCAGGCCCTCTGTAATTTGGCTTCAGTTTCACTTTCTAGACGTTTCAAGAAAGAACGGGGTCTAAATATCTGTGCACCTCTGCTCCGTTTCATATCTACCCACGAGGTTAATTTTTTTGTTTCTTCCAGTCCACCTATTTTGCACCTCCGTCTCTGCGAAGACTTCACTGAGAATCCAAGCGATTTCTGGATCCCTTCTCTCCCCTGAAGCTGTAAACAGTTTAACAAGACAGGTGCGGAACTGCCGTAAGGTAATCTACATCTTGTCTCCCTCTCTGGTATCTAACCTCCCTGCGAATGGGGGTACGTCTCCGTGTCCTGTGCGGTTTTCAGCACAGTACTCTCTACACGTAGTGGATATTTGATTTGGTAAGTGACCGAATAAGTGAATGAGTCACCAAGATAAGGGTATTGTCTCATTCTTTCTCGCTTTTTCCACTTCCAAGTTTCTTTAGTTAGTTTCCTCAGACAAAAGGTTTCTTTGTAGCTACACAGTGGCCAGGTCCAGAGAATGTTGCAGATAGCTGCTGAAAACATCCCTCCTCCACTTGAGAATGGCTTGCTCTCCCTCTCAAGCGGAGAGAGCTGGGATTCGATATTTAATTAAGCGCCTCTGTTCACTTGGCATTTAGAGGCACTAGGGGGCGTTAGTGCTCTACACCCGGTGAAATGCCTGTTTCGTTTGTGATTTTCCTTTGTGAAAAACAACTATGCACAGAGTGTTTTGTGCCAATTTTCCATCCTTTTAGATTGACGGAAAGCATTTTACCTACGTAGAAACAGAAAACGAATAGAAAGAGCGTCACATTGCGTTTAATGAAAGCTTAGGGCGGTCTCGGTGGTACGTTAGTGAAGTTATCTGGGTACACCTTAGCCACGTACATTGTGTTGGAGAGGCACCGAGAATTCATTCAGGAGTTCTCAAAGTTCGAGGACACGGTTGCCTTACACGTAGGCACGGTGGCAGCCGTGGACATGGCAGTGATTTGGAGAATGTTGTACTAGTCGGCTCTCGCTGTGATAATGCTTTGCAACAAATCTCCCCAAAACTCACTTACATAAAGAAGAATCTAGTTTTCTCGGACCTGTGGGCTAGCTGCAGCGGCTCTCTTGTAGACCTCTCGATGGCGGGTGTTGTTCCATGCCGTGGGTCAGTTTGAGGTCTGTCCCGCACACCTTACCGTGGAGCCCAACTGTGAGGCTGCAGCTCCCTGTCCTCTCGCAGAGTTCACTGAAACGTAAGAGGTGAGCCCAACCACACAAGGCCACGTAAGGCCTCTGCGACTCATTGAAGGCCATCGTGTCTTCCCTTGGCCTCCTGGGAACCCCCTGGCCCCAGGATGCAGCTTCGGTAGCCCAGGGCAACCGGCGGAGGGGGGCGGGCGGGGCTGCAGGAGGGTGGAACGCGGAGGTCACAGAGGGTGTGGGTGTGGCCACCTCTACTGTGACTGAACCAAGGGCGTGGGTGGGGGGCTGGGGGTCCAGGGCAGGGCCCTCAGAGCCCGGTAGGCCCAGGGGGGTGGCGCAAGCACCTAGGCCCAGGCCGAAGAGCGCCTTCTTGGTCTGCGTGGCAGGCCGGCCTCTCGCCTTGCCACTCAGGCCGCCCTGCCACTTGAAGTGTGTGTGGCACGCGTCCGCGGAGTACACCTCGCTGCACAGGTAGCCGTGGGACTGGGCGTCGTAGCTTCCTGCGAGGCGGCCGGAGGTCCCGCAGGCGGGTGGGTCCCTGGGACAGACGTGCGGAGCGGCTCCATCCCGGCCCCACTGAGAACCGTCGCCGTTCCGTAAGGCGGGGCGCCTGCTGCAGAATGTAAATCACGTGTCCGTTCTATGGATACGCTGTTTAGTTTACCAGGCAAGACTTTCTTGGTGAAAGAAGCAGCGTTGGCTTGCATCGTCGAGCAGGCTTGTCATCTGGCTGTGCACTGGTACTCTCTCTCTAGGTGTGCTAGTCCGCAGGGCAGGGCATCCCCTGGGCAGGGCGGAGCGTGATCTCTGTGGCCTCGTCTTGCAGCTCCTTCCTTTCATTCTCAATCATCCTGCCCACAGTGGCCTCCTCTCAGGCCTGCATACTTACAACGGCGCATTGCCCGTGCTGCCGCTCTGCAGGAAGTGTCCCTCTCTTTAGTTTGCAGCTGACTGATGCCGCCTCACCCTTCTCATCTCTTCTCAGGTGTCACTTGGTCAAGAAAGTGTCCCCTTACCTACTCAACTCATCTCATCTCCCTACCGTAGCTCACGTGACACCACGCACCTCTCGCTTATGGCCGTCATCGCCTTTCGCATCCAGTTTCAGGTAGGTAAGTTTACCCCGTGGTCCGTGAGGAAGAAGAGATCACGCCTGTTTTGCTTACTCTTGATTCCCAGCGACTAGCCCGGTTACTGATAACCTCTGTTAGAGGGAGAAAGGAATGCACCCAATCCCTGGTGAAGCCCCGACCGTTTTCCTTTCTAGTGTCCCTCGTACTCCTCCCTGCCGTCTGTGTCGCCCTTACTCCGCGTCTACCGTTTATGAGTTTACACCTGGGTTACGGTGACTGCTTCGGAGAATCGCATGCCTTTCTACCTCCCTCGCTGCGACCTCTCCTACACCTCCCAGGGCTCTTGGGTTATGCCCTTGCCCTCTTCCGAGCCGTCCGTGGCACCCGCTGTCAACCCCGTACGGCCAGGCTCCTAAGACTGACACTCCAGGCCCTCCGTAATTTGGCTTCAGTTTCACTTTCTAGACGTTTCAAGAAAGAACGGGGTCTAAATATCTGTGCACCTCTGCTCCGTTTCATATCTACCCACGAGGTTAATTTTTTTGTTTCTTCCAGTCCACCTATTTTGCACCTCCGTCTCTGCGAAGACTTCACTGAGAATCCAAGCGATTTCTGGATCCCTTCTCTCCCCTGAAGCTGTAAACAGTTTAACAAGACAGGTGCGGAACTGCCGTAAGGTAATCTACATCTTGTCTCCCTCTCTGGTATCTAACCTCCCTGCGAATGGGGGTACGTCTCCGTGTTCTGTGCGGTTTTCAGCACAGTATTCTCTACACGTAGTGGATATTTGATTTGGTAAGTGACCGAATAAGTGAATGAGTCACCAAGATAAGGGTATTGTCTCATTCTTTCTCGCTTTTTCCACTTCCAAGTTTCTTTAGTTAGTTTCCTCAGACAAAAGGTTTCTTTGTAGCTACACAGTGGCCAGGTCCAGAGAATGTTGCAGATAGCTGCTGAAAACATCCCTCCTCCACTTGAGAATGGCTTGCTCTCCCTCTCAAGCGGAGAGAGCTGGGATTCGATATTTAATTAAGCGCCTCTGTTCACTTGGCATTTAGAGGCACTAGGGGGCGTTAGTGCTCTACACCCGGTGAAATGCCTGTTTCGTTTGTGATTTTCCTTTGTGAAAAACAACTATGCACAGAGTGTTTTGTGCCAATTTTCCATCCTTTTAGATTGACGGAAAGCATTTTACCTACGTAGAAACAGAAAAGGAATAGAAAGAGCGTTGCATTGCGTTTAATGAAAGCTTAGGGCGGTCTCGGTGGTACGTTAGTGAAGTTATCTGGGGACACCTTAGCCACGTACATTGTGTTGGAGAGGCACCGAGAATTCATTCAGGAGTTCTCAAAGTTCGAGGACACAGTTGCCTTACACGTAGGCACGGTGGCAGCCGTGGACATGGCAGTGATTTGGAGAATGTTGTACTCGTCGGCTCTTGCTGTGATAATGCTTTGCAACAAATCTCCCCAAAACTCACTTACATAAAGAAGAATCTAGTTTTCTCGGACCTGTGGGTTAGCTGCAGCGGCTCTCTTGTAGACCTCTCGATGGCGGGTGTTGCTCCATGCCGTGGGTCAGTTTGAGGTCTGTCCCGCACACCTTACCGTGGAGCCCAACTGTGAGGCTGCAGGTCCCTGTCCTCTAGCAGAGTTCACTGAAACGTAAGAGGTGAGCCCAACCACACAAGGCCACGTAAGGCCTCTGCGACTCATTGAAGGCCATCGTGTCTTCCCTTGGCCTCCTGGGAACCCCCTGGCCCCAGGATGCAGCTTCGGTAGCCCAGGGCAACCGGCGGAGGGGGGCGGGCGGGGCTGCAGGAGGGTGGAACGCTGAGGTCACAGAGGGTGTGGGTGTGGCCACCTCTGCTGTGACTGAACCAAGGGCGTGGGTGGGGGGCTGGGGGTCCAGGGCAGGGCCCTCAGAGCCCGGTAGGCCCAGGGGGGCGGCGCAAGCACCTAGGCCCAGGCCGAAGAGCGCCTTCTTGGTCTGCGTGGCAGGCAGGCCTCTCGCCTTGCCACTCAGGCCGCCCTCCCTCTTGAAGTGTGTGTGGCACGCGTCCGCGGAGTACACCTCGCTGCACAGGTAGCCGTGGGACTGGGCGTCGTAGCTTCCTGCGAGGCGGCCGGAGGTCCCGCAGGCGGGTGGGTCCCTGGGACAGACGCGCGGAGCGGCTCCTGCCCGGCCCCCCTGAGAACCGTCGCCGTTCCGTAAGGCGGGGCGCCTGCTTCAGAATGTAAATCACGTGTCCGCTCTATGGATACGCTGTTTAGTTTACCAGGCAAGACTTTCTTGGTGAAAGAAGCAGCGTTGGCTTGCATCCTCGAGCAGGCTTGTCATCTGGCTGTGCACTGGTACTCTCTCTCTGGGTGTGCTAGTCCGCAGGGCAGGGCATCCCCTGGGCAGGGTGGAGCGTGATCTCTGCGGCCTCGTCTTGCAGCTCCTTCCTTTCATTCTCAATCATCCTGCCCACAGTGGCCTCCTCTCAGGCCTGCATACTTACAACGGCGCATTGCCCGTGCTGCCCCTCTGCAGGAAGTGTCCCTCTGTTTAGTTTGCAGCTGACTGATGCCGCCTCACCCTTCTCATCTCTTCTCAGGTGTCACTTGGTCAAGAAAGCGTCCCCTTACCTACTCAACTCATCTCGTCTCCCTACCGTAGCTCACGTGACACCACGCACCTCTCGCTTATGGCCGTCATCGCCTTTCGCATCCAGTTTCAGGTAGGTAAGTTTACCCCGTGGTCCGTGAGGAAGAAGAGATCACGCCTGTTTTGCTTACTCTTGATTCCCAGCGACTAGCCCGGTTACTGATAACCTCTGTTAGAGGGAGAAAGGAATGCACCCAATCCCTGGTGAAGCCCCGACCGTTTTCCTTTCTAGTGTCCCTCGTACTCCTCCCTGCCGTCTGTGTCGCCCTTACTCCGCGTCTACCGTTTATGAGTTTACACCTGGGTTACGGTGACTGCTTCGGAGAATCGCATGCCTTTCTACCTCCCTCGCTGCGACCTCTCCTACACCTCCCAGGGCTCTTGGGTTATGCCCTTGCCCTCTTCCGAGCCGTCCGTGGCACCCGCTGTCAACCCCGTACGGCCAAGCTCCTAAGACTGACACTCCAGGCCCTCCGTAATTTGGCTTCAGTTTCACTTTCTAGACGTTTCAAGAAAGAACGGGGTCTAAATATCTGTGCACCTCTGCTCCGTTTCATATCTACCCACGAGGTTAATTTTTTTGTTTCTTCCAGTCCACCTATTTTGCACCTCCGTCTCTGCGAAGACTTCACTGAGAATCCAAGCGATTTCTGGATCCCTTCTCTCCCCTGAAGCTGTAAACAGTTTAACAAGACAGGTGCGGAACTGCCGTAAGGTAATCTACATCTTGTCTCCCTCTCTGGTATCTAACCTCCCTGCGAATGGGGGTAGGTCTCTGTGTTCTGTGCGGTTATCAGCACAGTACTCTCTACACGTAGTGGATATTTGATTTGGTAAGTGACCGAATAAGTGAATGAGTCACCAAGATAAGGGTATTGTCTCATTCTTTCTCGCTTTTTCCACTTCCAAGTTTCTTTAGTTAGTTTCCTCAGACAAAAGGTTTCTTTGTAGCTACACAGTGGCCAGGTCCAGAGAATGTTGCAGATAGCTGCTGAAAACATCCCTCCTCCACTTGAGAATGGCTTGCTCTCCCTCTCAAGCGGAGAGAGCTGGGATTCGATATTTAATTAAGCGCCTCTGTTCACTTGGCATTTAGAGGCACTAGGGGGCGTTAGTGCTCTACACCCGGTGAAATGCCTGTTTCGTTTGTGATTTTCCTTTGTGAAAAACAACTATGCACAGAGTGTTTTGTGCCAATTTTCCATCCTTTTAGATTGACGGAAAGCATTTTACCTACGTAGAAACAGAAAACGAATAGAAAGAGCGTCGCATTGCGCTTACTGAACGCTTAGGGCGGTCTCGGTGGTACGTTAGTGAAGTTATCTGGGGACACCTTAGCCACGTACATTGTGTTGGAGAGGCACCGAGAATTCATTCAGGAGTTCTCAAAGTTCGAGGACACAGTTGCCTTACACGTAGGCACGGTGGCAGCCGTGGACATGGCAGTGATTTGGAGAATGTTGTACTAGTCGGCTCTTGCTGTGATAATGCTTTGCAACAAATCTCCCCAAAACTCACTTACATAAAGAAGAATCTAGTTTTCTCGGACCTGTGGGCTAGCTGCAGCGGCTCTCTTGTAGACCTCTCGATGGCGGGTGTTGCTCCATGCCGTGGGTCAGTTTGAGGTCTGTCCCGCACACCTTACCGTGGAGCCCAACTGTGAGGCTGCAGGTCCCTGTCCTCTCGCAGAGTTCACTGAAACGTAAGAGGTGAGCCCAACCACACAAGGCCACGTAAGGCCTCTGCGACTCATTGAAGGCCATCGTGTCTTCCCTTGGCCTCCTGGGAACCCCCTGGCCCCAGGATGCAGCTTCGGTAGCCCAGGGCAACCGGCGGAGGGGGGCGGGCGGGGCTGCAGGAGGGTGGAACGCTGAGGTCACAGAGGGTGTGGGTGTGGCCACCTCTGCTGTGACTGAACCAAGGGCGTGGGTGGGGGACTGGGGGTCCAGGGCAGGGCCCTCAGAGCCCGGTAGGCCCAGGGGGGCGGCGCAAGCACCTAGGCCCAGGCCGAAGAGCGCCTTCTTGGTCTGCGCGGCAGGCCGGCCTCTCGCCTTGCCACTCAGGCCGCCCTCCCTCTTGAAGTGTGTGTGGCACGCGTCCGCGGAGTACACCTCGCTGCACAGGTAGCCGTGGGACTGGGCGTCGTAGCTTCCTGCGAGGCGGCCGGAGGTCCCGCAGGCGGGTGGGTCCCTGGGACAGACGCGCGGAGCGGCTCCTGCCCGGCCCCCCTGAGAACCGTCGCCGTTCCGTAAGGCGGGGCGCCTGCTTCAGAATGTAAATCACGTGTCCGCTCTATGGATACGCTGTTTAGTTTACCAGGCAAGACTTTCTTGGTGAAAGAAGCAGCGTTGGCTTGCATCCTCGAGCAGGCTTGTCATCTGGCTGTGCACTGGTACTCTCTCTCTGGGTGTGCTAGTCCGCAGGGCAGGGCATCCCCTGGGCAGGGTGGAGCGTGATCTCTGCGGCCTCGTCTTGCAGCTCCTTCCTTTCATTCTCAATCATCCTGCCCACAGTGGCCTCCTCTCAGGCCTGCATACTTACAACGGCGCATTGCCCGTGCTGCCCCTCTGCAGGAAGTGTCCCTCTGTTTAGTTTGCAGCTGACTGATGCCGCCTCACCCTTCTCATCTCTTCTCAGGTGTCACTTGGTCAAGAAAGCGTCCCCTTACCTACTCAACTCATCTCGTCTCCCTACCGTAGCTCACGTGACACCACGCACCTCTCGCTTATGGCCGTCATCGCCTTTCGCATCCAGTTTCAGGTAGGTAAGTTTACCCCGTGGCCCGTGAGGAAGAAGAGATCACGCCTGTTTTGCTTACTCTTGATTCCCAGCGACTAGCCCGGTTACTGATAACCTCTGTTAGAGGGAGAAAGGAATGCACCCAATCCCTGGTGAAGCCCCGACCGTTTTCCTTTCTAGTGTCCCTCGTACTCCTCCCTGCCGTCTGTGTCGCCCTTACTCCGCGTCTACCGTTTATGAGTTTACACCTGGGTTACGGTGACTGCTTCGGAGAATCGCATGCCTTTCTACCTCCCTCGCTGCGACCTCTCCTACACCTCCTAGGGCTCTTGGGTTATGCCCTTGCCCTCTTCCGAGCCGTCCGTGGCACCCGCTGTCAACCCCGTACGGCCAAGCTCCTAAGACTGACACTCCAGGCCCTCCGTAATTTGGCTTCAGTTTCACTTTCTAGACGTTTCAAGAAAGAACGGGGTCTAAATATCTGTGCACCTCTGCTCCGTTTCATATCTACCCACGAGGTTAATTTTTTTGTTTCTTCCAGTCCACCTATTTTGCACCTCCGTCTCTGCGAAGACTTCACTGAGAATCCAAGCGATTTCTGGATCCCTTCTCTCCCCTGAAGCTGTAAACAGTTTAACAAGACAGGTGCGGAACTGCCGTAAGGTAATCTACATCTTGTCTCCCTCTCTGGTATCTAACCTCCCTGCGAATGGGGGTACGTCTCCGTGTTCTGTGCGGTTTTCAGCACAGTACTCTCTACACGTAGTGGATATTTGATTTGGTAAGTGACCGAATAAGTGAATGAGTCACCAAGATAAGGGTATTGTCTCATTCTTTCTCGCTTTTTCCACTTCCAAGTTTCTTTAGTTAGTTTCCTCAGACAAAAGGTTTCTTTGTAGCTACACAGTGGCCAGGTCCAGAGAATGTTGCAGATAGCTGCTGAAAACATCCCTCCTCCACTTGAGAATGGCTTGCTCTCCCTCTCAAGCGGAGAGAGCTGGGATTCGATATTTAATTAAGCGCCTCTGTTCACTTGGCATTTAGAGGCACTAGGGGGCGTTAGTGCTCTACACCCGGTGAAATGCCTGTTTCATTTGTGATTTTCCTTTGTGAAAAACAACTATGCACAGAGTGTTTTGTGCCAATTTTCCATCCTTTTAGATTGACGGAAAGCATTTTACCTACGTAGAAACAGAAAAGGAATAGAAAGAGCGTTGCATTGCGTTTAATGAAAGCTTAGGGCGGTCTCGGTGGTACGTTAGTGAAGTTATCTGGGGACACCTTAGCCACGTACATTGTGTTGGAGAGGCACCGAGAATTCATTCAGGAGTTCTCAAAGTTCGAGAACACAGTTGCCTTACACGTAGGCACGGTGGCAGCCGTGGACATGGCAGTGATTTGGAGAATGTTGTACTAGTCGGCTCTCGCTGTGATAATGCTTTGCAACAAATCTCCCCAAAACTCACTTACATAAAGAAGAATCTAGTTTTCTCGGACCTGTGGGCTAGCTGCAGCGGCTCTCTTGTAGACCTCTCGATGGCGGGTGTTGCTCCATGCCGTGGGTCAGTTTGAGGTCTGTCCCGCACACCTTACCGTGGAGCCCAACTGTGAGGCTGCAGCTCCCTGTCCTCTCGCAGAGTTCACTGAAACGTAAGAGGTGAGCCCAACCACACAAGGCCACGTAAGGCCTCTGCGACTCATTGAAGGCCATCGTGTCTTCCCTTGGCCTCCTGGGAACCCCCTGGCCCCAGGATGCAGCTTCGGTAGCCCAGGGCAACCGGCGGAGGGGGGCGGGCGGGGCTGCAGGAGGGTGGAACGCTGAGGTCACAGAGGGTGTGGGTGTGGTCACCTCTGCTGTGACTGAACCAAGGGCGTGCGTGGGGGGCTGGGGGTCCAGGGCAGGGCCCTCAGAGCCCGGTAGGCCCAGGGGGGCGGCGCAAGCACCTAGGCCCAGGCCGAAGAGCGCCTTCTTGGTCTGCGCGGCAGGCCGGCCTCTCGCCTTGCCACTCAGGCCGCCCTCCCTCTTGAAGTGTGTGTGGCACGCGTCCGCGGAGTACACCTCGCTGCACAGGTAGCCGTGGGACTGGGCGTCGTAGCTTCCTGCGAGGCGGCCGGAGGTCCCGCAGGCGGGTGGGTCCCTGGGACAGACGCGCGGAGCGGCTCCTGCCCGGCCCCCCTGAGAACCGTCGCCGTTCCGTAAGGCGGGGCGCCTGCTTCAGAATGTAAATCACGTGTCCGCTCTATGGATACGCTGTTTAGTTTACCAGGCAAGACTTTCTTGGTGAAAGAAGCAACGTTGGCTTGCATCGTCGAGCAGGCTTGTCATCTGGCTGTGCACTGGTACTCTCTCTCTGGGTGTGCTAGTCCGCAGGGCAGGGCATCCCCTGGGCAGGGTGGAGCGTGATCTCTGCGGCCTCGTCTTGCAGCTCCTTCCTTTCATTCTCAATCATCCTGCCCACAGTGGCCTCCTCTCAGGCCTGCATACTTACAACGGCGCATTGCCCGTGCTGCCCCTCTGCAGGAAGTGTCCCTCTGTTTAGTTTGCAGCTGACTGATGCCGCCTCACCCTTCTCATCTCTTCTCAGGTGTCACTTGGTCAAGAAAGCGTCCCCTTACCTACTCAACTCATCTCGTCTCCCTACCGTAGCTCACGTGACACCACGCACCTCTCGCTTATGGCCGTCATCGCCTTTCGCATCCAGTTTCAGGTAGGTAAGTTTACCCCGTGGCCCGTGAGGAAGAAGAGATCACGCCTGTTTTGCTTACTCTTGATTCCCAGCGACTAGCCCGGTTACTGATAACCTCTGTTAGAGGGAGAAAGGAATGCACCCAATCCCTGGTGAAGCCCCGACCGTTTTCCTTTCTAGTGTCCCTCGTACTCCTCCCTGCCGTCTGTGTCGCCCTTACTCCGCGTCTACCGTTTATGAGTTTACACCTGGGTTACGGTGACTGCTTCGGAGAATCGCATGCCTTTCTACCTCCCTCGCTGCGACCTCTCCTACACCTCCTAGGGCTCTTGGGTTATGCCCTTGCCCTCTTCCGAGCCGTCCGTGGCACCCGCTGTCAACCCCGTACGGCCAAGCTCCTAAGACTGACACTCCAGGCCCTCCGTAATTTGGCTTCAGTTTCACTTTCTAGACGTTTCAAGAAAGAACGGGGTCTAAATATCTGTGCACCTCTGCTCCGTTTCATATCTACCCACGAGGTTAATTTTTTTGTTTCTTCCAGTCCACCTATTTTGCACCTCCGTCTCTGCGAAGACTTCACTGAGAATCCAAGCGATTTCTGGATCCCTTCTCTCCCCTGAAGCTGTAAACAGTTTAACAAGACAGGTGCGGAACTGCCGTAAGGTAATCTACATCTTGTCTCCCTCTCTGGTATCTAACCTCCCTGCGAATGGGGGTACGTCTCCGTGTTCTGTGCGGTTTTCAGCACAGTACTCTCTACACGTAGTGGATATTTGATTTGGTAAGTGACCGAATAAGTGAATGAGTCACCAAGATAAGGGTATTGTCTCATTCTTTCTCGCTTTTTCCACTTCCAAGTTTCTTTAGTTAGTTTCCTCAGACAAAAGGTTTCTTTGTAGCTACACAGTGGCCAGGTCCAGAGAATGTTGCAGATAGCTGCTGAAAACATCCCTCCTCCACTTGAGAATGGCTTGCTCTCCCTCTCAAGCGGAGAGAGCTGGGATTCGATATTTAATTAAGCGCCTCTGTTCACTTGGCATTTAGAGGCACTAGGGGGCGTTAGTGCTCTACACCCGGTGAAATGCCTGTTTCGTTTGTGATTTTCCTTTGTGAAAAACAACTATGCACAGAGTGTTTTGTGCCAATTTTCCATCCTTTTAGATTGACGGAAAGCATTTTACCTACGTAGAAACAGAAAACGAATAGAAAGAGCGTCGCATTGCGTTTAATGAAAGCTTAGGGCGGTCTCGGTGGTACGTTAGTGAAGTTATCTGGGGACACCTTAGCCACGTACATTGTGTTGGAGAGGCACCGAGAATTCATTCAGGAGTTCTCAAAGTTCGAGGACACAGTTGCCTTACACGTAGGCACGGTGGCAGCCGTGGACATGGCAGTGATTTGGAGAATGTTGTACTAGTCGGCTCTCGCTGTGATAATGCTTTGCAACAAATCTCCCCAAAACTCACTTACATAAAGAAGAATCTAGTTTTCTCGGACCTGTGGGCTAGCTGCAGCGGCACTCTTGTAGACCTCTCGATGGCGGGTGTTGCTCCATGCCGTGGGTCAGTTTGAGGTCTGTCCCGCACACCTTACCGTGGAGCCCAACTGTGAGGCTGCAGGTCCCTGTCCTCTCGCAGAGTTCACTGAAACGTAAGAGGTGAGCCCAACCACACAAGGCCACGTAAGGCCTCTGCGACTCATTGAAGGCCATCGTGTCTTCCCTTGGCCTCCTGGGAACCCCCTGGCCCCAGGATGCAGCTTCGGTAGCCCAGGGCAACCGGCGGAGGGGGGCGGGCGGGGCTGCAGGAGGGTGGAACGCTGAGGTCACAGAGGGTGTGGGTGTGGCCACCTCTGCTGTGACTGAACCAAGGGCGTGGGTGGGGGACTGGTGGTCCAGGGCAGGGCCCTCAGAGCCCGGTAGGCCCAGGGGGGCGGCGCAAGCACCTAGGCCCAGGCCGAAGAGCGCCTTCTTGGTCTGCGCGGCAGGCCGGCCTCTCGCCTTGCCACTCAGGCCGCCCTCCCTCTTGAAGTGTGTGTGGCACGCGTCCGCGGAGTACACCTCGCTGCACAGGTAGCCGTGGGACTGGGCGTCGTAGCTTCCTGCGAGGCGGCCGGAGGTCCCGCAGGCGGGTGGGTCCCTGGGACAGACGCGCGGAGCGGCTCCTGCCCGGCCCCCCTGAGAACCGTCGCCGTTCCGTAAGGCGGGGCGCCTGCTTCAGAATGTAAATCACGTGTCCGCTCTATGGATACGCTGTTTAGTTTACCAGGCAAGACTTTCTTGGTGAAAGAAGCAACGTTGGCTTGCATCGTCGAGCAGGCTTGTCATCTGGCTGTGCACTGGTACTCTCTCTCTGGGTGTGCTAGTCCGCAGGGCAGGGCATCCCCTGGGCAGGGTGGAGCGTGATCTCTGCGGCCTCGTCTTGCAGCTCCTTCCTTTCATTCTCAATCATCCTGCCCACAGTGGCCTCCTCTCAGGCCTGCATACTTACAACGGCGCATTGCCCGTGCTGCCCCTCTGCAGGAAGTGTCCCTCTGTTTAGTTTGCAGCTGACTGATGCCGCCTCACCCTTCTCATCTCTTCTCAGGTGTCACTTGGTCAAGAAAGCGTCCCCTTACCTACTCAACTCATCTCGTCTCCCTACCGTAGCTCACGTGACACCACGCACCTCTCGCTTATGGCCGTCATCGCCTTTCGCATCCAGTTTCAGGTAGGTAAGTTTACCCCGTGGTCCGTGAGGAAGAAGAGATCACGCCTGTTTTGCTTACTCTTGATTCCCAGCGACTAGCCCGGTTACTGATAACCTCTGTTAGAGGGAGAAAGGAATGCACCCAATCCCTGGTGAAGCCCCGACCGTTTTCCTTTCTAGTGTCCCTCGTACTCCTCCCTGCCGTCTGTGTCGCCCTTACTCCGCGTCTACCGTTTATGAGTTTACACCTGGGTTACGGTGACTGCTTCGGAGAATCGCATGCCTTTCTACCTCCCTCGCTGCGACCTCTCCTACACCTCCCAGGGCTCTTGGGTTATGCCCTTGCCCTCTTCCGAGCCGTCCGTGGCACCCGCTGTCAACCCCGTACGGCCAAGCTCCTAAGACTGACACTCCAGGCCCTCCGTAATTTGGCTTCAGTTTCACTTTCTAGACGTTTCAAGAAAGAACGGGGTCTAAATATCTGGGCACCTCTGCTCCGTTTCATATCTACCCACGAGGTTAATTTTTTTGTTTCTTCCAGTCCACCTATTTTGCACCTCCGTCTCTGCGAAGACTTCACTGAGAATCCAAGCGATTTCTGGATCCCTTCTCTCCCCTGAAGCTGTAAACAGTTTAACAAGACAGGTGCGGAACTGCCGTAAGGTAATCTACATCTTGTCTCCCTCTCTGGTATCTAACCTCCCTGCGAATGGGGGTACGTCTCCGTGTTCTGTGCGGTTTTCAGCACAGTACTCTCTACACGTAGTGGATATTTGATTTGGTAAGTGACCGAATAAGTGAATGAGTCACCAAGATAAGGGTATTGTCTCATTCTTTCTCGCTTTTTCCACTTCCAAGTTTCTTTAGTTAGTTTCCTCAGACAAAACGTTTCTTTGTAGCTACACAGTGGCCAGGTCCAGAGAATGTTGCAGATAGCTGCTGAAAACATCCCTCCTCCACTTGAGAATGGCTTGCTCTCCCTCTCAAGCGGAGAGAGCTGGGATTCGATATTTAATTAAGCGCCTCTGTTCACTTGGCATTTAGAGGCACTAGGGGGCGTTAGTGCTCTACACCCGGTGAAATGCCTGTTTCGTTTGTGATTTTCCTTTGTGAAAAACAACTATGCACAGAGTGTTTTGTGCCAATTTTCCATCCTTTTAGATTGACGGAAAGCATTTTACCTACGTAGAAACAGAAAAGGAATAGAAAGAGCGTCGCATTGCGTTTAATGAAAGCTTAGGGCGGTCTCGGTGGTACGTTAGTGAAGTTATCTGGGGACACCTTAGCCACGTACATTGTGTTGGAGAGGCACCGAGAATTCATTCAGGAGTTCTCAAAGTTCGAGGACACGGTTGCCTTACACGTAGGCACGGTGGCAGCCGTGGACATGGCAGTGATTTGGAGAATGTTGTACTAGTCGGCTCTCGCTGTGATAATGCTTTGCAACAAATCTCCCCAAAACTCACTTACATAAAGAAGAATCTAGTTTTCTCGGACCTGTGGGCTAGCTGCAGCGGCTCTCTTGTAGACCTCTCGATGGCGGGTGTTGCTCCATGCCGTGGGTCAGTTTGAGGTCTGTCCCGCACACCTTACCGTGGAGCCCAACTGTGAGGCTGCAGCTCCCTGTCCTCTCGCAGAGTTCACTGAAACGTAAGAGGTGAGCCCAACCACACAAGGCCACGTAAGGCCTCTGCGACTCATTGAAGGCCATCGTGTCTTCCCTTGGCCTCCTGGGAACCCCCTGGCCCCAGGATGCAGCTTCGGTAGCCCAGGGCAACCGGCGGAGGGGGGCGGGCGGGGCTGCAGGAGGGTGGAACGCTGAGGTCACAGAGGGTGTGGGTGTGGCCACCTCTGCTGTGACTGAACCAAGGGCGTGGGTGGGGGGCTGGGGGTCCAGGGCAGGGCCCTCAGAGCCCGGTAGGCCCAGGGGGGCGGCGCAAGCACCTAGGCCCAGGCCGAAGAGCGCCTTCTTGGTCTGCGCGGCAGGCCGGCCTCTCGCCTTGCCACTCAGGCCGCCCTCCCTCTTGAAGTGTGTGTGGCACGCGTCCGCGGAGTACACCTCGCTGCACAGGTAGCCGTGGGATTGGTCGTCGTAGCTTCCTGCGAGGCGGCCGGAGGTCCCGCAGGCGGGTGGGTCCATGGGACAGACGTGCGGAGCGGCTCCTGCCCGGCCCCCCTGAGAACCGTCGCCGTTCCGTAAGGCGGGGCGCCTGCTTCAGAATGTAAATCACGTGTCCGCTCTATGGATACGCTGTTTAGTTTACCAGGCAAGACTTTCTTGGTGAAAGAAGCAGCGTTGGCTTGCATCGTCGAGCAGGCTTGTCATCTGGCTGTGCACTGGTACTCTCTCTCTGGGTGTGCTAGTCCGCAGGGCAGGGCATCCCCTGGGCAGGGTGGAGCGTGATCTCTGCGGCCTCGTCTTGCAGCTCCTTCCTTTCATTCTCAATCATCCTGCCCACAGTGGCCTCCTCTCAGGCCTGCATACTTACAACGGCGCATTGCCCGTGCTGCCCCTCTGCAGGAAGTGTCCCTCTGTTTAGTTTGCAGCTGACTGATGCCGCCTCACCCTTCTCATCTCTTCTCAGGTGTCACTTGGTCAAGAAAGCGTCCCCTTACCTACTCAACTCATCTCGTCTCCCTACCGTAGCTCACGTGACACCACGCACCTCTCGCTTATGGCCGTCATCGCCTTTCGCATCCAGTTTCAGGTAGGTAAGTTTACCCCGTGGTCCGTGAGGAAGAAGAGATCACGCCTGTTTTGCTTACTCTTGATTCCCAGCGACTAGCCCGGTTACTGATAACCTCTGTTAGAGGGAGAAAGGAATGCACCCAATCCCTGGTGAAGCCCCGACCGTTTTCCTTTCTAGTGTCCCTCGTACTCCTCCCTGCCGTCTGTGTCGCCCTTACTCCGCGTCTACCGTTTATGAGTTTACACCTGGGTTACGGTGACTGCTTCGGAGAATCGCATGCCTTTCTACCTCCCTCGCTGCGACCTCTCCTACACCTCCCAGGGCTCTTGGGTTATGCCCTTGCCCTCTTCCGAGCCGTCCGTGGCACCCGCTGTCAACCCCGTACGGCCAAGCTCCTAAGACTGACACTCCAGGCCCTCCGTAATTTGGCTTCAGTTTCACTTTCTAGACGTTTCAAGAAAGAACGGGGTCTAAATATCTGTGCACCTCTGCTCCGTTTCATATCTACCCACGAGGTTAATTTTTTTGTTTCTTCCAGTCCACCTATTTTGCACCTCCGTCTCTGCGAAGACTTCACTGAGAATCCAAGCGATTTCTGGATCCCTTCTCTCCCCTGAAGCTGTAAACAGTTTAACAAGACAGGTGCGGAACTGCCGTAAGGTAATCTACATCTTGTCTCCCTCTCTGGTATCTAACATCCCTGCGAATGGGGGTACGTCTCCGTGTTCTGTGCGGTTTTCAGCACAGTACTCTCTACACGTAGTGGATATTTGATTTGGTAAGTGACCGAATAAGTGAATGAGTCACCAAGATAAGGGTATTGTCTCATTCTTTCTCGCTTTTTCCACTTCCAAGTTTCTTTAGTTAGTTTCCTCAGACAAAAGGTTTCTTTGTAGCTACACAGTGGCCAGGTCCAGAGAATGTTGCAGATAGCTGCTGAAAACATCCCTCCTCCACTTGAGAATGGCTTGCTCTCCCTCTCAAGCGGAGAGAGCTGGGATTCGATATTTAATTAAGCGCCTCTGTTCACTTGGCATTTAGAGGCACTAGGGGGCGTTAGTGCTCTACACCCGGTGAAATGCCTGTTTCGTTTGTGATTTTCCTTTGTGAAAAACAACTATGCACAGAGTGTTTTGTGCCAATTTTCCATCCTTTTAGATTGACGGAAAGCATTTTACCTACGTAGAAACAGAAAACGAATAGAAAGAGCGTCGCATTGCGTTTAATGAAAGCTTAGGGCGGTCTCGGTGGTACGTTAGTGAAGTTATCTGGGGACACCTTAGCCACGTACATTGTGTTGGAGAGGCACCGAGAATTCATTCAGGAGTTCTCAAAGTTCGAGGACACGGTTGCCTTACACGTAGGCACGGTGGCAGCCGTGGACATGGCAGTGATTTGGAGAATGTTGTACTAGTCGGCTCTCGCTGTGATAATGCTTTGCAACAAATCTCCCCAAAACTCACTTACATAAAGAAGAATCTAGTTTTCTCGGACCTGTGGGCTAGCTGCAGCGGCTCTCTTGTAGACCTCTCGATGGCGGGTGTTGTTCCATGCCGTGGGTCAGTTTGAGGTCTGTCCCGCACACCTTACCGTGGAGCCCAACTGTGAGGCTGCAGCTCCCTGTCCTCTCGCAGAGTTCACTGAAACGTAAGAGGTGAGCCCAACCACACAAGGCCACGTAAGGCCTCTGCGACTCATTGAAGGCCATCGTGTCTTCCCTTGGCCTCCTGGGAACCCCCTGGCCCCAGGATGCAGCTTCGGTAGCCCAGGGCAACCGGCGGAGGGGGGCGGGCGGGGCTGCAGGAGGGTGGAACGCGGAGGTCACAGAGGGTGTGGGTGTGGCCACCTCTACTGTGACTGAACCAAGGGCGTGGGTGGGGGGCTGGGGGTCCAGGGCAGGGCCCTCAGAGCCCGGTAGGCCCAGGGGGGTGGCGCAAGCACCTAGGCCCAGGCCGAAGAGCGCCTTCTTGGTCTGCGTGGCACGCCGGCCTCTCGCCTTGCCACTCAGGCCGCCCTGCCACTTGAAGTGTGTGTGGCACGCGTCCGCGGAGTACACCTCGCTGCACAGGTAGCCGTGGGACTGGGCGTCGTAGCTTCCTGCGAGGCGGCCGGAGGTCCCGCAGGCGGGTGGGTCCCTGGGACAGACGTGCGGAGCGGCTCCATCCCGGCCCCACTGAGAACCGTCGCCGTTCCGTAAGGCGGGGCGCCTGCTGCAGAATGTAAATCACGTGTCCGTTCTATGGATACGCTGTTTAGTTTACCAGGCAAGACTTTCTTGGTGAAAGAAGCAGCGTTGGCTTGCATCGTCGAGCAGGCTTGTCATCTGGCTGTGCACTGGTACTCTCTCTCTGGGTGTGCTAGTCCGCAGGGCAGGGCATCCCCTGGGCAGGGCGGAGCGTGATCTCTGTGGCCTCGTCTTGCAGCTCCTTCCTTTCATTCTCAATCATCCTGCCCACAGTGGCCTCCTCTCAGGCCTGCATACTTACAACGGCGCATTGCCCGTGCTGCCGCTCTGCAGGAAGTGTCCCTCTCTTTAGTTTGCAGCTGACTGATGCCGCCTCACCCTTCTCATCTCTTCTCAGGTGTCACTTGGTCAAGAAAGTGTCCCCTTACCTACTCAACTCATCTCGTCTCCCTACCGTAGCTCACGTGACACCACGCACCTCTTGCTTATGGCCGTCATCGCCTTTCGCATCCAGTTTCAGGTAGGTAAGTTTACCCCGTGGTCCGTGAGGAAGAAGAGATCACGCCTGTTTTGCTTACTCTTGATTCCCAGCGACTAGCCCGGTTACTGATAACCTCTGTTAGAGGGAGAAAGGAATGCACCCAATCCCTGGTGAAGCCCCGACCGTTTTCCTTTCTAGTGTCCCTCGTACTCCTCCCTGCCGTCTGTGTCGCCCTTACTCCGCGTCTACCGTTTATGAGTTTACACCTGGGTTACGGTGACTGCTTCGGAGAATCGCATGCCTTTCTACCTCCCTCGCTGCGACCTCTCCTACACCTCCCAGGGCTCTTGGGTTATGCCCTTGCCCTCTTCCGAGCCGTCCGTGGCACCCGCTGTCAACCCCGTACGGCCAGGCTCCTAAGACTGACACTCCAGGCCCTCCGTAATTTGGCTTCAGTTTCACTTTCTAGACGTTTCAAGAAAGAACGGGGTCTAAATATCTGTGCACCTCTGCTCCGTTTCATATCTACCCACGAGGTTAATTTTTTTGTTTCTTCCAGTCCACCTATTTTGCACCTCCGTCTCTGCGAAGACTTCACTGAGAATCCAAGCGATTTCTGGATCCCTTCTCTCCCCTGAAGCTGTAAACAGTTTAACAAGACAGGTGCGGAACTGCCGTAAGGTAATCTACATCTTGTCTCCCTCTCTGGTATCTAACCTCCCTGCGAATGGGGGTACGTCTCCGTGTTCTGTGCGGTTTTCAGCACAGTATTCTCTACACGTAGTGGATATTTGATTTGGTAAGTGACCGAATAAGTGAATGAGTCACCAAGATAAGGGTATTGTCTCATTCTTTCTCGCTTTTTCCACTTCCAAGTTTCTTTAGTTAGTTTCCTCAGACAAAAGGTTTCTTTGTAGCTACACAGTGGCCAGGTCCAGAGAATGTTGCAGATAGCTGCTGAAAACATCCCTCCTCCACTTGAGAATGGCTTGCTCTCCCTCTCAAGCGGAGAGAGCTGGGATTCGATATTTAATTAAGCGCCTCTGTTCACTTGGCATTTAGAGGCACTAGGGGGCGTTAGTGCTCTACACCCGGTGAAATGCCTGTTTCGTTTGTGATTTTCCTTTGTGAAAAACAACTATGCACAGAGTGTTTTGTGCCAATTTTCCATCCTTTTAGATTGACGGAAAGCATTTTACCTACGTAGAAACAGAAAAGGAATAGAAAGAGCGTTGCATTGCGTTTAATGAAAGCTTAGGGCGGTCTCGGTGGTACGTTAGTGAAGTTATCTGGGGACACCTTAGCCACGTACATTGTGTTGGAGAGGCACCGAGAATTCATTCAGGAGTTCTCAAAGTTCGAGAACACAGTTGCCTTACACGTAGGCACGGTGGCAGCCGTGGACATGGCAGTGATTTGGAGAATGTTGTACTCGTCGGCTCTTGCTGTGATAATGCTTTGCAACAAATCTCCCCAAAACTCACTTACATAAAGAAGAATCTAGTTTTCTCGGACCTGTGGGCTAGCTGCAGCGGCTCTCTTGTAGACCTCTCGATGGCGGGTGTTGCTCCATGCCGTGGGTCAGTTTGAGGTCTGTCCCGCACACCTTACCGTGGAGCCCAACTGTGAGGCTGCAGGTCCCTGTCCTCTAGCAGAGTTCACTGAAACGTAAGAGGTGAGCCCAACCACACAAGGCCACGTAAGGCCTCTGCGACTCATTGAAGGCCATCGTGTCTTCCCTTGGCCTCCTGGGAACCCCCTGGCCCCAGGATGCAGCTTCGGTAGCCCAGGGCAACCGGCGGAGGGGGGCGGGCGGGGCTGCAGGAGGGTGGAACGCTGAGGTCACAGAGGGTGTGGGTGTGGCCACCTCTGCTGTGACTGAACCAAGGGCGTGGGTGGGGGGCTGGGGGTCCAGGGCAGGGCCCTCAGAGCCCGGTAGGCCCAGGGGGGCGGCGCAAGCACCTAGGCCCAGGCCGAAGAGCGCCTTCTTGGTCTGCGCGGCAGGCCGGCCTCTCGCCTTGCCACTCAGGCCGCCCTCCCTCTTGAAGTGTGTGTGGCACGCGTCCGCGGAGTACACCTCGCTGCACAGGTAGCCGTGGGACTGGTCGTCGTAGCTTCCTGCGAGGCGGCCGGAGGTCCCGCAGGCGGGTGGGTCCCTGGGACAGACGTGCGGAGCGGCTCCTGCCCGGGCCCCCTGAGAACCGTCGCCGTTCCGTAAGGCGGGGCGCCTGCTTCAGAATGTAAATCACGTGTCCGCTCTATGGATACGCTGTTTAGTTTACCAGGCAAGACTTTCTTGGTGAAAGAAGCAGCGTTGGCTTGCATCGTCGAGCAGGCTTGTCATCTGGCTGTGCACTGGTACTCTCTCTCTGGGTGTGCTAGTCCGCAGGGCAGGGCATCCCCTGGGCAGGGCGGAGCGTGATCTCTGTGGCCTCGTCTTGCAGCTCCTTCCTTTCATTCTCAATCATCCTGCCCACAGTGGCCTCCTCTCAGGCCTGCATACTTACAACGGCGCATTGCCCGTGCTGCCGCTCTGCAGGAAGTGTCCCTCTCTTTAGTTTGCAGCTGACTGATGCCGCCTCACCCTTCTCATCTCTTCTCAGGTGTCACTTGGTCAAGAAAGTGTCCCCTTACCTACTCAACTCATCTCGTCTCCCTACCGTAGCTCACGTGACACCACGCACCTCTCGCTTATGGCCGTCATCGCCTTTCGCATCCAGTTTCAGGTAGGTAAGTTTACCCCGTGGTCCGTGAGGAAGAAGAGATCACGCCTGTTTTGCTTACTCTTGATTCCCAGCGACTAGCCCGGTTACTGATAACCTCTGTTAGAGGGAGAAAGGAATGCACCCAATCCCTGGTGAAGCCCCGACCGTTTTCCTTTCTAGTGTCCCTCGTACTCCTCCCTGCCGTCTGTGTCGCCCTTACTCCGCGTCTACCGTTTATGAGTTTACACCTGGGTTACGGTGACTGCTTCGGAGAATCGCATGCCTTTCTACCTCCCTCGCTGCGACCTCTCCTACACCTCCCAGGGCTCTTGGGTTATGCCCTTGCCCTCTTCCGAGCCGTCCGTGGCACCCGCTGTCAACCCCGTACGGCCAGGCTCCTAAGACTGACACTCCAGGCCCTCCGTAATTTGGCTTCAGTTTCACTTTCTAGACGTTTCAAGAAAGAACGGGGTCTAAATATCTGTGCACCTCTGCTCCGTTTCATATCTACCCACGAGGTTAATTTTTTTGTTTCTTCCAGTCCACCTATTTTGCACCTCCGTCTCTGCGAAGACTTCACTGAGAATCCAAGCGATTTCTGGATCCCTTCTCTCCCCTGAAGCTGTAAACAGTTTAACAAGACAGGTGCGGAACTGCCGTAAGGTAATCTACATCTTGTCTCCCTCTCTGGTATCTAACCTCCCTGCGAATGGGCGTACGTCTCCGTGTTCTGTGCGGTTTTCAGCACAGTATTCTCTACACGTAGTGGATATTTGATTTGGTAAGTGACCGAATAAGTGAATGAGTCACCAAGATAAGGGTATTGTCTCATTCTTTCTCGCTTTTTCCACTTCCAAGTTTCTTTAGTTAGTTTCCTCAGACAAAACGTTTCTTTGTAGCTACACAGTGGCCAGGTCCAGAGAATGTTGCAGATAGCTGCTGAAAACATCCCTCCTCCACTTGAGAATGGCTTGCTCTCCCTCTCAAGCGGAGAGAGCTGGGATTCGATATTTAATTAAGCGCCTCTGTTCACTTGGCATTTAGAGGCACTAGGGGGCGTTAGTGCTCTACACCCGGTGAAATGCCTGTTTCGTTTGTGATTTTCCTTTGTGAAAAACAACTATGCACAGAGTGTTTTGTGCCAATTTTCCATCCTTTTAGATTGACGGAAAGCATTTTACCTACGTAGAAACAGAAAAGGAATAGAAAGAGCGTTGCATTGCGTTTAATGAAAGCTTAGGGCGGTCTCGGTGGTACGTTAGTGAAGTTATCTGGGGACACCTTAGCCACGTACATTGTGTTGGAGAGGCACCGAGAATTCATTCAGGAGTTCTCAAAGTTCGAGGACACAGTTGCCTTACACGTAGGCACGGTGGCAGCCGTGGACATGGCAGTGATTTGGAGAATGTTGTACTAGTCGGCTCTCGCTGTGATAATGCTTTGCAACAAATCTCCCCAAAACTCACTTACATAAAGAAGAATCTAGTTTTCTCGGACCTGTGGGCTAGCTGCAGCGGCTCTCTTGTAGACCTCTCGATGGCGGGTGTTGCTCCATGCCGTGGGTCAGTTTGAGGTCTGTCCCGCACACCTTACCGTGGAGCCCAACTGTGAGGCTGCAGGTCCCTGTCCTCTAGCAGAGTTCACTGAAACGTAAGAGGTGAGCCCAACCACACAAGGCCACGTAAGGCCTCTGCGACTCATTGAAGGCCATCGTGTCTTCCCTTGGCCTCCTGGGAACCCCCTGGCCCCAGGATGCAGCTTCGGTAGCCCAGGGCAACCGGCGGAGGGGGGCGGGCGGGGCTGCAGGAGGGTGGAACGCTGAGGTCACAGAGGGTGTGGGTGTGGCCACCTCTGCTGTGACTGAACCAAGGGCGTGGGTGGGGGGCTGGGGGTCCAGGGCAGGGCCCTCAGAGCCCGGTAGGCCCAGGGGGGCGGCGCAAGCACCTAGGCCCAGGCCGAAGAGCGCCTTCTTGGTCTGCGCGGCAGGCCGGCCTCTCGCCTTGCCACTCAGGCCGCCCTCCCTCTTGAAGTGTGTGTGGCACGCGTCCGCGGAGTACACCTCGCTGCACAGGTAGCCGTGGGACTGGTCGTCGTAGCTTCCTGCGAGGCGGCCGGAGGTCCCGCAGGCGGGTGGGTCCCTGGGACAGACGTGCGGAGCGGCTCCTGCCCGGGCCCCCTGAGAACCGTCGCCGTTCCGTAAGGCGGGGCGCCTGCTTCAGAATGTAAATCACGTGTCCGCTCTATGGATACGCTGTTTAGTTTACCAGGCAAGACTTTCTTGGTGAAAGAAGCAGCGTTGGCTTGCATCCTCGAGCAGGCTTGTCATCTGGCTGTGCACTGGTACTCTCTCTCTGGGTGTGCTAGTCCGCAGGGCAGGGCATCCCCTGGGCAGGGTGGAGCGTGATCTCTGCGGCCTCGTCTTGCAGCTCCTTCCTTTCATTCTCAATCATCCTGCCCACAGTGGCCTCCTCTCAGGCCTGCATACTTACAACGGCGCATTGCCCGTGCTGCCCCTCTGCAGGAAGTGTCCCTCTGTTTAGTTTGCAGCTGACTGATGCCGCCTCACCCTTCTCATCTCTTCTCAGGTGTCACTTGGTCAAGAAAGCGTCCCCTTACCTACTCAACTCATCTCGTCTCCCTACCGTAGCTCACGTGACACCACGCACCTCTCGCTTATGGCCGTCATCGCCTTTCGCATCCAGTTTCAGGTAGGTAAGTTTACCCCGTGGTCCGTGAGGAAGAAGAGATCACGCCTGTTTTGCTTACTCTTGATTCCCAGCGACTAGCCCGGTTACTGATAACCTCTGTTAGAGGGAGAAAGGAATGCACCCAATCCCTGGTGAAGCCCCGACCGTTTTCCTTTCTAGTGTCCCTCGTACTCCTCCCTGCCGTCTGTGTCGCCCTTACTCCGCGTCTACCGTTTATGAGTTTACACCTGGGTTACGGTGACTGCTTCGGAGAATCGCATGCCTTTCTACCTCCCTCGCTGCGACCTCTCCTACACCTCCCAGGGCTCTTGGGTTATGCCCTTGCCCTCTTCCGAGCCGTCCGTGGCACCCGCTGTCAACCCCGTACGGCCAAGCTCCTAAGACTGACACTCCAGGCCCTCCGTAATTTGGCTTCAGTTTCACTTTCTAGACGTTTCAAGAAAGAACGGGGTCTAAATATCTGTGCACCTCTGCTCCGTTTCATATCTACCCACGAGGTTAATTTTTTTGTTTCTTCCAGTCCACCTATTTTGCACCTCCGTCTCTGCGAAGACTTCACTGAGAATCCAAGCGATTTCTGGATCCCTTCTCTCCCCTGAAGCTGTAAACAGTTTAACAAGACAGGTGCGGAACTGCCGTAAGGTAATCTACATCTTGTCTCCCTCTCTGGTATCTAACCTCCCTGCGAATGGGGGTACGTCTCCGTGTTCTGTGCGGTTTTCAGCACAGTACTCTCTACACGTAGTGGA
Organism: Leucopleurus acutus; assembly: GCF_964270905.1. Lineage (NCBI taxonomy): Eukaryota > Metazoa > Chordata > Mammalia > Artiodactyla > Delphinidae > Leucopleurus > Leucopleurus acutus. The sequence continues at coordinate 38,413,933 of NC_139143.1, forward strand.
TATTTGATTTGGTAAGTGACCGAATAAGTGAATGAGTCACCAAGATAAGGGTATTGTCTCATTCTTTCTCGCTTTTTCCACTTCCAAGTTTCTTTAGTTAGTTTCCTCAGACAAAAGGTTTCTTTGTAGCTACACAGTGGCCAGGTCCAGAGAATGTTGCAGATAGCTGCTGAAAACATCCCTCCTCCACTTGAGAATGGCTTGCTCTCCCTCTCAAGCGGAGAGAGCTGGGATTCGATATTTAATTAAGCGCCTCTGTTCACTTGGCATTTAGAGGCACTAGGGGGCGTTAGTGCTCTACACCCGGTGAAATGCCTGTTTCGTTTGTGATTTTCCTTTGTGAAAAACAACTATGCACAGAGTGTTTTGTGCCAATTTTCCATCCTTTTAGATTGACGGAAAGCATTTTACCTACGTAGAAACAGAAAACGAATAGAAAGAGCGTTGCATTGCGTTTAATGAAAGCTTAGGGCGGTCTCGGTGGTACGTTAGTGAAGTTATCTGGGGACACCTTAGCCACGTACATTGTGTTGGAGAGGCACCGAGAATTCATTCAGGAGTTCTCAAAGTTCGAGGACACAGTTGCCTTACACGTAGGCACGGTGGCAGCCGTGGACATGGCAGTGATTTGGAGAATGTTGTACTAGTCGGCTCTCGCTGTGATAATGCTTTGCAACAAATCTCCCCAAAACTCACTTACATAAAGAAGAATCTAGTTTTCTCGGACCTGTGGGCTAGCTGCAGCGGCTCTCTTGTAGACCTCTCGATGGCGGGTGTTGCTCCATGCCGTGGGTCAGTTTGAGGTCTGTCCCGCACACCTTACCGTGGAGCCCAACTGTGAGGCTGCAGCTCCCTGTCCTCTCGCAGAGTTCACTGAAACGTAAGAGGTGAGCCCAACCACACAAGGCCACGTAAGGCCTCTGCGACTCATTGAAGGCCATCGTGTCTTCCCTTGGCCTCCTGGGAACCCCCTGGCCCCAGGATGCAGCTTCGGTAGCCCAGGGCAACCGGCGGAGGGGGGCGGGCGGGGCTGCAGGAGGGTGGAACGCTGAGGTCACAGAGGGTGTGGGTGTGGCCACCTCTGCTGTGACTGAACCAAGGGCGTGGGTGGGGGACTGGGGGTCCAGGGCAGGGCCCTCAGAGCCCGGTAGGCCCAGGGGGGCGGCGCAAGCACCTAGGCCCAGGCCGAAGAGCGCCTTCTTGGTCTGCGCGGCAGGCCGGCCTCTCGCCTTGCCACTCAGGCCGCCCTCCCTCTTGAAGTGTGTGTGGCACGCGTCCGCGGAGTACACCTCGCTGCACAGGTAGCCGTGGGACTGGGCGTCGTAGCTTCCTGCGAGGCGGCCGGAGGTCCCGCAGGCGGGTGGGTCCCTGGGACAGACGCGCGGAGCGGCTCCTGCCCGGCCCCCCTGAGAACCGTCGCCGTTCCATAAGGCGGGGCGCCTGCTTCAGAATGTAAATCACGTGTCCGCTCTATGGATACGCTGTTTAGTTTACCAGGCAAGACTTTCTTGGTGAAAGAAGCAGCGTTGGCTTGCATCCTCGAGCAGGCTTGTCATCTGGCTGTGCACTGGTACTCTCTCTCTGGGTGTGCTAGTCCGCAGGGCAGGGCATCCCCTGGGCAGGGTGGAGCGTGATCTCTGCGGCCTCGTCTTGCAGCTCCTTCCTTTCATTCTCAATCATCCTGCCCACAGTGGCCTCCTCTCAGGCCTGCATACTTACAACGGCGCATTGCCCGTGCTGCCCCTCTGCAGGAAGTGTCCCTCTGTTTAGTTTGCAGCTGACTGATGCCGCCTCACCCTTCTCATCTCTTCTCAGGTGTCACTTGGTCAAGAAAGCGTCCCCTTACCTACTCAACTCATCTCGTCTCCCTACCGTAGCTCACGTGACACCACGCACCTCTCGCTTATGGCCGTCATCGCCTTTCGCATCCAGTTTCAGGTAGGTAAGTTTACCCCGTGGTCCGTGAGGAAGAAGAGATCACGCCTGTTTTGCTTACTCTTGATTCCCAGCGACTAGCCCGGTTACTGATAACCTCTGTTAGAGGGAGAAAGGAATGCACCCAATCCCTGGTGAAGCCCCGACCGTTTTCCTTTCTAGTGTCCCTCGTACTCCTCCCTGCCGTCTGTGTCGCCCTTACTCCGCGTCTACCGTTTATGAGTTTACACCTGGGTTACGGTGACTGCTTCGGAGAATCGCATGCCTTTCTACCTCCCTCGCTGCGACCTCTCCTACACCTCCCAGGGCTCTTGGGTTATGCCCTTGCCCTCTTCCGAGCCGTCCGTGGCACCCGCTGTCAACCCCGTACGGCCAAGCTCCTAAGACTGACACTCCAGGCCCTCCGTAATTTGGCTTCAGTTTCACTTTCTAGACGTTTCAAGAAAGAACGGGGTCTAAATATCTGGGCACCTCTGCTCCGTTTCATATCTACCCACGAGGTTAATTTTTTTGTTTCTTCCAGTCCACCTATTTTGCACCTCCGTCTCTGCGAAGACTTCACTGAGAATCCAAGCGATTTCTGGATCCCTTCTCTCCCCTGAAGCTGTAAACAGTTTAACAAGACAGGTGCGGAACTGCCGTAAGGTAATCTACATCTTGTCTCCCTCTCTGGTATCTAACCTCCCGGCGAATGGGGGTACGTCTCCGTGTTCTGTGCGGTTTTCAGCACAGTACTCTCTACACGTAGTGGATATTTGATTTGGTAAGTGACCGAATAAGTGAATGAGTCACCAAGATAAGGGTATTGTCTCATTCTTTCTCGCTTTTTCCACTTCCAAGTTTCTTTAGTTAGTTTCCTCAGACAAAAGGTTTCTTTGTAGCTACACAGTGGCCAGGTCCAGAGAATGTTGCAGATAGCTGCTGAAAACATCCCTCCTCCACTTGAGAATGGCTTGCTCTCCCTCTCAAGCGGAGAGAGCTGGGATTCGATATTTAATTAAGCGCCTCTGTTCACTTGGCATTTAGAGGCACTAGGGGGCGTTAGTGCTCTACACCCGGTGAAATGCCTGTTTCGTTTGTGATTTTCCTTTGTGAAAAACAACTATGCACAGAGTGTTTTGTGCCAATTTTCCATCCTTTTAGATTGACGGAAAGCATTTTACCTACGTAGAAACAGAAAACGAATAGAAAGAGCGTCGCATTGCGCTTACTGAAAGCTTAGGGCGGTCTCGGTGGTACGTTAGTGAAGTTATCTGGGGACACCTTAGCCACGTACATTGTGTTGGAGAGGCACCGAGAATTCATTCAGGAGTTCTCAAAGTTCGAGGACACAGTTGCCTTACACGTAGGCACGGTGGCAGCCGTGGACATGGCAGTGATTTGGAGAATGTTGTACTAGTCGGCTCTCGCTGTGATAATGCTTTGCAACAAATCTCCCCAAAACTCACTTACATAAAGAAGAATCTAGTTTTCTCGGACCTGTGGGCTAGCTGCAGCGGCTCTCTTGTAGACCTCTCGATGGCGGGTGTTGCTCCATGCCGTGGGTCAGTTTGAGGTCTGTCCCGCACACCTTACCGTGGAGCCCAACTGTGAGGCTGCAGCTCCCTGTCCTCTCGCAGAGTTCACTGAAACGTAAGAGGTGAGCCCAACCACACAAGGCCACGTAAGGCCTCTGCGACTCATTGAAGGCCATCGTGTCTTCCCTTGGCCTCCTGGGAACCCCCTGGCCCCAGGATGCAGCTTCGGTAGCCCAGGGCAACCGGCGGAGGGGGGCGGGCGGGGCTGCAGGAGGGTGGAACGCTGAGGTCACAGAGGGTGTGGGTGTGGCCACCTCTGCTGTGACTGAACCAAGGGCGTGGGTGGGGGACTGGGGGTCCAGGGCAGGGCCCTCAGAGCCCGGTAGGCCCAGGGGGGCGGCGCAAGCACCTAGGCCCAGGCCGAAGAGCGCCTTCTTGGTCTGCGCGGCAGGCCGGCCTCTCGCCTTGCCACTCAGGCCGCCCTCCCTCTTGAAGTGTGTGTGGCACGCGTCCGCGGAGTACACCTCGCTGCACAGGTAGCCGTGGGACTGGGCGTCGTAGCTTCCTGCGAGGCGGCCGGAGGTCCCGCAGGCGGGTGGGTCCCTGGGACAGACGCGCGGAGCGGCTCCTGCCCGGCCCCCCTGAGAACCGTCGCCGTTCCGTAAGGCGGGGCGCCTGCTTCAGAATGTAAATCACGTGTCCGCTCTATGGATACGCTGTTTAGTTTACCAGGCAAGACTTTCTTGGTGAAAGAAGCAGCATTGGCTTGCATCCTCGAGCAGGCTTGTCATCTGGCTGTGCACTGGTACTCTCTCTCTGGGTGTGCTAGTCCGCAGGGCAGGGCATCCCCTGGGCAGGGTGGAGCGTGATCTCTGCGGCCTCGTCTTGCAGCTCCTTCCTTTCATTCTCAATCATCCTGCCCACAGTGGCCTCCTCTCAGGCCTGCATACTTACAACGGCGCATTGCCCGTGCTGCCCCTCTGCAGGAAGTGTCCCTCTGTTTAGTTTGCAGCTGACTGATGCCGCCTCACCCTTCTCATCTCTTCTCAGGTGTCACTTGGTCAAGAAAGCGTCCCCTTACCTACTCAACTCATCTCGTCTCCCTACCGTAGCTCACGTGACACCACGCACCTCTCGCTTATGGCCGTCATCGCCTTTCGCATCCAGTTTCCGGTAGGTAAGTTTACCCCGTGGCCCGTGAGGAAGAAGAGATCACGCCTGTTTTGCTTACTCTTGATTCCCAGCGACTAGCCCGGTTACTGATAACCTCTGTTAGAGGGAGAAAGGAATGCACCCAATCCCTGGTGAAGCCCCGACCGTTTTCCTTTCTAGTGTCCCTCGTACTCCTCCCTGCCGTCTGTGTCGCCCTTACTCCGCGTCTACCGTTTATGAGTTTACACCTGGGTTACGGTGACTGCTTCGGAGAATCGCATGCCTTTCTACCTCCCTCGCTGCGACCTCTCCTACACCTCCTAGGGCTCTTGGGTTATGCCCTTGCCCTCTTCCGAGCCGTCCGTGGCACCCGCTGTCAACCCCGTACGGCCAAGCTCCTAAGACTGACACTCCAGGCCCTCCGTAATTTGGCTTCAGTTTCACTTTCTAGACGTTTCAAGAAAGAACGGGGTCTAAATATCTGTGCACCTCTGCTCCGTTTCATATCTACCCACGAGGTTAATTTTTTTGTTTCTTCCAGTCCACCTATTTTGCACCTCCGTCTCTCCGAAGACTTCACTGAGAATCCAAGCGATTTCTGGATCCCTTCTCTCCCCTGAAGCTGTAAACAGTTTAACAAGACAGGTGCGGAACTGCCGTAAGGTAATCTACATCTTGTCTCCCTCTCTGGTATCTAACCTCCCTGCGAATGGGGGTACGTCTCCGTGTTCTGTGCGGTTTTCAGCACAGTACTCTCTACACGTAGTGGATATTTGATTTGGTAAGTGACCGAATAAGTGAATGAGTCACCAAGATAAGGGTATTGTCTCATTCTTTCTCGCTTTTTCCACTTCCAAGTTTCTTTAGTTAGTTTCCTCAGACAAAAGGTTTCTTTGTAGCTACACAGTGGCCAGGTCCAGAGAATGTTGCAGATAGCTGCTGAAAACATCCCTCCTCCACTTGAGAATGGCTTGCTCTCCCTCTCAAGCGGAGAGAGCTGGGATTCGATATTTAATTAAGCGCCTCTGTTCACTTGGCATTTAGAGGCACTAGGGGGCGTTAGTGCTCTACACCCGGTGAAATGCCTGTTTCGTTTGTGATTTTCCTTTGTGAAAAACAACTATGCACAGAGTGTTTTGTGCCAATTTTCCATCCTTTTAGATTGACGGAAAGCATTTTACCTACGTAGAAACAGAAAACGAATAGAAAGAGCGTCGCATTGCGTTTAATGAAAGCTTAGGGCGGTCTCGGTGGTACGTTAGTGAAGTTATCTGGGGACACCTTAGCCACGTACATTGTGTTGGAGAGGCACCGAGAATTCATTCAGGAGTTCTCAAAGTTCGAGGACACAGTTGCCTTACACGTAGGCACGGTGGCAGCCGTGGACATGGCAGTGATTTGGAGAATGTTGTACTAGTCGGCTCTCACTGTGATAATGCTTTGCAACAAATCTCCCCAAAACTCACTTACATAAAGAAGAATCTAGTTTTCTCGGACCTGTGGGCTAGCTGCAGCGGCACTCTTGTAGACCTCTCGATGGCGGGTGTTGCTCCATGCCGTGGGTCAGTTTGAGGTCTGTCCCGCACACCTTACCGTGGAGCCCAACTGTGAGGCTGCAGCTCCCTGTCCTCTCGCAGAGTTCACTGAAACGTAAGAGGTGAGCCCAACCACACAAGGCCACGTAAGGCCTCTGCGACTCATTGAAGGCCATCGTGTCTTCCCTTGGCCTCCTGGGAACCCCCTGGCCCCAGGATGCAGCTTCGGTAGCCCAGGGCAACCGGCGGAGGGGGGCGGGCGGGGCTGCAGGAGGGTGGAACGCTGAGGTCACAGAGGGTGTGGGTGTGGCCACCTCTGCTGTGACTGAACCAAGGGCGTGGGTGGGGGACTGGGGGTCCAGGGCAGGGCCCTCAGAGCCCGGTAGGCCCAGGGGGGCGGCGCAAGCACCTAGGCCCAGGCCGAAGAGCGCCTTCTTGGTCTGCGCGGCAGGCCGGCCTCTCGCCTTGCCACTCAGGCCGCCCTCCCTCTTGAAGTGTGTGTGGCACGCGTCCGTGGAGTACACCTCGCTGCACAGGTAGCCGTGGGACTGGGCGTCGTAGCTTCCTGCGAGGCGGCCGGAGGTCCCGCAGGCGGGTGGGTCCCTGGGACAGACGCGCGGAGCGGCTCCTGCCCGGCCCCCCTGAGAACCGTCGCCGTTCCGTAAGGCGGGGCGCCTGCTTCAGAATGTAAATCACGTGTCCGCTCTATGGATACGCTGTTTAGTTTACCAGGCAAGACTTTCTTGGTGAAAGAAGCAACGTTGGCTTGCATCGTCGAGCAGGCTTGTCATCTGGCTGTGCACTGGTACTCTCTCTCTGGGTGTGCTAGTCCGCAGGGCAGGGCATCCCCTGGGCAGGGTGGAGCGTGATCTCTGCGGCCTCGTCTTGCAGCTCCTTCCTTTCATTCTCAATCATCCTGCCCACAGTGGCCTCCTCTCAGGCCTGCATACTTACAACGGCGCATTGCCCGTGCTGCCCCTCTGCAGGAAGTGTCCCTCTGTTTAGTTTGCAGCTGACTGATGCCGCCTCACCCTTCTCATCTCTTCTCAGGTGTCACTTGGTCAAGAAAGCGTCCCCTTACCTACTCAACTCATCTCGTCTCCCTACCGTAGCTCACGTGACACCACGCACCTCTCGCTTATGGCCGTCATCGCCTTTCGCATCCAGTTTCAGGTAGGTAAGTTTACCCCGTGGTCCGTGAGGAAGAAGAGATCACGCCTGTTTTGCTTACTCTTGATTCCCAGCGACTAGCCCGGTTACTGATAACCTCTGTTAGAGGGAGAAAGGAATGCACCCAATCCCTGGTGAAGCCCCGACCGTTTTCCTTTCTAGTGTCCCTCGTACTCCTCCCTGCCGTCTGTGTCGCCCTTACTCCGCGTCTACCGTTTATGAGTTTACACCTGGGTTACGGTGACTGCTTCGGAGAATCGCATGCCTTTCTACCTCCCTCGCTGCGACCTCTCCTACACCTCCCAGGGCTCTTGGGTTATGCCCTTGCCCTCTTCCGAGCCGTCCGTGGCACCCGCTGTCAACCCCGTACGGCCAAGCTCCTAAGACTGACACTCCAGGCCCTCCGTAATTTGGCTTCAGTTTCACTTTCTAGACGTTTCAAGAAAGAACGGGGTCTAAATATCTGTGCACCTCTGCTCCGTTTCATATCTACCCACGAGGTTAATTTTTTTGTTTCTTCCAGTCCACCTATTTTGCACCTCCGTCTCTCCGAAGACTTCACTGAGAATCCAAGCGATTTCCGGATCCCTTCTCTCCCCTGAAGCTGTAAACAGTTTAACAAGACAGGTGCGGAACTGCCGTAAGGTAATCTACATCTTGTCTCCCTCTCTGGTATCTAACCTCCCTGCGAATGGGGGTACGTCTCCGTGTTCTGTGCGGTTTTCAGCACAGTACTCTCTACACGTAGTGGATATTTGATTTGGTAAGTGACCGAATAAGTGAATGAGTCACCAAGATAAGGGTATTGTCTCATTCTTTCTCGCTTTTTCCACTTCCAAGTTTCTTTAGTTAGTTTCCTCAGACAAAAGGTTTCTTTGTAGCTACACAGTGGCCAGGTCCAGAGAATGTTGCAGATAGCTGCTGAAAACATCCCTCCTCCACTTGAGAATGGCTTGCTCTCCCTCTCAAGCGGAGAGAGCTGGGATTCGATATTTAATTAAGCGCCTCTGTTCACTTGGCATTTAGAGGCACTAGGGGGCGTTAGTGCTCTACACCCGGTGAAATGCCTGTTTCGTTTGTGATTTTCCTTTGTGAAAAACAACTATGCACAGAGTGTTTTGTGCCAATTTTCCATCCTTTTAGATTGACGGAAAGCATTTTACCTACGTAGAAACAGAAAACGAATAGAAAGAGCGTCGCATTGCGTTTAATGAAAGCTTAGGGCGGTCTCGGTGGTACGTTAGTGAAGTTATCTGGGGACAACTTAGCCACGTACATTGTGTTGGAGAGGCACCGAGAATTCATTCAGGAGTTCTCAAAGTTCGAGGACACAGTTGCCTTACACGTAGGCATGGTGGCAGCCGTGGACATGGCAGTGATTTGGAGAATGTTGTACTAGTCGGCTCTCGCTGTGATAATGCTTTGCAACAAATCTCCCCAAAACTCACTTACATAAAGAAGAATCTAGTTTTCTCGGACCTGTGGGCTAGCTGCAGCGGCTCTCTTGTAGACCTCTCGATGGCGGGTGTTGCTCCATGCCGTGGGTCAGTTTGAGGTCTGTCCCGCACACCTTACCGTGGAGCCCAACTGTGAGGCTGCAGCTCCCTGTCCTCTCGCAGAGTTCACTGAAACGTAAGAGGTGAGCCCAACCACACAAGGCCACGTAAGGCCTCTGCGACTCATTGAAGGCCATCGTGTCTTCCCTTGGCCTCCTGGGAACCCCCTGGCCCCAGGATGCAGCTTCGGTAGCCCAGGGCAACCGGCGGAGGGGGGCGGGCGGGGCTGCAGGAGGGTGGAACGCTGAGGTCACAGAGGGTGTGGGTGTGGCCACCTCTGCTGTGACTGAACCAAGGGCGTGGGTGGGGGGCTGGGGGTCCAGGGCAGGGCCCTCAGAGCCCGGTAGGCCCAGGGGGGCGGCGCAAGCACCTAGGCCCAGGCCGAAGAGCGCCTTCTTGGTCTGCGCGGCAGGCCGGCCTCTCGCCTTGCCACTCAGGCCGCCCTCCCTCTTGAAGTGTGTGTGGCACGCGTCCGCGGAGTACACCTCGCTGCACAGGTAGCCGTGGGACTGGGCGTCGTAGCTTCCTGCGAGGCGGCCGGAGGTCCCGCAGGCGGGTGGGTCCCTGGGACAGACGCGCGGAGCGGCTCCTGCCCGGCCCCCCTGAGAACCGTCGCCGTTCCGTAAGGCGGGGCGCCTGCTTCAGAATGTAAATCACGTGTCCGCTCTATGGATACGCTGTTTAGTTTACCAGGCAAGACTTTCTTGGTGAAAGAAGCAGCGTTGGCTTGCATCCTCGAGCAGGCTTGTCATCTGGCTGTGCACTGGTACTCTCTCTCTGGGTGTGCTAGTCCGCAGGGCAGGGCATCCCCTGGGCAGGGTGGAGCGTGATCTCTGCGGCCTCGTCTTGCAGCTCCTTCCTTTCATTCTCAATCATCCTGCCCACAGTGGCCTCCTCTCAGGCCTGCATACTTACAACGGCGCATTGCCCGTGCTGCCCCTCTGCAGGAAGTGTCCCTCTGTTTAGTTTGCAGCTGACTGATGCCGCCTCACCCTTCTCATCTCTTCTCAGGTGTCACTTGGTCAAGAAAGCGTCCCCTTACCTACTCAACTCATCTCGTCTCCCTACCGTAGCTCACGTGACACCACGCACCTCTCGCTTATGGCCGTCATCGCCTTTCGCATCCAGTTTCAGGTAGGTAAGTTTACCCCGTGGTCCGTGAGGAAGAAGAGATCACGCCTGTTTTGCTTACTCTTGATTCCCAGCGACTAGCCCGGTTACTGATAACCTCTGTTAGAGGGAGAAAGGAATGCACCCAATCCCTGGTGAAGCCCCGACCGTTTTCCTTTCTAGTGTCCCTCGTACTCCTCCCTGCCGTCTGTGTCGCCCTTACTCCGCGTCTACCGTTTATGAGTTTACACCTGGGTTACGGTGACTGCTTCGGAGAATCGCATGCCTTTCTACCTCCCTCGCTGCGACCTCTCCTACACCTCCCAGGGCTCTTGGGTTATGCCCTTGCCCTCTTCCGAGCCGTCCGTGGCACCCGCTGTCAACCCCGTACGGCCAAGCTCCTAAGACTGACACTCCAGGCCCTCCGTAATTTGGCTTCAGTTTCACTTTCTAGACGTTTCAAGAAAGAACGGGGTCTAAATATCTGTGCACCTCTGCTCCGTTTCATATCTACCCACGAGGTTAATTTTTTTGTTTCTTCCAGTCCACCTATTTTGCACCTCCGTCTCTGCGAAGACTTCACTGAGAATCCAAGCGATTTCTGGATCCCTTCTCTCCCCTGAAGCTGTAAACAGTTTAACAAGACAGGTGCGGAACTGCCGTAAGGTAATCTACATCTTGTCTCCCTCTCTGGTATCTAACCTCCCTGCGAATGGGGGTACGTCTCCGTGTCCTGTGCGGTTTTCAGCACAGTACTCTCTACACGTAGTGGATATTTGATTTGGTAAGTGACCGAATAAGTGAATGAGTCACCAAGATAAGGGTATTGTCTCATTCTTTCTCGCTTTTTCCACTTCCAAGTTTCTTTAGTTAGTTTCCTCAGACAAAAGGTTTCTTTGTAGCTACACAGTGGCCAGGTCCAGAGAATGTTGCAGATAGCTGCTGAAAACATCCCTCCTCCACTTGAGAATGGCTTGCTCTCCCTCTCAAGCGGAGAGAGCTGGGATTCGATATTTAATTAAGCGCCTCTGTTCACTTGGCATTTAGAGGCACTAGGGGGCGTTAGTGCTCTACACCCGGTGAAATGCCTGTTTCGTTTGTGATTTTCCTTTGTGAAAAACAACTATGCACAGAGTGTTTTGTGCCAATTTTCCATCCTTTTAGATTGACGGAAAGCATTTTACCTACGTAGAAACAGAAAACGAATAGAAAGAGCGTCACATTGCGTTTAATGAAAGCTTAGGGCGGTCTCGGTGGTACGTTAGTGAAGTTATCTGGGGACACCTTAGCCACGTACATTGTGTTGGAGAGGCACCGAGAATTCATTCAGGAGTTCTCAAAGTTCGAGGACACGGTTGCCTTACACGTAGGCACGGTGGCAGCCGTGGACATGGCAGTGATTTGGAGAATGTTGTACTAGTCGGCTCTCGCTGTGATAATGCTTTGCAACAAATCTCCCCAAAACTCACTTACATAAAGAAGAATCTAGTTTTCTCGGACCTGTGGGCTAGCTGCAGCGGCTCTCTTGTAGACCTCTCGATGGCGGGTGTTGTTCCATGCCGTGGGTCAGTTTGAGGTCTGTCCCGCACACCTTACCGTGGAGCCCAACTGTGAGGCTGCAGGTCCCTGTCCTCTCGCAGAGTTCACTGAAACGTAAGAGGTGAGCCCAACCACACAAGGCCACGTAAGGCCTCTGCGACTCATTGAAGGCCATCGTGTCTTCCCTTGGCCTCCTGGGAACCCCCTGGCCCCAGGATGCAGCTTCGGTAGCCCAGGGCAACCGGCGGAGGGGGGCGGGCGGGGCTGCAGGAGGGTGGAACGCGGAGGTCACAGAGGGTGTGGGTGTGGCCACCTCTACTGTGACTGAACCAAGGGCGTGGGTGGGGGGCTGGGGGTCCAGGGCAGGGCCCTCAGAGCCCGGTAGGCCCAGGGGGGTGGCGCAAGCACCTAGGCCCAGGCCGAAGAGCGCCTTCTTGGTCTGCGTGGCACGCCGGCCTCTCGCCTTGCCACTCAGGCCGCCCTGCCACTTGAAGTGTGTGTGGCACGCGTCCGCGGAGTACACCTCGCTGCACAGGTAGCCGTGGGACTGGGCGTCGTAGCTTCCTGCGAGGCGGCCGGAGGTCCCGCAGGCGGGTGGGTCCCTGGGACAGACGCGCGGAGCGGCTCCTGCCCGGCCCCCCTGAGAACCGTCGCCGTTCCGTAAGGCGGGGCGCCTGCTTCAGAATGTAAATCACGTGTCCGCTCTATGGATACGCTGTTTAGTTTACCAGGCAAGACTTTCTTGGTGAAAGAAGCAACGTTGGCTTGCATCGTCGAGCAGGCTTGTCATCTGGCTGTGCACTGGTACTCTCTCTCTGGGTGTGCTAGTCCGCAGGGCAGGGCATCCCCTGGGCAGGGTGGAGCGTGATCTCTGCGGCCTCGTCTTGCAGCTCCTTCCTTTCATTCTCAATCATCCTGCCCACAGTGGCCTCCTCTCAGGCCTGCATACTTACAACGGCGCATTGCCCGTGCTGCCCCTCTGCAGGAAGTGTCCCTCTGTTTAGTTTGCAGCTGACTGATGCCGCCTCACCCTTCTCATCTCTTCTCAGGTGTCACTTGGTCAAGAAAGCGTCCCCTTACCTACTCAACTCATCTCGTCTCCCTACCGTAGCTCACGTGACACCACGCACCTCTCGCTTATGGCCGTCATCGCCTTTCGCATCCAGTTTCAGGTAGGTAAGTTTACCCCGTGGTCCGTGAGGAAGAAGAGATCACGCCTGTTTTGCTTACTCTTGATTCCCAGCGACTAGCCCGGTTACTGATAACCTCTGTTAGAGGGAGAAAGGAATGCACCCAATCCCTGGTGAAGCCCCGACCGTTTTCCTTTCTAGTGTCCCTCGTACTCCTCCCTGCCGTCTGTGTCGCCCTTACTCCGCGTCTACCGTTTATGAGTTTACACCTGGGTTACGGTGACTGCTTCGGAGAATCGCATGCCTTTCTACCTCCCTCGCTGCGACCTCTCCTACACCTCCCAGGGCTCTTGGGTTATGCCCTTGCCCTCTTCCGAGCCGTCCATGGCACCCGCTGTCAACCCCGTACGGCCAAGCTCCTAAGACTGACACTCCAGGCCCTCCGTAATTTGGCTTCAGTTTCACTTTCTAGACGTTTCAAGAAAGAACGGGGTCTAAATATCTGTGCACCTCTGCTCCGTTTCATATCTACCCACGAGGTTAATTTTTTTGTTTCTTCCAGTCCACCTATTTTGCACCTCCGTCTCTCCGAAGACTTCACTGAGAATCCAAGCGATTTCTGGATCCCTTCTCTCCCCTGAAGCTGTAAACAGTTTAACAAGACAGGTGCGGAACTGCCGTAAGGTAATCTACATCTTGTCTCCCTCTCTGGTATCTAACCTCCCGGCGAATGGGGGTATGTCTCCGTGTTCTGTGCGGTTTTCAGCACAGTACTCTCTACACGTAGTGGATATTTGATTTGGTAAGTGACCGAATAAGTGAATGAGTCACCAAGATAAGGGTATTGTCTCATTCTTTCTCGCTTTTTCCACTTCCAAGTTTCTTTAGTTAGTTTCCTCAGACAAAAGGTTTCTTTGTAGCTACACAGTGGCCAGGTCCAGAGAATGTTGCAGATAGCTGCTGAAAACATCCCTCCTCCACTTGAGAATGGCTTGCTCTCCCTCTCAAGCGGAGAGAGCTGGGATTCGATATTTAATTAAGCGCCTCTGTTCACTTGGCATTTAGAGGCACTAGGGGGCGTTAGTGCTCTACACCCGGTGAAATGCCTGTTTCGTTTGTGATTTTCCTTTGTGAAAAACAACTATGCACAGAGTGTTTTGTGCCAATTTTCCATCCTTTTAGATTGACGGAAAGCATTTTACCTACGTAGAAACAGAAAACGAATAGAAAGAGCGTCGCATTGCGTTTAATGAAAGCTTAGGGCGGTCTCGGTGGTACGTTAGTGAAGTTATCTGGGGACACCTTAGCCACGTACATTGTGTTGGAGAGGCACCGAGAATTCATTCAGGAGTTCTCAAAGTTCGAGGACACGGTTGCCTTACACGTAGGCACGGTGGCAGCCGTGGACATGGCAGTGATTTGGAGAATGTTGTACTAGTCGGCTCTCGCTGTGATAATGCTTTGCAACAAATCTCCCCAAAACTCACTTACATAAAGAAGAATCTAGTTTTCTCGGACCTGTGGGCTAGCTGCAGCGGCTCTCTTGTAGACCTCTCGATGGCGGGTGTTGTTCCATGCCGTGGGTCAGTTTGAGGTCTGTCCCGCACACCTTACCGTGGAGCCCAACTGTGAGGCTGCAGGTCCCTGTCCTCTCGCAGAGTTCACTGAAACGTAAGAGGTGAGCCCAACCACACAAGGCCACGTAAGGCCTCTGCGACTCATTGAAGGCCATCGTGTCTTCCCTTGGCCTCCTGGGAACCCCCTGGCCCCAGGATGCAGCTTCGGTAGCCCAGGGCAACCGGCGGAGGGGGGCGGGCGGGGCTGCAGGAGGGTGGAACGCGGAGGTCACAGAGGGTGTGGGTGTGGCCACCTCTACTGTGACTGAACCAAGGGCGTGGGTGGGGGGCTGGGGGTCCAGGGCAGGGCCCTCAGAGCCCGGTAGGCCCAGGGGGGTGGCGCAAGCACCTAGGCCCAGGCCGAAGAGCGCCTTCTTGGTCTGCGTGGCACGCCGGCCTCTCGCCTTGCCACTCAGGCCGCCCTGCCACTTGAAGTGTGTGTGGCACGCGTCCGCGGAGTACACCTCGCTGCACAGGTAGCCGTGGGACTGGGCGTCGTAGCTTCCTGCGAGGCGGCCGGAGGTCCCGCAGGCGGGTGGGTCCCTGGGACAGACGTGCGGAGCGGCTCCATCCCGGCCCCACTGAGAACCGTCGCCGTTCCGTAAGGCGGGGCGCCTGCTGCAGAATGTAAATCACGTGTCCGTTCTATGGATACGCTGTTTAGTTTACCAGGCAAGACTTTCTTGGTGAAAGAAGCAGCGTTGGCTTGCATCGTCGAGCAGGCTTGTCATCTGGCTGTGCACTGGTACTCTCTCTCTGGGTGTGCTAGTCCGCAGGGCAGGGCATCCCCTGGGCAGGGCGGAGCGTGATCTCTGTGGCCTCGTCTTGCAGCTCCTTCCTTTCATTCTCAATCATCCTGCCCACAGTGGCCTCCTCTCAGGCCTGCATACTTACAACGGCGCATTGCCCGTGCTGCCGCTCTGCAGGAAGTGTCCCTCTCTTTAGTTTGCAGCTGACTGATGCCGCCTCACCCTTCTCATCTCTTCTCAGGTGTCACTTGGTCAAGAAAGTGTCCCCTTACCTACTCAACTCATCTCGTCTCCCTACCGTAGCTCACGTGACACCACGCACCTCTCGCTTATGGCCGTCATCGCCTTTCGCATCCAGTTTCAGGTAGGTAAGTTTACCCCGTGGTCCGTGAGGAAGAAGAGATCACGCCTGTTTTGCTTACTCTTGATTCCCAGCGACTAGCCCGGTTACTGATAACCTCTGTTAGAGGGAGAAAGGAATGCACCCAATCCCTGGTGAAGCCCCGACCGTTTTCCTTTCTAGTGTCCCTCGTACTCCTCCCTGCCGTCTGTGTCGCCCTTACTCCGCGTCTACCGTTTATGAGTTTACACCTGGGTTACGGTGACTGCTTCGGAGAATCGCATGCCTTTCTACCTCCCTCGCTGCGACCTCTCCTACACCTCCCAGGGCTCTTGGGTTATGCCCTTGCCCTCTTCCGAGCCGTCCGTGGCACCCGCTGTCAACCCCGTACGGCCAGGCTCCTAAGACTGACACTCCAGGCCCTCCGTAATTTGGCTTCAGTTTCACTTTCTAGACGTTTCAAGAAAGAACGGGGTCTAAATATCTGTGCACCTCTGCTCCGTTTCATATCTACCCACGAGGTTAATTTTTTTGTTTCTTCCAGTCCACCTATTTTGCACCTCCGTCTCTGCGAAGACTTCACTGAGAATCCAAGCGATTTCTGGATCCCTTCTCTCCCCTGAAGCTGTAAACAGTTTAACAAGACAGGTGCGGAACTGCCGTAAGGTAATCTACATCTTGTCTCCCTCTCTGGTATCTAACCTCCCTGCGAATGGGCGTACGTCTCCGTGTTCTGTGCGGTTTTCAGCACAGTATTCTCTACACGTAGTGGATATTTGATTTGGTAAGTGACCGAATAAGTGAATGAGTCACCAAGATAAGGGTATTGTCTCATTCTTTCTCGCTTTTTCCACTTCCAAGTTTCTTTAGTTAGTTTCCTCAGACAAAAGGTTTCTTTGTAGCTACACAGTGGCCAGGTCCAGAGAATGTTGCAGATAGCTGCTGAAAACATCCCTCCTCCACTTGAGAATGGCTTGCTCTCCCTCTCAAGCGGAGAGAGCTGGGATTCGATATTTAATTAAGCGCCTCTGTTCACTTGGCATTTAGAGGCACTAGGGGGCGTTAGTGCTCTACACCCGGTGAAATGCCTGTTTCGTTTGTGATTTTCCTTTGTGAAAAACAACTATGCACAGAGTGTTTTGTGCCAATTTTCCATCCTTTTAGATTGACGGAAAGCATTTTACCTACGTAGAAACAGAAAAGGAATAGAAAGAGCGTTGCATTGCGTTTAATGAAAGCTTAGGGCGGTCTCGGTGGTACGTTAGTGAAGTTATCTGGGGACACCTTAGCCACGTACATTGTGTTGGAGAGGCACCGAGAATTCATTCAGGAGTTCTCAAAGTTCGAGGACACAGTTGCCTTACACGTAGGCACGGTGGCAGCCGTGGACATGGCAGTGATTTGGAGAATGTTGTACTCGTCGGCTCTTGCTGTGATAATGCTTTGCAACAAATCTCCCCAAAACTCACTTACATAAAGAAGAATCTAGTTTTCTCGGACCTGTGGGCTAGCTGCAGCGGCTCTCTTGTAGACCTCTCGATGGCGGGTGTTGCTCCATGCCGTGGGTCAGTTTGAGGTCTGTCCCGCACACCTTACCGTGGAGCCCAACTGTGAGGCTGCAGGTCCCTGTCCTCTAGCAGAGTTCACTGAAACGTAAGAGGTGAGCCCAACCACACAAGGCCACGTAAGGCCTCTGCGACTCATTGAAGGCCATCGTGTCTTCCCTTGGCCTCCTGGGAACCCCCTGGCCCCAGGATGCAGCTTCGGTAGCCCAGGGCAACCGGCGGAGGGGGGCGGGCGGGGCTGCAGGAGGGTGGAACGCTGAGGTCACAGAGGGTGTGGGTGTGGTCACCTCTGCTGTGACTGAACCAAGGGCGTGGGTGGGGGGCTGGGGGTCCAGGGCAGGGCCCTCAGAGCCCGGTAGGCCCAGGGGGGCGGCGCAAGCACCTAGGCCCAGGCCGAAGAGCGCCTTCTTGGTCTGCGCGGCAGGCCGGCCTCTCGCCTTGCCACTCAGGCCGCCCTCCCTCTTGAAGTGTGTGTGGCACGCGTCCGCGGAGTACACCTCGCTGCACAGGTAGCCGTGGGACTGGTCGTCGTAGCTTCCTGCGAGGCGGCCGGAGGTCCCGCAGGCGGGTGTGTCCCTGGGACAGACGCGCGGAGCGGCTCCTGCCCGGCCCCCCTGAGAACCGTCGCCGTTCCGTAAGGCAGGGCGCCTGCTTCAGAATGTAAATCACGTGTCCGCTCTATGGATACGCTGTTTAGTTTACCAGGCAAGACTTTCTTGGTGAAAGAAGCAGCGTTGGCTTGCATCGTCGAGCAGGCTTGTCATCTGGCTGTGCACTGGTACTCTCTCTCTGGGTGTGCTAGTCCGCAGGGCAGGGCATCCCCTGGGCAGGGTGGAGCGTGATCTCTGCGGCCTCGTCTTGCAGCTCCTTCCTTTCATTCTCAATCATCCTGCCCACAGTGGCCTCCTCTCAGGCCTGCATACTTACAACGGCGCATTGCCCGTGCTGCCCCTCTGCAGGAAGTGTCCCTCTGTTTAGTTTGCAGCTGACTGATGCCGCCTCACCCTTCTCATCTCTTCTCAGGTGTCACTTGGTCAAGAAAGCGTCCCCTTACCTACTCAACTCATCTCGTCTCCCTACCGTAGCTCACGTGACACCACGCACCTCTCGCTTATGGCCGTCATCGCCTTTCGCATCCAGTTTCAGGTAGGTAAGTTTACCCCGTGGCCCGTGAGGAAGAAGAGATCATGCCTGTTTTGCTTACTCTTGATTCCCAGCGACTAGCCCGGTTACTGATAACCTCTGTTAGAGGGAGAAAGGAATGCACCCAATCCCTGGTGAAGCCCCGACCGTTTTCCTTTCTAGTGTCCCTCGTACTCCTCCCTGCCGTCTGTGTCGCCCTTACTCCGCGTCTACCGTTTATGAGTTTACACCTGGGTTACGGTGACTGCTTCGGAGAATCGCATGCCTTTCTACCTCCCTCGCTGCGACCTCTCCTACACCTCCCAGGGCTCTTGGGTTATGCCCTTGCCCTCTTCCGAGCCGTCCGTGGCACCCGCTGTCAACCCCGTACGGCCAAGCTCCTAAGACTGACACTCCAGGCCCTCCGTAATTTGGCTTCAGTTTCACTTTCTAGACGTTTCAAGAAAGAACGGGGTCTAAATATCTGTGCACCTCTGCTCCGTTTCATATCTACCCACGAGGTTAATTTTTTTGTTTCTTCCAGTCCACCTATTTTGCACCTCCGTCTCTGCGAAGACTTCACTGAGAATCCAAGCGATTTCTGGATCCCTTCTCTCCCCTGAAGCTGTAAACAGTTTAACAAGACAGGTGCGGAACTGCCGTAAGGTAATCTACATCTTGTCTCCCTCTCTGGTATCTAACCTCCCTGCGAATGGGGGTACGTCTCCGTGTTCTGTGCGGTTTTCAGCACAGTACTCTCTACACGTAGTGGATATTTGATTTGGTAAGTGACCGAATAAGTGAATGAGTCACCAAGATAAGGGTATTGTCTCATTCTTTCTCGCTTTTTCCACTTCCAAGTTTCTTTAGTTAGTTTCCTCAGACAAAAGGTTTCTTTGTAGCTACACAGTGGCCAGGTCCAGAGAATGTTGCAGATAGCTGCTGAAAACATCCCTCCTCCACTTGAGAATGGCTTGCTCTCCCTCTCAAGCGGAGAGAGCTGGGATTCGATATTTAATTAAGCGCCTCTGTTCACTTGGCATTTAGAGGCACTAGGGGGTGTTAGTGCTCTACACCCGGTGAAATGCCTGTTTCGTTTGTGATTTTCCTTTGTGAAAAACAACTATGCACAGAGTGTTTTGTGCCAATTTTCCATCCTTTTAGATTGACGGAAAGCATTTTACCTACGTAGAAACAGAAAAGGAATAGAAAGAGCGTTGCATTGCGTTTAATGAAAGCTTAGGGCGGTCTCGGTGGTACGTTAGTGAAGTTATCTGGGGACACCTTAGCCACGTACATTGTGTTGGAGAGGCACCGAGAATTCATTCAGGAGTTCTCAAAGTTCGAGGACACAGTTGCCTTACACGTAGGCACGGTGGCAGCCGTGGACATGGCAGTGATTTGGAGAATGTTGTACTAGTCGGCTCTCGCTGTGATAATGCTTTGCAACAAATCTCCCCAAAACTCACTTACATAAAGAAGAATCTAGTTTTCTCGGACCTGTGGGCTAGCTGCAGCGGCTCTCTTGTAGACCTCTCGATGGCGGGTGTTGCTCCATGCCGTGGGTCAGTTTGAGGTCTGTCCCGCACACCTTACCGTGGAGCCCAACTGTGAGGCTGCAGGTCCCTGTCCTCTCGCAGAGTTCACTGAAACGTAAGAGGTGAGCCCAACCACACAAGGCCACGTAAGGCCTCTGCGACTCATTGAAGGCCATCGTGTCTTCCCTTGGCCTCCTGGGAACCCCCTGGCCCCAGGATGCAGCTTCGGTAGCCCAGGGCAACCGGCGGAGGGGGGCGGGCGGGGCTGCAGGAGGGTGGAACGCTGAGGTCACAGAGGGTGTGGGTGTGGTCACCTCTGCTGTGACTGAACCAAGGGCGTGGGTGGGGGGCTGGGGGTCCAGGGCAGGGCCCTCAGAGCCCGGTAGGCCCAGGGGGGCGGCGCAAGCACCTAGGCCCAGGCCGAAGAGCGCCTTCTTGGTCTGCGCGGCAGGCCGGCCTCTCGCCTTGCCACTCAGGCCGCCCTCCCTCTTGAAGTGTGTGTGGCACGCGTCCGCGGAGTACACCTCGCTGCACAGGTAGCCGTGGGACTGGTCGTCGTAGCTTCCTGCGAGGCGGCCGGAGGTCCCGCAGGCGGGTGTGTCCCTGGGACAGACGCGCGGAGCGGCTCCTGCCCGGCCCCCCTGAGAACCGTCGCCGTTCCGTAAGGCGGGGCGCCTGCTTCAGAATGTAAATCACGTGTCCGCTCTATGGATACGCTGTTTAGTTTACCAGGCAAGACTTTCTTGGTGAAAGAAGCAGCGTTGGCTTGCATCGTCGAGCAGGCTTGTCATCTGGCTGTGCACTGGTACTCTCTCTCTGGGTGTGCTAGTCCGCAGGGCAGGGCATCCCCTGGGCAGGGTGGAGCGTGATCTCTGCGGCCTCGTCTTGCAGCTCCTTCCTTTCATTCTCAATCATCCTGCCCACAGTGGCCTCCTCTCAGGCCTGCATACTTACAACGGCGCATTGCCCGTGCTGCCCCTCTGCAGGAAGTGTCCCTCTGTTTAGTTTGCAGCTGACTGATGCCGCCTCACCCTTCTCATCTCTTCTCAGGTGTCACTTGGTCAAGAAAGCGTCCCCTTACCTACTCAACTCATCTCGTCTCCCTACCGTAGCTCACGTGACACCACGCACCTCTCGCTTATGGCCGTCATCGCCTTTCGCATCCAGTTTCAGGTAGGTAAGTTTACCCCGTGGCCCGTGAGGAAGAAGAGATCACGCCTGTTTTGCTTACTCTTGATTCCCAGCGACTAGCCCGGTTACTGATAACCTCTGTTAGAGGGAGAAAGGAATGCACCCAATCCCTGGTGAAGCCCCGACCGTTTTCCTTTCTAGTGTCCCTCGTACTCCTCCCTGCCGTCTGTGTCGCCCTTACTCCGCGTCTACCGTTTATGAGTTTACACCTGGGTTACGGTGACTGCTTCGGAGAATCGCATGCCTTTCTACCTCCCTCGCTGCGACCTCTCCTACACCTCCCAGGGCTCTTGGGTTATGCCCTTGCCCTCTTCCGAGCCGTCCGTGGCACCCGCTGTCAACCCCGTACGGCCAAGCTCCTAAGACTGACACTCCAGGCCCTCCGTAATTTGGCTTCAGTTTCACTTTCTAGACGTTTCAAGAAAGAACGGGGTCTAAATATCTGTGCACCTCTGCTCCGTTTCATATCTACCCACGAGGTTAATTTTTTTGTTTCTTCCAGTCCACCTATTTTGCACCTCCGTCTCTGCGAAGACTTCACTGAGAATCCAAGCGATTTCTGGATCCCTTCTCTCCCCTGAAGCTGTAAACAGTTTAACAAGACAGGTGCGGAACTGCCGTAAGGTAATCTACATCTTGTCTCCCTCTCTGGTATCTAACCTCCCTGCGAATGGGGGTACGTCTCCGTGTTCTGTGCGGTTTTCAGCACAGTACTCTCTACACGTAGTGGATATTTGATTTGGTAAGTGACCGAATAAGTGAATGAGTCACCAAGATAAGGGTATTGTCTCATTCTTTCTCGCTTTTTCCACTTCCAAGTTTCTTTAGTTAGTTTCCTCAGACAAAAGGTTTCTTTGTAGCTACACAGTGGCCAGGTCCAGAGAATGTTGCAGATAGCTGCTGAAAACATCCCTCCTCCACTTGAGAATGGCTTGCTCTCCCTCTCAAGCGGAGAGAGCTGGGATTCGATATTTAATTAAGCGCCTCTGTTCACTTGGCATTTAGAGGCACTAGGGGGCGTTAGTGCTCTACACCCGGTGAAATGCCTGTTTCGTTTGTGATTTTCCTTTGTGAAAAACAACTATGCACAGAGTGTTTTGTGCCAATTTTCCATCCTTTTAGATTGACGGAAAGTATTTTACCTACGTAGAAACAGAAAACGAATAGAAAGAGCGTTGCATTGCGTTTAATGAAAGCTTAGGGCGGTCTCGGTGGTACGTTAGTGAAGTTATCTGGGGACACCTTAGCCACGTACATTGTGTTGGAGAGGCACCGAGAATTCATTCAGGAGTTCTCAAAGTTCGAGGACACGGTTGCCTTACACGTAGGCACGGTGGCAGCCGTGGACATGGCAGTGATTTGGAGAATGTTGTACTAGTCGGCTCTCGCTGTGATAATGCTTTGCAACAAATCTCCCCAAAACTCACTTACATAAAGAAGAATCTAGTTTTCTCGGACCTGTGGGCTAGCTGCAGCGGC
Source organism: Leucopleurus acutus (assembly GCF_964270905.1). NCBI lineage: Eukaryota > Metazoa > Chordata > Mammalia > Artiodactyla > Delphinidae > Leucopleurus > Leucopleurus acutus. The sequence continues at coordinate 38,436,177 of NC_139143.1, forward strand.
TCTCTTGTAGACCTCTCGATGGCGGGTGTTGCTCCATGCCGTGGGTCAGTTTGAGGTCTGTCCCGCACACCTTACCGTGGAGCCCAACTGTGAGGCTGCAGCTCCCTGTCCTCTCGCAGAGTTCACTGAAACGTAAGAGGTGAGCCCAACCACACAAGGCCACGTAAGGCCTCTGCGACTCATTGAAGGCCATCGTGTCTTCCCTTGGCCTCCTGGGAACCCCCTGGCCCCAGGATGCAGCTTCGGTAGCCCAGGGCAACCGGCGGAGGGGGGCGGGCGGGGCTGCAGGAGGGTGGAACGCTGAGGTCACAGAGGGTGTGGGTGTGGCCACCTCTGCTGTGACTGAACCAAGGGCGTGGGTGGGGGACTGGGGGTCCAGGGCAGGGCCCTCAGAGCCCGGTAGGCCCAGGGGGGCGGCGCAAGCACCTAGGCCCAGGCCGAAGAGCGCCTTCTTGGTCTGCGCGGCAGGCCGGCCTCTCGCCTTGCCACTCAGGCCGCCCTCCCTCTTGAAGTGTGTGTGGCACGCGTCCGCGGAGTACACCTCGCTGCACAGGTAGCCGTGGGACTGGGCGTCGTAGCTTCCTGCGAGGCGGCCGGAGGTCCCGCAGGCGGGTGGGTCCCTGGGACAGACGCGCGGAGCGGCTCCTGCCCGGCCCCCCTGAGAACCGTCGCCGTTCCATAAGGCGGGGCGCCTGCTTCAGAATGTAAATCACGTGTCCGCTCTATGGATACGCTGTTTAGTTTACCAGGCAAGACTTTCTTGGTGAAAGAAGCAGCGTTGGCTTGCATCCTCGAGCAGGCTTGTCATCTGGCTGTGCACTGGTACTCTCTCTCTGGGTGTGCTAGTCCGCAGGGCAGGGCATCCCCTGGGCAGGGTGGAGCGTGATCTCTGCGGCCTCGTCTTGCAGCTCCTTCCTTTCATTCTCAATCATCCTGCCCACAGTGGCCTCCTCTCAGGCCTGCATACTTACAACGGCGCATTGCCCGTGCTGCCCCTCTGCAGGAAGTGTCCCTCTGTTTAGTTTGCAGCTGACTGATGCCGCCTCACCCTTCTCATCTCTTCTCAGGTGTCACTTGGTCAAGAAAGCGTCCCCTTACCTACTCAACTCATCTCGTCTCCCTACCGTAGCTCACGTGACACCACGCACCTCTCGCTTATGGCCGTCATCGCCTTTCGCATCCAGTTTCAGGTAGGTAAGTTTACCCCGTGGTCCGTGAGGAAGAAGAGATCACGCCTGTTTTGCTTACTCTTGATTCCCAGCGACTAGCCCGGTTACTGATAACCTCTTTTAGAGGGAGAAAGGAATGCACCCAATCCCTGGTGAAGCCCCGACCGTTTTCCTTTCTAGTGTCCCTCGTACTCCTCCCTGCCGTCTGTGTCGCCCTTACTCCGCGTCTACCGTTTATGAGTTTACACCTGGGTTACGGTGACTGCTTCGGAGAATCGCATGCCTTTCTACCTCCCTCGCTGCGACCTCTCCTACACCTCCCAGGGCTCTTGGGTTATGCCCTTGCCCTCTTCCGAGCCGTCCGTGGCACCCGCTGTCAACCCCGTACGGCCAAGCTCCTAAGACTGACACTCCAGGCCCTCCGTAATTTGGCTTCAGTTTCACTTTCTAGACGTTTCAAGAAAGAACGGGGTCTAAATATCTGGGCACCTCTGCTCCGTTTCATATCTACCCACGAGGTTAATTTTTTTGTTTCTTCCAGTCCACCTATTTTGCACCTCCGTCTCTGCGAAGACTTCACTGAGAATCCAAGCGATTTCTGGATCCCTTCTCTCCCCTGAAGCTGTAAACAGTTTAACAAGACAGGTGCGGAACTGCCGTAAGGTAATCTACATCTTGTCTCCCTCTCTGGTATCTAACCTCCCGGCGAATGGGGGTACGTCTCCGTGTTCTGTGCGGTTTTCAGCACAGTACTCTCTACACGTAGTGGATATTTGATTTGGTAAGTGACCGAATAAGTGAATGAGTCACCAAGATAAGGGTATTGTCTCATTCTTTCTCGCTTTTTCCACTTCCAAGTTTCTTTAGTTAGTTTCCTCAGACAAAAGGTTTCTTTGTAGCTACACAGTGGCCAGGTCCAGAGAATGTTGCAGATAGCTGCTGAAAACATCCCTCCTCCACTTGAGAATGGCTTGCTCTCCCTCTCAAGCGGAGAGAGCTGGGATTCGATATTTAATTAAGCGCCTCTGTTCACTTGGCATTTAGAGGCACTAGGGGGCGTTAGTGCTCTACACCCGGTGAAATGCCTGTTTCGTTTGTGATTTTCCTTTGTGAAAAACAACTATGCACAGAGTGTTTTGTGCCAATTTTCCATCCTTTTAGATTGACGGAAAGCATTTTACCTACGTAGAAACAGAAAACGAATAGAAAGAGCGTCGCATTGCGCTTACTGAAAGCTTAGGGCGGTCTCGGTGGTACGTTAGTGAAGTTATCTGGGGACACCTTAGCCACGTACATTGTGTTGGAGAGGCACCGAGAATTCATTCAGGAGTTCTCAAAGTTCGAGGACACAGTTGCCTTACACGTAGGCACGGTGGCAGCCGTGGACATGGCAGTGATTTGGAGAATGTTGTACTAGTCGGCTCTCGCTGTGATAATGCTTTGCAACAAATCTCCCCAAAACTCACTTACATAAAGAAGAATCTAGTTTTCTCGGACCTGTGGGCTAGCTGCAGCGGCTCTCTTGTAGACCTCTCGATGGCGGGTGTTGCTCCATGCCGTGGGTCAGTTTGAGGTCTGTCCCGCACACCTTACCGTGGAGCCCAACTGTGAGGCTGCAGCTCCCTGTCCTCTCGCAGAGTTCACTGAAACGTAAGAGGTGAGCCCAACCACACAAGGCCACGTAAGGCCTCTGCGACTCATTGAAGGCCATCGTGTCTTCCCTTGGCCTCCTGGGAACCCCCTGGCCCCAGGATGCAGCTTCGGTAGCCCAGGGCAACCGGCGGAGGGGGGCGGGCGGGGCTGCAGGAGGGTGGAACGCTGAGGTCACAGAGGGTGTGGGTGTGGCCACCTCTGCTGTGACTGAACCAAGGGCGTGGGTGGGGGACTGGGGGTCCAGGGCAGGGCCCTCAGAGCCCGGTAGGCCCAGGGGGGCGGCGCAAGCACCTAGGCCCAGGCCGAAGAGCGCCTTCTTGGTCTGCGCGGCAGGCCGGCCTCTCGCCTTGCCACTCAGGCCGCCCTCCCTCTTGAAGTGTGTGTGGCACGCGTCCGCGGAGTACACCTCGCTGCACAGGTAGCCGTGGGACTGGGCGTCGTAGCTTCCTGCGAGGCGGCCGGAGGTCCCGCAGGCGGGTGGGTCCCTGGGACAGACGCGCGGAGCGGCTCCTGCCCGGCCCCCCTGAGAACCGTCGCCGTTCCGTAAGGCGGGGCGCCTGCTTCAGAATGTAAATCACGTGTCCGCTCTATGGATACGCTGTTTAGTTTACCAGGCAAGACTTTCTTGGTGAAAGAAGCAGCATTGGCTTGCATCCTCGAGCAGGCTTGTCATCTGGCTGTGCACTGGTACTCTCTCTCTGGGTGTGCTAGTCCGCAGGGCAGGGCATCCCCTGGGCAGGGTGGAGCGTGATCTCTGCGGCCTCGTCTTGCAGCTCCTTCCTTTCATTCTCAATCATCCTGCCCACAGTGGCCTCCTCTCAGGCCTGCATACTTACAACGGCGCATTGCCCGTGCTGCCCCTCTGCAGGAAGTGTCCCTCTGTTTAGTTTGCAGCTGACTGATGCCGCCTCACCCTTCTCATCTCTTCTCAGGTGTCACTTGGTCAAGAAAGCGTCCCCTTACCTACTCAACTCATCTCGTCTCCCTACCGTAGCTCACGTGACACCACGCACCTCTCGCTTATGGCCGTCATCGCCTTTCGCATCCAGTTTCAGGTAGGTAAGTTTACCCCGTGGCCCGTGAGGAAGAAGAGATCACGCCTGTTTTGCTTACTCTTGATTCCCAGCGACTAGCCCGGTTACTGATAACCTCTGTTAGAGGGAGAAAGGAATGCACCCAATCCCTGGTGAAGCCCCGACCGTTTTCCTTTCTAGTGTCCCTCGTACTCCTCCCTGCCGTCTGTGTCGCCCTTACTCCGCGTCTACCGTTTATGAGTTTACACCTGGGTTACGGTGACTGCTTCGGAGAATCGCATGCCTTTCTACCTCCCTCACTGCGACCTCTCCTACACCTCCTAGGGCTCTTGGGTTATGCCCTTGCCCTCTTCCGAGCCGTCCGTGGCACCCGCTGTCAACCCCGTACGGCCAAGCTCCTAAGACTGACACTCCAGGCCCTCCGTAATTTGGCTTCAGTTTCACTTTCTAGACGTTTCAAGAAAGAACGGGGTCTAAATATCTGTGCACCTCTGCTCCGTTTCATATCTACCCACGAGGTTAATTTTTTTGTTTCTTCCAGTCCACCTATTTTGCACCTCCGTCTCTCCGAAGACTTCACTGAGAATCCAAGCGATTTCTGGATCCCTTCTCTCCCCTGAAGCTGTAAACAGTTTAACAAGACAGGTGCGGAACTGCCGTAAGGTAATCTACATCTTGTCTCCCTCTCTGGTATCTAACCTCCCTGCGAATGGGGGTACGTCTCCGTGTTCTGTGCGGTTTTCAGCACAGTACTCTCTACACGTAGTGGATATTTGATTTGGTAAGTGACCGAATAAGTGAATGAGTCACCAAGATAAGGGTATTGTCTCATTCTTTCTCGCTTTTTCCACTTCCAAGTTTCTTTAGTTAGTTTCCTCAGACAAAAGGTTTCTTTGTAGCTACACAGTGGCCAGGTCCAGAGAATGTTGCAGATAGCTGCTGAAAACATCCCTCCTCCACTTGAGAATGGCTTGCTCTCCCTCTCAAGCGGAGAGAGCTGGGATTCGATATTTAATTAAGCGCCTCTGTTCACTTGGCATTTAGAGGCACTAGGGGGCGTTAGTGCTCTACACCCGGTGAAATGCCTGTTTCGTTTGTGATTTTCCTTTGTGAAAAACAACTATGCACAGAGTGTTTTGTGCCAATTTTCCATCCTTTTAGATTGACGGAAAGCATTTTACCTACGTAGAAACAGAAAACGAATAGAAAGAGCGTCGCATTGCGTTTAATGAAAGCTTAGGGCGGTCTCGGTGGTACGTTAGTGAAGTTATCTGGGGACACCTTAGCCACGTACATTGTGTTGGAGAGGCACCGAGAATTCATTCAGGAGTTCTCAAAGTTCGAGGACACAGTTGCCTTACACGTAGGCACGGTGGCAGCCGTGGACATGGCAGTGATTTGGAGAATGTTGTACTAGTCGGCTCTCACTGTGATAATGCTTTGCAACAAATCTCCCCAAAACTCACTTACATAAAGAAGAATCTAGTTTTCTCGGACCTGTGGGCTAGCTGCAGCGGCACTCTTGTAGACCTCTCGATGGCGGGTGTTGCTCCATGCCGTGGGTCAGTTTGAGGTCTGTCCCGCACACCTTACCGTGGAGCCCAACTGTGAGGCTGCAGCTCCCTGTCCTCTCGCAGAGTTCACTGAAACGTAAGAGGTGAGCCCAACCACACAAGGCCACGTAAGGCCTCTGCGACTCATTGAAGGCCATCGTGTCTTCCCTTGGCCTCCTGGGAACCCCCTGGCCCCAGGATGCAGCTTCGGTAGCCCAGGGCAACCGGCGGAGGGGGGCGGGCGGGGCTGCAGGAGGGTGGAACGCTGAGGTCACAGAGGGTGTGGGTGTGGCCACCTCTGCTGTGACTGAACCAAGGGCGTGGGTGGGGGACTGGGGGTCCAGGGCAGGGCCCTCAGAGCCCGGTAGGCCCAGGGGGGCGGCGCAAGCACCTAGGCCCAGGCCGAAGAGCGCCTTCTTGGTCTGCGCGGCAGGCCGGCCTCTCGCCTTGCCACTCAGGCCGCCCTCCCTCTTGAAGTGTGTGTGGCACGCGTCCGTGGAGTACACCTCGCTGCACAGGTAGCCGTGGGACTGGGCGTCGTAGCTTCCTGCGAGGCGGCCGGAGGTCCCGCAGGCGGGTGGGTCCCTGGGACAGACGCGCGGAGCGGCTCCTGCCCGGCCCCCCTGAGAACCGTCGCCGTTCCGTAAGGCGGGGCGCCTGCTTCAGAATGTAAATCACGTGTCCGCTCTATGGATACGCTGTTTAGTTTACCAGGCAAGACTTTCTTGGTGAAAGAAGCAACGTTGGCTTGCATCGTCGAGCAGGCTTGTCATCTGGCTGTGCACTGGTACTCTCTCTCTGGGTGTGCTAGTCCGCAGGGCAGGGCATCCCCTGGGCAGGGTGGAGCGTGATCTCTGCGGCCTCGTCTTGCAGCTCCTTCCTTTCATTCTCAATCATCCTGCCCACAGTGGCCTCCTCTCAGGCCTGCATACTTACAACGGCGCATTGCCCGTGCTGCCCCTCTGCAGGAAGTGTCCCTCTGTTTAGTTTGCAGCTGACTGATGCCGCCTCACCCTTCTCATCTCTTCTCAGGTGTCACTTGGTCAAGAAAGCGTCCCCTTACCTACTCAACTCATCTCGTCTCCCTACCGTAGCTCACGTGACACCACGCACCTCTCGCTTATGGCCGTCATCGCCTTTCGCATCCAGTTTCAGGTAGGTAAGTTTACCCCGTGGTCCGTGAGGAAGAAGAGATCACGCCTGTTTTGCTTACTCTTGATTCCCAGCGACTAGCCCGGTTACTGATAACCTCTGTTAGAGGGAGAAAGGAATGCACCCAATCCCTGGTGAAGCCCCGACCGTTTTCCTTTCTAGTGTCCCTCGTACTCCTCCCTGCCGTCTGTGTCGCCCTTACTCCGCGTCTACCGTTTATGAGTTTACACCTGGGTTACGGTGACTGCTTCGGAGAATCGCATGCCTTTCTACCTCCCTCGCTGCGACCTCTCCTACACCTCCCAGGGCTCTTGGGTTATGCCCTTGCCCTCTTCCGAGCCGTCCGTGGCACCCGCTGTCAACCCCGTACGGCCAAGCTCCTAAGACTGACACTCCAGGCCCTCCGTAATTTGGCTTCAGTTTCACTTTCTAGACGTTTCAAGAAAGAACGGGGTCTAAATATCTGTGCACCTCTGCTCCGTTTCATATCTACCCACGAGGTTAATTTTTTTGTTTCTTCCAGTCCACCTATTTTGCACCTCCGTCTCTGCGAAGACTTCACTGAGAATCCAAGCGATTTCTGGATCCCTTCTCTCCCCTGAAGCTGTAAACAGTTTAACAAGACAGGTGCGGAACTGCCGTAAGGTAATCTACATCTTGTCTCCCTCTCTGGTATCTAACCTCCCTGCGAATGGGGGTACGTCTCCGTGTTCTGTGCGGTTTTCAGCACAGTACTCTCTACACGTAGTGGATATTTGATTTGGTAAGTGACCGAATAAGTGAATGAGTCACCAAGATAAGGGTATTGTCTCATTCTTTCTCGCTTTTTCCACTTCCAAGTTTCTTTAGTTAGTTTCCTCAGACAAAAGGTTTCTTTGTAGCTACACAGTGGCCAGGTCCAGAGAATGTTGCAGATAGCTGCTGAAAACATCCCTCCTCCACTTGAGAATGGCTTGCTCTCCCTCTCAAGCGGAGAGAGCTGGGATTCGATATTTAATTAAGCGCCTCTGTTCACTTGGCATTTAGAGGCACTAGGGGGCGTTAGTGCTCTACACCCGGTGAAATGCCTGTTTCGTTTGTGATTTTCCTTTGTGAAAAACAACTATGCACAGAGTGTTTTGTGCCAATTTTCCATCCTTTTAGATTGATGGAAAGTATTTTACCTACGTAGAAACAGAAAACGAATAGAAAGAGCGTTGCATTGCGTTTAATGAAAGCTTAGGGCGGTCTCGGTGGTACGTTAGTGAAGTTATCTGGGGACACCTTAGCCACGTACATTGTGTTGGAGAGGCACCGAGAATTCATTCAGGAGTTCTCAAAGTTCGAGGACACGGTTGCCTTACACGTAGGCACGGTGGCAGCCGTGGACATGGCAGTGATTTGGAGAATGTTGTACTAGTCGGCTCTCGCTGTGATAATGCTTTGCAACAAATCTCCCCAAAACTCACTTACATAAAGAAGAATCTAGTTTTCTCGGACCTGTGGGCTAGCTGCAGCGGCTCTCTTGTAGACCTCTCGATGGCGGGTGTTGCTCCATGCCGTGGGTCAGTTTGAGGTCTGTCCCGCACACCTTACCGTGGAGCCCAACTGTGAGGCTGCAGCTCCCTGTCCTCTCGCAGAGTTCACTGAAACGTAAGAGGTGAGCCCAACCACACAAGGCCACGTAAGGCCTCTGCGACTCATTGAAGGCCATCGTGTCTTCCCTTGGCCTCCTGGGAACCCCCTGGCCCCAGGATGCAGCTTCGGTAGCCCAGGGCAACCGGCGGAGGGGGGCGGGCGGGGCTGCAGGAGGGTGGAACGCTGAGGTCACAGAGGGTGTGGGTGTGGCCACCTCTGCTGTGACTGAACCAAGGGCGTGGGTGGGGGACTGGGGGTCCAGGGCAGGGCCCTCAGAGCCCGGTAGGCCCAGGGGGGCGGCGCAAGCACCTAGGCCCAGGCCGAAGAGCGCCTTCTTGGTCTGCGCGGCAGGCCGGCCTCTCGCCTTGCCACTCAGGCCGCCCTCCCTCTTGAAGTGTGTGTGGCACGCGTCCGCGGAGTACACCTCGCTGCACAGGTAGCCGTGGGACTGGGCGTCGTAGCTTCCTGCGAGGCGGCCGGAGGTCCCGCAGGCGGGTGGGTCCCTGGGACAGACGCGCGGAGCGGCTCCTGCCCGGCCCCCCTGAGAACCGTCGCCGTTCCATAAGGCGGGGCGCCTGCTTCAGAATGTAAATCACGTGTCCGCTCTATGGATACGCTGTTTAGTTTACCAGGCAAGACTTTCTTGGTGAAAGAAGCAGCGTTGGCTTGCATCCTCGAGCAGGCTTGTCATCTGGCTGTGCACTGGTACTCTCTCTCTGGGTGTGCTAGTCCGCAGGGCAGGGCATCCCCTGGGCAGGGTGGAGCGTGATCTCTGCGGCCTCGTCTTGCAGCTCCTTCCTTTCATTCTCAATCATCCTGCCCACAGTGGCCTCCTCTCAGGCCTGCATACTTACAACGGCGCATTGCCCGTGCTGCCCCTCTGCAGGAAGTGTCCCTCTGTTTAGTTTGCAGCTGACTGATGCCGCCTCACCCTTCTCATCTCTTCTCAGGTGTCACTTGGTCAAGAAAGCGTCCCCTTACCTACTCAACTCATCTCGTCTCCCTACCGTAGCTCACGTGACACCACGCACCTCTCGCTTATGGCCGTCATCGCCTTTCGCATCCAGTTTCAGGTAGGTAAGTTTACCCCGTGGTCCGTGAGGAAGAAGAGATCACGCCTGTTTTGCTTACTCTTGATTCCCAGCGACTAGCCCGGTTACTGATAACCTCTTTTAGAGGGAGAAAGGAATGCACCCAATCCCTGGTGAAGCCCCGACCGTTTTCCTTTCTAGTGTCCCTCGTACTCCTCCCTGCCGTCTGTGTCGCCCTTACTCCGCGTCTACCGTTTATGAGTTTACACCTGGGTTACGGTGACTGCTTCGGAGAATCGCATGCCTTTCTACCTCCCTCGCTGCGACCTCTCCTACACCTCCCAGGGCTCTTGGGTTATGCCCTTGCCCTCTTCCGAGCCGTCCGTGGCACCCGCTGTCAACCCCGTACGGCCAAGCTCCTAAGACTGACACTCCAGGCCCTCCGTAATTTGGCTTCAGTTTCACTTTCTAGACGTTTCAAGAAAGAACGGGGTCTAAATATCTGGGCACATCTGCTCCGTTTCATATCTACCCACGAGGTTAATTTTTTTGTTTCTTCCAGTCCACCTATTTTGCACCTCCGTCTCTGCGAAGACTTCACTGAGAATCCAAGCGATTTCTGGATCCCTTCTCTCCCCTGAAGCTGTAAACAGTTTAACAAGACAGGTGCGGAACTGCCGTAAGGTAATCTACATCTTGTCTCCCTCTCTGGTATCTAACCTCCCGGCGAATGGGGGTACGTCTCCGTGTTCTGTGCGGTTTTCAGCACAGTACTCTCTACACGTAGTGGATATTTGATTTGGTAAGTGACCGAATAAGTGAATGAGTCACCAAGATAAGGGTATTGTCTCATTCTTTCTCGCTTTTTCCACTTCCAAGTTTCTTTAGTTAGTTTCCTCAGACAAAAGGTTTCTTTGTAGCTACACAGTGGCCAGGTCCAGAGAATGTTGCAGATAGCTGCTGAAAACATCCCTCCTCCACTTGAGAATGGCTTGCTCTCCCTCTCAAGCGGAGAGAGCTGGGATTCGATATTTAATTAAGCGCCTCTGTTCACTTGGCATTTAGAGGCACTAGGGGGCGTTAGTGCTCTACACCCGGTGAAATGCCTGTTTCGTTTGTGATTTTCCTTTGTGAAAAACAACTATGCACAGAGTGTTTTGTGCCAATTTTCCATCCTTTTAGATTGACGGAAAGCATTTTACCTACGTAGAAACAGAAAACGAATAGAAAGAGCGTCGCATTGCACTTACTGAAAGCTTAGGGCGGTCTCGGTGGTACGTTAGTGAAGTTATCTGGGGACACCTTAGCCACGTACATTGTGTTGGAGAGGCACCGAGAATTCATTCAGGAGTTCTCAAAGTTCGAGGACACAGTTGCCTTACACGTAGGCACGGTGGCAGCCGTGGACATGGCAGTGATTTGGAGAATGTTGTACTAGTCGGCTCTCGCTGTGATAATGCTTTGCAACAAATCTCCCCAAAACTCACTTACATAAAGAAGAATCTAGTTTTCTCGGACCTGTGGGCTAGCTGCAGCGGCTCTCTTGTAGACCTCTCGATGGCGGGTGTTGCTCCATGCCGTGGGTCAGTTTGAGGTCTGTCCCGCACACCTTACCGTGGAGCCCAACTGTGAGGCTGCAGCTCCCTGTCCTCTCGCAGAGTTCACTGAAACGTAAGAGGTGAGCCCAACCACACAAGGCCACGTAAGGCCTCTGCGACTCATTGAAGGCCATCGTGTCTTCCCTTGGCCTCCTGGGAACCCCCTGGCCCCAGGATGCAGCTTCGGTAGCCCAGGGCAACCGGCGGAGGGGGGCGGGCGGGGCTGCAGGAGGGTGGAACGCTGAGGTCACAGAGGGTGTGGGTGTGGCCACCTCTGCTGTGACTGAACCAAGGGCGTGGGTGGGGGACTGGGGGTCCAGGGCAGGGCCCTCAGAGCCCGGTAGGCCCAGGGGGGCGGCGCAAGCACCTAGGCCCAGGCCGAAGAGCGCCTTCTTGGTCTGCGCGGCAGGCCGGCCTCTCGCCTTGCCACTCAGGCCGCCCTCCCTCTTGAAGTGTGTGTGGCACGCGTCCGCGGAGTACACCTCGCTGCACAGGTAGCCGTGGGACTGGGCGTCGTAGCTTCCTGCGAGGCGGCCGGAGGTCCCGCAGGCGGGTGGGTCCCTGGGACAGACGCGCGGAGCGGCTCCTGCCCGGCCCCCCTGAGAACCGTCGCCGTTCCGTAAGGCGGGGCGCCTGCTTCAGAATGTAAATCACGTGTCCGCTCTATGGATACGCTGTTTAGTTTACCAGGCAAGACTTTCTTGGTGAAAGAAGCAGCATTGGCTTGCATCCTCGAGCAGGCTTGTCATCTGGCTGTGCACTGGTACTCTCTCTCTGGGTGTGCTAGTCCGCAGGGCAGGGCATCCCCTGGGCAGGGTGGAGCGTGATCTCTGCGGCCTCGTCTTGCAGCTCCTTCCTTTCATTCTCAATCATCCTGCCCACAGTGGCCTCCTCTCAGGCCTGCATACTTACAACGGCGCATTGCCCGTGCTGCCCCTCTGCAGGAAGTGTCCCTCTGTTTAGTTTGCAGCTGACTGATGCCGCCTCACCCTTCTCATCTCTTCTCAGGTGTCACTTGGTCAAGAAAGCGTCCCCTTACCTACTCAACTCATCTCGTCTCCCTACCGTAGCTCACGTGACACCACGCACCTCTCGCTTATGGCCGTCATCGCCTTTCGCATCCAGTTTCAGGTAGGTAAGTTTACCCCGTGGCCCGTGAGGAAGAAGAGATCACGCCTGTTTTGCTTACTCTTGATTCCCAGCGACTAGCCCGGTTACTGATAACCTCTGTTAGAGGGAGAAAGGAATGCACCCAATCCCTGGTGAAGCCCCGACCGTTTTCCTTTCTAGTGTCCCTCGTACTCCTCCCTGCCGTCTGTGTCGCCCTTACTCCGCGTCTACCGTTTATGAGTTTACACCTGGGTTACGGTGACTGCTTCGGAGAATCGCATGCCTTTCTACCTCCCTCACTGCGACCTCTCCTACACCTCCTAGGGCTCTTGGGTTATGCCCTTGCCCTCTTCCGAGCCGTCCGTGGCACCCGCTGTCAACCCCGTACGGCCAAGCTCCTAAGACTGACACTCCAGGCCCTCCGTAATTTGGCTTCAGTTTCACTTTCTAGACGTTTCAAGAAAGAACGGGGTCTAAATATCTGTGCACCTCTGCTCCGTTTCATATCTACCCACGAGGTTAATTTTTTTGTTTCTTCCAGTCCACCTATTTTGCACCTCCGTCTCTCCGAAGACTTCACTGAGAATCCAAGCGATTTCTGGATCCCTTCTCTCCCCTGAAGCTGTAAACAGTTTAACAAGACAGGTGCGGAACTGCCGTAAGGTAATCTACATCTTGTCTCCCTCTCTGGTATCTAACCTCCCTGCGAATGGGGGTACGTCTCCGTGTTCTGTGCGGTTTTCAGCACAGTACTCTCTACACGTAGTGGATATTTGATTTGGTAAGTGACCGAATAAGTGAATGAGTCACCAAGATAAGGGTATTGTCTCATTCTTTCTCGCTTTTTCCACTTCCAAGTTTCTTTAGTTAGTTTCCTCAGACAAAAGGTTTCTTTGTAGCTACACAGTGGCCAGGTCCAGAGAATGTTGCAGATAGCTGCTGAAAACATCCCTCCTCCACTTGAGAATGGCTTGCTCTCCCTCTCAAGCGGAGAGAGCTGGGATTCGATATTTAATTAAGCGCCTCTGTTCACTTGGCATTTAGAGGCACTAGGGGGCGTTAGTGCTCTACACCCGGTGAAATGCCTGTTTCGTTTGTGATTTTCCTTTGTGAAAAACAACTATGCACAGAGTGTTTTGTGCCAATTTTCCATCCTTTTAGATTGACGGAAAGCATTTTACCTACGTAGAAACAGAAAACGAATAGAAAGAGCGTCGCATTGCGTTTAATGAAAGCTTAGGGCGGTCTCGGTGGTACGTTAGTGAAGTTATCTGGGGACACCTTAGCCACGTACATTGTGTTGGAGAGGCACCGAGAATTCATTCAGGAGTTCTCAAAGTTCGAGGACACAGTTGCCTTACACGTAGGCACGGTGGCAGCCGTGGACATGGCAGTGATTTGGAGAATGTTGTACTAGTCGGCTCTCACTGTGATAATGCTTTGCAACAAATCTCCCCAAAACTCACTTACATAAAGAAGAATCTAGTTTTCTCGGACCTGTGGGCTAGCTGCAGCGGCACTCTTGTAGACCTCTCGATGGCGGGTGTTGCTCCATGCCGTGGGTCAGTTTGAGGTCTGTCCCGCACACCTTACCGTGGAGCCCAACTGTGAGGCTGCAGCTCCCTGTCCTCTCGCAGAGTTCACTGAAACGTAAGAGGTGAGCCCAACCACACAAGGCCACGTAAGGCCTCTGCGACTCATTGAAGGCCATCGTGTCTTCCCTTGGCCTCCTGGGAACCCCCTGGCCCCAGGATGCAGCTTCGGTAGCCCAGGGCAACCGGCGGAGGGGGGCGGGCGGGGCTGCAGGAGGGTGGAACGCTGAGGTCACAGAGGGTGTGGGTGTGGCCACCTCTGCTGTGACTGAACCAAGGGCGTGGGTGGGGGACTGGGGGTCCAGGGCAGGGCCCTCAGAGCCCGGTAGGCCCAGGGGGGCGGCGCAAGCACCTAGGCCCAGGCCGAAGAGCGCCTTCTTGGTCTGCGCGGCAGGCCGGCCTCTCGCCTTGCCACTCAGGCCGCCCTCCCTCTTGAAGTGTGTGTGGCACGCGTCCGTGGAGTACACCTCGCTGCACAGGTAGCCGTGGGACTGGGCGTCGTAGCTTCCTGCGAGGCGGCCGGAGGTCCCGCAGGCGGGTGGGTCCCTGGGACAGACGCGCGGAGCGGCTCCTGCCCGGCCCCCCTGAGAACCGTCGCCGTTCCGTAAGGCGGGGCGCCTGCTTCAGAATGTAAATCACGTGTCCGCTCTATGGATACGCTGTTTAGTTTACCAGGCAAGACTTTCTTGGTGAAAGAAGCAACGTTGGCTTGCATCGTCGAGCAGGCTTGTCATCTGGCTGTGCACTGGTACTCTCTCTCTGGGTGTGCTAGTCCGCAGGGCAGGGCATCCCCTGGGCAGGGTGGAGCGTGATCTCTGCGGCCTCGTCTTGCAGCTCCTTCCTTTCATTCTCAATCATCCTGCCCACAGTGGCCTCCTCTCAGGCCTGCATACTTACAACGGCGCATTGCCCGTGCTGCCCCTCTGCAGGAAGTGTCCCTCTGTTTAGTTTGCAGCTGACTGATGCCGCCTCACCCTTCTCATCTCTTCTCAGGTGTCACTTGGTCAAGAAAGCGTCCCCTTACCTACTCAACTCATCTCGTCTCCCTACCGTAGCTCACGTGACACCACGCACCTCTCGCTTATGGCCGTCATCGCCTTTCGCATCCAGTTTCAGGTAGGTAAGTTTACCCCGTGGTCCGTGAGGAAGAAGAGATCACGCCTGTTTTGCTTACTCTTGATTCCCAGCGACTAGCCCGGTTACTGATAACCTCTGTTAGAGGGAGAAAGGAATGCACCCAATCCCTGGTGAAGCCCCGACCGTTTTCCTTTCTAGTGTCCCTCGTACTCCTCCCTGCCGTCTGTGTCGCCCTTACTCCGCGTCTACCGTTTATGAGTTTACACCTGGGTTACGGTGACTGCTTCGGAGAATCGCATGCCTTTCTACCTCCCTCGCTGCGACCTCTCCTACACCTCCCAGGGCTCTTGGGTTATGCCCTTGCCCTCTTCCGAGCCGTCCGTGGCACCCGCTGTCAACCCCGTACGGCCAAGCTCCTAAGACTGACACTCCAGGCCCTCCGTAATTTGGCTTCAGTTTCACTTTCTAGACGTTTCAAGAAAGAACGGGGTCTAAATATCTGTGCACCTCTGCTCCGTTTCATATCTACCCACGAGGTTAATTTTTTTGTTTCTTCCAGTCCACCTATTTTGCACCTCCGTCTCTCCAAAGACTTCACTGAGAATCCAAGCGATTTCCGGATCCCTTCTCTCCCCTGAAGCTGTAAACAGTTTAACAAGACAGGTGCGGAACTGCCGTAAGGTAATCTACATCTTGTCTCCCTCTCTGGTATCTAACCTCCCTGCGAATGGGGGTACGTCTCCGTGTTCTGTGCGGTTTTCAGCACAGTACTCTCTACACGTAGTGGATATTTGATTTGGTAAGTGACCGAATAAGTGAATGAGTCACCAAGATAAGGGTATTGTCTCATTCTTTCTCGCTTTTTCCACTTCCAAGTTTCTTTAGTTAGTTTCCTCAGACAAAAGGTTTCTTTGTAGCTACACAGTGGCCAGGTCCAGAGAATGTTGCAGATAGCTGCTGAAAACATCCCTCCTCCACTTGAGAATGGCTTGCTCTCCCTCTCAAGCGGAGAGAGCTGGGATTCGATATTTAATTAAGCGCCTCTGTTCACTTGGCATTTAGAGGCACTAGGGGGCGTTAGTGCTCTACACCCGGTGAAATGCCTGTTTCGTTTGTGATTTTCCTTTGTGAAAAACAACTATGCACAGAGTGTTTTGTGCCAATTTTCCATCCTTTTAGATTGACGGAAAGCATTTTACCTACGTAGAAACAGAAAACGAATAGAAAGAGCGTCGCATTGCGTTTAATGAAAGCTTAGGGCGGTCTCGGTGGTACGTTAGTGAAGTTATCTGGGGACAACTTAGCCACGTACATTGTGTTGGAGAGGCACCGAGAATTCATTCAGGAGTTCTCAAAGTTCGAGGACACAGTTGCCTTACACGTAGGCACGGTGGCAGCCGTGGACATGGCAGTGATTTGGAGAATGTTGTACTAGTCGGCTCTCGCTGTGATAATGCTTTGCAACAAATCTCCCCAAAACTCACTTACATAAAGAAGAATCTAGTTTTCTCGGACCTGTGGGCTAGCTGCAGCGGCTCTCTTGTAGACCTCTCGATGGCGGGTGTTGCTCCATGCCGTGGGTCAGTTTGAGGTCTGTCCCGCACACCTTACCGTGGAGCCCAACTGTGAGGCTGCAGCTCCCTGTCCTCTCGCAGAGTTCACTGAAACGTAAGAGGTGAGCCCAACCACACAAGGCCACGTAAGGCCTCTGCGACTCATTGAAGGCCATCGTGTCTTCCCTTGGCCTCCTGGGAACCCCCTGGCCCCAGGATGCAGCTTCGGTAGCCCAGGGCAACCGGCGGAGGGGGGCGGGCGGGGCTGCAGGAGGGTGGAACGCTGAGGTCACAGAGGGTGTGGGTGTGGCCACCTCTGCTGTGACTGAACCAAGGGCGTGGGTGGGGGACTGGGGGTCCAGGGCAGGGCCCTCAGAGCCCGGTAGGCCCAGGGGGGCGGCGCAAGCACCTAGGCCCAGGCCGAAGAGCGCCTTCTTGGTCTGCGCGGCAGGCCGGCCTCTCGCCTTGCCACTCAGGCCGCCCTCCCTCTTGAAGTGTGTGTGGCACGCGTCCGCGGAGTACACCTCGCTGCACAGGTAGCCGTGGGACTGGGCGTCGTAGCTTCCTGCGAGGCGGCCGGAGGTCCCGCAGGCGGGTGGGTCCCTGGGACAGACGCGCGGAGCGGCTCCTGCCCGGCCCCCCTGAGAACCGTCGCCGTTCCGTAAGGCGGGGCGCCTGCTTCAGAATGTAAATCACGTGTCCGCTCTATGGATACGCTGTTTAGTTTACCAGGCAAGACTTTCTTGGTGAAAGAAGCAGCGTTGGCTTGCATCCTCGAGCAGGCTTGTCATCTGGCTGTGCACTGGTACTCTCTCTCTGGGTGTGCTAGTCCGCAGGGCAGGGCATCCCCTGGGCAGGGTGGAGCGTGATCTCTGCGGCCTCGTCTTGCAGCTCCTTCCTTTCATTCTCAATCATCCTGCCCACAGTGGCCTCCTCTCAGGCCTGCATACTTACAACGGCGCATTGCCCGTGCTGCCCCTCTGCAGGAAGTGTCCCTCTGTTTAGTTTGCAGCTGACTGATGCCGCCTCACCCTTCTCATCTCTTCTCAGGTGTCACTTGGTCAAGAAAGCGTCCCCTTACCTACTCAACTCATCTCGTCTCCCTACCGTAGCTCACGTGACACCACGCACCTCTCGCTTATGGCCGTCATCGCCTTTCGCATCCAGTTTCAGGTAGGTAAGTTTACCCCGTGGTCCGTGAGGAAGAAGAGATCACGCCTGTTTTGCTTACTCTTGATTCCCAGCGACTAGCCCGGTTACTGATAACCTCTGTTAGAGGGAGAAAGGAATGCACCCAATCCCTGGTGAAGCCCCGACCGTTTTCCTTTCTAGTGTCCCTCGTACTCCTCCCTGCCGTCTGTGTCGCCCTTACTCCGCGTCTACCGTTTATGAGTTTACACCTGGGTTACGGTGACTGCTTCGGAGAATCGCATGCCTTTCTACCTCCCTCGCTGCGACCTCTCCTACACCTCCCAGGGCTCTTGGGTTATGCCCTTGCCCTCTTCCGAGCCGTCCGTGGCACCCGCTGTCAACCCCGTACGGCCAAGCTCCTAAGACTGACACTCCAGGCCCTCCGTAATTTGGCTTCAGTTTCACTTTCTAGACGTTTCAAGAAAGAACGGGGTCTAAATATCTGTGCACCTCTGCTCCGTTTCATATCTACCCACGAGGTTAATTTTTTTGTTTCTTCCAGTCCACCTATTTTGCACCTCCGTCTCTGCGAAGACTTCACTGAGAATCCAAGCGATTTCTGGATCCCTTCTCTCCCCTGAAGCTGTAAACAGTTTAACAAGACAGGTGCGGAACTGCCGTAAGGTAATCTACATCTTGTCTCCCTCTCTGGTATCTAACCTCCCTGCGAATGGGGGTACGTCTCCGTGTCCTGTGCGGTTTTCAGCACAGTACTCTCTACACGTAGTGGATATTTGATTTGGTAAGTGACCGAATAAGTGAATGAGTCACCAAGATAAGGGTATTGTCTCATTCTTTCTCGCTTTTTCCACTTCCAAGTTTCTTTAGTTAGTTTCCTCAGACAAAAGGTTTCTTTGTAGCTACACAGTGGCCAGGTCCAGAGAATGTTGCAGATAGCTGCTGAAAACATCCCTCCTCCACTTGAGAATGGCTTGCTCTCCCTCTCAAGCGGAGAGAGCTGGGATTCGATATTTAATTAAGCGCCTCTGTTCACTTGGCATTTAGAGGCACTAGGGGGCGTTAGTGCTCTACACCCGGTGAAATGCCTGTTTCGTTTGTGATTTTCCTTTGTGAAAAACAACTATGCACAGAGTGTTTTGTGCCAATTTTCCATCCTTTTAGATTGACGGAAAGCATTTTACCTACGTAGAAACAGAAAACGAATAGAAAGAGCGTCGCATTGCGTTTAATGAAAGCTTAGGGCGGTCTCGGTGGTACGTTAGTGAAGTTATCTGGGGACACCTTAGCCACGTACATTGTGTTGGAGAGGCACCGAGAATTCATTCAGGAGTTCTCAAAGTTCGAGGACACAGTTGCCTTACACGTAGGCACGGTGGCAGCCGTGGACATGGCAGTGATTTGGAGAATGTTGTACTAGTCGGCTCTCGCTGTGATAATGCTTTGCAACAAATCTCCCCAAAACTCACTTACATAAAGAAGAATCTAGTTTTCTCGGACCTGTGGGCTAGCTGCAGCGGCTCTCTTGTAGACCTCTCGATGGCGGGTGTTGCTCCATGCCGTGGGTCAGTTTGAGGTCTGTCCCGCACACCTTACCGTGGAGCCCAACTGTGAGGCTGCAGCTCCCTGTCCTCTCGCAGAGTTCACTGAAACGTAAGAGGTGAGCCCAACCACACAAGGCCACGTAAGGCCTCTGCGACTCATTGAAGGCCATCGTGTCTTCCCTTGGCCTCCTGGGAACCCCCTGGCCCCAGGATGCAGCTTCGGTAGCCCAGGGCAACCGGCGGAGGGGGGCGGGCGGGGCTGCAGGAGGGTGGAACGCTGAGGTCACAGAGGGTGTGGGTGTGGCCACCTCTGCTGTGACTGAACCAAGGGCGTGGGTGGGGGACTGGGGGTCCAGGGCAGGGCCCTCAGAGCCCGGTAGGCCCAGGGGGGCGGCGCAAGCACCTAGGCCCAGGCCGAAGAGCGCCTTCTTGGTCTGCGCGGCAGGCCGGCCTCTCGCCTTGCCACTCAGGCCGCCCTCCCTCTTGAAGTGTGTGTGGCACGCGTCCGCGGAGTACACCTCGCTGCACAGGTAGCCGTGGGACTGGGCGTCGTAGCTTCCTGCGAGGCGGCCGGAGGTCCCGCAGGCGGGTGGGTCCCTGGGACAGACGCGCGGAGCGGCTCCTGCCCGGCCCCCCTGAGAACCGTCGCCGTTCCGTAAGGCGGGGCGCCTGCTTCAGAATGTAAATCACGTGTCCGCTCTATGGATACGCTGTTTAGTTTACCAGGCAAGACTTTCTTGGTGAAAGAAGCAGCGTTGGCTTGCATCCTCGAGCAGGCTTGTCATCTGGCTGTGCACTGGTACTCTCTCTCTGGGTGTGCTAGTCCGCAGGGCAGGGCATCCCCTGGGCAGGGTGGAGCGTGATCTCTGCGGCCTCGTCTTGCAGCTCCTTCCTTTCATTCTCAATCATCCTGCCCACAGTGGCCTCCTCTCAGGCCTGCATACTTACAACGGCGCATTGCCCGTGCTGCCCCTCTGCAGGAAGTGTCCCTCTGTTTAGTTTGCAGCTGACTGATGCCGCCTCACCCTTCTCATCTCTTCTCAGGTGTCACTTGGTCAAGAAAGCGTCCCCTTACCTACTCAACTCATCTCGTCTCCCTACCGTAGCTCACGTGACACCACGCACCTCTCGCTTATGGCCGTCATCGCCTTTCGCATCCAGTTTCAGGTAGGTAAGTTTACCCCGTGGTCCGTGAGGAAGAAGAGATCACGCCTGTTTTGCTTACTCTTGATTCCCAGCGACTAGCCCGGTTACTGATAACCTCTGTTAGAGGGAGAAAGGAATGCACCCAATCCCTGGTGAAGCCCCGACCGTTTTCCTTTCTAGTGTCCCTCGTACTCCTCCCTGCCGTCTGTGTCGCCCTTACTCCGCGTCTACCGTTTATGAGTTTACACCTGGGTTACGGTGACTGCTTCGGAGAATCGCATGCCTTTCTACCTCCCTCGCTGCGACCTCTCCTACACCTCCCAGGGCTCTTGGGTTATGCCCTTGCCCTCTTCCGAGCCGTCCGTGGCACCCGCTGTCAACCCCGTACGGCCAAGCTCCTAAGACTGACACTCCAGGCCCTCTGTAATTTGGCTTCAGTTTCACTTTCTAGACGTTTCAAGAAAGAACGGGGTCTAAATATCTGTGCACCTCTGCTCCGTTTCATATCTACCCACGAGGTTAATTTTTTTGTTTCTTCCAGTCCACCTATTTTGCACCTCCGTCTCTGCGAAGACTTCACTGAGAATCCAAGCGATTTCTGGATCCCTTCTCTCCCCTGAAGCTGTAAACAGTTTAACAAGACAGGTGCGGAACTGCCGTAAGGTAATCTACATCTTGTCTCCCTCTCTGGTATCTAACCTCCCTGCGAATGGGGGTACGTCTCCGTGTCCTGTGCGGTTTTCAGCACAGTACTCTCTACACGTAGTGGATATTTGATTTGGTAAGTGACCGAATAAGTGAATGAGTCACCAAGATAAGGGTATTGTCTCATTCTTTCTCGCTTTTTCCACTTCCAAGTTTCTTTAGTTAGTTTCCTCAGACAAAAGGTTTCTTTGTAGCTACACAGTGGCCAGGTCCAGAGAATGTTGCAGATAGCTGCTGAAAACATCCCTCCTCCACTTGAGAATGGCTTGCTCTCCCTCTCAAGCGGAGAGAGCTGGGATTCGATATTTAATTAAGCGCCTCTGTTCACTTGGCATTTAGAGGCACTAGGGGGCGTTAGTGCTCTACACCCGGTGAAATGCCTGTTTCGTTTGTGATTTTCCTTTGTGAAAAACAACTATGCACAGAGTGTTTTGTGCCAATTTTCCATCCTTTTAGATTGACGGAAAGCATTTTACCTACGTAGAAACAGAAAACGAATAGAAAGAGCGTCACATTGCGTTTAATGAAAGCTTAGGGCGGTCTCGGTGGTACGTTAGTGAAGTTATCTGGGTACACCTTAGCCACGTACATTGTGTTGGAGAGGCACCGAGAATTCATTCAGGAGTTCTCAAAGTTCGAGGACACGGTTGCCTTACACGTAGGCACGGTGGCAGCCGTGGACATGGCAGTGATTTGGAGAATGTTGTACTAGTCGGCTCTCGCTGTGATAATGCTTTGCAACAAATCTCCCCAAAACTCACTTACATAAAGAAGAATCTAGTTTTCTCGGACCTGTGGGCTAGCTGCAGCGGCTCTCTTGTAGACCTCTCGATGGCGGGTGTTGTTCCATGCCGTGGGTCAGTTTGAGGTCTGTCCCGCACACCTTACCGTGGAGCCCAACTGTGAGGCTGCAGGTCCCTGTCCTCTCGCAGAGTTCACTGAAACGTAAGAGGTGAGCCCAACCACACAAGGCCACGTAAGGCCTCTGCGACTCATTGAAGGCCATCGTGTCTTCCCTTGGCCTCCTGGGAACCCCCTGGCCCCAGGATGCAGCTTCGGTAGCCCAGGGCAACCGGCGGAGGGGGGCGGGCGGGGCTGCAGGAGGGTGGAACGCGGAGGTCACAGAGGGTGTGGGTGTGGCCACCTCTACTGTGACTGAACCAAGGGCGTGGGTGGGGGGCTGGGGGTCCAGGGCAGGGCCCTCAGAGCCCGGTAGGCCCAGGGGGGCGGCGCAAGCACCTAGGCCCAGGCCGAAGAGCGCCTTCTTGGTCTGCGCGGCAGGCCGGCCTCTCGCCTTGCCACTCAGGCCGCCCTCCCTCTTGAAGTGTGTGTGGCACGCGTCCGCGGAGTACACCTCGCTGCACAGGTAGCCGTGGGACTGGGCGTCGTAGCTTCCTGCGAGGCGGCCGGAGGTCCCGCAGGCGGGTGGGTCCCTGGGACAGACGTGCGGAGCGGCTCCTGCCCGGCCCCCCTGAGAACCGTCGCCGTTCCGTAAGGCGGGGCGCCTGCTTCAGAATGTAAATCACGTGTCCGCTCTATGGATACGCTGTTTAGTTTACCAGGCAAGACTTTCTTGGTGAAAGAAGCAGCGTTGGCTTGCATCGTCGAGCAGGCTTGTCATCTGGCTGTGCACTGGTACTCTCTCTCTGGGTGTGCTAGTCCGCAGGGCAGGGCATCCCCTGGGCAGGGTGGAGCGTGATCTCTGCGGCCTCGTCTTGCAGCTCCTTCCTTTCATTCTCAATCATCCTGCCCACAGTGGCCTCCTCTCAGGCCTGCATACTTACAACGGCGCATTGCCCGTGCTGCCCCTCTGCAGGAAGTGTCCCTCTGTTTAGTTTGCAGCTGACTGATGCCGCCTCACCCTTCTCATGTCTTCTCAGGTGTCACTTGGTCAAGAAAGCGTCCCCTTACCTACTCAACTCATCTCGTCTCCCTACCGTAGCTCACGTGACACCACGCACCTCTCGCTTATGGCCGTCATCGCCTTTCGCATCCAGTTTCAGGTAGGTAAGTTTACCCCGTGGTCCGTGAGGAAGAAGAGATCACGCCTGTTTTGCTTACTCTTGATTCCCAGCGACTAGCCCGGTTACTGATAACCTCTGTTAGAGGGAGAAAGGAATGCACCCAATCCCTGGTGAAGCCCCGACCGTTTTCCTTTCTAGTGTCCCTCGTACTCCTCCCTGCCGTCTGTGTCGCCCTTACTCCGCGTCTACCGTTTATGAGTTTACACCTGGGTTACGGTGACTGCTTCGGAGAATCGCATGCCTTTCTACCTCCCTCGCTGCGACCTCTCCTACACCTCCCAGGGCTCTTGGGTTATGCCCTTGCCCTCTTCCGAGCCGTCCGTGGCACCCGCTGTCAACCCCGTACGGCCAAGCTCCTAAGACTGACACTCCAGGCCCTCCGTAATTTGGCTTCAGTTTCACTTTCTAGACGTTTCAAGAAAGAACGGGGTCTAAATATCTGTGCACCTCTGCTCCGTTTCATATCTACCCACGAGGTTAATTTTTTTGTTTCTTCCAGTCCACCTATTTTGCACCTCCGTCTCTGCGAAGACTTCACTGAGAATCCAAGCGATTTCTGGATCCCTTCTCTCCCCTGAAGCTGTAAACAGTTTAACAAGACAGGTGCGGAACTGCCGTAAGGTAATCTACATCTTGTCTCCCTCTCTGGTATCTAACCTCCCTGCGAATGGGGGTACGTCTCCGTGTTCTGTGCGGTTTTCAGCACAGTACTCTCTACACGTAGTGGATATTTGATTTGGTAAGTGACCGAATAAGTGAATGAGTCACCAAGATAAGGGTATTGTCTCATTCTTTCTCGCTTTTTCCACTTCCAAGTTTCTTTAGTTAGTTTCCTCAGACAAAAGGTTTCTTTGTAGCTACACAGTGGCCAGGTCCAGAGAATGTTGCAGATAGCTGCTGAAAACATCCCTCCTCCACTTGAGAATGGCTTGCTCTCCCTCTCAAGCGGAGAGAGCTGGGATTCGATATTTAATTAAGCGCCTCTGTTCACTTGGCATTTAGAGGCACTAGGGGGCGTTAGTGCTCTACACCCGGTGAAATGCCTGTTTCGTTTGTGATTTTCCTTTGTGAAAAACAACTATGCACAGAGTGTTTTGTGCCAATTTTCCATCCTTTTAGATTGACGGAAAGCATTTTACCTACGTAGAAACAGAAAAGGAATAGAAAGAGCGTTGCATTGCGTTTAATGAAAGCTTAGGGCGGTCTCGGTGGTACGTTAGTGAAGTTATCTGGGGACACCTTAGCCACGTACATTGTGTTGGAGAGGCACCGAGAATTCATTCAGGAGTTCTCAAAGTTCGAGGACACAGTTGCCTTACACGTAGGCACGGTGGCAGCCGTGGACATGGCAGTGATTTGGAGAATGTTGTACTAGTCGGCTCTCGCTGTGATAATGCTTTGCAACAAATCTCCCCAAAACTCACTTACATAAAGAAGAATCTAGTTTTCTCGGACCTGTGGGCTAGCTGCAGCGGCTCTCTTGTAGACCTCTCGATGGCGGGTGTTGCTCCATGCCGTGGGTCAGTTTGAGGTCTGTCCCGCACACCTTACCGTGGAGCCCAACTGTGAGGCTGCAGGTCCCTGTCCTCTCGCAGAGTTCACTGAAACGTAAGAGGTGAGCCCAACCACACAAGGCCACGTAAGGCCTCTGCGACTCATTGAAGGCCATCGTGTCTTCCCTTGGCCTCCTGGGAACCCCCTGGCCCCAGGATGCAGCTTCGGTAGCCCAGGGCAACCGGCGGAGGGGGGCGGGCGGGGCTGCAGGAGGGTGGAACGCTGAGGTCACAGAGGGTGTGGGTGTGGTCACCTCTGCTGTGACTGAACCAAGGGCGTGGGTGGGGGGCTGGGGGTCCAGGGCAGGGCCCTCAGAGCCCGGTAGGCCCAGGGGGGCGGCGCAAGCACCTAGGCCCAGGCCGAAGAGCGCCTTCTTGGTCTGCGCGGCAGGCCGGCCTCTCGCCTTGCCACTCAGGCCGCCCTCCCTCTTGAAGTGTGTGTGGCACGCGTCCGCGGAGTACACCTCGCTGCACAGGTAGCCGTGGGACTGGGCGTCGTAGCTTCCTGCGAGGCGGCCGGAGGTCCCGCAGGCGGGTGGGTCCCTGGGACAGACGCGCGGAGCGGCTCCTGCCCGGCCCCCCTGAGAACCGTCGCCGTTCCGTAAGGCGGGGCGCCTGCTTCAGAATGTAAATTACGTGTCCGCTCTATGGATACGCTGTTTAGTTTACCAGGCAAGACTTTCTTGGTGAAAGAAGCAGCGTTGGCTTGCATCGTCGAGCAGGCTTCTCATCTGGCTGTGCACTGGTACTCTCTCTCTGGGTGTGCTAGTCCGCAGGGCAGGGCATCCCCTGGGCAGGGTGGAGCGTGATCTCTGCGGCCTCGTCTTGCAGCTCCTTCCTTTCATTCTCAATCATCCTGCCCACAGTGGCCTCCTCTCAGGCCTGCATACTTACAACGGCGCATTGCCCGTGCTGCCCCTCTGCAGGAAGTGTCCCTCTGTTTAGTTTGCAGCTGACTGATGCCGCCTCACCCTTCTCATCTCTTCTCAGGTGTCACTTGGTCAAGAAAGCGTCCCCTTACCTACTCAACTCATCTCGTCTCCCTACCGTAGCTCACGTGACACCACGCACCTCTCGCTTATGGCCGTCATCGCCTTTCGCATCCAGTTTCAGGTAGGTAAGTTTACCCCGTGGTCCGTGAGGAAGAAGAGATCACGCCTGTTTTGCTTACTCTTGATTCCCAGCGACTAGCCCGGTTACTGATAACCTCTGTTAGAGGGAGAAAGGAATGCACCCAATCCCTGGTGAAGCCCCGACCGTTTTCCTTTCTAGTGTCCCTCGTACTCCTCCCTGCCGTCTGTGTCGCCCTTACTCCGCGTCTACCGTTTATGAGTTTACACCTGGGTTACGGTGACTGCTTCGGAGAATCGCATGCCTTTCTACCTCCCTCGCTGCGACCTCTCCTACACCTCCCAGGGCTCTTGGGTTATGCCCTTGCCCTCTTCCGAGCCGTCCGTGGCACCCGCTGTCAACCCCGTACGGCCAAGCTCCTAAGACTGACACTCCAGGCCCTCCGTAATTTGGCTTCAGTTTCACTTTCTAGACGTTTCAAGAAAGAACGGGGTCTAAATATCTGTGCACCTCTGCTCCGTTTCATATCTACCCACGAGGTTAATTTTTTTGTTTCTTCCAGTCCACCTATTTTGCACCTCCGTCTCTGCGAAGACTTCACTGAGAATCCAAGCGATTTCTGGATCCCTTCTCTCCCCTGAAGCTGTAAACAGTTTAACAAGACAGGTGCGGAACTGCCGTAAGGTAATCTACATCTTGTCTCCCTCTCTGGTATCTAACCTCCCTGCGAATGGGGGTAGGTCTCTGTGTTCTGTGCGGTTTTCAGCACAGTACTCTCTACACGTAGTGGATATTTGATTTGGTAAGTGACCGAATAAGTGAATGAGTCACCAAGATAAGGGTATTGTCTCATTCTTTCTCGCTTTTTCCACTTCCAAGTTTCTTTAGTTAGTTTCCTCAGACAAAAGGTTTCTTTGTAGCTACACAGTGGCCAGGTCCAGAGAATGTTGCAGATAGCTGCTGAAAACATCCCTCCTCCACTTGAGAATGGCTTGCTCTCCCTCTCAAGCGGAGAGAGCTGGGATTCGATATTTAATTAAGCGCCTCTGTTCACTTGGCATTTAGAGGCACTAGGGGGCGTTAGTGCTCTACACCCGGTGAAATGCCTGTTTCGTTTGTGATTTTCCTTTGTGAAAAACAACTATGCACAGAGTGTTTTGTGCCAATTTTCCATCCTTTTAGATTGACGGAAAGCATTTTACCTACGTAGAAACAGAAAACGAATAGAAAGAGCGTCGCATTGCGCTTACTGAACGCTTAGGGCGGTCTCGGTGGTACGTTAGTGAAGTTATCTGGGGACACCTTAGCCACGTACATTGTGTTGGAGAGGCACCGAGAATTCATTCAGGAGTTCTCAAAGTTCGAGGACACAGTTGCCTTACACGTAGGCACGGTGGCAGCCGTGGACATGGCAGTGATTTGGAGAATGTTGTACTAGTCGGCTCTCGCTGTGATAATGCTTTGCAACAAATCTCCCCAAAACTCACTTACATAAAGAAGAATCTAGTTTTCTCGGACCTGTGGGCTAGCTGCAGCGGCTCTCTTGTAGACCTCTCGATGGCGGGTGTTGCTCCATGCCGTGGGTCAGTTTGAGGTCTGTCCCGCACACCTTACCGTGGAGCCCAACTGTGAGGCTGCAGGTCCCTGTCCTCTCGCAGAGTTCACTGAAACGTAAGAGGTGAGCCCAACCACACAAGGCCACGTAAGGCCTCTGCGACTCATTGAAGGCCATCGTGTCTTCCCTTGGCCTCCTGGGAACCCCCTGGCCCCAGGATGCAGCTTCGGTAGCCCAGGGCAACCGGCGGAGGGGGGCGGGCGGGGCTGCAGGAGGGTGGAACGCTGAGGTCACAGAGGGTGTGGGTGTGGCCACCTCTGCTGTGACTGAACCAAGGGCGTGGGTGGGGGACTGGGGGTCCAGGGCAGGGCCCTCAGAGCCCGGTAGGCCCAGGGGGGCGGCGCAAGCACCTAGGCCCAGGCCGAAGAGCGCCTTCTTGGTCTGCGCGGCAGGCCGGCCTCTCGCCTTGCCACTCAGGCCGCCCTCCCTCTTGAAGTGTGTGTGGCACGCGTCCGCGGAGTACACCTCGCTGCACAGGTAGCCGTGGGACTGGTCGTCGTAGCTTCCTGCGAGGCGGCCGGAGGTCCCGCAGGCGGGTGGGTCCCTGGGACAGACGCGCGGAGCGGCTCCTGCCCGGCCCCCCTGAGAACCGTCGCCGTTCCGTAAGGCGGGGCGCCTGCTTCAGAATGTAAATCACGTGTCCGCTCTATGGATACGCTGTTTAGTTTACCAGGCAAGACTTTCTTGGTGAAAGAAGCAGCGTTGGCTTGCATCCTCGAGCAGGCTTGTCATCTGGCTGTGCACTGGTACTCTCTCTCTGGGTGTGCTAGTCCGCAGGGCAGGGCATCCCCTGGGCAGGGTGGAGCGTGATCTCTGCGGCCTCGTCTTGCAGCTCCTTCCTTTCATTCTCAATCATCCTGCCCACAGTGGCCTCCTCTCAGGCCTGCATACTTACAACGGCGCATTGCCCGTGCTGCCCCTCTGCAGGAAGTGTCCCTCTGTTTAGTTTGCAGCTGACTGATGCCGCCTCACCCTTCTCATCTCTTCTCAGGTGTCACTTGGTCAAGAAAGCGTCCCCTTACCTACTCAACTCATCTCGTCTCCCTACCGTAGCTCACGTGACACCACGCACCTCTCGCTTATGGCCGTCATCGCCTTTCGCATCCAGTTTCAGGTAGGTAAGTTTACCCCGTGGCCCGTGAGGAAGAAGAGATCACGCCTGTTTTGCTTACTCTTGATTCCCAGCGACTAGCCCGGTTACTGATAACCTCTGTTAGAGGGAGAAAGGAATGCACCCAATCCCTGGTGAAGCCCCGACCGTTTTCCTTTCTAGTGTCCCTCGTACTCCTCCCTGCCGTCTGTGTCGCCCTTACTCCGCGTCTACCGTTTATGAGTTTACACCTGGGTTACGGTGACTGCTTCGGAGAATCGCATGCCTTTCTACCTCCCTCGCTGCGACCTCTCCTACACCTCCTAGGGCTCTTGGGTTATGCCCTTGCCCTCTTCCGAGCCGTCCGTGGCACCCGCTGTCAACCCCGTACGGCCAAGCTCCTAAGACTGACACTCCAGGCCCTCCGTAATTTGGCTTCAGTTTCACTTTCTAGACGTTTCAAGAAAGAACGGGGTCTAAATATCTGTGCACCTCTGCTCCGTTTCATATCTACCCACGAGGTTAATTTTTTTGTTTCTTCCAGTCCACCTATTTTGCACCTCCGTCTCTGCGAAGACTTCACTGAGAATCCAAGCGATTTCTGGATCCCTTCTCTCCCCTGAAGCTGTAAACAGTTTAACAAGACAGGTGCGGAACTGCCGTAAGGTAATCTACATCTTGTCTCCCTCTCTGGTATCTAACCTCCCTGCGAATGGGGGTACGTCTCCGTGTTCTGTGCGGTTTTCAGCACAGTACTCTCTACACGTAGTGGATATTTGATTTGGTAAGTGACCGAATAAGTGAATGAGTCACCAAGATAAGGGTATTGTCTCATTCTTTCTCGCTTTTTCCACTTCCAAGTTTCTTTAGTTAGTTTCCTCAGACAAAAGGTTTCTTTGTAGCTACACAGTGGCCAGGTCCAGAGAATGTTGCAGATAGCTGCTGAAAACATCCCTCCTCCACTTGAGAATGGCTTGCTCTCCCTCTCAAGCGGAGAGAGCTGGGATTCGATATTTAATTAAGCGCCTCTGTTCACTTGGCATTTAGAGGCACTAGGGGGCGTTAGTGCTCTACACCCGGTGAAATGCCTGTTTCGTTTGTGATTTTCCTTTGTGAAAAACAACTATGCACAGAGTGTTTTGTGCCAATTTTCCATCCTTTTAGATTGACGGAAAGCATTTTACCTACGTAGAAACAGAAAAGGAATAGAAAGAGCGTCGCATTGCGTTTAATGAAAGCTTAGGGCGGTCTCGGTGGTACGTTAGTGAAGTTATCTGGGGACACCTTAGCCACGTACATTGTGTTGGAGAGGCACCGAGAATTCATTCAGGAGTTCTCAAAGTTCGAGGACACAGTTGCCTTACACGTAGGCACAGTGGCAGCCGTGGACATGGCAGTGATTTGGAGAATGTTGTACTAGTCGGCTCTCGCTGTGATAATGCTTTGCAACAAATCTCCCCAAAACTCACTTACATAAAGAAGAATCTAGTTTTCTCGGACCTGTGGGCTAGCTGCAGCGGCACTCTTGTAGACCTCTCGATGGCGGGTGTTGCTCCATGCCGTGGGTCAGTTTGAGGTCTGTCCCGCACACCTTACCGTGGAGCCCAACTGTGAGGCTGCAGCTCCCTGTCCTCTCGCAGAGTTCACTGAAACGTAAGAGGTGAGCCCAACCACACAAGGCCACGTAAGGCCTCTGCGACTCATTGAAGGCCATCGTGTCTTCCCTTGGCCTCCTGGGAACCCCCTGGCCCCAGGATGCAGCTTCGGTAGCCCAGGGCAACCGGCGGAGGGGGGCGGGCGGGGCTGCAGGAGGGTGGAACGCTGAGGTCACAGAGGGTGTGGGTGTGGCCACCTCTGCTGTGACTGAACCAAGGGCGTGGGTGGGGGGCTGGGGGTCCAGGGCAGGGCCCTCAGAGCCCGGTAGGCCCAGGGGGGCGGCGCAAGCACCTAGGCCCAGGCCGAAGAGCGCCTTCTTGGTCTGCGCGGCAGGCCGGCCTCTCGCCTTGCCACTCAGGCCGCCCTCCCTCTTGAAGTGTGTGTGGCACGCGTCCGCGGAGTACACCTCGCTGCACAGGTAGCCGTGGGACTGGGCGTCGTAGCTTCCTGCGAGGCGGCCGGAGGTCCCGCAGGCGGGTGGGTCCCTGGGACAGACGCGCGGAGCGGCTCCTGCCCGGCCCCCCTGAGAACCGTCGCCGTTCCGTAAGGCGGGGCGCCTGCTTCAGAATGTAAATCACGTGTCCGCTCTATGGATACGCTGTTTAGTTTACCAGGCAAGACTTTCTTGGTGAAAGAAGCAGCGTTGGCTTGCATCGTCGAGCAGGCTTGTCATCTGGCTGTGCACTGGTACTCTCTCTCTGGGTGTGCTAGTCCGCAGGGCAGGGCATCCCCTGGGCAGGGTGGAGCGTGATCTCTGCGGCCTCGTCTTGCAGCTCCTTCCTTTCATTCTCAATCATCCTGCCCACAGTGGCCTCCTCTCAGGCCTGCATACTTACAACGGCGCATTGCCCGTGCTGCCCCTCTGCAGGAAGTGTCCCTCTGTTTAGTTTGCAGCTGACTGATGCCGCCTCACCCTTCTCATCTCTTCTCAGGTGTCACTTGGTCAAGAAAGCGTCCCCTTACCTACTCAACTCATCTCGTCTCCCTACCGTAGCTCACGTGACACCACGCACCTCTCGCTTATGGCCGTCATCGCCTTTCGCATCCAGTTTCAGGTAGGTAAGTTTACCCCGTGGCCCGTGAGGAAGAAGAGATCACGCCTGTTTTGCTTACTCTTGATTCCCAGCGACTAGCCCGGTTACTGATAACCTCTGTTAGAGGGAGAAAGGAATGCACCCAATCCCTGGTGAAGCCCCGACCGTTTTCCTTTCTAGTGTCCCTCGTACTCCTCCCTGCCGTCTGTGTCGCCCTTACTCCGCGTCTACCGTTTATGAGTTTACACCTGGGTTACGGTGACTGCTTCGGAGAATCGCATGCCTTTCTACCTCCCTCGCTGCGACCTCTCCTACACCTCCTAGGGCTCTTGGGTTATGCCCTTGCCCTCTTCCGAGCCGTCCGTGGCACCCGCTGTCAACCCCGTACGGCCAAGCTCCTAAGACTGACACTCCAGGCCCTCCGTAATTTGGCTTCAGTTTCACTTTCTAGACGTTTCAAGAAAGAACGGGGTCTAAATATCTGTGCACCTCTGCTCCGTTTCATATCTACCCACGAGGTTAATTTTTTTGTTTCTTCCAGTCCACCTATTTTGCACCTCCGTCTCTGCGAAGACTTCACTGAGAATCCAAGCGATTCTGGATCCCTTCTCTCCCCTGAAGCTGTAAACAGTTTAACAAGACAGGTGCGGAACTGCCATAAGGTAATCTACATCTTGTCTCCCTCTCTGGTATCTAACCTCCCTGCGAATGGGGGTACGTCTCCGTGTTCTGTGCGGTTTTCAGCACAGTACTCTCTACACGTAGTGGATATTTGATTTGGTAAGTGACCGAATAAGTGAATGAGTCACCAAGATAAGGGTATTGTCTCATTCTTTCTCGCTTTTTCCACTTCCAAGTTTCTTTAGTTAGTTTCCTCAGACAAAAGGTTTCTTTGTAGCTACACAGTGGCCAGGTCCAGAGAATGTTGCAGATAGCTGCTGAAAACATCCCTCCTCCACTTGAGAATGGCTTGCTCTCCCTCTCAAGCGGAGAGAGCTGGGATTCGATATTTAATTAAGCGCCTCTGTTCACTTGGCATTTAGAGGCACTAGGGGGCGTTAGTGCTCTACACCCGGTGAAATGCCTGTTTCGTTTGTGATTTTCCTTTGTGAAAAACAACTATGCACAGAGTGTTTTGTGCCAATTTTCCATCCTTTTAGATTGACGGAAAGCATTTTACCTACGTAGAAACAGAAAACGAATAGAAAGAGCGTCGCATTGCGTTTAATGAAAGCTTAGGGCGGTCTCGGTGGTACGTTAGTGAAGTTATCTGGGGACACCTTAGCCACGTACATTGTGTTGGAGAGGCACCGAGAATTCATTCAGGAGTTCTCAAAGTTCGAGGACACAGTTGCCTTACACGTAGGCACGGTGGCAGCCGTGGACATGGCAGTGATTTGGAGAATGTTGTACTAGTCGGCTCTCGCTGTGATAATGCTTTGCAACAAATCTCCCCAAAACTCACTTACATAAAGAAGAATCTAGTTTTCTCGGACCTGTGGGCTAGCTGCAGCGGCTCTCTTGTAGACCTCTCGATGGCGGGTGTTGCTCCATGCCGTGGGTCAGTTTGAGGTCTGTCCCGCACACCTTACCGTGGAGCCCAACTGTGAGGCTGCAGCTCCCTGTCCTCTCGCAGAGTTCACTGAAACGTAAGAGGTGAGCCCAACCACACAAGGCCACGTAAGGCCTCTGCGACTCATTGAAGGCCATCGTGTCTTCCCTTGGCCTCCTGGGAACCCCCTGGCCCCAGGATGCAGCTTCGGTAGCCCAGGGCAACCGGCGGAGGGGGGCGGGCGGGGCTGCAGGAGGGTGGAACGCGGAGGTCACAGAGGGTGTGGGTGTGGCCACCTCTGCTGTGACTGAACCAAGGGCGTGGGTGGGGGGCTGGGGGTCCAGGGCAGGGCCCTCAGAGCCCGGTAGGCCCAGGGGGGCGGCGCAAGCACCTAGGCCCAGGCCGAAGAGCGCCTTCTTGGTCTGCGCGGCAGGCCGGCCTCTCGCCTTGCCACTCAGGCCGCCCTCCCTCTTGAAGTGTGTGTGGCACGCGTCCGCGGAGTACACCTCGCTGCACAGGTAGCCGTGGGACTGGGCGTCGTAGCTTCCTGCGAGGCGGCCGGAGGTCCCGCAGGCGGGTGGGTCCCTGGGACAGACGCGCGGAGCAGCTCCTGCCCGGCCCCCCTGAGAACCGTCGCCGTTCCGTAAGGCGGGGCGCCTGCTTCAGAATGTAAATCACGTGTCCGCTCTATGGATACGCTGTTTAGTTTACCAGGCAAGACTTTCTTGGTGAAAGAAGCAACGTTGGCTTGCATCGTCGAGCAGGCTTGTCATCTGGCTGTGCACTGGTACTCTCTCTCTGGGTGTGCTAGTCCGCAGGGCAGGGCATCCCCTGGGCAGGGTGGAGCGTGATCTCTGCGGCCTCGTCTTGCAGCTCCTTCCTTTCATTCTCAATCATCCTGCCCACAGTGGCCTCCTCTCAGGCCTGCATACTTACAACGGCGCATTGCCCGTGCTGCCCCTCTGCAGGAAGTGTCCCTCTGTTTAGTTTGCAGCTGACTGATGCCGCCTCACCCTTCTCATCTCTTCTCAGGTGTCACTTGGTCAAGAAAGCGTCCCCTTACCTACTCAACTCATCTCGTCTCCCTACCGTAGCTCACGTGACACCACGCACCTCTCGCTTATGGCCGTCATCGCCTTTCGCATCCAGTTTCAGGTAGGTAAGTTTACCCCGTGGTCCGTGAGGAAGAAGAGATCACGCCTGTTTTGCTTACTCTTGATTCCCAGCGACTAGCCCGGTTACTGATAACCTCTGTTAGAGGGAGAAAGGAATGCACCCAATCCCTGGTGAAGCCCCGACCGTTTTCCTTTCTAGTGTCCCTCGTACTCCTCCCTGCCGTCTGTGTCGCCCTTACTCCGCGTCTACCGTTTATGAGTTTACACCTGGGTTACGGTGACTGCTTCGGAGAATCGCATGCCTTTCTACCTCCCTCGCTGCGACCTCTCCTACACCTCCTAGGGCTCTTGGGTTATGCCCTTGCCCTCTTCCGAGCCGTCCGTGGCACCCGCTGTCAACCCCGTACGGCCAAGCTCCTAAGACTGACACTCCAGGCCCTCCGTAATTTGGCTTCAGTTTCACTTTCTAGACGTTTCAAGAAAGAACGGGGTCTAAATATCTGTGCACCTCTGCTCCGTTTCATATCTACCCACGAGGTTAATTTTTTTGTTTCTTCCAGTCCACCTATTTTGCACCTCCGTCTCTGCGAAGACTTCACTGAGAATCCAAGCGATTTCTGGATCCCTTCTCTCCCCTGAAGCTGTAAACAGTTTAACAAGACAGGTGCGGAACTGCCGTAAGGTAATCTACATCTTGTCTCCCTCTCTGGTATCTAACCTCCCTGCGAATGGGGGTACGTCTCCGTGTTCTGTGCGGTTTTCAGCACAGTACTCTCTACACGTAGTGGATATTTGATTTGGTAAGTGACCGAATAAGTGAATGAGTCACCAAGATAAGGGTATTGTCTCATTCTTTCTCGCTTTTTCCACTTCCAAGTTTCTTTAGTTAGTTTCCTCAGACAAAAGGTTTCTTTGTAGCTACACAGTGGCCAGGTCCAGAGAATGTTGCAGATAGCTGCTGAAAACATCCCTCCTCCACTTGAGAATGGCTTGCTCTCCCTCTCAAGCGGAGAGAGCTGGGATTCGATATTTAATTAAGCGCCTCTGTTCACTTGGCATTTAGAGGCACTAGGGGGCGTTAGTGCTCTACACCCGGTGAAATGCCTGTTTCGTTTGTGATTTTCCTTTGTGAAAAACAACTATGCACAGAGTGTTTTGTGCCAATTTTCCATCCTTTTAGATTGACGGAAAGCATTTTACCTACGTAGAAACAGAAAACGAATAGAAAGAGCGTCGCATTGCGTTTAATGAAAGCTTAGGGCGGTCTCGGTGGTACGTTAGTGAAGTTATCTGGGGACACCTTAGCCACGTACATTGTGTTGGAGAGGCACCGAGAATTCATTCAGGAGTTCTCAAAGTTCGAGGACACAGTTGCCTTACACGTAGGCACGGTGGCAGCCGTGGACATGGCAGTGATTTGGAGAATGTTGTACTAGTCGGCTCTCGCTGTGATAATGCTTTGCAACAAATCTCCCCAAAACTCACTTACATAAAGAAGAATCTAGTTTTCTCGGACCTGTGGGCTAGCTGCAGCGGCTCTCTTGTAGACCTCTCGATGGCGGGTGTTGCTCCATGCCGTGGGTCAGTTTGAGGTCTGTCCCGCACACCTTACCGTGGAGCCCAACTGTGAGGCTGCAGCTCCCTGTCCTCTCGCAGAGTTCACTGAAACGTAAGAGGTGAGCCCAACCACACAAGGCCACGTAAGGCCTCTGCGACTCATTGAAGGCCATCGTGTCTTCCCTTGGCCTCCTGGGAACCCCCTGGCCCCAGGATGCAGCTTCGGTAGCCCAGGGCAACCGGCGGAGGGGGGCGGGCGGGGCTGCAGGAGGGTGGAACGCGGAGGTCACAGAGGGTGTGGGTGTGGCCACCTCTGCTGTGACTGAACCAAGGGCGTGGGTGGGGGGCTGGGGCTCCAGGGCAGGGCCCTCAGAGCCCGGTAGGCCCAGGGGGGCGGCGCAAGCACCTAGGCCCAGGCCGAAGAGCGCCTTCTTGGTCTGCGCGGCAGGCCGGCCTCTCGCCTTGCCACTCAGGCCGCCCTCCCTCTTGAAGTGTGTGTGGCACGCGTCCGCGGAGTACACCTCGCTGCACAGGTAGCCGTGGGACTGGGCGTCGTAGCTTCCTGCGAGGCGGCCGGAGGTCCCGCAGGCGGGTGGGTCCCTGGGACAGACGCGCGGAGCAGCTCCTGCCCGGCCCCCCTGAGAACCGTCGCCGTTCCGTAAGGCGGGGCGCCTGCTTCAGAATGTAAATCACGTGTCCGCTCTATGGATACGCTGTTTAGTTTACCAGGCAAGACTTTCTTGGTGAAAGAAGCAACGTTGGCTTGCATCGTCGAGCAGGCTTGTCATCTGGCTGTGCACTGGTACTCTCTCTCTGGGTGTGCTAGTCCGCAGGGCAGGGCATCCCCTGGGCAGGGTGGAGCGTGATCTCTGCGGCCTCGTCTTGCAGCTCCTTCCTTTCATTCTCAATCATCCTGCCCACAGTGGCCTCCTCTCAGGCCTGCATACTTACAACGGCGCATTGCCCGTGCTGCCCCTCTGCAGGAAGTGTCCCTCTGTTTAGTTTGCAGCTGACTGATGCCGCCTCACCCTTCTCATCTCTTCTCAGGTGTCACTTGGTCAAGAAAGCGTCCCCTTACCTACTCAACTCATCTCGTCTCCCTACCGTAGCTCACGTGACACCACGCACCTCTCGCTTATGGCCGTCATCGCCTTTCGCATCCAGTTTCAGGTAGGTAAGTTTACCCCGTGGTCCGTGAGGAAGAAGAGATCACGCCTGTTTTGCTTACTCTTGATTCCCAGCGACTAGCCCGGTTACTGATAACCTCTGTTAGAGGGAGAAAGGAATGCACCCAATCCCTGGTGAAGCCCCGACCGTTTTCCTTTCTAGTGTCCCTCGTACTCCTCCCTGCCGTCTGTGTCGCCCTTACTCCGCGTCTACCGTTTATGAGTTTACACCTGGGTTACGGTGACTGCTTCGGAGAATCGCATGCCTTTCTACCTCCCTCGCTGCGACCTCTCCTACACCTCCCAGGGCTCTTGGGTTATGCCCTTGCCCTCTTCCGAGCCGTCCGTGGCACCCGCTGTCAACCCCGTACGGCCAAGCTCCTAAGACTGACACTCCAGGCCCTCCGTAATTTGGCTTCAGTTTCACTTTCTAGACGTTTCAAGAAAGAACGGGGTCTAAATATCTGTGCACCTCTGCTCCGTTTCATATCTACCCACGAGGTTAATTTTTTTGTTTCTTCCAGTCCACCTATTTTGCACCTCCGTCTCTGCGAAGACTTCACTGAGAATCCAAGCGATTTCTGGATCCCTTCTCTCCCCTGAAGCTGTAAACAGTTTAACAAGACAGGTGCGGAACTGCCGTAAGGTAATCTACATCTTGTCTCCCTCTCTGGTATCTAACCTCCCTGCGAATGGGGGTACGTCTCCGTGTTCTGTGCGGTTTTCAGCACAGTACTCTCTACACGTAGTGGATATTTGATTTGGTAAGTGACCGAATAAGTGAATGAGTCACCAAGATAAGGGTATTGTCTCATTCTTTCTCGCTTTTTCCACTTCCAAGTTTCTTTAGTTAGTTTCCTCAGACAAAAGGTTTCTTTGTAGCTACACAGTGGCCAGGTCCAGAGAATGTTGCAGATAGCTGCTGAAAACATCCCTCCTCCACTTGAGAATGGCTTGCTCTCCCTCTCAAGCGGAGAGAGCTGGGATTCGATATTTAATTAAGCGCCTCTGTTCACTTGGCATTTAGAGGCACTAGGGGGCGTTAGTGCTCTACACCCGGTGAAATGCCTGTTTCGTTTGTGATTTTCCTTTGTGAAAAACAACTATGCACAGAGTGTTTTGTGCCAATTTTCCATCCTTTTAGATTGACGGAAAGCATTTTACCTACGTAGAAACAGAAAACGAATAGAAAGAGCGTCGCATTGCGTTTAATGAAAGCTTAGGGCGGTCTCGGTGGTACGTTAGTGAAGTTATCTGGGGACACCTTAGCCACGTACATTGTGTTGGAGAGGCACCGAGAATTCATTCAGGAGTTCTCAAAGTTCGAGGACACAGTTGCCTTACACGTAGGCACGGTGGCAGCCGTGGACATGGCAGTGATTTGGAGAATGTTGTACTAGTCGGCTCTCGCTGTGATAATGCTTTGCAACAAATCTCCCCAAAACTCACTTACATAAAGAAGAATCTAGTTTTCTCGGACCTGTGGGCTAGCTGCAGCGGCTCTCTTGTAGACCTCTCGATGGCGG
This sequence comes from Leucopleurus acutus, assembly GCF_964270905.1. Lineage (NCBI taxonomy): Eukaryota > Metazoa > Chordata > Mammalia > Artiodactyla > Delphinidae > Leucopleurus > Leucopleurus acutus. Next base: position 38,473,819 of record NC_139143.1, read on the forward strand.
GTGTTGCTCCATGCCGTGGGTCAGTTTGAGGTCTGTCCCGCACACCTTACCGTGGAGCCCAACTGTGAGGCTGCAGGTCCCTGTCCTCTCGCAGAGTTCACTGAAACGTAAGAGGTGAGCCCAACCACACAAGGCCACGTAAGGCCTCTGCGACTCATTGAAGGCCATCGTGTCTTCCCTTGGCCTCCTGGGAACCCCCTGGCCCCAGGATGCAGCTTCGGTAGCCCAGGGCAACCGGCGGAGGGGGGCGGGCGGGGCTGCAGGAGGGTGGAACGCTGAGGTCACAGAGGGTGTGGGTGTGGTCACCTCTGCTGTGACTGAACCAAGGGCGTGGGTGGGGGGCTGGGGGTCCAGGGCAGGGCCCTCAGAGCCCGGTAGGCCCAGGGGGGCGGCGCAAGCACCTAGGCCCAGGCCGAAGAGCGCCTTCTTGGTCTGCGCGGCAGGCCGGCCTCTCGCCTTGCCACTCAGGCCGCCCTCCCTCTTGAAGTGTGTGTGGCACGCGTCCGCGGAGTACACCTCGCTGCACAGGTAGCCGTGGGACTGGGCGTCGTAGCTTCCTGCGAGGCGGCCGGAGGTCCCGCAGGCGGGTGGGTCCCTGGGACAGACGCGCGGAGCGGCTCCTGCCCGGCCCCCCTGAGAACCGTCGCCGTTCCGTAAGGCGGGGCGCCTGCTTCAGAATGTAAATCACGTGTCCGCTCTATGGATACGCTGTTTAGTTTACCAGGCAAGACTTTCTTGGTGAAAGAAGCAGCGTTGGCTTGCATCGTCGAGCAGGCTTGTCATCTGGCTGTGCACTGGTACTCTCTCTCTGGGTGTGCTAGTCCGCAGGGCAGGGCATCCCCTGGGCAGGGTGGAGCGTGATCTCTGCGGCCTCGTCTTGCAGCTCCTTCCTTTCATTCTCAATCATCCTGCCCACAGTGGCCTCCTCTCAGGCCTGCATACTTACAACGGCGCATTGCCCGTGCTGCCCCTCTGCAGGAAGTGTCCCTCTGTTTAGTTTGCAGCTGACTGATGCCGCCTCACCCTTCTCATCTCTTCTCAGGTGTCACTTGGTCAAGAAAGCGTCCCCTTACCTACTCAACTCATCTCGTCTCCCTACCGTAGCTCACGTGACACCACGCACCTCTCGCTTATGGCCGTCATCGCCTTTCGCATCCAGTTTCAGGTAGGTAAGTTTACCCCGTGGTCCGTGAGGAAGAAGAGATCACGCCTGTTTTGCTTACTCTTGATTCCCAGCGACTAGCCCGGTTACTGATAACCTCTGTTAGAGGGAGAAAGGAATGCACCCAATCCCTGGTGAAGCCCCGACCGTTTTCCTTTCTAGTGTCCCTCGTACTCCTCCCTGCCGTCTGTGTCGCCCTTACTCCGCGTCTACCGTTTATGAGTTTACACCTGGGTTACGGTGACTGCTTCGGAGAATCGCATGCCTTTCTACCTCCCTCGCTGCGACCTCTCCTACACCTCCCAGGGCTCTTGGGTTATGCCCTTGCCCTCTTCCGAGCCGTCCGTGGCACCTGCTGTCAACCCCGTACGGCCAAGCTCCTAAGACTGACACTCCAGGCCCTCCGTAATTTGGCTTCAGTTTCACTTTCTAGACGTTTCAAGAAAGAACGGGGTCTAAATATCTGGGCACCTCTGCTCCGTTTCATATCTACCCACGAGGTTAATTTTTTTGTTTCTTCCAGTCCACCTATTTTGCACCTCCGTCTCTGCGAAGACTTCACTGAGAATCCAAGCGATTTCTGGATCCCTTCTCTCCCCTGAAGCTGTAAACAGTTTAACAAGACAGGTGCGGAACTGCCGTAAGGTAATCTACATCTTGTCTCCCTCTCTGGTATCTAACCTCCCTGCGAATGGGGGTACGTCTCCGTGTTCTGTGCGGTTTTCAGCACAGTACTCTCTACACGTAGTGGATATTTGATTTGGTAAGTGACCGAATAAGTGAATGAGTCACCAAGATAAGGGTATTGTCTCATTCTTTCTCGCTTTTTCCACTTCCAAGTTTCTTTAGTTAGTTTCCTCAGACAAAAGGTTTCTTTGTAGCTACACAGTGGCCAGGTCCAGAGAATGTTGCAGATAGCTGCTGAAAACATCCCTCCTCCACTTGAGAATGGCTTGCTCTCCCTCTCAAGCGGAGAGAGCTGGGATTCGATATTTAATTAAGCGCCTCTGTTCACTTGGCATTTAGAGGCACTAGGGGGCGTTAGTGCTCTACACCCGGTGAAATGCCTGTTTCGTTTGTGATTTTCCTTTGTGAAAAACAACTATGCACAGAGTGTTTTGTGCCAATTTTCCATCCTTTTAGATTGACGGAAAGCATTTTACCTACGTAGAAACAGAAAACGAATAGAAAGAGCGTCGCATTGCGTTTAATGAAAGCTTAGGGCGGTCTCGGTGGTACGTTAGTGAAGTTATCTGGGGACACCTTAGCCACGTACATTGTGTTGGAGAGGCACCGAGAATTCATTCAGGAGTTCTCAAAGTTCGAGGACACGGTTGCCTTACACGTAGGCACGGTGGCAGCCGTGGACATGGCAGTGATTTGGAGAATGTTGTACTAGTCGGCTCTCGCTGTGATAATGCTTTGCAACAAATCTCCCCAAAACTCACTTACATAAAGAAGAATCTAGTTTTCTCGGACCTGTGGGCTAGCTGCAGCGGCTCTCTTGTAGACCTCTCGATGGCGGGTGTTGCTCCATGCCGTGGGTCAGTTTGAGGTCTGTCCCGCACACCTTACCGTGGAGCCCAACTGTGAGGCTGAAGCTCCCTGTCCTCTCGCAGAGTTCACTGAAACGTAAGAGGTGAGCCCAACCACACAAGGCCACGTAAGGCCTCTGCGACTCATTGAAGGCCATCGTGTCTTCCCTTGGCCTCCTGGGAACCCCCTGGCCCCAGGATGCAGCTTCGGTAGCCCAGGGCAACCGGCGGAGGGGGGCGGGCGGGGCTGCAGGAGGGTGGAACGCGGAGGTCACAGAGGGTGTGGGTGTGGCCACCTCTGCTGTGACTGAACCAAGGGCGTGGGTGGGGGGCTGGGGGTCCAGGGCAGGGCCCTCAGAGCCCAGTAGGCCCAGGGGGGCGGCGCAAGCACCTAGGCCCAGGCCGAAGAGCGCCTTCTTGGTCTGCGCGGCAGGCCGGCCTCTCGCCTTGCCACTCAGGCCGCCCTCCCTCTTGAAGTGTGTGTGGCACGCGTCCGCGGAGTACACCTCGCTGCACAGGTAGCCGTGGGACTGGGCGTCGTAGCTTCCTGCGAGGCGGCCGGAGGTCCCGCAGGCGGGTGGGTCCCTGGGACAGACGCGCGGAGCGGCTCCTGCCCGGCCCCCCTGAGAACCGTCGCCGTTCCGTAAGGCGGGGCGCCTGCTTCAGAATGTAAATCACGTGTCCGCTCTATGGATACGCTGTTTAGTTTACCAGGCAAGACTTTCTTGGTGAAAGAAGCAGCGTTGGCTTGCATCCTCGAGCAGGCTTGTCATCTGGCTGTGCACTGGTACTCTCTCTCTGGGTGTGCTAGTCCGCAGGGCAGGGCATCCCCTGGGCAGGGTGGAGCGTGATCTCTGCGGCCTCGTCTTGCAGCTCCTTCCTTTCATTCTCAATCATCCTGCCCACAGTGGCCTCCTCTCAGGCCTGCATACTTACAACGGCGCATTGCCCGTGCTGCCCCTCTGCAGGAAGTGTCCCTCTGTTTAGTTTGCAGCTGACTGATGCCGCCTCACCCTTCTCATCTCTTCTCAGGTGTCACTTGGTCAAGAAAGCGTCCCCTTACCTACTCAACTCATCTCGTCTCCCTACCGTAGCTCACGTGACACCACGCACCTCTCGCTTATGGCCGTCATCGCCTTTCGCATCCAGTTTCAGGTAGGTAAGTTTACCCCGTGGTCCGTGAGGAAGAAGAGATCACGCCTGTTTTGCTTACTCTTGATTCCCAGCGACTAGCCCGGTTACTGATAACCTCTGTTAGAGGGAGAAAGGAATGCACCCAATCCCTGGTGAAGCCCCGACCGTTTTCCTTTCTAGTGTCCCTCGTACTCCTCCCTGCCGTCTGTGTCGCCCTTACTCCGCGTCTACCGTTTATGAGTTTACACCTGGGTTACGGTGACTGCTTCGGAGAATCGCATGCCTTTCTACCTCCCTCGCTGCGACCTCTCCTACACCTCCCAGGGCTCTTGGGTTATGCCCTTGCCCTCTTCCGAGCCGTCCGTGGCACCCGCTGTCAACCCCGTACGGCCAAGCTCCTAAGACTGACACTCCAGGCCCTCCGTAATTTGGCTTCAGTTTCACTTTCTAGACGTTTCAAGAAAGAACGGGGTCTAAATATCTGGGCACCTCTGCTCCGTTTCATATCTACCCACGAGGTTAATTTTTTTGTTTCTTCCAGTCCACCTATTTTGCACCTCCGTCTCTGCGAAGACTTCACTGAGAATCCAAGCGATTTCTGGATCCCTTCTCTCCCCTGAAGCTGTAAACAGTTTAACAAGACAGGTGCGGAACTGCCGTAAGGTAATCTACATCTTGTCTCCCTCTCTGGTATCTAACCTCCCTGCGAATGGGGGTACGTCTCCGTGTTCTGTGCGGTTTTCAGCACAGTACTCTCTACACGTAGTGGATATTTGATTTGGTAAGTGACCGAATAAGTGAATGAGTCACCAAGATAAGGGTATTGTCTCATTCTTTCTCGCTTTTTCCACTTCCAAGTTTCTTTAGTTAGTTTCCTCAGACAAAAGGTTTCTTTGTAGCTACACAGTGGCCAGGTCCAGAGAATGTTGCAGATAGCTGCTGAAAACATCCCTCCTCCACTTGAGAATGGCTTGCTCTCCCTCTCAAGCGGAGAGAGCTGGGATTCGATATTTAATTAAGCGCCTCTGTTCACTTGGCATTTAGAGGCACTAGGGGGCGTTAGTGCTCTACACCCGGTGAAATGCCTGTTTCGTTTGTGATTTTCCTTTGTGAAAAACAACTATGCACAGAGTGTTTTGTGCCAATTTTCCATCCTTTTAGATTGACGGAAAGCATTTTACCTACGTAGAAACAGAAAACGAATAGAAAGAGCGTTGCATTGCGTTTACTGAAAGCTTAGGGCGGTCTCGGTGGTACGTTAGTGAAGTTATCTGGGGACACCTTAGCCACGTACATTGTGTTGGAGAGGCACCGAGAATTCATTCAGGAGTTCTCAAAGTTCGAGGACACGGTTGCCTTACACGTAGGCACGGTGGCAGCCGTGGACATGGCAGTGATTTGGAGAATGTTGTACTAGTCGGCTCTCGCTGTGATAATGCTTTGCAACAAATCTCCCCAAAACTCACTTACATAAAGAAGAATCTAGTTTTCTCGGACCTGTGGGCTAGCTGCAGCGGCTCTCTTGTAGACCTCTCGATGGCGGGTGTTGCTCCATGCCGTGGGTCAGTTTGAGGTCTGTCCCGCACACCTTACCGTGGAGCCCAACTGTGAGGCTGCAGGTCCCTGTCCTCTCGCAGAGTTCACTGAAACGTAAGAGGTGAGCCCAACCACACAAGGCCACGTAAGGCCTCTGCGACTCATTGAAGGCCATCGTGTCTTCCCTTGGCCTCCTGGGAACCCCCTGGCCCCAGGATGCAGCTTCGGTAGCCCAGGGCAACCGGCGGAGGGGGGCGGGCGGGGCTGCAGGAGGGTGGAACGCTGAGGTCACAGAGGGTGTGGGTGTGGCCACCTCTGCTGTGACTGAACCAAGGGCGTGGGTGGGGGGCTGGGGGTCCAGGGCAGGGCCCTCAGAGCCCGGTAGGCCCAGGGGGGCGGCGCAAGCACCTAGGCCCAGGCCGAAGAGCGCCTTCTTGGTCTGCGCGGCAGGCCGGCCTCTCGCCTTGCCACTCAGGCCGCCCTCCCTCTTGAAGTGTGTGTGGCACGCGTCCGCGGAGTACACCTCGCTGCACAGGTAGCCGTGGGACTGGGCGTCGTAGCTTCCTGCGAGGCGGCCGGAGGTCCCGCAGGCGGGTGGGTCCCTGGGACAGACGCGCGGAGCGGCTCCTGCCCGGCCCCCCTGAGAACCGTCGCCGTTCCGTAAGGCGGGGCGCCTGCTTCAGAATGTAAATCACGTGTCCGCTCTATGGATACGCTGTTTAGTTTACCAGGCAAGACTTTCTTGGTGAAAGAAGCAGCGTTGGCTTGCATCGTCGAGCAGGCTTGTCATCTGGCTGTGCACTGGTACTCTCTCTCTGGGTGTGCTAGTCCGCAGGGCAGGGCATCCCCTGGGCAGGGTGGAGCGTGATCTCTGCGGCCTCGTCTTGCAGCTCCTTCCTTTCATTCTCAATCATCCTGCCCACAGTGGCCTCCTCTCAGGCCTGCATACTTACAACGGCGCATTGCCCGTGCTGCCCCTCTGCAGGAAGTGTCCCTCTGTTTAGTTTGCAGCTGACTGATGCCGCCTCACCCTTCTCATCTCTTCTCAGGTGTCACTTGGTCAAGAAAGCGTCCCCTTACCTACTCAACTCATCTCGTCTCCCTACCGTAGCTCACGTGACACCACGCACCTCTCGCTTATGGCCGTCATCGCCTTTCGCATCCAGTTTCAGGTAGGTAAGTTTACCCCGTGGCCCGTGAGGAAGAAGAGATCACGCCTGTTTTGCTTACTCTTGATTCCCAGCGACTAGCCCGGTTACTGATAACCTCTGTTAGAGGGAGAAAGGAATGCACCCAATCCCTGGTGAAGCCCCGACCGTTTTCCTTTCTAGTGTCCCTCGTACTCCTCCCTGCCGTCTGTGTCGCCCTTACTCCGCGTCTACCGTTTATGAGTTTACACCTGGGTTACGGTGACTGCTTCGGAGAATCGCATGCCTTTCTACCTCCCTCGCTGCGACCTCTCCTACACCTCCCAGGGCTCTTGGGTTATGCCCTTGCCCTCTTCCGAGCCGTCCGTGGCACCCGCTGTCAACCCCGTACGGCCAAGCTCCTAAGACTGACACTCCAGGCCCTCCGTAATTTGGCTTCAGTTTCACTTTCTAGACGTTTCAAGAAAGAACGGGGTCTAAATATCTGTGCACCTCTGCTCCGTTTCATATCTACCCACGAGGTTAATTTTTTTGTTTCTTCCAGTCCACCTATTTTGCACCTCCGTCTCTGCGAAGACTTCACTGAGAATCCAAGCGATTTCTGGATCCCTTCTCTCCCCTGAAGCTGTAAACAGTTTAACAAGACAGGTGCGGAACTGCCGTAAGGTAATCTACATCTTGTCTCCCTCTCTGGTATCTAACCTCCCTGCGAATGGGGGTACGTCTCCGTGTTCTGTGCGGTTTTCAGCACAGTACTCTCTAAACGTAGTGGATATTTGATTTGGTAAGTGACCGAATAAGTGAATGAGTCACCAAGATAAGGGTATTGTCTCATTCTTTCTCGCTTTTTCCACTTCCAAGTTTCTTTAGTTAGTTTCCTCAGACAAAAGGTTTCTTTGTAGCTACACAGTGGCCAGGTCCAGAGAATGTTGCAGATAGCTGCTGAAAACATCCCTCCTCCACTTGAGAATGGCTTGCTCTCCCTCTCAAGCGGAGAGAGCTGGGATTCGATATTTAATTAAGCGCCTCTGTTCACTTGGCATTTAGAGGCACTAGGGGGCGTTAGTGCTCTACACCCGGTGAAATGCCTGTTTCGTTTGTGATTTTCCTTTGTGAAAAACAACTATGCACAGAGTGTTTTGTGCCAATTTTCCATCCTTTTAGATTGACGGAAAGCATTTTACCTACGTAGAAACAGAAAACGAATAGAAAGAGCGTTGCATTGCGTTTAATGAAAGCTTAGGGCGGTCTCGGTGGTACGTTAGTGAAGTTATCTGGGGACACCTTAGCCACGTACATTGTGTTGGAGAGGCACCGAGAATTCATTCAGGAGTTCTCAAAGTTCGAGGACACAGTTGCCTTACACGTAGGCACGGTGGCAGCCGTGGACATGGCAGTGATTTGGAGAATGTTGTACTAGTCGGCTCTCGCTGTGATAATGCTTTGCAACAAATCTCCCCAAAACTCACTTACATAAAGAAGAATCTAGTTTTCTCGGACCTGTGGGCTAGCTGCAGCGGCTCTCTTGTAGACCTCTCGATGGCGGGTGTTGCTCCATGCCGTGGGTCAGTTTGAGGTCTGTCCCGCACACCTTACCGTGGAGCCCAACTGTGAGGCTGCAGCTCCCTGTCCTCTCGCAGAGTTCACTGAAACGTAAGAGGTGAGCCCAACCACACAAGGCCACGTAAGGCCTCTGCGACTCATTGAAGGCCATCGTGTCTTCCCTTGGCCTCCTGGGAACCCCCTGGCCCCAGGATGCAGCTTCGGTAGCCCAGGGCAACCGGCGGAGGGGGGCGGGCGGGGCTGCAGGAGGGTGGAACGCTGAGGTCACAGAGGGTGTGGGTGTGGCCACCTCTGCTGTGACTGAACCAAGGGCGTGGGTGGGGGACTGGGGGTCCAGGGCAGGGCCCTCAGAGCCCGGTAGGCCCAGGGGGGCGGCGCAAGCACCTAGGCCCAGGCCGAAGAGCGCCTTCTTGGTCTGCGCGGCAGGCCGGCCTCTCGCCTTGCCACTCAGGCCGCCCTCCCTCTTGAAGTGTGTGTGGCACGCGTCCGCGGAGTACACCTCGCTGCACAGGTAGCCGTGGGACTGGGCGTCGTAGCTTCCTGCGAGGCGGCCGGAGGTCCCGCAGGCGGGTGGGTCCCTGGGACAGACGCGCGGAGCGGCTCCTGCCCGGCCCCCCTGAGAACCGTCGCCGTTCCGTAAGGCGGGGCGCCTGCTTCAGAATGTAAATCACGTGTCCGCTCTATGGATACGCTGTTTAGTTTACCAGGCAAGACTTTCTTGGTGAAAGAAGCAGCGTTGGCTTGCATCCTCGAGCAGGCTTGTCATCTGGCTGTGCACTGGTACTCTCTCTCTGGGTGTGCTAGTCCGCAGGGCAGGGCATCCCCTGGGCAGGGTGGAGCGTGATCTCTGCGGCCTCGTCTTGCAGCTCCTTCCTTTCATTCTCAATCATCCTGCCCACAGTGGCCTCCTCTCAGGCCTGCATACTTACAACGGCGCATTGCCCGTGCTGCCCCTCTGCAGGAAGTGTCCCTCTGTTTAGTTTGCAGCTGACTGATGCCGCCTCACCCTTCTCATCTCTTCTCAGGTGTCACTTGGTCAAGAAAGCGTCCCCTTACCTACTCAACTCATCTCGTCTCCCTACCGTAGCTCACGTGACACCACGCACCTCTCGCTTATGGCCGTCATCGCCTTTCGCATCCAGTTTCAGGTAGGTAAGTTTACCCCGTGGTCCGTGAGGAAGAAGAGATCACGCCTGTTTTGCTTACTCTTGATTCCCAGCGACTAGCCCGGTTACTGATAACCTCTGTTAGAGGGAGAAAGGAATGCACCCAATCCCTGGTGAAGCCCCGACCGTTTTCCTTTCTAGTGTCCCTCGTACTCCTCCCTGCCGTCTGTGTCGCCCTTACTCCGCGTCTACCGTTTATGAGTTTACACCTGGGTTACGGTGACTGCTTCGGAGAATCGCATGCCTTTCTACCTCCCTCGCTGCGACCTCTCCTACACCTCCCAGGGCTCTTGGGTTATGCCCTTGCCCTCTTCCGAGCCGTCCGTGGCACCCGCTGTCAACCCCGTACGGCCAAGCTCCTAAGACTGACACTCCAGGCCCTCCGTAATTTGGCTTCAGTTTCACTTTCTAGACGTTTCAAGAAAGAACGGGGTCTAAATATCTGGGCACCTCTGCTCCGTTTCATATCTACCCACGAGGTTAATTTTTTTGTTTCTTCCAGTCCACCTATTTTGCACCTCCGTCTCTGCGAAGACTTCACTGAGAATCCAAGCGATTTCTGGATCCCTTCTCTCCCCTGAAGCTGTAAACAGTTTAACAAGACAGGTGCGGAACTGCCGTAAGGTAATCTACATCTTGTCTCCCTCTCTGGTATCTAACCTCCCGGCGAATGGGGGTACGTCTCCGTGTTCTGTGCGGTTTTCAGCACAGTACTCTCTACACGTAGTGGATATTTGATTTGGTAAGTGACCGAATAAGTGAATGAGTCACCAAGATAAGGGTATTGTCTCATTCTTTCTCGCTTTTTCCACTTCCAAGTTTCTTTAGTTAGTTTCCTCAGACAAAAGGTTTCTTTGTAGCTACACAGTGGCCAGGTCCAGAGAATGTTGCAGATAGCTGCTGAAAACATCCCTCCTCCACTTGAGAATGGCTTGCTCTCCCTCTCAAGCGGAGAGAGCTGGGATTCGATATTTAATTAAGCGCCTCTGTTCACTTGGCATTTAGAGGCACTAGGGGGCGTTAGTGCTCTACACCCGGTGAAATGCCTGTTTCGTTTGTGATTTTCCTTTGTGAAAAACAACTATGCACAGAGTGTTTTGTGCCAATTTTCCATCCTTTTAGATTGACGGAAAGCATTTTACCTACGTAGAAACAGAAAACGAATAGAAAGAGCGTCGCATTGCGCTTACTGAAAGCTTAGGGCGGTCTCGGTGGTACGTTAGTGAAGTTATCTGGGGACACCTTAGCCACGTACATTGTGTTGGAGAGGCACCGAGAATTCATTCAGGAGTTCTCAAAGTTCGAGGACACAGTTGCCTTACACGTAGGCACGGTGGCAGCCGTGGACATGGCAGTGATTTGGAGAATGTTGTACTAGTCGGCTCTCGCTGTGATAATGCTTTGCAACAAATCTCCCCAAAACTCACTTACATAAAGAAGAATCTAGTTTTCTCGGACCTGTGGGCTAGCTGCAGCGGCTCTCTTGTAGACCTCTCGATGGCGGGTGTTGCTCCATGCCGTGGGTCAGTTTGAGGTCTGTCCCGCACACCTTACCGTGGAGCCCAACTGTGAGGCTGCAGCTCCCTGTCCTCTCGCAGAGTTCACTGAAACGTAAGAGGTGAGCCCAACCACACAAGGCCACGTAAGGCCTCTGCGACTCATTGAAGGCCATCGTGTCTTCCCTTGGCCTCCTGGGAACCCCCTGGCCCCAGGATGCAGCTTCGGTAGCCCAGGGCAACCGGCGGAGGGGGGCGGGCGGGGCTGCAGGAGGGTGGAACGCTGAGGTCACAGAGGGTGTGGGTGTGGCCACCTCTGCTGTGACTGAACCAAGGGCGTGGGTGGGGGACTGGGGGTCCAGGGCAGGGCCCTCAGAGCCCGGTAGGCCCAGGGGGGCGGCGCAAGCACCTAGGCCCAGGCCGAAGAGCGCCTTCTTGGTCTGCGCGGCAGGCCGGCCTCTCGCCTTGCCACTCAGGCCGCCCTCCCTCTTGAAGTGTGTGTGGCACGCGTCCGCGGAGTACACCTCGCTGCACAGGTAGCCGTGGGACTGGGCGTCGTAGCTTCCTGCGAGGCGGCCGGAGGTCCCGCAGGCGGGTGGGTCCCTGGGACAGACGCGCGGAGCGGCTCCTGCCCGGCCCCCCTGAGAACCGTCGCCGTTCCGTAAGGCGGGGCGCCTGCTTCAGAATGTAAATCACGTGTCCGCTCTATGGATACGCTGTTTAGTTTACCAGGCAAGACTTTCTTGGTGAAAGAAGCAGCATTGGCTTGCATCCTCGAGCAGGCTTGTCATCTGGCTGTGCACTGGTACTCTCTCTCTGGGTGTGCTAGTCCGCAGGGCAGGGCATCCCCTGGGCAGGGTGGAGCGTGATCTCTGCGGCCTCGTCTTGCAGCTCCTTCCTTTCATTCTCAATCATCCTGCCCACAGTGGCCTCCTCTCAGGCCTGCATACTTACAACGGCGCATTGCCCGTGCTGCCCCTCTGCAGGAAGTGTCCCTCTGTTTAGTTTGCAGCTGACTGATGCCGCCTCACCCTTCTCATCTCTTCTCAGGTGTCACTTGGTCAAGAAAGCGTCCCCTTACCTACTCAACTCATCTCGTCTCCCTACCGTAGCTCACGTGACACCACGCACCTCTCGCTTATGGCCGTCATCGCCTTTCGCATCCAGTTTCAGGTAGGTAAGTTTACCCCGTGGCCCGTGAGGAAGAAGAGATCACGCCTGTTTTGCTTACTCTTGATTCCCAGCCACTAGCCCGGTTACTGATAACCTCTGTTAGAGGGAGAAAGGAATGCACCCAATCCCTGGTGAAGCCCCGACCGTTTTCCTTTCTAGTGTCCCTCGTACTCCTCCCTGCCGTCTGTGTCGCCCTTACTCCGCGTCTACCGTTTATGAGTTTACACCTGGGTTACGGTGACTGCTTCGGAGAATCGCATGCCTTTCTACCTCCCTCACTGCGACCTCTCCTACACCTCCTAGGGCTCTTGGGTTATGCCCTTGCCCTCTTCCGAGCCGTCCGTGGCACCCGCTGTCAACCCCGTACGGCCAAGCTCCTAAGACTGACACTCCAGGCCCTCCGTAATTTGGCTTCAGTTTCACTTTCTAGACGTTTCAAGAAAGAACGGGGTCTAAATATCTGTGCACCTCTGCTCCGTTTCATATCTACCCACGAGGTTAATTTTTTTGTTTCTTCCAGTCCACCTATTTTGCACCTCCGTCTCTCCGAAGACTTCACTGAGAATCCAAGCGATTTCTGGATCCCTTCTCTCCCCTGAAGCTGTAAACAGTTTAACAAGACAGGTGCGGAACTGCCGTAAGGTAATCTACATCTTGTCTCCCTCTCTGGTATCTAACCTCCCTGCGAATGGGGGTACGTCTCCGTGTTCTGTGCGGTTTTCAGCACAGTACTCTCTACACGTAGTGGATATTTGATTTGGTAAGTGACCGAATAAGTGAATGAGTCACCAAGATAAGGGTATTGTCTCATTCTTTCTCGCTTTTTCCACTTCCAAGTTTCTTTAGTTAGTTTCCTCAGACAAAAGGTTTCTTTGTAGCTACACAGTGGCCAGGTCCAGAGAATGTTGCAGATAGCTGCTGAAAACATCCCTCCTCCACTTGAGAATGGCTTGCTCTCCCTCTCAAGCGGAGAGAGCTGGGATTCGATATTTAATTAAGCGCCTCTGTTCACTTGGCATTTAGAGGCACTAGGGGGCGTTAGTGCTCTACACCCGGTGAAATGCCTGTTTCGTTTGTGATTTTCCTTTGTGAAAAACAACTATGCACAGAGTGTTTTGTGCCAATTTTCCATCCTTTTAGATTGACGGAAAGCATTTTACCTACGTAGAAACAGAAAACGAATAGAAAGAGCGTCGCATTGCGTTTAATGAAAGCTTAGGGCGGTCTCGGTGGTACGTTAGTGAAGTTATCTGGGGACACCTTAGCCACGTACATTGTGTTGGAGAGGCACCGAGAATTCATTCAGGAGTTCTCAAAGTTCGAGGACACAGTTGCCTTACACGTAGGCACGGTGGCAGCCGTGGACATGGCAGTGATTTGGAGAATGTTGTACTAGTCGGCTCTCACTGTGATAATGCTTTGCAACAAATCTCCCCAAAACTCACTTACATAAAGAAGAATCTAGTTTTCTCGGACCTGTGGGCTAGCTGCAGCGGCACTCTTGTAGACCTCTCGATGGCGGGTGTTGCTCCATGCCGTGGGTCAGTTTGAGGTCTGTCCCGCACACCTTACCGTGGAGCCCAACTGTGAGGCTGCAGCTCCCTGTCCTCTCGCAGAGTTCACTGAAACGTAAGAGGTGAGCCCAACCACACAAGGCCACGTAAGGCCTCTGCGACTCATTGAAGGCCATCGTGTCTTCCCTTGGCCTCCTGGGAACCCCCTGGCCCCAGGATGCAGCTTCGGTAGCCCAGGGCAACCGGCGGAGGGGGGCGGGCGGGGCTGCAGGAGGGTGGAACGCTGAGGTCACAGAGGGTGTGGGTGTGGCCACCTCTGCTGTGACTGAACCAAGGGCGTGGGTGGGGGACTGGGGGTCCAGGGCAGGGCCCTCAGAGCCCGGTAGGCCCAGGGGGGCGGCGCAAGCACCTAGGCCCAGGCCGAAGAGCGCCTTCTTGGTCTGCGCGGCAGGCCGGCCTCTCGCCTTGCCACTCAGGCCGCCCTCCCTCTTGAAGTGTGTGTGGCACGCGTCCGTGGAGTACACCTCGCTGCACAGGTAGCCGTGGGACTGGGCGTCGTAGCTTCCTGCGAGGCGGCCGGAGGTCCCGCAGGCGGGTGGGTCCCTGGGACAGACGCGCGGAGCGGCTCCTGCCCGGCCCCCCTGAGAACCGTCGCCGTTCCGTAAGGCGGGGCGCCTGCTTCAGAATGTAAATCACGTGTCCGCTCTATGGATACGCTGTTTAGTTTACCAGGCAAGACTTTCTTGGTGAAAGAAGCAACGTTGGCTTGCATCGTCGAGCAGGCTTGTCATCTGGCTGTGCACTGGTACTCTCTCTCTGGGTGTGCTAGTCCGCAGGGCAGGGCATCCCCTGGGCAGGGTGGAGCGTGATCTCTGCGGCCTCGTCTTGCAGCTCCTTCCTTTCATTCTCAATCATCCTGCCCACAGTGGCCTCCTCTCAGGCCTGCATACTTACAACGGCGCATTGCCCGTGCTGCCCCTCTGCAGGAAGTGTCCCTCTGTTTAGTTTGCAGCTGACTGATGCCGCCTCACCCTTCTCATCTCTTCTCAGGTGTCACTTGGTCAAGAAAGCGTCCCCTTACCTACTCAACTCATCTCGTCTCCCTACCGTAGCTCACGTGACACCACGCACCTCTCGCTTATGGCCGTCATCGCCTTTCGCATCCAGTTTCAGGTAGGTAAGTTTACCCCGTGGTCCGTGAGGAAGAAGAGATCACGCCTGTTTTGCTTACTCTTGATTCCCAGCGACTAGCCCGGTTACTGATAACCTCTGTTAGAGGGAGAAAGGAATGCACCCAATCCCTGGTGAAGCCCCGACCGTTTTCCTTTCTAGTGTCCCTCGTACTCCTCCCTGCCGTCTGTGTCGCCCTTACTCCGCGTCTACCGTTTATGAGTTTACACCTGGGTTACGGTGACTGCTTCGGAGAATCGCATGCCTTTCTACCTCCCTCGCTGCGACCTCTCCTACACCTCCCAGGGCTCTTGGGTTATGCCCTTGCCCTCTTCCGAGCCGTCCGTGGCACCCGCTGTCAACCCCGTACGGCCAAGCTCCTAAGACTGACACTCCAGGCCCTCCGTAATTTGGCTTCAGTTTCACTTTCTAGACGTTTCAAGAAAGAACGGGGTCTAAATATCTGTGCACCTCTGCTCCGTTTCATATCTACCCACGAGGTTAATTTTTTTGTTTCTTCCAGTCCACCTATTTTGCACCTCCGTCTCTCCGAAGACTTCACTGAGAATCCAAGCGATTTCCGGATCCCTTCTCTCCCCTGAAGCTGTAAACAGTTTAACAAGACAGGTGCGGAACTGCCGTAAGGTAATCTACATCTTGTCTCCCTCTCTGGTATCTAACCTCCCTGCGAATGGGGGTACGTCTCCGTGTTCTGTGCGGTTTTCAGCACAGTACTCTCTACACGTAGTGGATATTTGATTTGGTAAGTGACCGAATAAGTGAATGAGTCACCAAGATAAGGGTATTGTCTCATTCTTTCTCGCTTTTTCCACTTCCAAGTTTCTTTAGTTAGTTTCCTCAGACAAAAGGTTTCTTTGTAGCTACACAGTGGCCAGGTCCAGAGAATGTTGCAGATAGCTGCTGAAAACATCCCTCCTCCACTTGAGAATGGCTTGCTCTCCCTCTCAAGCGGAGAGAGCTGGGATTCGATATTTAATTAAGCGCCTCTGTTCACTTGGCATTTAGAGGCACTAGGGGGCGTTAGTGCTCTACACCCGGTGAAATGCCTGTTTCGTTTGTGATTTTCCTTTGTGAAAAACAACTATGCACAGAGTGTTTTGTGCCAATTTTCCATCCTTTTAGATTGACGGAAAGCATTTTACCTACGTAGAAACAGAAAACGAATAGAAAGAGCGTCGCATTGCGTTTAATGAAAGCTTAGGGCAGTCTCGGTGGTACGTTAGTGAAGTTATCTGGGGACAACTTAGCCACGTACATTGTGTTGGAGAGGCACCGAGAATTCATTCAGGAGTTCTCAAAGTTCGAGGACACGGTTGCCTTACACGTAGGCACGGTGGCAGCCGTGGACATGGCAGTGATTTGGAGAATGTTGTACTAGTCGGCTCTCGCTGTGATAATGCTTTGCAACAAATCTCCCCAAAACTCACTTACATAAAGAAGAATCTAGTTTTCTCGGACCTGTGGGCTAGCTGCAGCGGCACTCTTGTAGACCTCTCGATGGCGGGTGTTGCTCCATGCCGTGGGTCAGTTTGAGGTCTGTCCCGCACACCTTACCGTGGAGCCCAACTGTGAGGCTGCAGCTCCCTGTCCTCTCGCAGAGTTCACTGAAACGTAAGAGGTGAGCCCAACCACACAAGGCCACGTAAGGCCTCTGCGACTCATTGAAGGCCATCGTGTCTTCCCTTGGCCTCCTGGGAACCCCCTGGCCCCAGGATGCAGCTTCGGTAGCCCAGGGCAACCGGCGGAGGGGGGCGGGCGGGGCTGCAGGAGGGTGGAACGCTGAGGTCACAGAGGGTGTGGGTGTGGCCACCTCTGCTGTGACTGAACCAAGGGCGTGGGTGGGGGACTGGGGGTCCAGGGCAGGGCCCTCAGAGCCCGGTAGGCCCAGGGGGGCGGCGCAAGCACCTAGGCCCAGGCCGAAGAGCGCCTTCTTGGTCTGCGCGGCAGGCCGGCCTCTCGCCTTGCCACTCAGGCCGCCCTCCCTCTTGAAGTGTGTGTGGCACGCGTCCGCGGAGTACACCTCGCTGCACAGGTAGCCGTGGGACTGGGCGTCGTAGCTTCCTGCGAGGCGGCCGGAGGTCCCGCAGGCGGGTGGGTCCCTGGGACAGACGCGCGGAGCGGCTCCTGCCCGGCCCCCCTGAGAACCGTCGCCGTTCCGTAAGGCGGGGCGCCTGCTTCAGAATGTAAATCACGTGTCCGCTCTATGGATACGCTGTTTAGTTTACCAGGCAAGACTTTCTTGGTGAAAGAAGCAGCGTTGGCTTGCATCCTCGAGCAGGCTTGTCATCTGGCTGTGCACTGGTACTCTCTCTCTGGGTGTGCTAGTCCGCAGGGCAGGGCATCCCCTGGGCAGGGTGGAGCGTGATCTCTGCGGCCTCGTCTTGCAGCTCCTTCCTTTCATTCTCAATCATCCTGCCCACAGTGGCCTCCTCTCAGGCCTGCATACTTACAACGGCGCATTGCCCGTGCTGCCCCTCTGCAGGAAGTGTCCCTCTGTTTAGTTTGCAGCTGACTGATGCCGCCTCACCCTTCTCATCTCTTCTCAGGTGTCACTTGGTCAAGAAAGCGTCCCCTTACCTACTCAACTCATCTCGTCTCCCTACCGTAGCTCACGTGACACCACGCACCTCTCGCTTATGGCCGTCATCGCCTTTCGCATCCAGTTTCAGGTAGGTAAGTTTACCCCGTGGTCCGTGAGGAAGAAGAGATCACGCCTGTTTTGCTTACTCTTGATTCCCAGCGACTAGCCCGGTTACTGATAACCTCTGTTAGAGGGAGAAAGGAATGCACCCAATCCCTGGTGAAGCCCCGACCGTTTTCCTTTCTAGTGTCCCTCGTACTCCTCCCTGCCGTCTGTGTCGCCCTTACTCCGCGTCTACCGTTTATGAGTTTACACCTGGGTTACGGTGACTGCTTCGGAGAATCGCATGCCTTTCTACCTCCCTCGCTGCGACCTCTCCTACACCTCCCAGGGCTCTTGGGTTATGCCCTTGCCCTCTTCCGAGCCGTCCGTGGCACCCGCTGTCAACCCCGTACGGCCAAGCTCCTAAGACTGACACTCCAGGCCCTCCGTAATTTGGCTTCAGTTTCACTTTCTAGACGTTTCAAGAAAGAACGGGGTCTAAATATCTGTGCACCTCTGCTCCGTTTCATATCTACCCACGAGGTTAATTTTTTTGTTTCTTCCAGTCCACCTATTTTGCACCTCCATCTCTGCGAAGACTTCACTGAGAATCCAAGCGATTTCTGGATCCCTTCTCTCCCCTGAAGCTGTAAACAGTTTAACAAGACAGGTGCGGAACTGCCGTAAGGTAATCTACATCTTGTCTCCCTCTCTGGTATCTAACCTCCCTGCGAATGGGGGTACGTCTCCGTGTCCTGTGCGGTTTTCAGCACAGTACTCTCTACACGTAGTGGATATTTGATTTGGTAAGTGACCGAATAAGTGAATGAGTCACCAAGATAAGGGTATTGTCTCATTCTTTCTCGCTTTTTCCACTTCCAAGTTTCTTTAGTTAGTTTCCTCAGACAAAAGGTTTCTTTGTAGCTACACAGTGGCCAGGTCCAGAGAATGTTGCAGATAGCTGCTGAAAACATCCCTCCTCCACTTGAGAATGGCTTGCTCTCCCTCTCAAGCGGAGAGAGCTGGGATTCGATATTTAATTAAGCGCCTCTGTTCACTTGGCATTTAGAGGCACTAGGGGGCGTTAGTGCTCTACACCCGGTGAAATGCCTGTTTCGTTTGTGATTTTCCTTTGTGAAAAACAACTATGCACAGAGTGTTTTGTGCCAATTTTCCATCCTTTTAGATTGACGGAAAGCATTTTACCTACGTAGAAACAGAAAACGAATAGAAAGAGCGTCACATTGCGTTTAATGAAAGCTTAGGGCGGTCTCGGTGGTACGTTAGTGAAGTTATCTGGGGACACCTTAGCCACGTACATTGTGTTGGAGAGGCACCGAGAATTCATTCAGGAGTTCTCAAAGTTCGAGGACACGGTTGCCTTACACGTAGGCACGGTGGCAGCCGTGGACATGGCAGTGATTTGGAGAATGTTGTACTAGTCGGCTCTCGCTGTGATAATGCTTTGCAACAAATCTCCCCAAAACTCACTTACATAAAGAAGAATCTAGTTTTCTCGGACCTGTGGGCTAGCTGCAGCGGCTCTCTTGTAGACCTCTCGATGGCGGGTGTTGTTCCATGCCGTGGGTCAGTTTGAGGTCTGTCCCGCACACCTTACCGTGGAGCCCAACTGTGAGGCTGCAGGTCCCTGTCCTCTCGCAGAGTTCACTGAAACGTAAGAGGTGAGCCCAACCACACAAGGCCACGTAAGGCCTCTGCGACTCATTGAAGGCCATCGTGTCTTCCCTTGGCCTCCTGGGAACCCCCTGGCCCCAGGATGCAGCTTCGGTAGCCCAGGGCAACCGGCGGAGGGGGGCGGGCGGGGCTGCAGGAGGGTGGAACGCGGAGGTCACAGAGGGTGTGGGTGTGGCCACCTCTACTGTGACTGAACCAAGGGCGTGGGTGGGGGGCTGGGGGTCCAGGGCAGGGCCCTCAGAGCCCGGTAGGCCCAGGGGGGTGGCGCAAGCACCTAGGCCCAGGCCGAAGAGCGCCTTCTTGGTCTGCGTGGCACGCCGGCCTCTCGCCTTGCCACTCAGGCCGCCCTGCCACTTGAAGTGTGTGTGGCACGCGTCCGCGGAGTACACCTCGCTGCACAGGTAGCCGTGGGACTGGGCGTCGTAGCTTCCTGCGAGGCGGCCGGAGGTCCCGCAGGCGGGTGGGTCCCTGGGACAGACGCGCGGAGCGGCTCCTGCCCGGCCCCCCTGAGAACCGTCGCCGTTCCGTAAGGCGGGGCGCCTGCTTCAGAATGTAAATCACGTGTCCGCTCTATGGATACGCTGTTTAGTTTACCAGGCAAGACTTTCTTGGTGAAAGAAGCAACGTTGGCTTGCATCGTCGAGCAGGCTTGTCATCTGGCTGTGCACTGGTACTCTCTCTCTGGGTGTGCTAGTCCGCAGGGCAGGGCATCCCCTGGGCAGGGTGGAGCGTGATCTCTGCGGCCTCGTCTTGCAGCTCCTTCCTTTCATTCTCAATCATCCTGCCCACAGTGGCCTCCTCTCAGGCCTGCATACTTACAACGGTGCATTGCCCGTGCTGCCCCTCTGCAGGAAGTGTCCCTCTGTTTAGTTTGCAGCTGACTGATGCCGCCTCACCCTTCTCATCTCTTCTCAGGTGTCACTTGGTCAAGAAAGCGTCCCCTTACCTACTCAACTCATCTCGTCTCCCTACCGTAGCTCACGTGACACCACGCACCTCTCGCTTATGGCCGTCATCGCCTTTCGCATCCAGTTTCAGGTAGGTAAGTTTACCCCGTGGTCCGTGAGGAAGAAGAGATCACGCCTGTTTTGCTTACTCTTGATTCCCAGCGACTAGCCCGGTTACTGATAACCTCTGTTAGAGGGAGAAAGGAATGCACCCAATCCCTGGTGAAGCCCCGACCGTTTTCCTTTCTAGTGTCCCTCGTACTCCTCCCTGCCGTCTGTGTCGCCCTTACTCCGCGTCTACCGTTTATGAGTTTACACCTGGGTTACGGTGACTGCTTCGGAGAATCGCATGCCTTTCTACCTCCCTCGCTGCGACCTCTCCTACACCTCCCAGGGCTCTTGGGTTATGCCCTTGCCCTCTTCCGAGCCGTCCGTGGCACCCGCTGTCAACCCCGTACGGCCAAGCTCCTAAGACTGACACTCCAGGCCCTCCGTAATTTGGCTTCAGTTTCACTTTCTAGACGTTTCAAGAAAGAACGGGGTCTAAATATCTGTGCACCTCTGCTCCGTTTCATATCTACCCACGAGGTTAATTTTTTTGTTTCTTCCAGTCCACCTATTTTGCACCTCCGTCTCTCCGAAGACTTCACTGAGAATCCAAGCGATTTCTGGATCCCTTCTCTCCCCTGAAGCTGTAAACAGTTTAACAAGACAGGTGCGGAACTGCCGTAAGGTAATCTACATCTTGTCTCCCTCTCTGGTATCTAACCTCCCTGCGAATGGGGGTACGTCTCCGTGTTCTGTGCGGTTTTCAGCACAGTACTCTCTACACGTAGTGGATATTTGATTTGGTAAGTGACCGAATAAGTGAATGAGTCACCAAGATAAGGGTATTGTCTCATTCTTTCTCGCTTTTTCCACTTCCAAGTTTCTTTAGTTAGTTTCCTCAGACAAAAGGTTTCTTTGTAGCTACACAGTGGCCAGGTCCAGAGAATGTTGCAGATAGCTGCTGAAAACATCCCTCCTCCACTTGAGAATGGCTTGCTCTCCCTCTCAAGCGGAGAGAGCTGGGATTCGATATTTAATTAAGCGCCTCTGTTCACTTGGCATTTAGAGGCACTAGGGGGCGTTAGTGCTCTACACCCGGTGAAATGCCTGTTTCGTTTGTGATTTTCCTTTGTGAAAAACAACTATGCACAGAGTGTTTTGTGCCAATTTTCCATCCTTTTAGATTGACGGAAAGCATTTTACCTACGTAGAAACAGAAAACGAATAGAAAGAGCGTCGCATTGCGTTTAATGAAAGCTTAGGGCGGTCTCGGTGGTACGTTAGTGAAGTTATCTGGGGACACCTTAGCCACGTACATTGTGTTGGAGAGGCACCGAGAATTCATTCAGGAGTTCTCAAAGTTCGAGGACACAGTTGCCTTACACGTAGGCACGGTGGCAGCCGTGGACATGGCAGTGATTTGGAGAATGTTGTACTAGTCGGCTCTCGCTGTGATAATGCTTTGCAACAAATCTCCCCAAAACTCACTTACATAAAGAAGAATCTAGTTTTCTCGGACCTGTGGGCTAGCTGCAGCGGCTCTCTTGTAGACCTCTCGATGGCGGGTGTTGCTCCATGCCGTGGGTCAGTTTGAGGTCTGTCCCGCACACCTTACCGTGGAGCCCAACTGTGAGGCTGCAGCTCCCTGTCCTCTCGCAGAGTTCACTGAAACGTAAGAGGTGAGCCCAACCACACAAGGCCACGTAAGGCCTCTGCGACTCATTGAAGGCCATCGTGTCTTCCCTTGGCCTCCTGGGAACCCCCTGGCCCCAGGATGCAGCTTCGGTAGCCCAGGGCAACCGGCGGAGGGGGGCGGGCGGGGCTGCAGGAGGGTGGAACGCTGAGGTCACAGAGGGTGTGGGTGTGGCCACCTCTGCTGTGACTGAACCAAGGGCGTGGGTGGGGGACTGGGGGTCCAGGGCAGGGCCCTCAGAGCCCGGTAGGCCCAGGGGGGCGGCGCAAGCACCTAGGCCCAGGCCGAAGAGCGCCTTCTTGGTCTGCGCGGCAGGCCGGCCTCTCGCCTTGCCACTCAGGCCGCCCTCCCTCTTGAAGTGTGTGTGGCACGCGTCCGCGGAGTACACCTCGCTGCACAGGTAGCCGTGGGACTGGTCGTCGTAGCTTCCTGCGAGGCGGCCGGAGGTCCCGCAGGCGGGTGGGTCCCTGGGACAGACGCGCGGAGCGGCTCCTGCCCGGCCACCCTGAGAACCGTCGCCGTTCCGTAAGGCGGGGCGCCTGCTTCAGAATGTAAATCACGTGTCCGCTCTATGGATACGCTGTTTAGTTTACCAGGCAAGACTTTCTTGGTGAAAGAAGCAGCGTTGGCTTGCATCCTCGAGCAGGCTTGTCATCTGGCTGTGCACTGGTACTCTCTCTCTGGGTGTGCTAGTCCGCAGGGCAGGGCATCCCCTGGGCAGGGTGGAGCGTGATCTCTGCGGCCTCGTCTTGCAGCTCCTTCCTTTCATTCTCAATCATCCTGCCCACAGTGGCCTCCTCTCAGGCCTGCATACTTACAACGGTGCATTGCCCGTGCTGCCCCTCTGCAGGAAGTGTCCCTCTGTTTAGTTTGCAGCTGACTGATGCCGCCTCACCCTTCTCATCTCTTCTCAGGTGTCACTTGGTCAAGAAAGCGTCCCCTTACCTACTCAACTCATCTCGTCTCCCTACCGTAGCTCACGTGACACCACGCACCTCTCGCTTATGGCCGTCATCGCCTTTCGCATCCAGTTTCAGGTAGGTAAGTTTACCCCGTGGTCCGTGAGGAAGAAGAGATCACGCCTGTTTTGCTTACTCTTGATTCCCAGCGACTAGCCCGGTTACTGATAACCTCTGTTAGAGGGAGAAAGGAATGCACCCAATCCCTGGTGAAGCCCCGACCGTTTTCCTTTCTAGTGTCCCTCGTACTCCTCCCTGCCGTCTGTGTCGCCCTTACTCCGCGTCTACCGTTTATGAGTTTACACCTGGGTTACGGTGACTGCTTCGGAGAATCGCATGCCTTTCTACCTCCCTCGCTGCGACCTCTCCTACACCTCCCAGGGCTCTTGGGTTATGCCCTTGCCCTCTTCCGAGCCGTCCGTGGCACCCGCTGTCAACCCCGTACGGCCAAGCTCCTAAGACTGACACTCCAGGCCCTCCGTAATTTGGCTTCAGTTTCACTTTCTAGACGTTTCAAGAAAGAACGGGGTCTAAATATCTGTGCACCTCTGCTCCGTTTCATATCTACCCACGAGGTTAATTTTTTTGTTTCTTCCAGTCCACCTATTTTGCACCTCCGTCTCTGCGAAGACTTCACTGAGAATCCAAGCGATTTCTGGATCCCTTCTCTCCCCTGAAGCTGTAAACAGTTTAACAAGACAGGTGCGGAACTGCCGTAAGGTAATCTACATCTTGTCTCCCTCTCTGGTATCTAACCTCCCTGCGAATGGGGGTACGTCTCCGTGTTCTGTGCGGTTTTCAGCACAGTACTCTCTACACGTAGTGGATATTTGATTTGGTAAGTGACCGAATAAGTGAATGAGTCACCAAGATAAGGGTATTGTCTCATTCTTTCTCGCTTTTTCCACTTCCAAGTTTCTTTAGTTAGTTTCCTCAGACAAAAGGTTTCTTTGTAGCTACACAGTGGCCAGGTCCAGAGAATGTTGCAGATAGCTGCTGAAAACATCCCTCCTCCACTTGAGAATGGCTTGCTCTCCCTCTCAAGCGGAGAGAGCTGGGATTCGATATTTAATTAAGCGCCTCTGTTCACTTGGCATTTAGAGGCACTAGGGGGCGTTAGTGCTCTACACCCGGTGAAATGCCTGTTTCGTTTGTGATTTTCCTTTGTGAAAAACAACTATGCACAGAGTGTTTTGTGCCAATTTTCCATCCTTTTAGATTGACGGAAAGCATTTTACCTACGTAGAAACAGAAAACGAATAGAAAGAGCGTCGCATTGCGCTTACTGAAAGCTTAGGGCGGTCTCGGTGGTACGTTAGTGAAGTTATCTGGGGACACCTTAGCCACGTACATTGTGTTGGAGAGGCACCGAGAATTCATTCAGGAGTTCTCAAAGTTCGAGGACACAGTTGCCTTACACGTAGGCACGGTGGCAGCCGTGGACATGGCAGTGATTTGGAGAATGTTGTACTAGTCGGCTCTCGCTGTGATAATGCTTTGCAACAAATCTCCCCAAAACTCACTTACATAAAGAAGAATCTAGTTTTCTCGGACCTGTGGGCTAGCTGCAGCGGCTCTCTTGTAGACCTCTCGATGGCGGGTGTTGCTCCATGCCGTGGGTCAGTTTGAGGTCTGTCCCGCACACCTTACCGTGGAGCCCAACTGTGAGGCTGCAGCTCCCTGTCCTCTCGCAGAGTTCACTGAAACGTAAGAGGTGAGCCCAACCACACAAGGCCACGTAAGGCCTCTGCGACTCATTGAAGGCCATCGTGTCTTCCCTTGGCCTCCTGGGAACCCCCTGGCCCCAGGATGCAGCTTCGGTAGCCCAGGGCAACCGGCGGAGGGGGGCGGGCGGGGCTGCAGGAGGGTGGAACGCTGAGGTCACAGAGGGTGTGGGTGTGGCCACCTCTGCTGTGACTGAACCAAGGGCGTGGGTGGGGGACTGGGGGTCCAGGGCAGGGCCCTCAGAGCCCGGTAGGCCCAGGGGGGCGGCGCAAGCACCTAGGCCCAGGCCGAAGAGCGCCTTCTTGGTCTGCGCGGCAGGCCGGCCTCTCGCCTTGCCACTCAGGCCGCCCTCCCTCTTGAAGTGTGTGTGGCACGCGTCCGCGGAGTACACCTCGCTGCACAGGTAGCCGTGGGACTGGGCGTCGTAGCTTCCTGCGAGGCGGCCGGAGGTCCCGCAGGCGGGTGGGTCCCTGGGACAGACGCGCGGAGCGGCTCCTGCCCGGCCCCCCTGAGAACCGTCGCCGTTCCGTAAGGCGGGGCGCCTGCTTCAGAATGTAAATCACGTGTCCGCTCTATGGATACGCTGTTTAGTTTACCAGGCAAGACTTTCTTGGTGAAAGAAGCAGCGTTGGCTTGCATCCTCGAGCAGGCTTGTCATCTGGCTGTGCACTGGTACTCTCTCTCTGGGTGTGCTAGTCCGCAGGGCAGGGCATCCCCTGGGCAGGGTGGAGCGTGATCTCTGCGGCCTCGTCTTGCAGCTCCTTCCTTTCATTCTCAATCATCCTGCCCACAGTGGCCTCCTCTCAGGCCTGCATACTTACAACGGCGCATTGCCCGTGCTGCCCCTCTGCAGGAAGTGTCCCTCTGTTTAGTTTGCAGCTGACTGATGCCGCCTCACCCTTCTCATCTCTTCTCAGGTGTCACTTGGTCAAGAAAGCGTCCCCTTACCTACTCAACTCATCTCGTCTCCCTACCGTAGCTCACGTGACACCACGCACCTCTCGCTTATGGCCGTCATCGCCTTTCGCATCCAGTTTCAGGTAGGTAAGTTTACCCCGTGGTCCGTGAGGAAGAAGAGATCACGCCTGTTTTGCTTACTCTTGATTCCCAGCGACTAGCCCGGTTACTGATAACCTCTGTTAGAGGGAGAAAGGAATGCACCCAATCCCTGGTGAAGCCCCGACCGTTTTCCTTTCTAGTGTCCCTCGTACTCCTCCCTGCCGTCTGTGTCGCCCTTACTCCGCGTCTACCGTTTATGAGTTTACACCTGGGTTACGGTGACTGCTTCGGAGAATCGCATGCCTTTCTACCTCCCTCGCTGCGACCTCTCCTACACCTCCCAGGGCTCTTGGGTTATGCCCTTGCCCTCTTCCGAGCCGTCCGTGGCACCCGCTGTCAACCCCGTACGGCCAAGCTCCTAAGACTGACACTCCAGGCCCTCCGTAATTTGGCTTCAGTTTCACTTTCTAGACGTTTCAAGAAAGAACGGGGTCTAAATATCTGTGCACCTCTGCTCCGTTTCATATCTACCCACGAGGTTAATTTTTTTGTTTCTTCCAGTCCACCTATTTTGCACCTCCGTCTCTGCGAAGACTTCACTGAGAATCCAAGCGATTTCTGGATCCCTTCTCTCCCCTGAAGCTGTAAACAGTTTAACAAGACAGGTGCGGAACTGCCGTAAGGTAATCTACATCTTGTCTCCCTCTCTGGTATCTAACCTCCCTGCGAATGGGGGTACGTCTCCGTGTTCTGTGCGGTTTTCAGCACAGTACTCTCTACACGTAGTGGATATTTGATTTGGTAAGTGACCGAATAAGTGAATGAGTCACCAAGATAAGGGTATTGTCTCATTCTTTCTCGCTTTTTCCACTTCCAAGTTTCTTTAGTTAGTTTCCTCAGACAAAAGGTTTCTTTGTAGCTACACAGTGGCCAGGTCCAGAGAATGTTGCAGATAGCTGCTGAAAACATCCCTCCTCCACTTGAGAATGGCTTGCTCTCCCTCTCAAGCGGAGAGAGCTGGGATTCGATATTTAATTAAGCGCCTCTGTTCACTTGGCATTTAGAGGCACTAGGGGGCGTTAGTGCTCTACACCCGGTGAAATGCCTGTTTCGTTTGTGATTTTCCTTTGTGAAAAACAACTATGCACAGAGTGTTTTGTGCCAATTTTCCATCCTTTTAGATTGACGGAAAGCATTTTACCTACGTAGAAACAGAAAACGAATAGAAAGAGCGTCGCATTGCGTTTAATGAAAGCTTAGGGCGGTCTCGGTGGTACGTTAGTGAAGTTATCTGGGGACACCTTAGCCACGTACATTGTGTTGGAGAGGCACCGAGAATTCATTCAGGAGTTCTCAAAGTTCGAGGACACAGTTGCCTTACACGTAGGCACGGTGGCAGCCGTGGACATGGCAGTGATTTGGAGAATGTTGTACTAGTCGGCTCTCGCTGTGATAATGCTTTGCAACAAATCTCCCCAAAACTCACTTACATAAAGAAGAATCTAGTTTTCTCGGACCTGTGGGCTAGCTGCAGCGGCTCTCTTGTAGACCTCTCGATGGCGGGTGTTGCTCCATGCCGTGGGTCAGTTTGAGGTCTGTCCCGCACACCTTACCGTGGAGCCCAACTGTGAGGCTGCAGCTCCCTGTCCTCTCGCAGAGTTCACTGAAACGTAAGAGGTGAGCCCAACCACACAAGGCCACGTAAGGCCTCTGCGACTCATTGAAGGCCATCGTGTCTTCCCTTGGCCTCCTGGGAACCCCCTGGCCCCAGGATGCAGCTTCGGTAGCCCAGGGCAACCGGCGGAGGGGGGCGGGCGGGGCTGCAGGAGGGTGGAACGCTGAGGTCACAGAGGGTGTGGGTGTGGCCACCTCTGCTGTGACTGAACCAAGGGCGTGGGTGGGGGACTGGGGGTCCAGGGCAGGGCCCTCAGAGCCCGGTAGGCCCAGGGGGGCGGCGCAAGCACCTAGGCCCAGGCCGAAGAGCGCCTTCTTGGTCTGCGCGGCAGGCCGGCCTCTCGCCTTGCCACTCAGGCCGCCCTCCCTCTTGAAGTGTGTGTGGCACGCGTCCGCGGAGTACACCTCGCTGCACAGGTAGCCGTGGGACTGGGCGTCGTAGCTTCCTGCGAGGCGGCCGGAGGTCCCGCAGGCGGGTGGGTCCCTGGGACAGACGCGCGGAGCGGCTCCTGCCCGGCCCCCCTGAGAACCGTCGCCGTTCCGTAAGGCGGGGCGCCTGCTTCAGAATGTAAATCACGTGTCCGCTCTATGGATACGCTGTTTAGTTTACCAGGCAAGACTTTCTTGGTGAAAGAAGCAGCGTTGGCTTGCATCCTCGAGCAGGCTTGTCATCTGGCTGTGCACTGGTACTCTCTCTCTGGGTGTGCTAGTCCGCAGGGCAGGGCATCCCCTGGGCAGGGTGGAGCGTGATCTCTGCGGCCTCGTCTTGCAGCTCCTTCCTTTCATTCTCAATCATCCTGCCCACAGTGGCCTCCTCTCAGGCCTGCATACTTACAACGGCGCATTGCCCGTGCTGCCCCTCTGCAGGAAGTGTCCCTCTGTTTAGTTTGCAGCTGACTGATGCCGCCTCACCCTTCTCATCTCTTCTCAGGTGTCACTTGGTCAAGAAAGCGTCCCCTTACCTACTCAACTCATCTCGTCTCCCTACCGTAGCTCACGTGACACCACGCACCTCTCGCTTATGGCCGTCATCGCCTTTCGCATCCAGTTTCAGGTAGGTAAGTTTACCCCGTGGTCCGTGAGGAAGAAGAGATCACGCCTGTTTTGCTTACTCTTGATTCCCAGCGACTAGCCCGGTTACTGATAACCTCTGTTAGAGGGAGAAAGGAATGCACCCAATCCCTGGTGAAGCCCCGACCGTTTTCCTTTCTAGTGTCCCTCGTACTCCTCCCTGCCGTCTGTGTCGCCCTTACTCCGCGTCTACCGTTTATGAGTTTACACCTGGGTTACGGTGACTGCTTCGGAGAATCGCATGCCTTTCTACCTCCCTCGCTGCGACCTCTCCTACACCTCCCAGGGCTCTTGGGTTATGCCCTTGCCCTCTTCCGAGCCGTCCGTGGCACCCGCTGTCAACCCCGTACGGCCAAGCTCCTAAGACTGACACTCCAGGCCCTCTGTAATTTGGCTTCAGTTTCACTTTCTAGACGTTTCAAGAAAGAACGGGGTCTAAATATCTGTGCACCTCTGCTCCGTTTCATATCTACCCACGAGGTTAATTTTTTTGTTTCTTCCAGTCCACCTATTTTGCACCTCCGTCTCTGCGAAGACTTCACTGAGAATCCAAGCGATTTCTGGATCCCTTCTCTCCCCTGAAGCTGTAAACAGTTTAACAAGACAGGTGCGGAACTGCCGTAAGGTAATCTACATCTTGTCTCCCTCTCTGGTATCTAACCTCCCTGCGAATGGGGGTACGTCTCCGTGTCCTGTGCGGTTTTCAGCACAGTACTCTCTACACGTAGTGGATATTTGATTTGGTAAGTGACCGAATAAGTGAATGAGTCACCAAGATAAGGGTATTGTCTCATTCTTTCTCGCTTTTTCCACTTCCAAGTTTCTTTAGTTAGTTTCCTCAGACAAAAGGTTTCTTTGTAGCTACACAGTGGCCAGGTCCAGAGAATGTTGCAGATAGCTGCTGAAAACATCCCTCCTCCACTTGAGAATGGCTTGCTCTCCCTCTCAAGCGGAGAGAGCTGGGATTCGATATTTAATTAAGCGCCTCTGTTCACTTGGCATTTAGAGGCACTAGGGGGCGTTAGTGCTCTACACCCGGTGAAATGCCTGTTTCGTTTGTGATTTTCCTTTGTGAAAAACAACTATGCACAGAGTGTTTTGTGCCAATTTTCCATCCTTTTAGATTGACGGAAAGCATTTTACCTACGTAGAAACAGAAAACGAATAGAAAGAGCGTCACATTGCGTTTAATGAAAGCTTAGGGCGGTCTCGGTGGTACGTTAGTGAAGTTATCTGGGTACACCTTAGCCACGTACATTGTGTTGGAGAGGCACCGAGAATTCATTCAGGAGTTCTCAAAGTTCGAGGACACGGTTGCCTTACACGTAGGCACGGTGGCAGCCGTGGACATGGCAGTGATTTGGAGAATGTTGTACTAGTCGGCTCTCGCTGTGATAATGCTTTGCAACAAATCTCCCCAAAACTCACTTACATAAAGAAGAATCTAGTTTTCTCGGACCTGTGGGCTAGCTGCAGCGGCTCTCTTGTAGACCTCTCGATGGCGGGTGTTGTTCCATGCCGTGGGTCAGTTTGAGGTCTGTCCCGCACACCTTACCGTGGAGCCCAACTGTGAGGCTGCAGGTCCCTGTCCTCTCGCAGAGTTCACTGAAACGTAAGAGGTGAGCCCAACCACACAAGGCCACGTAAGGCCTCTGCGACTCATTGAAGGCCATCGTGTCTTCCCTTGGCCTCCTGGGAACCCCCTGGCCCCAGGATGCAGCTTCGGTAGCCCAGGGCAACCGGCGGAGGGGGGCGGGCGGGGCTGCAGGAGGGTGGAACCCGGAGGTCACAGAGGGTGTTGGTGTGGCCACCTCTACTGTGACTGAACCAAGGGCGTGGGTGGGGGGCTGGGGGTCCAGGGCAGGGCCCTCAGAGCCCGGTAGGCCCAGGGGGGTGGCGCAAGCACCTAGGCCCAGGCCGAAGAGCGCCTTCTTGGTCTGCGTGGCACGCCGGCCTCTCGCCTTGCCACTCAGGCCGCCCTGCCACTTGAAGTGTGTGTGGCACGCGTCCGCGGAGTACACCTCGCTGCACAGGTAGCCGTGGGACTGGGCGTCGTAGCTTCCTGCGAGGCGGCCGGAGGTCCCGCAGGCGGGTGGGTCCCTGGGACAGACGTGCGGAGCGGCTCCATCCCGGCCCCACTGAGAACCGTCGCCGTTCCGTAAGGCGGGGCGCCTGCTGCAGAATGTAAATCACGTGTCCGTTCTATGGATACGCTGTTTAGTTTACCAGGCAAGACTTTCTTGGTGAAAGAAGCAGCGTTGGCTTGCATCGTCGAGCAGGCTTGTCATCTGGCTGTGCACTGGTACTCTCTCTCTAGGTGTGCTAGTCCGCAGGGCAGGGCATCCCCTGGGCAGGGCGGAGCGTGATCTCTGTGGCCTCGTCTTGCAGCTCCTTCCTTTCATTCTCAATCATCCTGCCCACAGTGGCCTCCTCTCAGGCCTGCATACTTACAACGGCGCATTGCCCGTGCTGCCGCTCTGCAGGAAGTGTCCCTCTCTTTAGTTTGCAGCTGACTGATGCCGACTCACCCTTCTCATCTCTTCTCAGGTGTCACTTGGTCAAGAAAGTGTCCCCTTACCTACTCAACTCATCTCATCTCCCTACCATAGCTCACGTGACACCACGCACCTCTCGCTTATGGCCGTCATCGCCTTTCGCATCCAGTTTCAGGTAGGTAAGTTTACCCCGTGGTCCGTGAGGAAGAAGAGATCACGCCTGTTTTGCTTACTCTTGATTCCCAGCGACTAGCCCGGTTACTGATAACCTCTGTTAGAGGGAGAAAGGAATGCACCCAATCCCTGGTGAAGCCCCGACCGTTTTCCTTTCTAGTGTCCCTCGTACTCCTCCCTGCCGTCTGTGTCGCCCTTACTCCGCGTCTACCGTTTATGAGTTTACACCTGGGTTACGGTGACTGCTTCGGAGAATCGCATGCCTTTCTACCTCCCTCGCTGCGACCTCTCCTACACCTCCCAGGGCTCTTGGGTTATGCCCTTGCCCTCTTCCGAGCCGTCCGTGGCACCCGCTGTCAACCCCGTACGGCCAGGCTCCTAAGACTGACACTCCAGGCCCTCCGTAATTTGGCTTCAGTTTCACTTTCTAGACGTTTCAAGAAAGAACGGGGTCTAAATATCTGTGCACCTCTGCTCCGTTTCATATCTACCCACGAGGTTAATTTTTTTGTTTCTTCCAGTCCACCTATTTTGCACCTCCGTCTCTGCGAAGACTTCACTGAGAATCCAAGCGATTTCTGGATCCCTTCTCTCCCCTGAAGCTGTAAACAGTTTAACAAGACAGGTGCGGAACTGCCGTAAGGTAATCTACATCTTGTCTCCCTCTCTGGTATCTAACCTCCCTGCGAATGGGGGTACGTCTCCGTGTTCTGTGCGGTTTTCAGCACAGTATTCTCTACACGTAGTGGATATTTGATTTGGTAAGTGACCGAATAAGTGAATGAGTCACCAAGATAAGGGTATTGTCTCATTCTTTCTCGCTTTTTCCACTTCCAAGTTTCTTTAGTTAGTTTCCTCAGACAAAAGGTTTCTTTGTAGCTACACAGTGGCCAGGTCCAGAGAATGTTGCAGATAGCTGCTGAAAACATCCCTCCTCCACTTGAGAAT
This sequence comes from Leucopleurus acutus, assembly GCF_964270905.1. Taxonomy (NCBI): domain Eukaryota; kingdom Metazoa; phylum Chordata; class Mammalia; order Artiodactyla; family Delphinidae; genus Leucopleurus; species Leucopleurus acutus. The sequence goes on from NC_139143.1 coordinate 38,505,488, forward strand.
GGCTTGCTCTCCCTCTCAAGCGGAGAGAGCTGGGATTCGATATTTAATTAAGCGCCTCTGTTCACTTGGCATTTAGAGGCACTAGGGGGCGTTAGTGCTCTACACCCGGTGAAATGCCTGTTTCGTTTGTGATTTTCCTTTGTGAAAAACAACTATGCACAGAGTGTTTTGTGCCAATTTTCCATCCTTTTAGATTGACGGAAAGCATTTTACCTACGTAGAAACAGAAAAGGAATAGAAAGAGCGTTGCATTGCGTTTAATGAAAGCTTAGGGCGGTCTCGGTGGTACGTTAGTGAAGTTATCTGGGGACACCTTAGCCACGTACATTGTGTTGGAGAGGCACCGAGAATTCATTCAGGAGTTCTCAAAGTTCGAGGACACAGTTGCCTTACACGTAGGCACGGTGGCAGCCGTGGACATGGCAGTGATTTGGAGAATGTTGTACTCGTCGGCTCTTGCTGTGATAATGCTTTGCAACAAATCTCCCCAAAACTCACTTACATAAAGAAGAATCTAGTTTTCTCGGACCTGTGGGCTAGCTGCAGCGGCTCTCTTGTAGACCTCTCGATGGCGGGTGTTGCTCCATGCCGTGGGTCAGTTTGAGGTCTGTCCCGCACACCTTACCGTGGAGCCCAACTGTGAGGCTGCAGGTCCCTGTCCTCTAGCAGAGTTCACTGAAACGTAAGAGGTGAGCCCAACCACACAAGGCCACGTAAGGCCTCTGCGACTCATTGAAGGCCATCGTGTCTTCCCTTGGCCTCCTGGGAACCCCCTGGCCCCAGGATGCAGCTTCGGTAGCCCAGGGCAACCGGCGGAGGGGGGCGGGCGGGGCTGCAGGAGGGTGGAACGCTGAGGTCACAGAGGGTGTGGGTGTGGCCACCTCTGCTGTGACTGAACCAAGGGCGTGGGTGGGGGGCTGGGGGTCCAGGGCAGGGCCCTCAGAGCCCGGTAGGCCCAGGGGGGCGGCGCAAGCACCTAGGCCCAGGCCGAAGAGCGCCTTCTTGGTCTGCGCGGCAGGCCGGCCTCTCGCCTTGCCACTCAGGCCGCCCTCCCTCTTGAAGTGTGTGTGGCACGCGTCCGCGGAGTACACCTCGCTGCACAGGTAGCCGTGGGACTGGGCGTCGTAGCTTCCTGCGAGGCGGCCGGAGGTCCCGCAGGCGGGTGGGTCCCTGGGACAGACGTGCGGAGCGGCTCCTGCCCGGCCCCCCTGAGAACCGTCGCCGTTCCGTAAGGCGGGGCGCCTGCTTCAGAATGTAAATCACGTGTCCGCTCTATGGATACGCTGTTTAGTTTACCAGGCAAGACTTTCTTGGTGAAAGAAGCAGCGTTGGCTTGCATCGTCGAGCAGGCTTGTCATCTGGCTGTGCACTGGTACTCTCTCTCTGGGTGTGCTAGTCCGCAGGGCAGGGCATCCCCTGGGCAGGGTGGAGCGTGATCTCTGCGGCCTCGTCTTGCAGCTCCTTCCTTTCATTCTCAATCATCCTGCCCACAGTGGCCTCCTCTCAGGCCTGCATACTTACAACGGCGCATTGCCCGTGCTGCCCCTCTGCAGGAAGTGTCCCTCTGTTTAGTTTGCAGCTGACTGATGCCGCCTCACCCTTCTCATGTCTTCTCAGGTGTCACTTGGTCAAGAAAGCGTCCCCTTACCTACTCAACTCATCTCGTCTCCCTACCGTAGCTCACGTGACACCACGCACCTCTCGCTTATGGCCGTCATCGCCTTTCGCATCCAGTTTCAGGTAGGTAAGTTTACCCCGTGGTCCGTGAGGAAGAAGAGATCACGCCTGTTTTGCTTACTCTTGATTCCCAGCGACTAGCCCGGTTACTGATAACCTCTGTTAGAGGGAGAAAGGAATGCACCCAATCCCTGGTGAAGCCCCGACCGTTTTCCTTTCTAGTGTCCCTCGTACTCCTCCCTGCCGTCTGTGTCGCCCTTACTCCGCGTCTACCGTTTATGAGTTTACACCTGGGTTACGGTGACTGCTTCGGAGAATCGCATGCCTTTCTACCTCCCTCGCTGCGACCTCTCCTACACCTCCCAGGGCTCTTGGGTTATGCCCTTGCCCTCTTCCGAGCCGTCCGTGGCACCCGCTGTCAACCCCGTACGGCCAAGCTCCTAAGACTGACACTCCAGGCCCTCCGTAATTTGGCTTCAGTTTCACTTTCTAGACGTTTCAAGAAAGAACGGGGTCTAAATATCTGTGCACCTCTGCTCCGTTTCATATCTACCCACGAGGTTAATTTTTTTGTTTCTTCCAGTCCACCTATTTTGCACCTCCGTCTCTGCGAAGACTTCACTGAGAATCCAAGCGATTTCTGGATCCCTTCTCTCCCCTGAAGCTGTAAACAGTTTAACAAGACAGGTGCGGAACTGCCGTAAGGTAATCTACATCTTGTCTCCCTCTCTGGTATCTAACCTCCCTGCGAATGGGGGTACGTCTCCGTGTTCTGTGCGGTTTTCAGCACAGTACTCTCTACACGTAGTGGATATTTGATTTGGTAAGTGACCGAATAAGTGAATGAGTCACCAAGATAAGGGTATTGTCTCATTCTTTCTCGCTTTTTCCACTTCCAAGTTTCTTTAGTTAGTTTCCTCAGACAAAAGGTTTCTTTGTAGCTACACAGTGGCCAGGTCCAGAGAATGTTGCAGATAGCTGCTGAAAACATCCCTCCTCCACTTGAGAATGGCTTGCTCTCCCTCTCAAGCGGAGAGAGCTGGGATTCGATATTTAATTAAGCGCCTCTGTTCACTTGGCATTTAGAGGCACTAGGGGGCGTTAGTGCTCTACACCCGGTGAAATGCCTGTTTCGTTTGTGATTTTCCTTTGTGAAAAACAACTATGCACAGAGTGTTTTGTGCCAATTTTCCATCCTTTTAGATTGACGGAAAGCATTTTACCTACGTAGAAACAGAAAAGGAATAGAAAGAGCGTTGCATTGCGTTTAATGAAAGCTTAGGGCGGTCTCGGTGGTACGTTAGTGAAGTTATCTGGGGACACCTTAGCCACGTACATTGTGTTGGAGAGGCACCGAGAATTCATTCAGGAGTTCTCAAAGTTCGAGGACACAGTTGCCTTACACGTAGGCACGGTGGCAGCCGTGGACATGGCAGTGATTTGGAGAATGTTGTACTAGTCGGCTCTCGCTGTGATAATGCTTTGCAACAAATCTCCCCAAAACTCACTTACATAAAGAAGAATCTAGTTTTCTCGGACCTGTGGGCTAGCTGCAGCGGCTCTCTTGTAGACCTCTCGATGGCGGGTGTTGCTCCATGCCGTGGGTCAGTTTGAGGTCTGTCCCGCACACCTTACCGTGGAGCCCAACTGTGAGGCTGCAGGTCCCTGTCCTCTCGCAGAGTTCACTGAAACGTAAGAGGTGAGCCCAACCACACAAGGCCACGTAAGGCCTCTGCGACTCATTGAAGGCCATCGTGTCTTCCCTTGGCCTCCTGGGAACCCCCTGGCCCCAGGATGCAGCTTCGGTAGCCCAGGGCAACCGGCGGAGGGGGGCGGGCGGGGCTGCAGGAGGGTGGAACGCTGAGGTCACAGAGGGTGTGGGTGTGGTCACCTCTGCTGTGACTGAACCAAGGGCGTGGGTGGGGGGCTGGGGGTCCAGGGCAGGGCCCTCAGAGCCCGGTAGGCCCAGGGGGGCGGCGCAAGCACCTAGGCCCAGGCCGAAGAGCGCCTTCTTGGTCTGCGCGGCAGGCCGGCCTCTCGCCTTGCCACTCAGGCCGCCCTCCCTCTTGAAGTGTGTGTGGCACGCGTCCGCGGAGTACACCTCGCTGCACAGGTAGCCGTGGGACTGGGCGTCGTAGCTTCCTGCGAGGCGGCCGGAGGTCCCGCAGGCGGGTGGGTCCCTGGGACAGACGCGCGGAGCGGCTCCTGCCCGGCCCCCCTGAGAACCGTCGCCGTTCCGTAAGGCGGGGCGCCTGCTTCAGAATGTAAATTACGTGTCCGCTCTATGGATACGCTGTTTAGTTTACCAGGCAAGACTTTCTTGGTGAAAGAAGCAGCGTTGGCTTGCATCGTCGAGCAGGCTTCTCATCTGGCTGTGCACTGGTACTCTCTCTCTGGGTGTGCTAGTCCGCAGGGCAGGGCATCCCCTGGGCAGGGTGGAGCGTGATCTCTGCGGCCTCGTCTTGCAGCTCCTTCCTTTCATTCTCAATCATCCTGCCCACAGTGGCCTCCTCTCAGGCCTGCATACTTACAACGGCGCATTGCCCGTGCTGCCCCTCTGCAGGAAGTGTCCCTCTGTTTAGTTTGCAGCTGACTGATGCCGCCTCACCCTTCTCATCTCTTCTCAGGTGTCACTTGGTCAAGAAAGCGTCCCCTTACCTACTCAACTCATCTCGTCTCCCTACCGTAGCTCACGTGACACCACGCACCTCTCGCTTATGGCCGTCATCGCCTTTCGCATCCAGTTTCAGGTAGGTAAGTTTACCCCGTGGTCCGTGAGGAAGAAGAGATCACGCCTGTTTTGCTTACTCTTGATTCCCAGCGACTAGCCCGGTTACTGATAACCTCTGTTAGAGGGAGAAAGGAATGCACCCAATCCCTGGTGAAGCCCCGACCGTTTTCCTTTCTAGTGTCCCTCGTACTCCTCCCTGCCGTCTGTGTCGCCCTTACTCCGCGTCTACCGTTTATGAGTTTACACCTGGGTTACGGTGACTGCTTCGGAGAATCGCATGCCTTTCTACCTCCCTCGCTGCGACCTCTCCTACACCTCCCAGGGCTCTTGGGTTATGCCCTTGCCCTCTTCCGAGCCGTCCGTGGCACCCGCTGTCAACCCCGTACGGCCAAGCTCCTAAGACTGACACTCCAGGCCCTCCGTAATTTGGCTTCAGTTTCACTTTCTAGACGTTTCAAGAAAGAACGGGGTCTAAATATCTGTGCACCTCTGCTCCGTTTCATACCTACCCACGAGGTTAATTTTTTTGTTTCTTCCAGTCCACCTATTTTGCACCTCCGTCTCTGCGAAGACTTCACTGAGAATCCAAGCGATTTCTGGATCCCTTCTCTCCCCTGAAGCTGTAAACAGTTTAACAAGACAGGTGCGGAACTGCCGTAAGGTAATCTACATCTTGTCTCCCTCTCTGGTATCTAACCTCCCTGCGAATGGGGGTAGGTCTCTGTGTTCTGTGCGGTTTTCAGCACAGTACTCTCTACACGTAGTGGATATTTGATTTGGTAAGTGACCGAATAAGTGAATGAGTCACCAAGATAAGGGTATTGTCTCATTCTTTCTCGCTTTTTCCACTTCCAAGTTTCTTTAGTTAGTTTCCTCAGACAAAAGGTTTCTTTGTAGCTACACAGTGGCCAGGTCCAGAGAATGTTGCAGATAGCTGCTGAAAACATCCCTCCTCCACTTGAGAATGGCTTGCTCTCCCTCTCAAGCGGAGAGAGCTGGGATTCGATATTTAATTAAGCGCCTCTGTTCACTTGGCATTTAGAGGCACTAGGGGGCGTTAGTGCTCTACACCCGGTGAAATGCCTGTTTCGTTTGTGATTTTCCTTTGTGAAAAACAACTATGCACAGAGTGTTTTGTGCCAATTTTCCATCCTTTTAGATTGACGGAAAGCATTTTACCTACGTAGAAACAGAAAACGAATAGAAAGAGCGTCGCATTGCGCTTACTGAACGCTTAGGGCGGTCTCGGTGGTACGTTAGTGAAGTTATCTGGGGACACCTTAGCCACGTACATTGTGTTGGAGAGGCACCGAGAATTCATTCAGGAGTTCTCAAAGTTCGAGGACACAGTTGCCTTACACGTAGGCACGGTGGCAGCCGTGGACATGGCAGTGATTTGGAGAATGTTGTACTAGTCGGCTCTCGCTGTGATAATGCTTTGCAACAAATCTCCCCAAAACTCACTTACATAAAGAAGAATCTAGTTTTCTCGGACCTGTGGGCTAGCTGCAGCGGCTCTCTTGTAGACCTCTCGATGGCGGGTGTTGCTCCATGCCGTGGGTCAGTTTGAGGTCTGTCCCGCACACCTTACCGTGGAGCCCAACTGTGAGGCTGCAGCTCCCTGTCCTCTCGCAGAGTTCACTGAAACGTAAGAGGTGAGCCCAACCACACAAGGCCACGTAAGGCCTCTGCGACTCATTGAAGGCCATCGTGTCTTCCCTTGGCCTCCTGGGAACCCCCTGGCCCCAGGATGCAGCTTCGGTAGCCCAGGGCAACCGGCGGAGGGGGGCGGGCGGGGCTGCAGGAGGGTGGAACGCTGAGGTCACAGAGGGTGTGGGTGTGGCCACCTCTGCTGTGACTGAACCAAGGGCGTGGGTGGGGGACTGGGGGTCCAGGGCAGGGCCCTCAGAGCCCGGTAGGCCCAGGGGGGCGGCGCAAGCACCTAGGCCCAGGCCGAAGAGCGCCTTCTTGGTCTGCGCGGCAGGCCGGCCTCTCGCCTTGCCACTCAGGCCGCCCTCCCTCTTGAAGTGTGTGTGGCACGCGTCCGCGGAGTACACCTCGCTGCACAGGTAGCCGTGGGACTGGGCGTCGTAGCTTCCTGCGAGGCGGCCGGAGGTCCCGCAGGCGGGTGGGTCCCTGGGACAGACGCGCGGAGCGGCTCCTGCCCGGCCCCCCTGAGAACCGTCGCCGTTCCGTAAGGCGGGGCGCCTGCTTCAGAATGTAAATCACGTGTCCGCTCTATGGATACGCTGTTTAGTTTACCAGGCAAGACTTTCTTGGTGAAAGAAGCAGCGTTGGCTTGCATCCTCGAGCAGGCTTGTCATCTGGCTGTGCACTGGTACTCTCTCTCTGGGTGTGCTAGTCCGCAGGGCAGGGCATCCCCTGGGCAGGGTGGAGCGTGATCTCTGCGGCCTCGTCTTGCAGCTCCTTCCTTTCATTCTCAATCATCCTGCCCACAGTGGCCTCCTCTCAGGCCTGCATACTTACAACGGCGCATTGCCCGTGCTGCCCCTCTGCAGGAAGTGTCCCTCTGTTTAGTTTGCAGCTGACTGATGCCGCCTCACCCTTCTCATCTCTTCTCAGGTGTCACTTGGTCAAGAAAGCGTCCCCTTACCTACTCAACTCATCTCGTCTCCCTACCGTAGCTCACGTGACACCACGCACCTCTCGCTTATGGCCGTCATCGCCTTTCGCATCCAGTTTCAGGTAGGTAAGTTTACCCCGTGGCCCGTGAGGAAGAAGAGATCACGCCTGTTTTGCTTACTCTTGATTCCCAGCGACTAGCCCGGTTACTGATAACCTCTGTTAGAGGGAGAAAGGAATGCACCCAATCCCTGGTGAAGCCCCGACCGTTTTCCTTTCTAGTGTCCCTCGTACTCCTCCCTGCCGTCTGTGTCGCCCTTACTCCGCGTCTACCGTTTATGAGTTTACACCTGGGTTACGGTGACTGCTTCGGAGAATCGCATGCCTTTCTACCTCCCTCGCTGCGACCTCTCCTACACCTCCTAGGGCTCTTGGGTTATGCCCTTGCCCTCTTCCGAGCCGTCCGTGGCACCCGCTGTCAACCCCGTACGGCCAAGCTCCTAAGACTGACACTCCAGGCCCTCCGTAATTTGGCTTCAGTTTCACTTTCTAGACGTTTCAAGAAAGAACGGGGTCTAAATATCTGTGCACCTCTGCTCCGTTTCATATCTACCCACGAGGTTAATTTTTTTGTTTCTTCCAGTCCACCTATTTTGCACCTCCGTCTCTGCGAAGACTTCACTGAGAATCCAAGCGATTTCTGGATCCCTTCTCTCCCCTGAAGCTGTAAACAGTTTAACAAGACAGGTGCGGAACTGCCGTAAGGTAATCTACATCTTGTCTCCCTCTCTGGTATCTAACCTCCCTGCGAATGGGGGTACGTCTCCGTGTTCTGTGCGGTTTTCAGCACAGTACTCTCTACACGTAGTGGATATTTGATTTGGTAAGTGACCGAATAAGTGAATGAGTCACCAAGATAAGGGTATTGTCTCATTCTTTCTCGCTTTTTCCACTTCCAAGTTTCTTTAGTTAGTTTCCTCAGACAAAAGGTTTCTTTGTAGCTACACAGTGGCCAGGTCCAGAGAATGTTGCAGATAGCTGCTGAAAACATCCCTCCTCCACTTGAGAATGGCTTGCTCTCCCTCTCAAGCGGAGAGAGCTGGGATTCGATATTTAATTAAGCGCCTCTGTTCACTTGGCATTTAGAGGCACTAGGGGGCGTTAGTGCTCTACACCCGGTGAAATGCCTGTTTCGTTTGTGATTTTCCTTTGTGAAAAACAACTATGCACAGAGTGTTTTGTGCCAATTTTCCATCCTTTTAGATTGACGGAAAGCATTTTACCTACGTAGAAACAGAAAACGAATAGAAAGAGCGTCGCATTGCGTTTAATGAAAGCTTAGGGCGGTCTCGGTGGTACGTTAGTGAAGTTATCTGGGGACACCTTAGCCACGTACATTGTGTTGGAGAGGCACCGAGAATTCATTCAGGAGTTCTCAAAGTTCGAGGACACAGTTGCCTTACACGTAGGCACGGTGGCAGCCGTGGACATGGCAGTGATTTGGAGAATGTTGTACTAGTCGGCTCTCGCTGTGATAATGCTTTGCAACAAATCTCCCCAAAACTCACTTACATAAAGAAGAATCTAGTTTTCTCGGACCTGTGGGCTAGCTGCAGCGGCACTCTTGTAGACCTCTCGATGGCGGGTGTTGCTCCATGCCGTGGGTCAGTTTGAGGTCTGTCCCGCACACCTTACCGTGGAGCCCAACTGTGAGGCTGCAGCTCCCTGTCCTCTCGCAGAGTTCACTGAAACGTAAGAGGTGAGCCCAACCACACAAGGCCACGTAAGGCCTCTGCGACTCATTGAAGGCCATCGTGTCTTCCCTTGGCCTCCTGGGAACCCCCTGGCCCCAGGATGCAGCTTCGGTAGCCCAGGGCAACCGGCGGAGGGGGGCGGGCGGGGCTGCAGGAGGGTGGAACGCTGAGGTCACAGAGGGTGTGGGTGTGGCCACCTCTGCTGTGACTGAACCAAGGGCGTGGGTGGGGGACTGGGGGTCCAGGGCAGGGCCCTCAGAGCCCGGTAGGCCCAGGGGGGCGGCGCAAGCACCTAGGCCCAGGCCGAAGAGCGCCTTCTTGGTCTGCGCGGCAGGCCGGCCTCTCGCCTTGCCACTCAGGCCGCCCTCCCTCTTGAAGTGTGTGTGGCACGCGTCCGCGGAGTACACCTCGCTGCACAGGTAGCCGTGGGACTGGGCGTCGTAGCTTCCTGCGAGGCGGCCGGAGGTCCCGCAGGCGGGTGGGTCCCTGGGACAGACGCGCGGAGCGGCTCCTGCCCGGCCCCCCTGAGAACCGTCGCCGTTCCGTAAGGCGGGGCGCCTGCTTCAGAATGTAAATCACGTGTCCGCTCTATGGATACGCTGTTTAGTTTACCAGGCAAGACTTTCTTGGTGAAAGAAGCAACGTTGGCTTGCATCGTCGAGCAGGCTTGTCATCTGGCTGTGCACTGGTACTCTCTCTCTGGGTGTGCTAGTCCGCAGGGCAGGGCATCCCCTGGGCAGGGTGGAGCGTGATCTCTGCGGCCTCGTCTTGCAGCTCCTTCCTTTCATTCTCAATCATCCTGCCCACAGTGGCCTCCTCTCAGGCCTGCATACTTACAACGGCGCATTGCCCGTGCTGCCCCTCTGCAGGAAGTGTCCCTCTGTTTAGTTTGCAGCTGACTGATGCCGCCTCACCCTTCTCATCTCTTCTCAGGTGTCACTTGGTCAAGAAAGCGTCCCCTTACCTACTCAACTCATCTCGTCTCCCTACCGTAGCTCACGTGACACCACGCACCTCTCGCTTATGGCCGTCATCGCCTTTCGCATCCAGTTTCAGGTAGGTAAGTTTACCCCGTGGTCCGTGAGGAAGAAGAGATCACGCCTGTTTTGCTTACTCTTGATTCCCAGCGACTAGCCCGGTTACTGATAACCTCTGTTAGAGGGAGAAAGGAATGCACCCAATCCCTGGTGAAGCCCCGACCGTTTTCCTTTCTAGTGTCCCTCGTACTCCTCCCTGCCGTCTGTGTCGCCCTTACTCCGCGTCTACCGTTTATGAGTTTACACCTGGGTTACGGTGACTGCTTCGGAGAATCGCATGCCTTTCTACCTCCCTCGCTGCGACCTCTCCTACACCTCCCAGGGCTCTTGGGTTATGCCCTTGCCCTCTTCCGAGCCGTCCGTGGCACCCGCTGTCAACCCCGTACGGCCAAGCTCCTAAGACTGACACTCCAGGCCCTCCGTAATTTGGCTTCAGTTTCACTTTCTAGACGTTTCAAGAAAGAACGGGGTCTAAATATCTGTGCACCTCTGCTCCGTTTCATATCTACCCACGAGGTTAATTTTTTTGTTTCTTCCAGTCCACCTATTTTGCACCTCCGTCTCTGCGAAGACTTCACTGAGAATCCAAGCGATTTCTGGATCCCTTCTCTCCCCTGAAGCTGTAAACAGTTTAACAAGACAGGTGCGGAACTGCCGTAAGGTAATCTACATCTTGTCTCCCTCTCTGGTATCTAACCTCCCTGCGAATGGGGGTACGTCTCCGTGTTCTGTGCGGTTTTCAGCACAGTACTCTCTACACGTAGTGGATATTTGATTTGGTAAGTGACCGAATAAGTGAATGAGTCACCAAGATAAGGGTATTGTCTCATTCTTTCTCGCTTTTTCCACTTCCAAGTTTCTTTAGTTAGTTTCCTCAGACAAAAGGTTTCTTTGTAGCTACACAGTGGCCAGGTCCAGAGAATGTTGCAGATAGCTGCTGAAAACATCCCTCCTCCACTTGAGAATGGCTTGCTCTCCCTCTCAAGCGGAGAGAGCTGGGATTCGATATTTAATTAAGCGCCTCTGTTCACTTGGCATTTAGAGGCACTAGGGGGCGTTAGTGCTCTACACCCGGTGAAATGCCTGTTTCGTTTGTGATTTTCCTTTGTGAAAAACAACTATGCACAGAGTGTTTTGTGCCAATTTTCCATCCTTTTAGATTGACGGAAAGCATTTTACCTACGTAGAAACAGAAAAGGAATAGAAAGAGCGTTGCATTGCGTTTAATGAAAGCTTAGGGCGGTCTCGGTGGTACGTTAGTGAAGTTATCTGGGGACACCTTAGCCACGTACATTGTGTTGGAGAGGCACCGAGAATTCATTCAGGAGTTCTCAAAGTTCGAGGACACAGTTGCCTTACACGTAGGCACGGTGGCAGCCGTGGACATGGCAGTGATTTGGAGAATGTTGTACTTGTCGGCTCTCGCTGTGATAATGCTTTGCAACAAATCTCCCCAAAACTCACTTACATAAAGAAGAATCTAGTTTTCTCGGACCTGTGGGCTAGCTGCAGCGGCTCTCTTGTAGACCTCTCGATGGCGGGTGTTGCTCCATGCCGTGGGTCAGTTTGAGGTCTGTCCCGCACACCTTACCGTGGAGCCCAACTGTGAGGCTGCAGGTCCCTGTCCTCTCGCAGAGTTCACTGAAACGTAAGAGGTGAGCCCAACCACACAAGGCCACGTAAGGCCTCTGCGACTCATTGAAGGCCATCGTGTCTTCCCTTGGCCTCCTGGGAACCCCCTGGCCCCAGGATGCAGCTTCGGTAGCCCAGGGCAACCGGCGGAGGGGGGCGGGCGGGGCTGCAGGAGGGTGGAACGCTGAGGTCACAGAGGGTGTGGGTGTGGTCACCTCTGCTGTGACTGAACCAAGGGCGTGGGTGGGGGGCTGGGGGTCCAGGGCAGGGCCCTCAGAGCCCGGTAGGCCCAGGGGGGCGGCGCAAGCACCTAGGCCCAGGCCGAAGAGCGCCTTCTTGGTCTGCGCGGCAGGCCGGCCTCTCGCCTTGCCACTCAGGCCGCCCTCCCTCTTGAAGTGTGTGTGGCACGCGTCCGCGGAGTACACCTCGCTGCACAGGTAGCCGTGGGACTGGGCGTCGTAGCTTCCTGCGAGGCGGCCGGAGGTCCCGCAGGCGGGTGGGTCCCTGGGACAGACGCGCGGAGCGGCTCCTGCCCGGCCCCCCTGAGAACCGTCGCCGTTCCGTAAGGCGGGGCGCCTGCTTCAGAATGTAAATCACGTGTCCGCTCTATGGATACGCTGTTTAGTTTACCAGGCAAGACTTTCTTGGTGAAAGAAGCAGCGTTGGCTTGCATCGTCGAGCAGGCTTCTCATCTGGCTGTGCACTGGTACTCTCTCTCTGGGTGTGCTAGTCCGCAGGGCAGGGCATCCCCTGGGCAGGGTGGAGCGTGATCTCTGCGGCCTCGTCTTGCAGCTCCTTCCTTTCATTCTCAATCATCCTGCCCACAGTGGCCTCCTCTCAGGCCTGCATACTTACAACGGCGCATTGCCCGTGCTGCCCCTCTGCAGGAAGTGTCCCTCTGTTTAGTTTGCAGCTGACTGATGCCGCCTCACCCTTCTCATCTCTTCTCAGGTGTCACTTGGTCAAGAAAGCGTCCCCTTACCTACTCAACTCATCTCGTCTCCCTACCGTAGCTCACGTGACACCACGCACCTCTCGCTTATGGCCGTCATCGCCTTTCGCATCCAGTTTCAGGTAGGTAAGTTTACCCCGTGGCCCGTGAGGAAGAAGAGATCACGCCTGTTTTGCTTACTCTTGATTCCCAGCGACTAGCCCGGTTACTGATAACCTCTGTTAGAGGGAGAAAGGAATGCACCCAATCCCTGGTGAAGCCCCGACCGTTTTCCTTTCTAGTGTCCCTCGTACTCCTCCCTGCCGTCTGTGTCGCCCTTACTCCGCGTCTACCGTTTATGAGTTTACACCTGGGTTACGGTGACTGCTTCGGAGAATCGCATGCCTTTCTACCTCCCTCGCTGCGACCTCTCCTACACCTCCTAGGGCTCTTGGGTTATGCCCTTGCCCTCTTCCGAGCCGTCCGTGGCACCCGCTGTCAACCCCGTACGGCCAAGCTCCTAAGACTGACACTCCAGGCCCTCCGTAATTTGGCTTCAGTTTCACTTTCTAGACGTTTCAAGAAAGAACGGGGTCTAAATATCTGTGCACCTCTGCTCCGTTTCATATCTACCCACGAGGTTAATTTTTTTGTTTCTTCCAGTCCACCTATTTTGCACCTCCGTCTCTGCGAAGACTTCACTGAGAATCCAAGCGATTCTGGATCCCTTCTCTCCCCTGAAGCTGTAAACAGTTTAACAAGACAGGTGCGGAACTGCCGTAAGGTAATCTACATCTTGTCTCCCTCTCTGGTATCTAACCTCCCTGCGAATGGGGGTACGTCTCCGTGTTCTGTGCGGTTTTCAGCACAGTACTCTCTACACGTAGTGGATATTTGATTTGGTAAGTGACCGAATAAGTGAATGAGTCACCAAGATAAGGGTATTGTCTCATTCTTTCTCGCTTTTTCCACTTCCAAGTTTCTTTAGTTAGTTTCCTCAGACAAAAGGTTTCTTTGTAGCTACACAGTGGCCAGGTCCAGAGAATGTTGCAGATAGCTGCTGAAAACATCCCTCCTCCACTTGAGAATGGCTTGCTCTCCCTCTCAAGCGGAGAGAGCTGGGATTCGATATTTAATTAAGCGCCTCTGTTCACTTGGCATTTAGAGGCACTAGGGGGCGTTAGTGCTCTACACCCGGTGAAATGCCTGTTTCGTTTGTGATTTTCCTTTGTGAAAAACAACTATGCACAGAGTGTTTTGTGCCAATTTTCCATCCTTTTAGATTGACGGAAAGCATTTTACCTACGTAGAAACAGAAAACGAATAGAAAGAGCGTCGCATTGCGTTTAATGAAAGCTTAGGGCGGTCACGGTGGTACGTTAGTGAAGTTATCTGGGGACACCTTAGCCACGTACATTGTGTTGGAGAGGCACCGAGAATTCATTCAGGAGTTCTCAAAGTTCGAGGACACAGTTGCCTTACACGTAGGCACGGTGGCAGCCGTGGACATGGCAGTGATTTGGAGAATGTTGTACTAGTCGGCTCTCGCTGTGATAATGCTTTGCAACAAATCTCCCCAAAACTCACTTACATAAAGAAGAATCTAGTTTTCTCGGACCTGTGGGCTAGCTGCAGCGGCTCTCTTGTAGACCTCTCGATGGCGGGTGTTGCTCCATGCCGTGGGTCAGTTTGAGGTCTGTCCCGCACACCTTACCGTGGAGCCCAACTGTGAGGCTGCAGCTCCCTGTCCTCTCGCAGAGTTCACTGAAACGTAAGAGGTGAGCCCAACCACACAAGGCCACGTAAGGCCTCTGCGACTCATTGAAGGCCATCGTGTCTTCCCTTGGCCTCCTGGGAACCCCCTGGCCCCAGGATGCAGCTTCGGTAGCCCAGGGCAACCGGCGGAGGGGGGCGGGCGGGGCTGCAGGAGGGTGGAACGCTGAGGTCACAGAGGGTGTGGGTGTGGCCACCTCTGCTGTGACTGAACCAAGGGCGTGGGTGGGGGACTGGGGGTCCAGGGCAGGGCCCTCAGAGCCCGGTAGGCCCAGGGGGGCGGCGCAAGCACCTAGGCCCAGGCCGAAGAGCGCCTTCTTGGTCTGCGCGGCAGGCCGGCCTCTCGCCTTGCCACTCAGGCCGCCCTCCCTCTTGAAGTGTGTGTGGCACGCGTCCGTGGAGTACACCTCGCTGCACAGGTAGCCGTGGGACTGGGCGTCGTAGCTTCCTGCGAGGCGGCCGGAGGTCCCGCAGGCGGGTGGGTCCCTGGGACAGACGCGCGGAGCGGCTCCTGCCCGGCCCCCCTGAGAACCGTCGCCGTTCCGTAAGGCGGGGCGCCTGCTTCAGAATGTAAATCACGTGTCCGCTCTATGGATACGCTGTTTAGTTTACCAGGCAAGACTTTCTTGGTGAAAGAAGCAACGTTGGCTTGCATCGTCGAGCAGGCTTGTCATCTGGCTGTGCACTGGTACTCTCTCTCTGGGTGTGCTAGTCCGCAGGGCAGGGCATCCCCTGGGCAGGGTGGAGCGTGATCTCTGCGGCCTCGTCTTGCAGCTCCTTCCTTTCATTCTCAATCATCCTGCCCACAGTGGCCTCCTCTCAGGCCTGCATACTTACAACGGCGCATTGCCCGTGCTGCCCCTCTGCAGGAAGTGTCCCTCTGTTTAGTTTGCAGCTGACTGATGCCGCCTCACCCTTCTCATCTCTTCTCAGGTGTCACTTGGTCAAGAAAGCGTCCCCTTACCTACTCAACTCATCTCGTCTCCCTACCGTAGCTCACGTGACACCACGCACCTCTCGCTTATGGCCGTCATCGCCTTTCGCATCCAGTTTCAGGTAGGTAAGTTTACCCCGTGGTCCGTGAGGAAGAAGAGATCACGCCTGTTTTGCTTACTCTTGATTCCCAGCGACTAGCCCGGTTACTGATAACCTCTGTTAGAGGGAGAAAGGAATGCACCCAATCCCTGGTGAAGCCCCGACCGTTTTCCTTTCTAGTGTCCCTCGTACTCCTCCCTGCCGTCTGTGTCGCCCTTACTCCGCGTCTACCGTTTATGAGTTTACACCTGGGTTACGGTGACTGCTTCGGAGAATCGCATGCCTTTCTACCTCCCTCGCTGCGACCTCTCCTACACCTCCCAGGGCTCTTGGGTTATGCCCTTGCCCTCTTCCGAGCCGTCCGTGGCACCCGCTGTCAACCCCGTACGGCCAAGCTCCTAAGACTGACACTCCAGGCCCTCCGTAATTTGGCTTCAGTTTCACTTTCTAGACGTTTCAAGAAAGAACGGGGTCTAAATATCTGTGCACCTCTGCTCCGTTTCATATCTACCCACGAGGTTAATTTTTTTGTTTCTTCCAGTCCACCTATTTTGCACCTCCGTCTCTCCGAAGACTTCACTGAGAATCCAAGCGATTTCCGGATCCCTTCTCTCCCCTGAAGCTGTAAACAGTTTAACAAGACAGGTGCGGAACTGCCGTAAGGTAATCTACATCTTGTCTCCCTCTCTGGTATCTAACCTCCCTGCGAATGGGGGTACGTCTCCGTGTTCTGTGCGGTTTTCAGCACAGTACTCTCTACACGTAGTGGATATTTGATTTGGTAAGTGACCGAATAAGTGAATGAGTCACCAAGATAAGGGTATTGTCTCATTCTTTCTCGCTTTTTCCACTTCCAAGTTTCTTTAGTTAGTTTCCTCAGACAAAAGGTTTCTTTGTAGCTACACAGTGGCCAGGTCCAGAGAATGTTGCAGATAGCTGCTGAAAACATCCCTCCTCCACTTGAGAATGGCTTGCTCTCCCTCTCAAGCGGAGAGAGCTGGGATTCGATATTTAATTAAGCGCCTCTGTTCACTTGGCATTTAGAGGCACTAGGGGGCGTTAGTGCTCTACACCCGGTGAAATGCCTGTTTCGTTTGTGATTTTCCTTTGTGAAAAACAACTATGCACAGAGTGTTTTGTGCCAATTTTCCATCCTTTTAGATTGACGGAAAGCATTTTACCTACGTAGAAACAGAAAACGAATAGAAAGAGCGTCGCATTGCGTTTAATGAAAGCTTAGGGCGGTCTCGGTGGTACGTTAGTGAAGTTATCTGGGGACAACTTAGCCACGTACATTGTGTTGGAGAGGCACCGAGAATTCATTCAGGAGTTCTCAAAGTTCGAGGACACGGTTGCCTTACACGTAGGCACGGTGGCAGCCGTGGACATGGCAGTGATTTGGAGAATGTTGTACTAGTCGGCTCTCGCTGTGATAATGCTTTGCAACAAATCTCCCCAAAACTCACTTACATAAAGAAGAATCTAGTTTTCTCGGACCTGTGGGCTAGCTGCAGCGGCACTCTTGTAGACCTCTCGATGGCGGGTGTTGCTCCATGCCGTGGGTCAGTTTGAGGTCTGTCCCGCACACCTTACCGTGGAGCCCAACTGTGAGGCTGCAGCTCCCTGTCCTCTCGCAGAGTTCACTGAAACGTAAGAGGTGAGCCCAACCACACAAGGCCACGTAAGGCCTCTGCGACTCATTGAAGGCCATCGTGTCTTCCCTTGGCCTCCTGGGAACCCCCTGGCCCCAGGATGCAGCTTCGGTAGCCCAGGGCAACCGGCGGAGGGGGGCGGGCGGGGCTGCAGGAGGGTGGAACGCTGAGGTCACAGAGGGTGTGGGTGTGGCCACCTCTGCTGTGACTGAACCAAGGGCGTGGGTGGGGGACTGGGGGTCCAGGGCAGGGCCCTCAGAGCCCGGTAGGCCCAGGGGGGCGGCGCAAGCACCTAGGCCCAGGCCGAAGAGCGCCTTCTTGGTCTGCGCGGCAGGCCGGCCTCTCGCCTTGCCACTCAGGCCGCCCTCCCTCTTGAAGTGTGTGTGGCACGCGTCCGCGGAGTACACCTCGCTGCACAGGTAGCCGTGGGACTGGGCGTCGTAGCTTCCTGCGAGGCGGCCGGAGGTCCCGCAGGCGGGTGGGTCCCTGGGACAGACGCGCGGAGCGGCTCCTGCCCGGCCCCCCTGAGAACCGTCGCCGTTCCGTAAGGCGGGGCGCCTGCTTCAGAATGTAAATCACGTGTCCGCTCTATGGATACGCTGTTTAGTTTACCAGGCAAGACTTTCTTGGTGAAAGAAGCAGCGTTGGCTTGCATCCTCGAGCAGGCTTGTCATCTGGCTGTGCACTGGTACTCTCTCTCTGGGTGTGCTAGTCCGCAGGGCAGGGCATCCCCTGGGCAGGGTGGAGCGTGATCTCTGCGGCCTCGTCTTGCAGCTCCTTCCTTTCATTCTCAATCATCCTGCCCACAGTGGCCTCCTCTCAGGCCTGCATACTTACAACGGCGCATTGCCCGTGCTGCCCCTCTGCAGGAAGTGTCCCTCTGTTTAGTTTGCAGCTGACTGATGCCGCCTCACCCTTCTCATCTCTTCTCAGGTGTCACTTGGTCAAGAAAGCGTCCCCTTACCTACTCAACTCATCTCGTCTCCCTACCGTAGCTCACGTGACACCACGCACCTCTCGCTTATGGCCGTCATCGCCTTTCGCATCCAGTTTCAGGTAGGTAAGTTTACCCCGTGGTCCGTGAGGAAGAAGAGATCACGCCTGTTTTGCTTACTCTTGATTCCCAGCGACTAGCCCGGTTACTGATAACCTCTGTTAGAGGGAGAAAGGAATGCACCCAATCCCTGGTGAAGCCCCGACCGTTTTCCTTTCTAGTGTCCCTCGTACTCCTCCCTGCCGTCTGTGTCGCCCTTACTCCGCGTCTACCGTTTATGAGTTTACACCTGGGTTACGGTGACTGCTTCGGAGAATCGCATGCCTTTCTACCTCCCTCGCTGCGACCTCTCCTACACCTCCCAGGGCTCTTGGGTTATGCCCTTGCCCTCTTCCGAGCCGTCCGTGGCACCCGCTGTCAACCCCGTACGGCCAAGCTCCTAAGACTGACACTCCAGGCCCTCCGTAATTTGGCTTCAGTTTCACTTTCTAGACGTTTCAAGAAAGAACGGGGTCTAAATATCTGTGCACCTCTGCTCCGTTTCATATCTACCCACGAGGTTAATTTTTTTGTTTCTTCCAGTCCACCTATTTTGCACCTCCATCTCTGCGAAGACTTCACTGAGAATCCAAGCGATTTCTGGATCCCTTCTCTCCCCTGAAGCTGTAAACAGTTTAACAAGACAGGTGCGGAACTGCCGTAAGGTAATCTACATCTTGTCTCCCTCTCTGGTATCTAACCTCCCTGCGAATGGGGGTACGTCTCCGTGTCCTGTGCGGTTTTCAGCACAGTACTCTCTACACGTAGTGGATATTTGATTTGGTAAGTGACCGAATAAGTGAATGAGTCACCAAGATAAGGGTATTGTCTCATTCTTTCTCGCTTTTTCCACTTCCAAGTTTCTTTAGTTAGTTTCCTCAGACAAAAGGTTTCTTTGTAGCTACACAGTGGCCAGGTCCAGAGAATGTTGCAGATAGCTGCTGAAAACATCCCTCCTCCACTTGAGAATGGCTTGCTCTCCCTCTCAAGCGGAGAGAGCTGGGATTCGATATTTAATTAAGCGCCTCTGTTCACTTGGCATTTAGAGGCACTAGGGGGCGTTAGTGCTCTACACCCGGTGAAATGCCTGTTTCGTTTGTGATTTTCCTTTGTGAAAAACAACTATGCACAGAGTGTTTTGTGCCAATTTTCCATCCTTTTAGATTGACGGAAAGCATTTTACCTACGTAGAAACAGAAAACGAATAGAAAGAGCGTCACATTGCGTTTAATGAAAGCTTAGGGCGGTCTCGGTGGTACGTTAGTGAAGTTATCTGGGGACACCTTAGCCACGTACATTGTGTTGGAGAGGCACCGAGAATTCATTCAGGAGTTCTCAAAGTTCGAGGACACGGTTGCCTTACACGTAGGCACGGTGGCAGCCGTGGACATGGCAGTGATTTGGAGAATGTTGTACTAGTCGGCTCTCGCTGTGATAATGCTTTGCAACAAATCTCCCCAAAACTCACTTACATAAAGAAGAATCTAGTTTTCTCGGACCTGTGGGCTAGCTGCAGCGGCTCTCTTGTAGACCTCTCGATGGCGGGTGTTGTTCCATGCCGTGGGTCAGTTTGAGGTCTGTCCCGCACACCTTACCGTGGAGCCCAACTGTGAGGCTGCAGGTCCCTGTCCTCTCGCAGAGTTCACTGAAACGTAAGAGGTGAGCCCAACCACACAAGGCCACGTAAGGCCTCTGCGACTCATTGAAGGCCATCGTGTCTTCCCTTGGCCTCCTGGGAACCCCCTGGCCCCAGGATGCAGCTTCGGTAGCCCAGGGCAACCGGCGGAGGGGGGCGGGCGGGGCTGCAGGAGGGTGGAACGCGGAGGTCACAGAGGGTGTGGGTGTGGCCACCTCTACTGTGACTGAACCAAGGGCGTGGGTGGGGGGCTGGGGGTCCAGGGCAGGGCCCTCAGAGCCCGGTAGGCCCAGGGGGGTGGCGCAAGCACCTAGGCCCAGGCCGAAGAGCGCCTTCTTGGTCTGCGTGGCACGCCGGCCTCTCGCCTTGCCACTCAGGCCGCCCTGCCACTTGAAGTGTGTGTGGCACGCGTCCGCGGAGTACACCTCGCTGCACAGGTAGCCGTGGGACTGGGCGTCGTAGCTTCCTGCGAGGCGGCCGGAGGTCCCGCAGGCGGGTGGGTCCCTGGGACAGACGCGCGGAGCGGCTCCTGCCCGGCCCCCCTGAGAACCGTCGCCGTTCCGTAAGGCGGGGCGCCTGCTTCAGAATGTAAATCACGTGTCCGCTCTATGGATACGCTGTTTAGTTTACCAGGCAAGACTTTCTTGGTGAAAGAAGCAACGTTGGCTTGCATCGTCGAGCAGGCTTGTCATCTGGCTGTGCACTGGTACTCTCTCTCTGGGTGTGCTAGTCCGCAGGGCAGGGCATCCCCTGGGCAGGGTGGAGCGTGATCTCTGCGGCCTCGTCTTGCAGCTCCTTCCTTTCATTCTCAATCATCCTGCCCACAGTGGCCTCCTCTCAGGCCTGCATACTTACAACGGTGCATTGCCCGTGCTGCCCCTCTGCAGGAAGTGTCCCTCTGTTTAGTTTGCAGCTGACTGATGCCGCCTCACCCTTCTCATCTCTTCTCAGGTGTCACTTGGTCAAGAAAGCGTCCCCTTACCTACTCAACTCATCTCGTCTCCCTACCGTAGCTCACGTGACACCACGCACCTCTCGCTTATGGCCGTCATCGCCTTTCGCATCCAGTTTCAGGTAGGTAAGTTTACCCCGTGGTCCGTGAGGAAGAAGAGATCACGCCTGTTTTGCTTACTCTTGATTCCCAGCGACTAGCCCGGTTACTGATAACCTCTGTTAGAGGGAGAAAGGAATGCACCCAATCCCTGGTGAAGCCCCGACCGTTTTCCTTTCTAGTGTCCCTCGTACTCCTCCCTGCCGTCTGTGTCGCCCTTACTCCGCGTCTACCGTTTATGAGTTTACACCTGGGTTACGGTGACTGCTTCGGAGAATCGCATGCCTTTCTACCTCCCTCGCTGCGACCTCTCCTACACCTCCCAGGGCTCTTGGGTTATGCCCTTGCCCTCTTCCGAGCCGTCCGTGGCACCCGCTGTCAACCCCGTACGGCCAAGCTCCTAAGACTGACACTCCAGGCCCTCCGTAATTTGGCTTCAGTTTCACTTTCTAGACGTTTCAAGAAAGAACGGGGTCTAAATATCTGTGCACCTCTGCTCCGTTTCATATCTACCCACGAGGTTAATTTTTTTGTTTCTTCCAGTCCACCTATTTTGCACCTCCGTCTCTCCGAAGACTTCACTGAGAATCCAAGCGATTTCTGGATCCCTTCTCTCCCCTGAAGCTGTAAACAGTTTAACAAGACAGGTGCGGAACTGCCGTAAGGTAATCTACATCTTGTCTCCCTCTCTGGTATCTAACCTCCCTGCGAATGGGGGTACGTCTCCGTGTTCTGTGCGGTTTTCAGCACAGTACTCTCTACACGTAGTGGATATTTGATTTGGTAAGTGACCGAATAAGTGAATGAGTCACCAAGATAAGGGTATTGTCTCATTCTTTCTCGCTTTTTCCACTTCCAAGTTTCTTTAGTTAGTTTCCTCAGACAAAAGGTTTCTTTGTAGCTACACAGTGGCCAGGTCCAGAGAATGTTGCAGATAGCTGCTGAAAACATCCCTCCTCCACTTGAGAATGGCTTGCTCTCCCTCTCAAGCGGAGAGAGCTGGGATTCGATATTTAATTAAGCGCCTCTGTTCACTTGGCATTTAGAGGCACTAGGGGGCGTTAGTGCTCTACACCCGGTGAAATGCCTGTTTCGTTTGTGATTTTCCTTTGTGAAAAACAACTATGCACAGAGTGTTTTGTGCCAATTTTCCATCCTTTTAGATTGACGGAAAGCATTTTACCTACGTAGAAACAGAAAACGAATAGAAAGAGCGTCGCATTGCGTTTAATGAAAGCTTAGGGCGGTCTCGGTGGTACGTTAGTGAAGTTATCTGGGGACACCTTAGCCACGTACATTGTGTTGGAGAGGCACCGAGAATTCATTCAGGAGTTCTCAAAGTTCGAGGACACAGTTGCCTTACACGTAGGCACGGTGGCAGCCGTGGACATGGCAGTGATTTGGAGAATGTTGTACTAGTCGGCTCTCGCTGTGATAATGCTTTGCAACAAATCTCCCCAAAACTCACTTACATAAAGAAGAATCTAGTTTTCTCGGACCTGTGGGCTAGCTGCAGCGGCTCTCTTGTAGACCTCTCGATGGCGGGTGTTGCTCCATGCCGTGGGTCAGTTTGAGGTCTGTCCCGCACACCTTACCGTGGAGCCCAACTGTGAGGCTGCAGCTCCCTGTCCTCTCGCAGAGTTCACTGAAACGTAAGAGGTGAGCCCAACCACACAAGGCCACGTAAGGCCTCTGCGACTCATTGAAGGCCATCGTGTCTTCCCTTGGCCTCCTGGGAACCCCCTGGCCCCAGGATGCAGCTTCGGTAGCCCAGGGCAACCGGCGGAGGGGGGCGGGCGGGGCTGCAGGAGGGTGGAACGCTGAGGTCACAGAGGGTGTGGGTGTGGCCACCTCTGCTGTGACTGAACCAAGGGCGTGGGTGGGGGACTGGGGGTCCAGGGCAGGGCCCTCAGAGCCCGGTAGGCCCAGGGGGGCGGCGCAAGCACCTAGGCCCAGGCCGAAGAGCGCCTTCTTGGTCTGCGCGGCAGGCCGGCCTCTCGCCTTGCCACTCAGGCCGCCCTCCCTCTTGAAGTGTGTGTGGCACGCGTCCGCGGAGTACACCTCGCTGCACAGGTAGCCGTGGGACTGGTCGTCGTAGCTTCCTGCGAGGCGGCCGGAGGTCCCGCAGGCGGGTGGGTCCCTGGGACAGACGCGCGGAGCGGCTCCTGCCCGGCCCCCCTGAGAACCGTCGCCGTTCCGTAAGGCGGGGCGCCTGCTTCAGAATGTAAATCACGTGTCCGCTCTATGGATACGCTGTTTAGTTTACCAGGCAAGACTTTCTTGGTGAAAGAAGCAGCGTTGGCTTGCATCGTCGAGCAGGCTTGTCATCTGGCTGTGCACTGGTACTCTCTCTCTGGGTGTGCTAGTCCGCAGGGCAGGGCATCCCCTGGGCAGGGTGGAGCGTGATCTCTGCGGCCTCGTCTTGCAGCTCCTTCCTTTCATTCTCAATCATCCTGCCCACAGTGGCCTCCTCTCAGGCCTGCATACTTACAACGGTGCATTGCCCGTGCTGCCCCTCTGCAGGAAGTGTCCCTCTGTTTAGTTTGCAGCTGACTGATGCCGCCTCACCCTTCTCATCTCTTCTCAGGTGTCACTTGGTCAAGAAAGCGTCCCCTTACCTACTCAACTCATCTCGTCTCCCTACCGTAGCTCACGTGACACCACGCACCTCTCGCTTATGGCCGTCATCGCCTTTCGCATCCAGTTTCAGGTAGGTAAGTTTACCCCGTGGTCCGTGAGGAAGAAGAGATCACGCCTGTTTTGCTTACTCTTGATTCCCAGCGACTAGCCCGGTTACTGATAACCTCTGTTAGAGGGAGAAAGGAATGCACCCAATCCCTGGTGAAGCCCCGACCGTTTTCCTTTCTAGTGTCCCTCGTACTCCTCCCTGCCGTCTGTGTCGCCCTTACTCCGCGTCTACCGTTTATGAGTTTACACCTGGGTTACGGTGACTGCTTCGGAGAATCGCATGCCTTTCTACCTCCCTCGCTGCGACCTCTCCTACACCTCCCAGGGCTCTTGGGTTATGCCCTTGCCCTCTTCCGAGCCGTCCGTGGCACCCGCTGTCAACCCCGTACGGCCAAGCTCCTAAGACTGACACTCCAGGCCCTCCGTAATTTGGCTTCAGTTTCACTTTCTAGACGTTTCAAGAAAGAACGGGGTCTAAATATCTGTGCACCTCTGCTCCGTTTCATATCTACCCACGAGGTTAATTTTTTTGTTTCTTCCAGTCCACCTATTTTGCACCTCCGTCTCTGCGAAGACTTCACTGAGAATCCAAGCGATTTCTGGATCCCTTCTCTCCCCTGAAGCTGTAAACAGTTTAACAAGACAGGTGCGGAACTGCCGTAAGGTAATCTACATCTTGTCTCCCTCTCTGGTATCTAACCTCCCTGCGAATGGGGGTACGTCTCCGTGTTCTGTGCGGTTTTCAGCACAGTACTCTCTACACGTAGTGGATATTTGATTTGGTAAGTGACCGAATAAGTGAATGAGTCACCAAGATAAGGGTATTGTCTCATTCTTTCTCGCTTTTTCCACTTCCAAGTTTCTTTAGTTAGTTTCCTCAGACAAAAGGTTTCTTTGTAGCTACACAGTGGCCAGGTCCAGAGAATGTTGCAGATAGCTGCTGAAAACATCCCTCCTCCACTTGAGAATGGCTTGCTCTCCCTCTCAAGCGGAGAGAGCTGGGATTCGATATTTAATTAAGCGCCTCTGTTCACTTGGCATTTAGAGGCACTAGGGGGCGTTAGTGCTCTACACCCGGTGAAATGCCTGTTTCGTTTGTGATTTTCCTTTGTGAAAAACAACTATGCACAGAGTGTTTTGTGCCAATTTTCCATCCTTTTAGATTGACGGAAAGCATTTTACCTACGTAGAAACAGAAAACGAATAGAAAGAGCGTCGCATTGCGCTTACTGAAAGCTTAGGGCGGTCTCGGTGGTACGTTAGTGAAGTTATCTGGGGACACCTTAGCCACGTACATTGTGTTGGAGAGGCACCGAGAATTCATTCAGGAGTTCTCAAAGTTCGAGGACACAGTTGCCTTACACGTAGGCACGGTGGCAGCCGTGGACATGGCAGTGATTTGGAGAATGTTGTACTAGTCGGCTCTCGCTGTGATAATGCTTTGCAACAAATCTCCCCAAAACTCACTTACATAAAGAAGAATCTAGTTTTCTCGGACCTGTGGGCTAGCTGCAGCGGCTCTCTTGTAGACCTCTCGATGGCGGGTGTTGCTCCATGCCGTGGGTCAGTTTGAGGTCTGTCCCGCACACCTTACCGTGGAGCCCAACTGTGAGGCTGCAGCTCCCTGTCCTCTCGCAGAGTTCACTGAAACGTAAGAGGTGAGCCCAACCACACAAGGCCACGTAAGGCCTCTGCGACTCATTGAAGGCCATCGTGTCTTCCCTTGGCCTCCTGGGAACCCCCTGGCCCCAGGATGCAGCTTCGGTAGCCCAGGGCAACCGGCGGAGGGGGGCGGGCGGGGCTGCAGGAGGGTGGAACGCTGAGGTCACAGAGGGTGTGGGTGTGGCCACCTCTGCTGTGACTGAACCAAGGGCGTGGGTGGGGGACTGGGGGTCCAGGGCAGGGCCCTCAGAGCCCGGTAGGCCCAGGGGGGCGGCGCAAGCACCTAGGCCCAGGCCGAAGAGCGCCTTCTTGGTCTGCGCGGCAGGCCGGCCTCTCGCCTTGCCACTCAGGCCGCCCTCCCTCTTGAAGTGTGTGTGGCACGCGTCCGCGGAGTACACCTCGCTGCACAGGTAGCCGTGGGACTGGGCGTCGTAGCTTCCTGCGAGGC
Organism: Leucopleurus acutus; assembly: GCF_964270905.1. Classification (NCBI taxonomy): domain Eukaryota; kingdom Metazoa; phylum Chordata; class Mammalia; order Artiodactyla; family Delphinidae; genus Leucopleurus; species Leucopleurus acutus. Next base: position 38,530,811 of record NC_139143.1, read on the forward strand.
GGCCGGAGGTCCCGCAGGCGGGTGGGTCCCTGGGACAGACGCGCGGAGCGGCTCCTGCCCGGCCCCCCTGAGAACCGTCGCCGTTCCGTAAGGCGGGGCGCCTGCTTCAGAATGTAAATCACGTGTCCGCTCTATGGATACGCTGTTTAGTTTACCAGGCAAGACTTTCTTGGTGAAAGAAGCAGCGTTGGCTTGCATCCTCGAGCAGGCTTGTCATCTGGCTGTGCACTGGTACTCTCTCTCTGGGTGTGCTAGTCCGCAGGGCAGGGCATCCCCTGGGCAGGGTGGAGCGTGATCTCTGCGGCCTCGTCTTGCAGCTCCTTCCTTTCATTCTCAATCATCCTGCCCACAGTGGCCTCCTCTCAGGCCTGCATACTTACAACGGCGCATTGCCCGTGCTGCCCCTCTGCAGGAAGTGTCCCTCTGTTTAGTTTGCAGCTGACTGATGCCGCCTCACCCTTCTCATCTCTTCTCAGGTGTCACTTGGTCAAGAAAGCGTCCCCTTACCTACTCAACTCATCTCGTCTCCCTACCGTAGCTCACGTGACACCACGCACCTCTCGCTTATGGCCGTCATCGCCTTTCGCATCCAGTTTCAGGTAGGTAAGTTTACCCCGTGGTCCGTGAGGAAGAAGAGATCACGCCTGTTTTGCTTACTCTTGATTCCCAGCGACTAGCCCGGTTACTGATAACCTCTGTTAGAGGGAGAAAGGAATGCACCCAATCCCTGGTGAAGCCCCGACCGTTTTCCTTTCTAGTGTCCCTCGTACTCCTCCCTGCCGTCTGTGTCGCCCTTACTCCGCGTCTACCGTTTATGAGTTTACACCTGGGTTACGGTGACTGCTTCGGAGAATCGCATGCCTTTCTACCTCCCTCGCTGCGACCTCTCCTACACCTCCCAGGGCTCTTGGGTTATGCCCTTGCCCTCTTCCGAGCCGTCCGTGGCACCCGCTGTCAACCCCGTACGGCCAAGCTCCTAAGACTGACACTCCAGGCCCTCCGTAATTTGGCTTCAGTTTCACTTTCTAGACGTTTCAAGAAAGAACGGGGTCTAAATATCTGTGCACCTCTGCTCCGTTTCATATCTACCCACGAGGTTAATTTTTTTGTTTCTTCCAGTCCACCTATTTTGCACCTCCGTCTCTGCGAAGACTTCACTGAGAATCCAAGCGATTTCTGGATCCCTTCTCTCCCCTGAAGCTGTAAACAGTTTAACAAGACAGGTGCGGAACTGCCGTAAGGTAATCTACATCTTGTCTCCCTCTCTGGTATCTAACCTCCCTGCGAATGGGGGTACGTCTCCGTGTTCTGTGCGGTTTTCAGCACAGTACTCTCTACACGTAGTGGATATTTGATTTGGTAAGTGACCGAATAAGTGAATGAGTCACCAAGATAAGGGTATTGTCTCATTCTTTCTCGCTTTTTCCACTTCCAAGTTTCTTTAGTTAGTTTCCTCAGACAAAAGGTTTCTTTGTAGCTACACAGTGGCCAGGTCCAGAGAATGTTGCAGATAGCTGCTGAAAACATCCCTCCTCCACTTGAGAATGGCTTGCTCTCCCTCTCAAGCGGAGAGAGCTGGGATTCGATATTTAATTAAGCGCCTCTGTTCACTTGGCATTTAGAGGCACTAGGGGGCGTTAGTGCTCTACACCCGGTGAAATGCCTGTTTCGTTTGTGATTTTCCTTTGTGAAAAACAACTATGCACAGAGTGTTTTGTGCCAATTTTCCATCCTTTTAGATTGACGGAAAGCATTTTACCTACGTAGAAACAGAAAACGAATAGAAAGAGCGTCGCATTGCGTTTAATGAAAGCTTAGGGCGGTCTCGGTGGTACGTTAGTGAAGTTATCTGGGGACACCTTAGCCACGTACATTGTGTTGGAGAGGCACCGAGAATTCATTCAGGAGTTCTCAAAGTTCGAGGACACAGTTGCCTTACACGTAGGCACGGTGGCAGCCGTGGACATGGCAGTGATTTGGAGAATGTTGTACTAGTCGGCTCTCGCTGTGATAATGCTTTGCAACAAATCTCCCCAAAACTCACTTACATAAAGAAGAATCTAGTTTTCTCGGACCTGTGGGCTAGCTGCAGCGGCTCTCTTGTAGACCTCTCGATGGCGGGTGTTGCTCCATGCCGTGGGTCAGTTTGAGGTCTGTCCCGCACACCTTACCGTGGAGCCCAACTGTGAGGCTGCAGCTCCCTGTCCTCTCGCAGAGTTCACTGAAACGTAAGAGGTGAGCCCAACCACACAAGGCCACGTAAGGCCTCTGCGACTCATTGAAGGCCATCGTGTCTTCCCTTGGCCTCCTGGGAACCCCCTGGCCCCAGGATGCAGCTTCGGTAGCCCAGGGCAACCGGCGGAGGGGGGCGGGCGGGGCTGCAGGAGGGTGGAACGCTGAGGTCACAGAGGGTGTGGGTGTGGCCACCTCTGCTGTGACTGAACCAAGGGCGTGGGTGGGGGACTGGGGGTCCAGGGCAGGGCCCTCAGAGCCCGGTAGGCCCAGGGGGGCGGCGCAAGCACCTAGGCCCAGGCCGAAGAGCGCCTTCTTGGTCTGCGCGGCAGGCCGGCCTCTCGCCTTGCCACTCAGGCCGCCCTCCCTCTTGAAGTGTGTGTGGCACGCGTCCGCGGAGTACACCTCGCTGCACAGGTAGCCGTGGGACTGGGCGTCGTAGCTTCCTGCGAGGCGGCCGGAGGTCCCGCAGGCGGGTGGGTCCCTGGGACAGACGCGCGGAGCGGCTCCTGCCCGGCCCCCCTGAGAACCGTCGCCGTTCCGTAAGGCGGGGCGCCTGCTTCAGAATGTAAATCACGTGTCCGCTCTATGGATACGCTGTTTAGTTTACCAGGCAAGACTTTCTTGGTGAAAGAAGCAGCGTTGGCTTGCATCCTCGAGCAGGCTTGTCATCTGGCTGTGCACTGGTACTCTCTCTCTGGGTGTGCTAGTCCGCAGGGCAGGGCATCCCCTGGGCAGGGTGGAGCGTGATCTCTGCGGCCTCGTCTTGCAGCTCCTTCCTTTCATTCTCAATCATCCTGCCCACAGTGGCCTCCTCTCAGGCCTGCATACTTACAACGGCGCATTGCCCGTGCTGCCCCTCTGCAGGAAGTGTCCCTCTGTTTAGTTTGCAGCTGACTGATGCCGCCTCACCCTTCTCATCTCTTCTCAGGTGTCACTTGGTCAAGAAAGCGTCCCCTTACCTACTCAACTCATCTCGTCTCCCTACCGTAGCTCACGTGACACCACGCACCTCTCGCTTATGGCCGTCATCGCCTTTCGCATCCAGTTTCAGGTAGGTAAGTTTACCCCGTGGTCCGTGAGGAAGAAGAGATCACGCCTGTTTTGCTTACTCTTGATTCCCAGCGACTAGCCCGGTTACTGATAACCTCTGTTAGAGGGAGAAAGGAATGCACCCAATCCCTGGTGAAGCCCCGACCGTTTTCCTTTCTAGTGTCCCTCGTACTCCTCCCTGCCGTCTGTGTCGCCCTTACTCCGCGTCTACCGTTTATGAGTTTACACCTGGGTTACGGTGACTGCTTCGGAGAATCGCATGCCTTTCTACCTCCCTCGCTGCGACCTCTCCTACACCTCCCAGGGCTCTTGGGTTATGCCCTTGCCCTCTTCCGAGCCGTCCGTGGCACCCGCTGTCAACCCCGTACGGCCAAGCTCCTAAGACTGACACTCCAGGCCCTCTGTAATTTGGCTTCAGTTTCACTTTCTAGACGTTTCAAGAAAGAACGGGGTCTAAATATCTGTGCACCTCTGCTCCGTTTCATATCTACCCACGAGGTTAATTTTTTTGTTTCTTCCAGTCCACCTATTTTGCACCTCCGTCTCTGCGAAGACTTCACTGAGAATCCAAGCGATTTCTGGATCCCTTCTCTCCCCTGAAGCTGTAAACAGTTTAACAAGACAGGTGCGGAACTGCCGTAAGGTAATCTACATCTTGTCTCCCTCTCTGGTATCTAACCTCCCTGCGAATGGGGGTACGTCTCCGTGTCCTGTGCGGTTTTCAGCACAGTACTCTCTACACGTAGTGGATATTTGATTTGGTAAGTGACCGAATAAGTGAATGAGTCACCAAGATAAGGGTATTGTCTCATTCTTTCTCGCTTTTTCCACTTCCAAGTTTCTTTAGTTAGTTTCCTCAGACAAAAGGTTTCTTTGTAGCTACACAGTGGCCAGGTCCAGAGAATGTTGCAGATAGCTGCTGAAAACATCCCTCCTCCACTTGAGAATGGCTTGCTCTCCCTCTCAAGCGGAGAGAGCTGGGATTCGATATTTAATTAAGCGCCTCTGTTCACTTGGCATTTAGAGGCACTAGGGGGCGTTAGTGCTCTACACCCGGTGAAATGCCTGTTTCGTTTGTGATTTTCCTTTGTGAAAAACAACTATGCACAGAGTGTTTTGTGCCAATTTTCCATCCTTTTAGATTGACGGAAAGCATTTTACCTACGTAGAAACAGAAAACGAATAGAAAGAGCGTCACATTGCGTTTAATGAAAGCTTAGGGCGGTCTCGGTGGTACGTTAGTGAAGTTATCTGGGTACACCTTAGCCACGTACATTGTGTTGGAGAGGCACCGAGAATTCATTCAGGAGTTCTCAAAGTTCGAGGACACGGTTGCCTTACACGTAGGCACGGTGGCAGCCGTGGACATGGCAGTGATTTGGAGAATGTTGTACTAGTCGGCTCTCGCTGTGATAATGCTTTGCAACAAATCTCCCCAAAACTCACTTACATAAAGAAGAATCTAGTTTTCTCGGACCTGTGGGCTAGCTGCAGCGGCTCTCTTGTAGACCTCTCGATGGCGGGTGTTGTTCCATGCCGTGGGTCAGTTTGAGGTCTGTCCCGCACACCTTACCGTGGAGCCCAACTGTGAGGCTGCAGGTCCCTGTCCTCTCGCAGAGTTCACTGAAACGTAAGAGGTGAGCCCAACCACACAAGGCCACGTAAGGCCTCTGCGACTCATTGAAGGCCATCGTGTCTTCCCTTGGCCTCCTGGGAACCCCCTGGCCCCAGGATGCAGCTTCGGTAGCCCAGGGCAACCGGCGGAGGGGGGCGGGCGGGGCTGCAGGAGGGTGGAACGCGGAGGTCACAGAGGGTGTGGGTGTGGCCACCTCTACTGTGACTGAACCAAGGGCGTGGGTGGGGGGCTGGGGGTCCAGGGCAGGGCCCTCAGAGCCCGGTAGGCCCAGGGGGGTGGCGCAAGCACCTAGGCCCAGGCCGAAGAGCGCCTTCTTGGTCTGCGTGGCACGCCGGCCTCTCGCCTTGCCACTCAGGCCGCCCTGCCACTTGAAGTGTGTGTGGCACGCGTCCGCGGAGTACACCTCGCTGCACAGGTAGCCGTGGGACTGGGCGTCGTAGCTTCCTGCGAGGCGGCCGGAGGTCCCGCAGGCGGGTGGGTCCCTGGGACAGACGTGCGGAGCGGCTCCATCCCGGCCCCACTGAGAACCGTCGCCGTTCCGTAAGGCGGGGCGCCTGCTGCAGAATGTAAATCACGTGTCCGTTCTATGGATACGCTGTTTAGTTTACCAGGCAAGACTTTCTTGGTGAAAGAAGCAGCGTTGGCTTGCATCGTCGAGCAGGCTTGTCATCTGGCTGTGCACTGGTACTCTCTCTCTAGGTGTGCTAGTCCGCAGGGCAGGGCATCCCCTGGGCAGGGCGGAGCGTGATCTCTGTGGCCTCGTCTTGCAGCTCCTTCCTTTCATTCTCAATCATCCTGCCCACAGTGGCCTCCTCTCAGGCCTGCATACTTACAACGGCGCATTGCCCGTGCTGCCGCTCTGCAGGAAGTGTCCCTCTCTTTAGTTTGCAGCTGACTGATGCCGACTCACCCTTCTCATCTCTTCTCAGGTGTCACTTGGTCAAGAAAGTGTCCCCTTACCTACTCAACTCATCTCATCTCCCTACCGTAGCTCACGTGACACCACGCACCTCTCGCTTATGGCCGTCATCGCCTTTCGCATCCAGTTTCAGGTAGGTAAGTTTACCCCGTGGTCCGTGAGGAAGAAGAGATCACGCCTGTTTTGCTTACTCTTGATTCCCAGCGACTAGCCCGGTTACTGATAACCTCTGTTAGAGGGAGAAAGGAATGCACCCAATCCCTGGTGAAGCCCCGACCGTTTTCCTTTCTAGTGTCCCTCGTACTCCTCCCTGCCGTCTGTGTCGCCCTTACTCCGCGTCTACCGTTTATGAGTTTACACCTGGGTTACGGTGACTGCTTCGGAGAATCGCATGCCTTTCTACCTCCCTCGCTGCGACCTCTCCTACACCTCCCAGGGCTCTTGGGTTATGCCCTTGCCCTCTTCCGAGCCGTCCGTGGCACCCGCTGTCAACCCCGTACGGCCAGGCTCCTAAGACTGACACTCCAGGCCCTCCGTAATTTGGCTTCAGTTTCACTTTCTAGACGTTTCAAGAAAGAACGGGGTCTAAATATCTGTGCACCTCTGCTCCGTTTCATATCTACCCACGAGGTTAATTTTTTTGTTTCTTCCAGTCCACCTATTTTGCACCTCCGTCTCTGCGAAGACTTCACTGAGAATCCAAGCGATTTCTGGATCCCTTCTCTCCCCTGAAGCTGTAAACAGTTTAACAAGACAGGTGCGGAACTGCCGTAAGGTAATCTACATCTTGTCTCCCTCTCTGGTATCTAACCTCCCTGCGAATGGGGGTACGTCTCCGTGTTCTGTGCGGTTTTCAGCACAGTATTCTCTACACGTAGTGGATATTTGATTTGGTAAGTGACCGAATAAGTGAATGAGTCACCAAGATAAGGGTATTGTCTCATTCTTTCTCGCTTTTTCCACTTCCAAGTTTCTTTAGTTAGTTTCCTCAGACAAAAGGTTTCTTTGTAGCTACACAGTGGCCAGGTCCAGAGAATGTTGCAGATAGCTGCTGAAAACATCCCTCCTCCACTTGAGAATGGCTTGCTCTCCCTCTCAAGCGGAGAGAGCTGGGATTCGATATTTAATTAAGCGCCTCTGTTCACTTGGCATTTAGAGGCACTAGGGGGCGTTAGTGCTCTACACCCGGTGAAATGCCTGTTTCGTTTGTGATTTTCCTTTGTGAAAAACAACTATGCACAGAGTGTTTTGTGCCAATTTTCCATCCTTTTAGATTGACGGAAAGCATTTTACCTACGTAGAAACAGAAAAGGAATAGAAAGAGCGTTGCATTGCGTTTAATGAAAGCTTAGGGCGGTCTCGGTGGTACGTTAGTGAAGTTATCTGGGGACACCTTAGCCACGTACATTGTGTTGGAGAGGCACCGAGAATTCATTCAGGAGTTCTCAAAGTTCGAGGACACAGTTGCCTTACACGTAGGCACGGTGGCAGCCGTGGACATGGCAGTGATTTGGAGAATGTTGTACTCGTCGGCTCTTGCTGTGATAATGCTTTGCAACAAATCTCCCCAAAACTCACTTACATAAAGAAGAATCTAGTTTTCTCGGACCTGTGGGCTAGCTGCAGCGGCTCTCTTGTAGACCTCTCGATGGCGGGTGTTGCTCCATGCCGTGGGTCAGTTTGAGGTCTGTCCCGCACACCTTACCGTGGAGCCCAACTGTGAGGCTGCAGGTCCCTGTCCTCTAGCAGAGTTCACTGAAACGTAAGAGGTGAGCCCAACCACACAAGGCCACGTAAGGCCTCTGCGACTCATTGAAGGCCATCGTGTCTTCCCTTGGCCTCCTGGGAACCCCCTGGCCCCAGGATGCAGCTTCGGTAGCCCAGGGCAACCGGCGGAGGGGGGCGGGCGGGGCTGCAGGAGGGTGGAACGCTGAGGTCACAGAGGGTGTGGGTGTGGCCACCTCTGCTGTGACTGAACCAAGGGCGTGGGTGGGGGGCTGGGGGTCCAGGGCAGGGCCCTCAGAGCCCGGTAGGCCCAGGGGGGCGGCGCAAGCACCTAGGCCCAGGCCGAAGAGCGCCTTCTTGGTCTGCGCGGCAGGCCGGCCTCTCGCCTTGCCACTCAGGCCGCCCTCCCTCTTGAAGTGTGTGTGGCACGCGTCCGCGGAGTACACCTCGCTGCACAGGTAGCCGTGGGACTGGGCGTCGTAGCTTCCTGCGAGGCGGCCGGAGGTCCCGCAGGCGGGTGGGTCCCTGGGACAGACGTGCGGAGCGGCTCCTGCCCGGCCCCCCTGAGAACCGTCGCCGTTCCGTAAGGCGGGGCGCCTGCTTCAGAATGTAAATCACGTGTCCGCTCTATGGATACGCTGTTTAGTTTACCAGGCAAGACTTTCTTGGTGAAAGAAGCAGCGTTGGCTTGCATCGTCGAGCAGGCTTGTCATCTGGCTGTGCACTGGTACTCTCTCTCTGGGTGTGCTAGTCCGCAGGGCAGGGCATCCCCTGGGCAGGGTGGAGCGTGATCTCTGCGGCCTCGTCTTGCAGCTCCTTCCTTTCATTCTCAATCATCCTGCCCACAGTGGCCTCCTCTCAGGCCTGCATACTTACAACGGCGCATTGCCCGTGCTGCCCCTCTGCAGGAAGTGTCCCTCTGTTTAGTTTGCAGCTGACTGATGCCGCCTCACCCTTCTCATGTCTTCTCAGGTGTCACTTGGTCAAGAAAGCGTCCCCTTACCTACTCAACTCATCTCGTCTCCCTACCGTAGCTCACGTGACACCACGCACCTCTCGCTTATGGCCGTCATCGCCTTTCGCATCCAGTTTCAGGTAGGTAAGTTTACCCCGTGGTCCGTGAGGAAGAAGAGATCACGCCTGTTTTGCTTACTCTTGATTCCCAGCGACTAGCCCGGTTACTGATAACCTCTGTTAGAGGGAGAAAGGAATGCACCCAATCCCTGGTGAAGCCCCGACCGTTTTCCTTTCTAGTGTCCCTCGTACTCCTCCCTGCCGTCTGTGTCGCCCTTACTCCGCGTCTACCGTTTATGAGTTTACACCTGGGTTACGGTGACTGCTTCGGAGAATCGCATGCCTTTCTACCTCCCTCGCTGCGACCTCTCCTACACCTCCCAGGGCTCTTGGGTTATGCCCTTGCCCTCTTCCGAGCCGTCCGTGGCACCCGCTGTCAACCCCGTACGGCCAAGCTCCTAAGACTGACACTCCAGGCCCTCCGTAATTTGGCTTCAGTTTCACTTTCTAGACGTTTCAAGAAAGAACGGGGTCTAAATATCTGTGCACCTCTGCTCCGTTTCATATCTACCCACGAGGTTAATTTTTTTGTTTCTTCCAGTCCACCTATTTTGCACCTCCGTCTCTGCGAAGACTTCACTGAGAATCCAAGCGATTTCTGGATCCCTTCTCTCCCCTGAAGCTGTAAACAGTTTAACAAGACAGGTGCGGAACTGCCGTAAGGTAATCTACATCTTGTCTCCCTCTCTGGTATCTAACCTCCCTGCGAATGGGGGTACGTCTCCGTGTTCTGTGCGGTTTTCAGCACAGTACTCTCTACACGTAGTGGATATTTGATTTGGTAAGTGACCGAATAAGTGAATGAGTCACCAAGATAAGGGTATTGTCTCATTCTTTCTCGCTTTTTCCACTTCCAAGTTTCTTTAGTTAGTTTCCTCAGACAAAAGGTTTCTTTGTAGCTACACAGTGGCCAGGTCCAGAGAATGTTGCAGATAGCTGCTGAAAACATCCCTCCTCCACTTGAGAATGGCTTGCTCTCCCTCTCAAGCGGAGAGAGCTGGGATTCGATATTTAATTAAGCGCCTCTGTTCACTTGGCATTTAGAGGCACTAGGGGGCGTTAGTGCTCTACACCCGGTGAAATGCCTGTTTCGTTTGTGATTTTCCTTTGTGAAAAACAACTATGCACAGAGTGTTTTGTGCCAATTTTCCATCCTTTTAGATTGACGGAAAGCATTTTACCTACGTAGAAACAGAAAAGGAATAGAAAGAGCGTTGCATTGCGTTTAATGAAAGCTTAGGGCGGTCTCGGTGGTACGTTAGTGAAGTTATCTGGGGACACCTTAGCCACGTACATTGTGTTGGAGAGGCACCGAGAATTCATTCAGGAGTTCTCAAAGTTCGAGGACACAGTTGCCTTACACGTAGGCACGGTGGCAGCCGTGGACATGGCAGTGATTTGGAGAATGTTGTACTAGTCGGCTCTCGCTGTGATAATGCTTTGCAACAAATCTCCCCAAAACTCACTTACATAAAGAAGAATCTAGTTTTCTCGGACCTGTGGGCTAGCTGCAGCGGCTCTCTTGTAGACCTCTCGATGGCGGGTGTTGCTCCATGCCGTGGGTCAGTTTGAGGTCTGTCCCGCACACCTTACCGTGGAGCCCAACTGTGAGGCTGCAGGTCCCTGTCCTCTCGCAGAGTTCACTGAAACGTAAGAGGTGAGCCCAACCACACAAGGCCACGTAAGGCCTCTGCGACTCATTGAAGGCCATCGTGTCTTCCCTTGGCCTCCTGGGAACCCCCTGGCCCCAGGATGCAGCTTCGGTAGCCCAGGGCAACCGGCGGAGGGGGGCGGGCGGGGCTGCAGGAGGGTGGAACGCTGAGGTCACAGAGGGTGTGGGTGTGGTCACCTCTGCTGTGACTGAACCAAGGGCGTGGGTGGGGGGCTGGGGGTCCAGGGCAGGGCCCTCAGAGCCCGGTAGGCCCAGGGGGGCGGCGCAAGCACCTAGGCCCAGGCCGAAGAGCGCCTTCTTGGTCTGCGCGGCAGGCCGGCCTCTCGCCTTGCCACTCAGGCCGCCCTCCCTCTTGAAGTGTGTGTGGCACGCGTCCGCGGAGTACACCTCGCTGCACAGGTAGCCGTGGGACTGGGCGTCGTAGCTTCCTGCGAGGCGGCCGGAGGTCCCGCAGGCGGGTGGGTCCCTGGGACAGACGCGCGGAGCGGCTCCTGCCCGGCCCCCCTGAGAACCGTCGCCGTTCCGTAAGGCGGGGCGCCTGCTTCAGAATGTAAATTACGTGTCCGCTCTATGGATACGCTGTTTAGTTTACCAGGCAAGACTTTCTTGGTGAAAGAAGCAGCGTTGGCTTGCATCGTCGAGCAGGCTTCTCATCTGGCTGTGCACTGGTACTCTCTCTCTGGGTGTGCTAGTCCGCAGGGCAGGGCATCCCCTGGGCAGGGTGGAGCGTGATCTCTGCGGCCTCGTCTTGCAGCTCCTTCCTTTCATTCTCAATCATCCTGCCCACAGTGGCCTCCTCTCAGGCCTGCATACTTACAACGGCGCATTGCCCGTGCTGCCCCTCTGCAGGAAGTGTCCCTCTGTTTAGTTTGCAGCTGACTGATGCCGCCTCACCCTTCTCATCTCTTCTCAGGTGTCACTTGGTCAAGAAAGCGTCCCCTTACCTACTCAACTCATCTCGTCTCCCTACCGTAGCTCACGTGACACCACGCACCTCTCGCTTATGGCCGTCATTGCCTTTCGCATCCAGTTTCAGGTAGGTAAGTTTACCCCGTGGTCCGTGAGGAAGAAGAGATCACGCCTGTTTTGCTTACTCTTGATTCCCAGCGACTAGCCCGGTTACTGATAACCTCTGTTAGAGGGAGAAAGGAATGCACCCAATCCCTGGTGAAGCCCCGACCGTTTTCCTTTCTAGTGTCCCTCGTACTCCTCCCTGCCGTCTGTGTCGCCCTTACTCCGCGTCTACCGTTTATGAGTTTACACCTGGGTTACGGTGACTGCTTCGGAGAATCGCATGCCTTTCTACCTCCCTCGCTGCGACCTCTCCTACACCTCCCAGGGCTCTTGGGTTATGCCCTTGCCCTCTTCCGAGCCGTCCGTGGCACCCGCTGTCAACCCCGTACGGCCAAGCTCCTAAGACTGACACTCCAGGCCCTCCGTAATTTGGCTTCAGTTTCACTTTCTAGACGTTTCAAGAAAGAACGGGGTCTAAATATCTGTGCACCTCTGCTCCGTTTCATACCTACCCACGAGGTTAATTTTTTTGTTTCTTCCAGTCCACCTATTTTGCACCTCCGTCTCTGCGAAGACTTCACTGAGAATCCAAGCGATTTCTGGATCCCTTCTCTCCCCTGAAGCTGTAAACAGTTTAACAAGACAGGTGCGGAACTGCCGTAAGGTAATCTACATCTTGTCTCCCTCTCTGGTATCTAACCTCCCTGCGAATGGGGGTAGGTCTCTGTGTTCTGTGCGGTTTTCAGCACAGTACTCTCTACACGTAGTGGATATTTGATTTGGTAAGTGACCGAATAAGTGAATGAGTCACCAAGATAAGGGTATTGTCTCATTCTTTCTCGCTTTTTCCACTTCCAAGTTTCTTTAGTTAGTTTCCTCAGACAAAAGGTTTCTTTGTAGCTACACAGTGGCCAGGTCCAGAGAATGTTGCAGATAGCTGCTGAAAACATCCCTCCTCCACTTGAGAATGGCTTGCTCTCCCTCTCAAGCGGAGAGAGCTGGGATTCGATATTTAATTAAGCGCCTCTGTTCACTTGGCATTTAGAGGCACTAGGGGGCGTTAGTGCTCTACACCCGGTGAAATGCCTGTTTCGTTTGTGATTTTCCTTTGTGAAAAACAACTATGCACAGAGTGTTTTGTGCCAATTTTCCATCCTTTTAGATTGACGGAAAGCATTTTACCTACGTAGAAACAGAAAACGAATAGAAAGAGCGTCGCATTGCGCTTACTGAACGCTTAGGGCGGTCTCGGTGGTACGTTAGTGAAGTTATCTGGGGACACCTTAGCCACGTACATTGTGTTGGAGAGGCACCGAGAATTCATTCAGGAGTTCTCAAAGTTCGAGGACACAGTTGCCTTACACGTAGGCACGGTGGCAGCCGTGGACATGGCAGTGATTTGGAGAATGTTGTACTAGTCGGCTCTCGCTGTGATAATGCTTTGCAACAAATCTCCCCAAAACTCACTTACATAAAGAAGAATCTAGTTTTCTCGGACCTGTGGGCTAGCTGCAGCGGCTCTCTTGTAGACCTCTCGATGGCGGGTGTTGCTCCATGCCGTGGGTCAGTTTGAGGTCTGTCCCGCACACCTTACCGTGGAGCCCAACTGTGAGGCTGCAGCTCCCTGTCCTCTCGCAGAGTTCACTGAAACGTAAGAGGTGAGCCCAACCACACAAGGCCACGTAAGGCCTCTGCGACTCATTGAAGGCCATCGTGTCTTCCCTTGGCCTCCTGGGAACCCCCTGGCCCCAGGATGCAGCTTCGGTAGCCCAGGGCAACCGGCGGAGGGGGGCGGGCGGGGCTGCAGGAGGGTGGAACGCTGAGGTCACAGAGGGTGTGGGTGTGGCCACCTCTGCTGTGACTGAACCAAGGGCGTGGGTGGGGGACTGGGGGTCCAGGGCAGGGCCCTCAGAGCCCGGTAGGCCCAGGGGGGCGGCGCAAGCACCTAGGCCCAGGCCGAAGAGCGCCTTCTTGGTCTGCGCGGCAGGCCGGCCTCTCGCCTTGCCACTCAGGCCGCCCTCCCTCTTGAAGTGTGTGTGGCACGCGTCCGCGGAGTACACCTCGCTGCACAGGTAGCCGTGGGACTGGGCGTCGTAGCTTCCTGCGAGGCGGCCGGAGGTCCCGCAGGCGGGTGGGTCCCTGGGACAGACGCGCGGAGCGGCTCCTGCCCGGCCCCCCTGAGAACCGTCGCCGTTCCGTAAGGCGGGGCGCCTGCTTCAGAATGTAAATCACGTGTCCGCTCTATGGATACGCTGTTTAGTTTACCAGGCAAGACTTTCTTGGTGAAAGAAGCAGCGTTGGCTTGCATCCTCGAGCAGGCTTGTCATCTGGCTGTGCACTGGTACTCTCTCTCTGGGTGTGCTAGTCCGCAGGGCAGGGCATCCCCTGGGCAGGGTGGAGCGTGATCTCTGCGGCCTCGTCTTGCAGCTCCTTCCTTTCATTCTCAATCATCCTGCCCACAGTGGCCTCCTCTCAGGCCTGCATACTTACAACGGCGCATTGCCCGTGCTGCCCCTCTGCAGGAAGTGTCCCTCTGTTTAGTTTGCAGCTGACTGATGCCGCCTCACCCTTCTCATCTCTTCTCAGGTGTCACTTGGTCAAGAAAGCGTCCCCTTACCTACTCAACTCATCTCGTCTCCCTACCGTAGCTCACGTGACACCACGCACCTCTCGCTTATGGCCGTCATCGCCTTTCGCATCCAGTTTCAGGTAGGTAAGTTTACCCCGTGGCCCGTGAGGAAGAAGAGATCACGCCTGTTTTGCTTACTCTTGATTCCCAGCGACTAGCCCGGTTACTGATAACCTCTGTTAGAGGGAGAAAGGAATGCACCCAATCCCTGGTGAAGCCCCGACCGTTTTCCTTTCTAGTGTCCCTCGTACTCCTCCCTGCCGTCTGTGTCGCCCTTACTCCGCGTCTACCGTTTATGAGTTTACACCTGGGTTACGGTGACTGCTTCGGAGAATCGCATGCCTTTCTACCTCCCTCGCTGCGACCTCTCCTACACCTCCTAGGGCTCTTGGGTTATGCCCTTGCCCTCTTCCGAGCCGTCCGTGGCACCCGCTGTCAACCCCGTACGGCCAAGCTCCTAAGACTGACACTCCAGGCCCTCCGTAATTTGGCTTCAGTTTCACTTTCTAGACGTTTCAAGAAAGAACGGGGTCTAAATATCTGTGCACCTCTGCTCCGTTTCATATCTACCCACGAGGTTAATTTTTTTGTTTCTTCCAGTCCACCTATTTTGCACCTCCGTCTCTGCGAAGACTTCACTGAGAATCCAAGCGATTTCTGGATCCCTTCTCTCCCCTGAAGCTGTAAACAGTTTAACAAGACAGGTGCGGAACTGCCGTAAGGTAATCTACATCTTGTCTCCCTCTCTGGTATCTAACCTCCCTGCGAATGGGGGTACGTCTCCGTGTTCTGTGCGGTTTTCAGCACAGTACTCTCTACACGTAGTGGATATTTGATTTGGTAAGTGACCGAATAAGTGAATGAGTCACCAAGATAAGGGTATTGTCTCATTCTTTCTCGCTTTTTCCACTTCCAAGTTTCTTTAGTTAGTTTCCTCAGACAAAAGGTTTCTTTGTAGCTACACAGTGGCCAGGTCCAGAGAATGTTGCAGATAGCTGCTGAAAACATCCCTCCTCCACTTGAGAATGGCTTGCTCTCCCTCTCAAGCGGAGAGAGCTGGGATTCGATATTTAATTAAGCGCCTCTGTTCACTTGGCATTTAGAGGCACTAGGGGGCGTTAGTGCTCTACACCCGGTGAAATGCCTGTTTCGTTTGTGATTTTCCTTTGTGAAAAACAACTATGCACAGAGTGTTTTGTGCCAATTTTCCATCCTTTTAGATTGACGGAAAGCATTTTACCTACGTAGAAACAGAAAACGAATAGAAAGAGCGTCGCATTGCGTTTAATGAAAGCTTAGGGCGGTCTCGGTGGTACGTTAGTGAAGTTATCTGGGGACACCTTAGCCACGTACATTGTGTTGGAGAGGCACCGAGAATTCATTCAGGAGTTCTCAAAGTTCGAGGACACAGTTGCCTTACACGTAGGCACGGTGGCAGCCGTGGACATGGCAGTGATTTGGAGAATGTTGTACTAGTCGGCTCTCGCTGTGATAATGCTTTGCAACAAATCTCCCCAAAACTCACTTACATAAAGAAGAATCTAGTTTTCTCGGACCTGTGGGCTAGCTGCAGCGGCACTCTTGTAGACCTCTCGATGGCGGGTGTTGCTCCATGCCGTGGGTCAGTTTGAGGTCTGTCCCGCACACCTTACCGTGGAGCCCAACTGTGAGGCTGCAGCTCCCTGTCCTCTCGCAGAGTTCACTGAAACGTAAGAGGTGAGCCCAACCACACAAGGCCACGTAAGGCCTCTGCGACTCATTGAAGGCCATCGTGTCTTCCCTTGGCCTCCTGGGAACCCCCTGGCCCCAGGATGCAGCTTCGGTAGCCCAGGGCAACCGGCGGAGGGGGGCGGGCGGGGCTGCAGGAGGGTGGAACGCTGAGGTCACAGAGGGTGTGGGTGTGGCCACCTCTGCTGTGACTGAACCAAGGGCGTGGGTGGGGGACTGGGGGTCCAGGGCAGGGCCCTCAGAGCCCGGTAGGCCCAGGGGGGCGGCGCAAGCACCTAGGCCCAGGCCGAAGAGCGCCTTCTTGGTCTGCGCGGCAGGCCGGCCTCTCGCCTTGCCACTCAGGCCGCCCTCCCTCTTGAAGTGTGTGTGGCACGCGTCCGCGGAGTACACCTCGCTGCACAGGTAGCCGTGGGACTGGGCGTCGTAGCTTCCTGCGAGGCGGCCGGAGGTCCCGCAGGCGGGTGGGTCCCTGGGACAGACGCGCGGAGCGGCTCCTGCCCGGCCCCCCTGAGAACCGTCGCCGTTCCGTAAGGCGGGGCGCCTGCTTCAGAATGTAAATCACGTGTCCGCTCTATGGATACGCTGTTTAGTTTACCAGGCAAGACTTTCTTGGTGAAAGAAGCAACGTTGGCTTGCATCGTCGAGCAGGCTTGTCATCTGGCTGTGCACTGGTACTCTCTCTCTGGGTGTGCTAGTCCGCAGGGCAGGGCATCCCCTGGGCAGGGTGGAGCGTGATCTCTGCGGCCTCGTCTTGCAGCTCCTTCCTTTCATTCTCAATCATCCTGCCCACAGTGGCCTCCTCTCAGGCCTGCATACTTACAACGGCGCATTGCCCGTGCTGCCCCTCTGCAGGAAGTGTCCCTCTGTTTAGTTTGCAGCTGACTGATGCCGCCTCACCCTTCTCATCTCTTCTCAGGTGTCACTTGGTCAAGAAAGCGTCCCCTTACCTACTCAACTCATCTCGTCTCCCTACCGTAGCTCACGTGACACCACGCACCTCTCGCTTATGGCCGTCATCGCCTTTCGCATCCAGTTTCAGGTAGGTAAGTTTACCCCGTGGTCCGTGAGGAAGAAGAGATCACGCCTGTTTTGCTTACTCTTGATTCCCAGCGACTAGCCCGGTTACTGATAACCTCTGTTAGAGGGAGAAAGGAATGCACCCAATCCCTGGTGAAGCCCCGACCGTTTTCCTTTCTAGTGTCCCTCGTACTCCTCCCTGCCGTCTGTGTCGCCCTTACTCCGCGTCTACCGTTTATGAGTTTACACCTGGGTTACGGTGACTGCTTCGGAGAATCGCATGCCTTTCTACCTCCCTCGCTGCGACCTCTCCTACACCTCCCAGGGCTCTTGGGTTATGCCCTTGCCCTCTTCCGAGCCGTCCGTGGCACCCGCTGTCAACCCCGTACGGCCAAGCTCCTAAGACTGACACTCCAGGCCCTCCGTAATTTGGCTTCAGTTTCACTTTCTAGACGTTTCAAGAAAGAACGGGGTCTAAATATCTGTGCACCTCTGCTCCGTTTCATATCTACCCACGAGGTTAATTTTTTTGTTTCTTCCAGTCCACCTATTTTGCACCTCCGTCTCTGCGAAGACTTCACTGAGAATCCAAGCGATTTCTGGATCCCTTCTCTCCCCTGAAGCTGTAAACAGTTTAACAAGACAGGTGCGGAACTGCCGTAAGGTAATCTACATCTTGTCTCCCTCTCTGGTATCTAACCTCCCTGCGAATGGGGGTACGTCTCCGTGTTCTGTGCGGTTTTCAGCACAGTACTCTCTACACGTAGTGGATATTTGATTTGGTAAGTGACCGAATAAGTGAATGAGTCACCAAGATAAGGGTATTGTCTCATTCTTTCTCGCTTTTTCCACTTCCAAGTTTCTTTAGTTAGTTTCCTCAGACAAAAGGTTTCTTTGTAGCTACACAGTGGCCAGGTCCAGAGAATGTTGCAGATAGCTGCTGAAAACATCCCTCCTCCACTTGAGAATGGCTTGCTCTCCCTCTCAAGCGGAGAGAGCTGGGATTCGATATTTAATTAAGCGCCTCTGTTCACTTGGCATTTAGAGGCACTAGGGGGCGTTAGTGCTCTACACCCGGTGAAATGCCTGTTTCGTTTGTGATTTTCCTTTGTGAAAAACAACTATGCACAGAGTGTTTTGTGCCAATTTTCCATCCTTTTAGATTGACGGAAAGCATTTTACCTACGTAGAAACAGAAAAGGAATAGAAAGAGCGTTGCATTGCGTTTAATGAAAGCTTAGGGCGGTCTCGGTGGTACGTTAGTGAAGTTATCTGGGGACACCTTAGCCACGTACATTGTGTTGGAGAGGCACCGAGAATTCATTCAGGAGTTCTCAAAGTTCGAGGACACAGTTGCCTTACACGTAGGCACGGTGGCAGCCGTGGACATGGCAGTGATTTGGAGAATGTTGTACTTGTCGGCTCTCGCTGTGATAATGCTTTGCAACAAATCTCCCCAAAACTCACTTACATAAAGAAGAATCTAGTTTTCTCGGACCTGTGGGCTAGCTGCAGCGGCTCTCTTGTAGACCTCTCGATGGCGGGTGTTGCTCCATGCCGTGGGTCAGTTTGAGGTCTGTCCCGCACACCTTACCGTGGAGCCCAACTGTGAGGCTGCAGGTCCCTGTCCTCTCGCAGAGTTCACTGAAACGTAAGAGGTGAGCCCAACCACACAAGGCCACGTAAGGCCTCTGCGACTCATTGAAGGCCATCGTGTCTTCCCTTGGCCTCCTGGGAACCCCCTGGCCCCAGGATGCAGCTTCGGTAGCCCAGGGCAACCGGCGGAGGGGGGCGGGCGGGGCTGCAGGAGGGTGGAACGCTGAGGTCACAGAGGGTGTGGGTGTGGTCACCTCTGCTGTGACTGAACCAAGGGCGTGGGTGGGGGGCTGGGGGTCCAGGGCAGGGCCCTCAGAGCCCGGTAGGCCCAGGGGGGCGGCGCAAGCACCTAGGCCCAGGCCGAAGAGCGCCTTCTTGGTCTGCGCGGCAGGCCGGCCTCTCGCCTTGCCACTCAGGCCGCCCTCCCTCTTGAAGTGTGTGTGGCACGCGTCCGCGGAGTACACCTCGCTGCACAGGTAGCCGTGGGACTGGGCGTCGTAGCTTCCTGCGAGGCGGCCGGAGGTCCCGCAGGCGGGTGGGTCCCTGGGACAGACGCGCGGAGCGGCTCCTGCCCGGCCCCCCTGAGAACCGTCGCCGTTCCGTAAGGCGGGGCGCCTGCTTCAGAATGTAAATCACGTGTCCGCTCTATGGATACGCTGTTTAGTTTACCAGGCAAGACTTTCTTGGTGAAAGAAGCAGCGTTGGCTTGCATCGTCGAGCAGGCTTCTCATCTGGCTGTGCACTGGTACTCTCTCTCTGGGTGTGCTAGTCCGCAGGGCAGGGCATCCCCTGGGCAGGGTGGAGCGTGATCTCTGCGGCCTCGTCTTGCAGCTCCTTCCTTTCATTCTCAATCATCCTGCCCACAGTGGCCTCCTCTCAGGCCTGCATACTTACAACGGCGCATTGCCCGTGCTGCCCCTCTGCAGGAAGTGTCCCTCTGTTTAGTTTGCAGCTGACTGATGCCGCCTCACCCTTCTCATCTCTTCTCAGGTGTCACTTGGTCAAGAAAGCGTCCCCTTACCTACTCAACTCATCTCGTCTCCCTACCGTAGCTCACGTGACACCACGCACCTCTCGCTTATGGCCGTCATCGCCTTTCGCATCCAGTTTCAGGTAGGTAAGTTTACCCCGTGGCCCGTGAGGAAGAAGAGATCACGCCTGTTTTGCTTACTCTTGATTCCCAGCGACTAGCCCGGTTACTGATAACCTCTGTTAGAGGGAGAAAGGAATGCACCCAATCCCTGGTGAAGCCCCGACCGTTTTCCTTTCTAGTGTCCCTCGTACTCCTCCCTGCCGTCTGTGTCGCCCTTACTCCGCGTCTACCGTTTATGAGTTTACACCTGGGTTACGGTGACTGCTTCGGAGAATCGCATGCCTTTCTACCTCCCTCGCTGCGACCTCTCCTACACCTCCTAGGGCTCTTGGGTTATGCCCTTGCCCTCTTCCGAGCCGTCCGTGGCACCCGCTGTCAACCCCGTACGGCCAAGCTCCTAAGACTGACACTCCAGGCCCTCCGTAATTTGGCTTCAGTTTCACTTTCTAGACGTTTCAAGAAAGAACGGGGTCTAAATATCTGTGCACCTCTGCTCCGTTTCATATCTACCCACGAGGTTAATTTTTTTGTTTCTTCCAGTCCACCTATTTTGCACCTCCGTCTCTGCGAAGACTTCACTGAGAATCCAAGCGATTCTGGATCCCTTCTCTCCCCTGAAGCTGTAAACAGTTTAACAAGACAGGTGCGGAACTGCCGTAAGGTAATCTACATCTTGTCTCCCTCTCTGGTATCTAACCTCCCTGCGAATGGGGGTACGTCTCCGTGTTCTGTGCGGTTTTCAGCACAGTACTCTCTACACGTAGTGGATATTTGATTTGGTAAGTGACCGAATAAGTGAATGAGTCACCAAGATAAGGGTATTGTCTCATTCTTTCTCGCTTTTTCCACTTCCAAGTTTCTTTAGTTAGTTTCCTCAGACAAAAGGTTTCTTTGTAGCTACACAGTGGCCAGGTCCAGAGAATGTTGCAGATAGCTGCTGAAAACATCCCTCCTCCACTTGAGAATGGCTTGCTCTCCCTCTCAAGCGGAGAGAGCTGGGATTCGATATTTAATTAAGCACCTCTGTTCACTTGGCATTTAGAGGCACTAGGGGGCGTTAGTGCTCTACACCCGGTGAAATGCCTGTTTCGTTTGTGATTTTCCTTTGTGAAAAACAACTATGCACAGAGTGTTTTGTGCCAATTTTCCATCCTTTTAGATTGACGGAAAGCATTTTACCTACGTAGAAACAGAAAACGAATAGAAAGAGCGTCGCATTGCGTTTAATGAAAGCTTAGGGCGGTCACGGTGGTACGTTAGTGAAGTTATCTGGGGACACCTTAGCCACGTACATTGTGTTGGAGAGGCACCGAGAATTCATTCAGGAGTTCTCAAAGTTCGAGGACACAGTTGCCTTACACGTAGGCACGGTGGCAGCCGTGGACATGGCAGTGATTTGGAGAATGTTGTACTAGTCGGCTCTCGCTGTGATAATGCTTTGCAACAAATCTCCCCAAAACTCACTTACATAAAGAAGAATCTAGTTTTCTCGGACCTGTGGGCTAGCTGCAGCGGCACTCTTGTAGACCTCTCGATGGCGGGTGTTGCTCCATGCCGTGGGTCAGTTTGAGGTCTGTCCCGCACACCTTACCGTGGAGCCCAACTGTGAGGCTGCAGCTCCCTGTCCTCTCGCAGAGTTCACTGAAACGTAAGAGGTGAGCCCAACCACACAAGGCCACGTAAGGCCTCTGCGACTCATTGAAGGCCATCGTGTCTTCCCTTGGCCTCCTGGGAACCCCCTGGCCCCAGGATGCAGCTTCGGTAGCCCAGGGCAACCGGCGGAGGGGGGCGGGCGGGGCTGCAGGAGGGTGGAACGCTGAGGTCACAGAGGGTGTGGGTGTGGCCACCTCTGCTGTGACTGAACCAAGGGCGTGGGTGGGGGACTGGGGGTCCAGGGCAGGGCCCTCAGAGCCCGGTAGGCCCAGGGGGGCGGCGCAAGCACCTAGGCCCAGGCCGAAGAGCGCCTTCTTGGTCTGCGCGGCAGGCCGGCCTCTCGCCTTGCCACTCAGGCCGCCCTCCCTCTTGAAGTGTGTGTGGCACGCGTCCGCGGAGTACACCTCGCTGCACAGGTAGCCGTGGGACTGGGCGTCGTAGCTTCCTGCGAGGCGGCCGGAGGTCCCGCAGGCGGGTGGGTCCCTGGGACAGACGCGCGGAGCGGCTCCTGCCCGGCCCCCCTGAGAACCGTCGCCGTTCCGTAAGGCGGGGCGCCTGCTTCAGAATGTAAATCACGTGTCCGCTCTATGGATACGCTGTTTAGTTTACCAGGCAAGACTTTCTTGGTGAAAGAAGCAACGTTGGCTTGCATCGTCGAGCAGGCTTGTCATCTGGCTGTGCACTGGTACTCTCTCTCTGGGTGTGCTAGTCCGCAGGGCAGGGCATCCCCTGGGCAGGGTGGAGCGTGATCTCTGCGGCCTCGTCTTGCAGCTCCTTCCTTTCATTCTCAATCATCCTGCCCACAGTGGCCTCCTCTCAGGCCTGCATACTTACAACGGCGCATTGCCCGTGCTGCCCCTCTGCAGGAAGTGTCCCTCTGTTTAGTTTGCAGCTGACTGATGCCGCCTCACCCTTCTCATGTCTTCTCAGGTGTCACTTGGTCAAGAAAGCGTCCCCTTACCTACTCAACTCATCTCGTCTCCCTACCGTAGCTCACGTGACACCACGCACCTCTCGCTTATGGCCGTCATCGCCTTTCGCATCCAGTTTCAGGTAGGTAAGTTTACCCCGTGGTCCGTGAGGAAGAAGAGATCACGCCTGTTTTGCTTACTCTTGATTCCCAGCGACTAGCCCGGTTACTGATAACCTCTGTTAGAGGGAGAAAGGAATGCACCCAATCCCTGGTGAAGCCCCGACCGTTTTCCTTTCTAGTGTCCCTCGTACTCCTCCCTGCCGTCTGTGTCGCCCTTACTCCGCGTCTACCGTTTATGAGTTTACACCTGGGTTACGGTGACTGCTTCGGAGAATCGCATGCCTTTCTACCTCCCTCGCTGCGACCTCTCCTACACCTCCCAGGGCTCTTGGGTTATGCCCTTGCCCTCTTCCGAGCCGTCCGTGGCACCCGCTGTCAACCCCGTACGGCCAAGCTCCTAAGACTGACACTCCAGGCCCTCCGTAATTTGGCTTCAGTTTCACTTTCTAGACGTTTCAAGAAAGAACGGGGTCTAAATATCTGTGCACCTCTGCTCCGTTTCATATCTACCCACGAGGTTAATTTTTTTGTTTCTTCCAGTCCACCTATTTTGCACCTCCGTCTCTGCGAAGACTTCACTGAGAATCCAAGCGATTTCTGGATCCCTTCTCTCCCCTGAAGCTGTAAACAGTTTAACAAGACAGGTGCGGAACTGCCGTAAGGTAATCTACATCTTGTCTCCCTCTCTGGTATCTAACCTCCCTGCGAATGGGGGTACGTCTCCGTGTTCTGTGCGGTTTTCAGCACAGTACTCTCTACACGTAGTGGATATTTGATTTGGTAAGTGACCGAATAAGTGAATGAGTCACCAAGATAAGGGTATTGTCTCATTCTTTCTCGCTTTTTCCACTTCCAAGTTTCTTTAGTTAGTTTCCTCAGACAAAAGGTTTCTTTGTAGCTACACAGTGGCCAGGTCCAGAGAATGTTGCAGATAGCTGCTGAAAACATCCCTCCTCCACTTGAGAATGGCTTGCTCTCCCTCTCAAGCGGAGAGAGCTGGGATTCGATATTTAATTAAGCGCCTCTGTTCACTTGGCATTTAGAGGCACTAGGGGGCGTTAGTGCTCTACACCCGGTGAAATGCCTGTTTCGTTTGTGATTTTCCTTTGTGAAAAACAACTATGCACAGAGTGTTTTGTGCCAATTTTCCATCCTTTTAGATTGACGGAAAGCATTTTACCTACGTAGAAACAGAAAACGAATAGAAAGAGCGTTGCATTGCGTTTAATGAAAGCTTAGGGCGGTCTCGGTGGTACGTTAGTGAAGTTATCTGGGGACACCTTAGCCACGTACATTGTGTTGGAGAGGCACCGAGAATTCATTCAGGAGTTCTCAAAGTTCGAGGACACAGTTGCCTTACACGTAGGCACGGTGGCAGCCGTGGACATGGCAGTGATTTGGAGAATGTTGTACTAGTCGGCTCTCGCTGTGATAATGCTTTGCAACAAATCTCCCCAAAACTCACTTACATAAAGAAGAATCTAGTTTTCTCGGACCTGTGGGCTAGCTGCAGCGGCTCTCTTGTAGACCTCTCGATGGCGGGTGTTGCTCCATGCCGTGGGTCAGTTTGAGGTCTGTCCCGCACACCTTACCGTGGAGCCCAACTGTGAGGCTGCAGGTCCCTGTCCTCTCGCAGAGTTCACTGAAACGTAAGAGGTGAGCCCAACCACACAAGGCCACGTAAGGCCTCTGCGACTCATTGAAGGCCATCGTGTCTTCCCTTGGCCTCCTGGGAACCCCCTGGCCCCAGGATGCAGCTTCGGTAGCCCAGGGCAACCGGCGGAGGGGGGCGGGCGGGGCTGCAGGAGGGTGGAACGCTGAGGTCACAGAGGGTGTGGGTGTGGTCACCTCTGCTGTGACTGAACCAAGGGCGTGGGTGGGGGGCTGGGGGTCCAGGGCAGGGCCCTCAGAGCCCGGTAGGCCCAGGGGGGCGGCGCAAACACCTAGGCCCAGGCCGAAGAGCGCCTTCTTGGTCTGCGCGGCAGGCCGGCCTCTCGCCTTGCCACTCAGGCCGCCCTCCCTCTTGAAGTGTGTGTGGCACGCGTCCGCGGAGTACACCTCGCTGCACAGGTAGCCGTGGGACTGGGCGTCGTAGCTTCCTGCGAGGCGGCCGGAGGTCCCGCAGGCGGGTGGGTCCCTGGGACAGACGCGCGGAGCGGCTCCTGCCCGGCCCCCCTGAGAACCGTCGCCGTTCCGTAAGGCGGGGCGCCTGCTTCAGAATGTAAATCACGTGTCCGCTCTATGGATACGCTGTTTAGTTTACCAGGCAAGACTTTCTTGGTGAAAGAAGCAGCGTTGGCTTGCATCGTCGAGCAGGCTTCTCATCTGGCTGTGCACTGGTACTCTCTCTCTGGGTGTGCTAGTCCGCAGGGCAGGGCATCCCCTGGGCAGGGTGGAGCGTGATCTCTGCGGCCTCGTCTTGCAGCTCCTTCCTTTCATTCTCAATCATCCTGCCCACAGTGGCCTCCTCTCAGGCCTGCATACTTACAACGGCGCATTGCCCGTGCTGCCCCTCTGCAGGAAGTGTCCCTCTGTTTAGTTTGCAGCTGACTGATGCCGCCTCACCCTTCTCATCTCTTCTCAGGTGTCACTTGGTCAAGAAAGCGTCCCCTTACCTACTCAACTCATCTCGTCTCCCTACCGTAGCTCACGTGACACCACGCACCTCTCGCTTATGGCCGTCATCGCCTTTCGCATCCAGTTTCAGGTAGGTAAGTTTACCCCGTGGCCCGTGAGGAAGAAGAGATCACGCCTGTTTTGCTTACTCTTGATTCCCAGCGACTAGCCCGGTTACTGATAACCTCTGTTAGAGGGAGAAAGGAATGCACCCAATCCCTGGTGAAGCCCCGACCGTTTTCCTTTCTAGTGTCCCTCGTACTCCTCCCTGCCGTCTGTGTCGCCCTTACTCCGCGTCTACCGTTTATGAGTTTACACCTGGGTTACGGTGACTGCTTCGGAGAATCGCATGCCTTTCTACCTCCCTCGCTGCGACCTCTCCTACACCTCCCAGGGCTCTTGGGTTATGCCCTTGCCCTCTTCCGAGCCGTCCGTGGCACCCGCTGTCAACCCCGTACGGCCAAGCTCCTAAGACTGACACTCCAGGCCCTCCGTAATTTGGCTTCAGTTTCACTTTCTAGACGTTTCAAGAAAGAACGGGGTCTAAATATCTGTGCACCTCTGCTCCGTTTCATATCTACCCACGAGGTTAATTTTTTTGTTTCTTCCAGTCCACCTATTTTGCACCTCCGTCTCTGCGAAGACTTCACTGAGAATCCAAGCGATTTCTGGATCCCTTCTCTCCCCTGAAGCTGTAAACAGTTTAACAAGACAGGTGCGGAACTGCCGTAAGGTAATCTACATCTTGTCTCCCTCTCTGGTATCTAACCTCCCTGCGAATGGGGGTACGTCTCCGTGTTCTGTGCGGTTTTCAGCACAGTACTCTCTACACGTAGTGGATATTTGGTTTGGTAAGTGACCGAATAAGTGAATGAGTCACCAAGATAAGGGTATTGTCTCATTCTTTCTCGCTTTTTCCACTTCCAAGTTTCTTTAGTTAGTTTCCTCAGACAAAAGGTTTCTTTGTAGCTACACAGTGGCCAGGTCCAGAGAATGTTGCAGATAGCTGCTGAAAACATCCCTCCTCCACTTGAGAATGGCTTGCTCTCCCTCTCAAGCGGAGAGAGCTGGGATTCGATATTTAATTAAGCGCCTCTGTTCACTTGGCATTTAGAGGCACTAGGGGGCGTTAGTGCTCTACACCCGGTGAAATGCCTGTTTCGTTTGTGATTTTCCTTTGTGAAAAACAACTATGCACAGAGTGTTTTGTGCCAATTTTCCATCCTTTTAGATTGACGGAAAGCATTTTACCTACGTAGAAACAGAAAACGAATAGAAAGAGCGTCGCATTGCGTTTAATGAAAGCTTAGGGCGGTCTCGGTGGTACGTTAGTGAAGTTATCTGGGGACACCTTAGCCACGTACATTGTGTTGGAGAGGCACCGAGAATTCATTCAGGAGTTCTCAAAGTTCGAGGACACAGTTGCCTTACACGTAGGCACGGTGGCAGCCGTGGACATGGCAGTGATTTGGAGAATGTTGTACTAGTCGGCTCTCGCTGTGATAATGCTTTGCAACAAATCTCCCCAAAACTCACTTACATAAAGAAGAATCTAGTTTTCTCGGACCTGTGGGCTAGCTGCAGCGGCTCTCTTGTAGACCTCTCGATGGCGGGTGTTGCTCCATGCCGTGGGTCAGTTTGAGGTCTGTCCCGCACACCTTACCGTGGAGCCCAACTGTGAGGCTGCAGCTCCCTGTCCTCTCGCAGAGTTCACTGAAACGTAAGAGGTGAGCCCAACCACACAAGGCCACGTAAGGCCTCTGCGACTCATTGAAGGCCATCGTGTCTTCCCTTGGCCTCCTGGGAACCCCCTGGCCCCAGGATGCAGCTTCGGTAGCCCAGGGCAACCGGCGGAGGGGGGCGGGCGGGGCTGCAGGAGGGTGGAACGCGGAGGTCACAGAGGGTGTGGGTGTGGCCACCTCTGCTGTGACTGAACCAAGGGCGTGGGTGGGGGGCTGGGGGTCCAGGGCAGGGCCCTCAGAGCCCGGTAGGCCCAGGGGGGCGGCGCAAGCACCTAGGCCCAGGCCGAAGAGCGCCTTCTTGGTCTGCGCGGCAGGCCGGCCTCTCGCCTTGCCACTCAGGCCGCCCTCCCTCTTGAAGTGTGTGTGGCACGCGTCCGCGGAGTACACCTCGCTGCACAGGTAGCCGTGGGACTGGGCGTCGTAGCTTCCTGCGAGGCGGCCGGAGGTCCCGCAGGCGGGTGGGTCCCTGGGACAGACGCGCGGAGCGGCTCCTGCCCGGCCCCCCTGAGAACCGTCGCCGTTCCGTAAGGCGGGGCGCCTGCTTCAGAATGTAAATCACGTGTCCGCTCTATGGATACGCTGTTTAGTTTACCAGGCAAGACTTTCTTGGTGAAAGAAGCAACGTTGGCTTGCATCGTCGAGCAGGCTTCTCATCTGGCTGTGCACTGGTACTCTCTCTCTGGGTGTGCTAGTCCGCAGGGCAGGGCATCCCCTGGGCAGGGTGGAGCGTGATCTCTGCGGCCTCGTCTTGCAGCTCCTTCCTTTCATTCTCAATCATCCTGCCCACAGTGGCCTCCTCTCAGGCCTGCATACTTACAACGGCGCATTGCCCGTGCTGCCCCTCTGCAGGAAGTGTCCCTCTGTTTAGTTTGCAGCTGACTGATGCCGCCTCACCCTTCTCATCTCTTCTCAGGTGTCACTTGGTCAAGAAAGCGTCCCCTTACCTACTCAACTCATCTCGTCTCCCTACCGTAGCTCACGTGACACCACGCACCTCTCGCTTATGGCCGTCATCGCCTTTCGCATCCAGTTTCAGGTAGGTAAGTTTACCCCGTGGTCCGTGAGGAAGAAGAGATCACGCCTGTTTTGCTTACTCTTGATTCCCAGCGACTAGCCCGGTTACTGATAACCTCTGTTAGAGGGAGAAAGGAATGCACCCAATCCCTGGTGAAGCCCCGACCGTTTTCCTTTCTAGTGTCCCTCGTACTCCTCCCTGCCGTCTGTGTCGCCCTTACTCCGCGTCTACCGTTTATGAGTTTACACCTGGGTTACGGTGACTGCTTCGGAGAATCGCATGCCTTTCTACCTCCCTCGCTGCGACCTCTCCTACACCTCCCAGGGCTCTTGGGTTATGCCCTTGCCCTCTTCCGAGCCGTCCGTGGCACCCGCTGTCAACCCCGTACGGCCAAGCTCCTAAGACTGACACTCCAGGCCCTCCGTAATTTGGCTTCAGTTTCACTTTCTAGACGTTTCAAGAAAGAACGGGGTCTAAATATCTGTGCACCTCTGCTCCGTTTCATATCTACCCACGAGGTTAATTTTTTTGTTTCTTCCAGTCCACCTATTTTGCACCTCCGTCTCTGCGAAGACTTCACTGAGAATCCAAGCGATTTCTGGATCCCTTCTCTCCCCTGAAGCTGTAAACAGTTTAACAAGACAGGTGCGGAACTGCCGTAAGGTAATCTACATCTTGTCTCCCTCTCTGGTATCTAACCTCCCTGCGAATGGGGGTACGTCTCCGTGTTCTGTGCGGTTTTCAGCACAGTACTCTCTACACGTAGTGGATATTTGATTTGGTAAGTGACCGAATAAGTGAATGAGTCACCAAGATAAGGGTATTGTCTCATTCTTTCTCGCTTTTTCCACTTCCAAGTTTCTTTAGTTAGTTTCCTCAGACAAAAGGTTTCTTTGTAGCTACACAGTGGCCAGGTCCAGAGAATGTTGCAGATAGCTGCTGAAAACATCCCTCCTCCACTTGAGAATGGCTTGCTCTCCCTCTCAAGCGGAGAGAGCTGGGATTCGATATTTAATTAAGCGCCTCTGTTCACTTGGCATTTAGAGGCACTAGGGGGCGTTAGTGCTCTACACCCGGTGAAATGCCTGTTTCGTTTGTGATTTTCCTTTGTGAAAAACAACTATGCACAGAGTGTTTTGTGCCAATTTTCCATCCTTTTAGATTGACGGAAAGCATTTTACCTACGTAGAAACAGAAAACGAATAGAAAGAGCGTCGCATTGCGTTTAATGAAAGCTTAGGGCGGTCTCGGTGGTACGTTAGTGAAGTTATCTGGGGACACCTTAGCCACGTACATTGTGTTGGAGAGGCACCGAGAATTCATTCAGGAGTTCTCAAAGTTCGAGGACACAGTTGCCTTACACGTAGGCACGGTGGCAGCCGTGGACATGGCAGTGATTTGGAGAATGTTGTACTAGTCGGCTCTCGCTGTGATAATGCTTTGCAACAAATCTCCCCAAAACTCACTTACATAAAGAAGAATCTAGTTTTCTCGGACCTGTGGGCTAGCTGCAGCGGCTCTCTTGTAGACCTCTCGATGGCGGGTGTTGCTCCATGCCGTGGGTCAGTTTGAGGTCTGTCCCGCACACCTTACCGTGGAGCCCAACTGTGAGGCTGCAGCTCCCTGTCCTCTCGCAGAGTTCACTGAAACGTAAGAGGTGAGCCCAACCACACAAGGCCACGTAAGGCCTCTGCGACTCATTGAAGGCCATCGTGTCTTCCCTTGGCCTCCTGGGAACCCCCTGGCCCCAGGATGCAGCTTCGGTAGCCCAGGGCAACCGGCGGAGGGGGGCGGGCGGGGCTGCAGGAGGGTGGAACGCTGAGGTCACAGAGGGTGTGGGTGTGGTCACCTCTGCTGTGACTGAACCAAGGGCGTGGGTGGGGGGCTGGGGGTCCAGGGCAGGGCCCTCAGAGCCCGGTAGGCCCAGGGGGGCGGCGCAAGCACCTAGGCCCAGGCCGAAGAGCGCCTTCTTGGTCTGCGCGGCAGGCCGGCCTCTCGCCTTGCCACTCAGGCCGCCCTCCCTCTTGAAGTGTGTGTGGCACGCGTCCGCGGAGTACACCTCGCTGCACAGGTAGCCGTGGGACTGGGCGTCGTAGCTTCCTGCGAGGCGGCCGGAGGTCCCCCAGGCGGGTGGGTCCCTGGGACAGACGCGCGGAGCGGCTCCTGCCCGGCCCCCCTGAGAACCGTCGCCGTTCCGTAAGGCGGGGCGCCTGCTTCAGAATGTAAATCACGTGTCCGCTCTATGGATACGCTGTTTAGTTTACCAGGCAAGACTTTCTTGGTGAAAGAAGCAGCGTTGGCTTGCATCGTCGAGCAGGCTTCTCATCTGGCTGTGCACTGGTACTCTCTCTCTGGGTGTGCTAGTCCGCAGGGCAGGGCATCCCCTGGGCAGGGTGGAGCGTGATCTCTGCGGCCTCGTCTTGCAGCTCCTTCCTTTCATTCTCAATCATCCTGCCCACAGTGGCCTCCTCTCAGGCCTGCATACTTACAACGGCGCATTGCCCGTGCTGCCCCTCTGCAGGAAGTGTCCCTCTGTTTAGTTTGCAGCTGACTGATGCCGCCTCACCCTTCTCATCTCTTCTCAGGTGTCACTTGGTCAAGAAAGCGTCCCCTTACCTACTCAACTCATCTCGTCTCCCTACCGTAGCTCACGTGACACCACGCACCTCTCGCTTATGGCCGTCATCGCCTTTCGCATCCAGTTTCAGGTAGGTAAGTTTACCCCGTGGTCCGTGAGGAAGAAGAGATCACGCCTGTTTTGCTTACTCTTGATTCCCAGCGACTAGCCCGGTTACTGATAACCTCTGTTAGAGGGAGAAAGGAATGCACCCAATCCCTGGTGAAGCCCCGACCGTTTTCCTTTCTAGTGTCCCTCGTACTCCTCCCTGCCGTCTGTGTCGCCCTTACTCCGCGTCTACCGTTTATGAGTTTACACCTGGGTTACGGTGACTGCTTCGGAGAATCGCATGCCTTTCTACCTCCCTCGCTGCGACCTCTCCTACACCTCCCAGGGCTCTTGGGTTATGCCTTTGCCCTCTTCCGAGCCGTCCGTGGCACCCGCTGTCAACCCCGTACGGCCAAGCTCCTAAGACTGACACTCCAGGCCCTCCGTAATTTGGCTTCAGTTTCACTTTCTAGACGTTTCAAGAAAGAACGGGGTCTAAATATCTGGGCACCTCTGCTCCGTTTCATATCTACCCACGAGGTTAAT
Organism: Leucopleurus acutus; assembly: GCF_964270905.1. Taxonomy (NCBI): domain Eukaryota; kingdom Metazoa; phylum Chordata; class Mammalia; order Artiodactyla; family Delphinidae; genus Leucopleurus; species Leucopleurus acutus. Next base: position 38,561,469 of record NC_139143.1, read on the forward strand.
TTTTTTGTTTCTTCCAGTCCACCTATTTTGCACCTCCGTCTCTGCGAAGACTTCACTGAGAATCCAAGCGATTTCTGGATCCCTTCTCTCCCCTGAAGCTGTAAACAGTTTAACAAGACAGGTGCGGAACTGCCGTAAGGTAATCTACATCTTGTCTCCCTCTCTGGTATCTAACCTCCCTGCGAATGGGGGTACGTCTCCGTGTTCTGTGCGGTTTTCAGCACAGTACTCTCTACACGTAGTGGATATTTGATTTGGTAAGTGACCGAATAAGTGAATGAGTCACCAAGATAAGGGTATTGTCTCATTCTTTCTCGCTTTTTCCACTTCCAAGTTTCTTTAGTTAGTTTCCTCAGACAAAAGGTTTCTTTGTAGCTACACAGTGGCCAGGTCCAGAGAATGTTGCAGATAGCTGCTGAAAACATCCCTCCTCCACTTGAGAATGGCTTGCTCTCCCTCTCAAGCGGAGAGAGCTGGGATTCGATATTTAATTAAGCGCCTCTGTTCACTTGGCATTTAGAGGCACTAGGGGGCGTTAGTGCTCTACACCCGGTGAAATGCCTGTTTCGTTTGTGATTTTCCTTTGTGAAAAACAACTATGCACAGAGTGTTTTGTGCCAATTTTCCATCCTTTTAGATTGACGGAAAGCATTTTACCTACGTAGAAACAGAAAAGGAATAGAAAGAGCGTTGCATTGCGTTTAATGAAAGCTTAGGGCGGTCTCGGTGGTACGTTAGTGAAGTTATCTGGGGACACCTTAGCCACGTACATTGTGTTGGAGAGGCACCGAGAATTCATTCAGGAGTTCTCAAAGTTCGAGGACACAGTTGCCTTACACGTAGGCACGGTGGCAGCCGTGGACATGGCAGTGATTTGGAGAATGTTGTACTAGTCGGCTCTCGCTGTGATAATGCTTTGCAACAAATCTCCCCAAAACTCACTTACATAAAGAAGAATCTAGTTTTCTCGGACCTGTGGGCTAGCTGCAGCGGCTCTCTTGTAGACCTCTCGATGGCGGGTGTTGCTCCATGCCGTGGGTCAGTTTGAGGTCTGTCCCGCACACCTTACCGTGGAGCCCAACTGTGAGGCTGCAGGTCCCTGTCCTCTCGCAGAGTTCACTGAAACGTAAGAGGTGAGCCCAACCACACAAGGCCACGTAAGGCCTCTGCGACTCATTGAAGGCCATCGTGTCTTCCCTTGGCCTCCTGGGAACCCCCTGGCCCCAGGATGCAGCTTCGGTAGCCCAGGGCAACCGGCGGAGGGGGGCGGGCGGGGCTGCAGGAGGGTGGAACGCTGAGGTCACAGAGGGTGTGGGTGTGGTCACCTCTGCTGTGACTGAACCAAGGGCGTGGGTGGGGGGCTGGGGGTCCAGGGCAGGGCCCTCAGAGCCCGGTAGGCCCAGGGGGGCGGCGCAAGCACCTAGGCCCAGGCCGAAGAGCGCCTTCTTGGTCTGCGCGGCAGGCCGGCCTCTCGCCTTGCCACTCAGGCCGCCCTCCCTCTTGAAGTGTGTGTGGCACGCGTCCGCGGAGTACACCTCGCTGCACAGGTAGCCGTGGGACTGGGCGTCGTAGCTTCCTGCGAGGCGGCCGGAGGTCCCGCAGGCGGGTGGGTCCCTGGGACAGACGCGCGGAGCGGCTCCTGCCCGGCCCCCCTGAGAACCGTCGCCGTTCCGTAAGGCGGGGCGCCTGCTTCAGAATGTAAATCACGTGTCCGCTCTATGGATACGCTGTTTAGTTTACCAGGCAAGACTTTCTTGGTGAAAGAAGCAGCGTTGGCTTGCATCGTCGAGCAGGCTTCTCATCTGGCTGTGCACTGGTACTCTCTCTCTGGGTGTGCTAGTCCGCAGGGCAGGGCATCCCCTGGGCAGGGTGGAGCGTGATCTCTGCGGCCTCGTCTTGCAGCTCCTTCCTTTCATTCTCAATCATCCTGCCCACAGTGGCCTCCTCTCAGGCCTGCATACTTACAACGGCGCATTGCCCGTGCTGCCCCTCTGCAGGAAGTGTCCCTCTGTTTAGTTTGCAGCTGACTGATGCCGCCTCACCCTTCTCATCTCTTCTCAGGTGTCACTTGGTCAAGAAAGCGTCCCCTTACCTACTCAACTCATCTCGTCTCCCTACCGTAGCTCACGTGACACCACGCACCTCTCGCTTATGGCCGTCATCGCCTTTCGCATCCAGTTTCAGGTAGGTAAGTTTACCCCGTGGCCCGTGAGGAAGAAGAGATCACGCCTGTTTTGCTTACTCTTGATTCCCAGCGACTAGCCCGGTTACTGATAACCTCTGTTAGAGGGAGAAAGGAATGCACCCAATCCCTGGTGAAGCCCCGACCGTTTTCCTTTCTAGTGTCCCTCGTACTCCTCCCTGCCGTCTGTGTCGCCCTTACTCCGCGTCTACCGTTTATGAGTTTACACCTGGGTTACGGTGACTGCTTCGGAGAATCGCATGCCTTTCTACCTCCCTCGCTGCGACCTCTCCTACACCTCCTAGGGCTCTTGGGTTATGCCCTTGCCCTCTTCCGAGCCGTCCGTGGCACCCGCTGTCAACCCCGTACGGCCAAGCTCCTAAGACTGACACTCCAGGCCCTCCGTAATTTGGCTTCAGTTTCACTTTCTAGACGTTTCAAGAAAGAACGGGGTCTAAATATCTGTGCACCTCTGCTCCGTTTCATATCTACCCACGAGGTTAATTTTTTTGTTTCTTCCAGTCCACCTATTTTGCACCTCCGTCTCTGCGAAGACTTCACTGAGAATCCAAGCGATTCTGGATCCCTTCTCTCCCCTGAAGCTGTAAACAGTTTAACAAGACAGGTGCGGAACTGCCGTAAGGTAATCTACATCTTGTCTCCCTCTCTGGTATCTAACCTCCCTGCGAATGGGGGTACGTCTCCGTGTTCTGTGCGGTTTTCAGCACAGTACTCTCTACACGTAGTGGATATTTGATTTGGTAAGTGACCGAATAAGTGAATGAGTCACCAAGATAAGGGTATTGTCTCATTCTTTCTCGCTTTTTCCACTTCCAAGTTTCTTTAGTTAGTTTCCTCAGACAAAAGGTTTCTTTGTAGCTACACAGTGGCCAGGTCCAGAGAATGTTGCAGATAGCTGCTGAAAACATCCCTCCTCCACTTGAGAATGGCTTGCTCTCCCTCTCAAGCGGAGAGAGCTGGGATTCGATATTTAATTAAGCGCCTCTGTTCACTTGGCATTTAGAGGCACTAGGGGGCGTTAGTGCTCTACACCCGGTGAAATGCCTGTTTCGTTTGTGATTTTCCTTTGTGAAAAACAACTATGCACAGAGTGTTTTGTGCCAATTTTCCATCCTTTTAGATTGACGGAAAGCATTTTACCTACGTAGAAACAGAAAACGAATAGAAAGAGCGTCGCATTGCGTTTAATGAAAGCTTAGGGCGGTCTCGGTGGTACGTTAGTGAAGTTATCTGGGGACACCTTAGCCACGTACATTGTGTTGGAGAGGCACCGAGAATTCATTCAGGAGTTCTCAAAGTTCGAGGACACAGTTGCCTTACACGTAGGCACGGTGGCAGCCGTGGACATGGCAGTGATTTGGAGAATGTTGTACTAGTTGGCTCTCGCTGTGATAATGCTTTGCAACAAATCTCCCCAAAACTCACTTACATAAAGAAGAATCTAGTTTTCTCGGACCTGTGGGCTAGCTGCAGCGGCACTCTTGTAGACCTCTCGATGGCGGGTGTTGCTCCATGCCGTGGGTCAGTTTGAGGTCTGTCCCGCACACCTTACCGTGGAGCCCAACTGTGAGGCTGCAGCTCCCTGTCCTCTCGCAGAGTTCACTGAAACGTAAGAGGTGAGCCCAACCACACAAGGCCACGTAAGGCCTCTGCGACTCATTGAAGGCCATCGTGTCTTCCCTTGGCCTCCTGGGAACCCCCTGGCCCCAGGATGCAGCTTCGGTAGCCCAGGGCAACCGGCGGAGGGGGGCGGGCGGGGCTGCAGGAGGGTGGAACGCTGAGGTCACAGAGGGTGTGGGTGTGGCCACCTCTGCTGTGACTGAACCAAGGGCGTGGGTGGGGGACTGGGGGTCCAGGGCAGGGCCCTCAGAGCCCGGTAGGCCCAGGGGGGCGGCGCAAGCACCTAGGCCCAGGCCGAAGAGCGCCTTCTTGGTCTGCGCGGCAGGCCGGCCTCTCGCCTTGCCACTCAGGCCGCCCTCCCTCTTGAAGTGTGTGTGGCACGCGTCCGCGGAGTACACCTCGCTGCACAGGTAGCCGTGGGACTGGGCGTCGTAGCTTCCTGCGAGGCGGCCGGAGGTCCCGCAGGCGGGTGGGTCCCTGGGACAGACGCGCGGAGCGGCTCCTGCCCGGCCCCCCTGAGAACCGTCGCCGTTCCGTAAGGCGGGGCGCCTGCTTCAGAATGTAAATCACGTGTCCGCTCTATGGATACGCTGTTTAGTTTACCAGGCAAGACTTTCTTGGTGAAAGAAGCAACGTTGGCTTGCATCGTCGAGCAGGCTTGTCATCTGGCTGTGCACTGGTACTCTCTCTCTGGGTGTGCTAGTCCGCAGGGCAGGGCATCCCCTGGGCAGGGTGGAGCGTGATCTCTGCGGCCTCGTCTTGCAGCTCCTTCCTTTCATTCTCAATCATCCTGCCCACAGTGGCCTCCTCTCAGGCCTGCATACTTACAACGGCGCATTGCCCGTGCTGCCCCTCTGCAGGAAGTGTCCCTCTGTTTAGTTTGCAGCTGACTGATGCCGCCTCACCCTTCTCATCTCTTCTCAGGTGTCACTTGGTCAAGAAAGCGTCCCCTTACCTACTCAACTCATCTCGTCTCCCTACCGTAGCTCACGTGACACCACGCACCTCTCGCTTATGGCCGTCATCGCCTTTCGCATCCAGTTTCAGGTAGGTAAGTTTACCCCGTGGTCCGTGAGGAAGAAGAGATCACGCCTGTTTTGCTTACTCTTGATTCCCAGCGACTAGCCCGGTTACTGATAACCTCTGTTAGAGGGAGAAAGGAATGCACCCAATCCCTGGTGAAGCCCCGACCGTTTTCCTTTCTAGTGTCCCTCGTACTCCTCCCTGCCGTCTGTGTCGCCCTTACTCCGCGTCTACCGTTTATGAGTTTACACCTGGGTTACGGTGACTGCTTCGGAGAATCGCATGCCTTTCTACCTCCCTCGCTGCGACCTCTCCTACACCTCCCAGGGCTCTTGGGTTATGCCCTTGCCCTCTTCCGAGCCGTCCGTGGCACCCGCTGTCAACCCCGTACGGCCAAGCTCCTAAGACTGACACTCCAGGCCCTCCGTAATTTGGCTTCAGTTTCACTTTCTAGACGTTTCAAGAAAGAACGGGGTCTAAATATCTGTGCACCTCTGCTCCGTTTCATATCTACCCACGAGGTTAATTTTTTTGTTTCTTCCAGTCCACCTATTTTGCACCTCCGTCTCTGCGAAGACTTCACTGAGAATCCAAGCGATTTCTGGATCCCTTCTCTCCCCTGAAGCTGTAAACAGTTTAACAAGACAGGTGCGGAACTGCCGTAAGGTAATCTACATCTTGTCTCCCTCTCTGGTATCTAACCTCCCTGCGAATGGGGGTACGTCTCCGTGTTCTGTGCGGTTTTCAGCACAGTACTCTCTACACGTAGTGGATATTTGATTTGGTAAGTGACCGAATAAGTGAATGAGTCACCAAGATAAGGGTATTGTCTCATTCTTTCTCGCTTTTTCCACTTCCAAGTTTCTTTAGTTAGTTTCCTCAGACAAAAGGTTTCTTTGTAGCTACACAGTGGCCAGGTCCAGAGAATGTTGCAGATAGCTGCTGAAAACATCCCTCCTCCACTTGAGAATGGCTTGCTCTCCCTCTCAAGCGGAGAGAGCTGGGATTCGATATTTAATTAAGCGCCTCTGTTCACTTGGCATTTAGAGGCACTAGGGGGCGTTAGTGCTCTACACCCGGTGAAATGCCTGTTTCGTTTGTGATTTTCCTTTGTGAAAAACAACTATGCACAGAGTGTTTTGTGCCAATTTTCCATCCTTTTAGATTGACGGAAAGCATTTTACCTACGTAGAAACAGAAAACGAATAGAAAGAGCGTTGCATTGCGTTTAATGAAAGCTTAGGGCGGTCTCGGTGGTACGTTAGTGAAGTTATCTGGGGACACCTTAGCCACGTACATTGTGTTGGAGAGGCACCGAGAATTCATTCAGGAGTTCTCAAAGTTCGAGGACACAGTTGCCTTACACGTAGGCACGGTGGCAGCCGTGGACATGGCAGTGATTTGGAGAATGTTGTACTAGTCGGCTCTCGCTGTGATAATGCTTTGCAACAAATCTCCCCAAAACTCACTTACATAAAGAAGAATCTAGTTTTCTCGGACCTGTGGGCTAGCTGCAGCAGCTCTCTTGTAGACCTCTCGATGGCGGGTGTTGCTCCATGCCGTGGGTCAGTTTGAGGTCTGTCCCGCACACCTTACCGTGGAGCCCAACTGTGAGGCTGCAGGTCCCTGTCCTCTCGCAGAGTTCACTGAAACGTAAGAGGTGAGCCCAACCACACAAGGCCACGTAAGGCCTCTGCGACTCATTGAAGGCCATCGTGTCTTCCCTTGGCCTCCTGGGAACCCCCTGGCCCCAGGATGCAGCTTCGGTAGCCCAGGGCAACCGGCGGAGGGGGGCGGGCGGGGCTGCAGGAGGGTGGAACGCTGAGGTCACAGAGGGTGTGGGTGTGGTCACCTCTGCTGTGACTGAACCAAGGGCGTGGGTGGGGGGCTGGGGGTCCAGGGCAGGGACCTCAGAGCCCGGTAGGCCCAGGGGGGCGGCGCAAGCACCTAGGCCCAGGCCGAAGAGCGCCTTCTTGGTCTGCGCGGCAGGCCGGCCTCTCGCCTTGCCACTCAGGCCGCCCTCCCTCTTGAAGTGTGTGTGGCACGCGTCCGCGGAGTACACCTCGCTGCACAGGTAGCCGTGGGACTGGGCGTCGTAGCTTCCTGCGAGGCGGCCGGAGGTCCCGCAGGCGGGTGGGTCCCTGGGACAGACGCGCGGAGCGGCTCCTGCCCGGCCCCCCTGAGAACCGTCGCCGTTCCGTAAGGCGGGGCGCCTGCTTCAGAATGTAAATCACGTGTCCGCTCTATGGATACGCTGTTTAGTTTACCAGGCAAGACTTTCTTGGTGAAAGAAGCAGCGTTGGCTTGCATCGTCGAGCAGGCTTCTCATCTGGCTGTGCACTGGTACTCTCTCTCTGGGTGTGCTAGTCCGCAGGGCAGGGCATCCCCTGGGCAGGGTGGAGCGTGATCTCTGCGGCCTCGTCTTGCAGCTCCTTCCTTTCATTCTCAATCATCCTGCCCACAGTGGCCTCCTCTCAGGCCTGCATACTTACAACGGCGCATTGCCCGTGCTGCCCCTCTGCAGGAAGTGTCCCTCTGTTTAGTTTGCAGCTGACTGATGCCGCCTCACCCTTCTCATCTCTTCTCAGGTGTCACTTGGTCAAGAAAGCGTCCCCTTACCTACTCAACTCATCTCGTCTCCCTACCGTAGCTCACGTGACACCACGCACCTCTCGCTTATGGCCGTCATCGCCTTTCGCATCCAGTTTCAGGTAGGTAAGTTTACCCCGTGGTCCGTGAGGAAGAAGAGATCACGCCTGTTTTGCTTACTCTTGATTCCCAGCGACTAGCCCGGTTACTGATAACCTCTGTTAGAGGGAGAAAGGAATGCACCCAATCCCTGGTGAAGCCCCGACCGTTTTCCTTTCTAGTGTCCCTCGTACTCCTCCCTGCCGTCTGTGTCGCCCTTACTCCGCGTCTACCGTTTATGAGTTTACACCTGGGTTACGGTGACTGCTTCGGAGAATCGCATGCCTTTCTACCTCCCTCGCTGCGACCTCTCCTACACCTCCCAGGGCTCTTGGGTTATGCCCTTGCCCTCTTCCGAGCCGTCCGTGGCACCCGCTGTCAACCCCGTACGGCCAAGCTCCTAAGACTGACACTCCAGGCCCTCCGTAATTTGGCTTCAGTTTCACTTTCTAGACGTTTCAAGAAAGAACGGGGTCTAAATATCTGGGCACCTCTGCTCCGTTTCATATCTACCCACGAGGTTAATTTTTTTGTTTCTTCCAGTCCACCTATTTTGCACCTCCGTCTCTGCGAAGACTTCACTGAGAATCCAAGCGATTTCTGGATCCCTTCTCTCCCCTGAAGCTGTAAACAGTTTAACAAGACAGGTGCGGAACTGCCGTAAGGTAATCTACATCTTGTCTCCCTCTCTGGTATCTAACCTCCCTGCGAATGGGGGTACGTCTCCGTGTTCTGTGCGGTTTTCAGCACAGTACTCTCTACACGTAGTGGATATTTGATTTGGTAAGTGACCGAATAAGTGAATGAGTCACCAAGATAAGGGTATTGTCTCATTCTTTCTCGCTTTTTCCACTTCCAAGTTTCTTTAGTTAGTTTCCTCAGACAAAAGGTTTCTTTGTAGCTACACAGTGGCCAGGTCCAGAGAATGTTGCAGATAGCTGCTGAAAACATCCCTCCTCCACTTGAGAATGGCTTGCTCTCCCTCTCAAGCGGAGAGAGCTGGGATTCGATATTTAATTAAGCGCCTCTGTTCACTTGGCATTTAGAGGCACTAGGGGGCGTTAGTGCTCTACACCCGGTGAAATGCCTGTTTCGTTTGTGATTTTCCTTTGTGAAAAACAACTATGCACAGAGTGTTTTGTGCCAATTTTCCATCCTTTTAGATTGACGGAAAGCATTTTACCTACGTAGAAACAGAAAAGGAATAGAAAGAGCGTTGCATTGCGTTTAATGAAAGCTTAGGGCGGTCTCGGTGGTACGTTAGTGAAGTTATCTGGGGACACCTTAGCCACGTACATTGTGTTGGAGAGGCACCGAGAATTCATTCAGGAGTTCTCAAAGTTCGAGGACACAGTTGCCTTACACGTAGGCACGGTGGCAGCCGTGGACATGGCAGTGATTTGGAGAATGTTGTACTAGTCGGCTCTCGCTGTGATAATGCTTTGCAACAAATCTCCCCAAAACTCACTTACATAAAGAAGAATCTAGTTTTCTCGGACCTGTGGGCTAGCTGCAGCGGCTCTCTTGTAGACCTCTCGATGGCGGGTGTTGCTCCATGCCGTGGGTCAGTTTGAGGTCTGTCCCGCACACCTTACCGTGGAGCCCAACTGTGAGGCTGCAGCTCCCTGTCCTCTCGCAGAGTTCACTGAAACGTAAGAGGTGAGCCCAACCACACAAGGCCACGTAAGGCCTCTGCGACTCATTGAAGGCCATCGTGTCTTCCCTTGGCCTCCTGGGAACCCCCTGGCCCCAGGATGCAGCTTCGGTAGCCCAGGGCAACCGGCGGAGGGGGGCGGGCGGGGCTGCAGGAGGGTGGAACGCTGAGGTCACAGAGGGTGTGGGTGTGGTCACCTCTGCTGTGACTGAACCAAGGGCGTGGGTGGGGGGCTGGGGGTCCAGGGCAGGGCCCTCAGAGCCCGGTAGGCCCAGGGGGGCGGCGCAAGCACCTAGGCCCAGGCCGAAGAGCGCCTTCTTGGTCTGCGCGGCAGGCCGGCCTCTCGCCTTGCCACTCAGGCCGCCCTCCCTCTTGAAGTGTGTGTGGCACGCGTCCGCGGAGTACACCTCGCTGCACAGGTAGCCGTGGGACTGGGCGTCGTAGCTTCCTGCGAGGCGGCCGGAGGTCCCGCAGGCGGGTGGGTCCCTGGGACAGACGCGCGGAGCGGCTCCTGCCCGGCCCCCCTGAGAACCGTCGCCGTTCCGTAAGGCGGGGCGCCTGCTTCAGAATGTAAATCACGTGTCCGCTCTATGGATACGCTGTTTAGTTTACCAGGCAAGACTTTCTTGGTGAAAGAAGCAGCGTTGGCTTGCATCGTCGAGCAGGCTTCTCATCTGGCTGTGCACTGGTACTCTCTCTCTGGGTGTGCTAGTCCGCAGGGCAGGGCATCCCCTGGGCAGGGTGGAGCGTGATCTCTGCGGCCTCGTCTTGCAGCTCCTTCCTTTCATTCTCAATCATCCTGCCCACAGTGGCCTCCTCTCAGGCCTGCATACTTACAACGGCGCATTGCCCGTGCTGCCCCTCTGCAGGAAGTGTCCCTCTGTTTAGTTTGCAGCTGACTGATGCCGCCTCACCCTTCTCATCTCTTCTCAGGTGTCACTTGGTCAAGAAAGCGTCCCCTTACCTACTCAACTCATCTCGTCTCCCTACCGTAGCTCACGTGACACCACGCACCTCTCGCTTATGGCCGTCATCGCCTTTCGCATCCAGTTTCAGGTAGGTAAGTTTACCCCGTGGTCCGTGAGGAAGAAGAGATCACGCCTGTTTTGCTTACTCTTGATTCCCAGCGACTAGCCCGGTTACTGATAACCTCTGTTAGAGGGAGAAAGGAATGCACCCAATCCCTGGTGAAGCCCCGACCGTTTTCCTTTCTAGTGTCCCTCGTACTCCTCCCTGCCGTCTGTGTCGCCCTTACTCCGCGTCTACCGTTTATGAGTTTACACCTGGGTTACGGTGACTGCTTCGGAGAATCGCATGCCTTTCTACCTCCCTCGCTGCGACCTCTCCTACACCTCCTAGGGCTCTTGGGTTATGCCCTTGCCCTCTTCCGAGCCGTCCGTGGCACCCGCTGTCAACCCCGTACGGCCAAGCTCCTAAGACTGACACTCCAGGCCCTCCGTAATTTGGCTTCAGTTTCACTTTCTAGACGTTTCAAGAAAGAACGGGGTCTAAATATCTGTGCACCTCTGCTCCGTTTCATATCTACCCACGAGGTTAATTTTTTTGTTTCTTCCAGTCCACCTATTTTGCACCTCCGTCTCTGCGAAGACTTCACTGAGAATCCAAGCGATTCTGGATCCCTTCTCTCCCCTGAAGCTGTAAACAGTTTAACAAGACAGGTGCGGAACTGCCGTAAGGTAATCTACATCTTGTCTCCCTCTCTGGTATCTAACCTCCCTGCGAATGGGGGTACGTCTCCGTGTTCTGTGCGGTTTTCAGCACAGTACTCTCTACACGTAGTGGATATTTGATTTGGTAAGTGACCGAATAAGTGAATGAGTCACCAAGATAAGGGTATTGTCTCATTCTTTCTCGCTTTTTCCACTTCCAAGTTTCTTTAGTTAGTTTCCTCAGACAAAAGGTTTCTTTGTAGCTACACAGTGGCCAGGTCCAGAGAATGTTGCAGATAGCTGCTGAAAACATCCCTCCTCCACTTGAGAATGGCTTGCTCTCCCTCTCAAGCGGAGAGAGCTGGGATTCGATATTTAATTAAGCGCCTCTGTTCACTTGGCATTTAGAGGCACTAGGGGGCGTTAGTGCTCTACACCCGGTGAAATGCCTGTTTCGTTTGTGATTTTCCTTTGTGAAAAACAACTATGCACAGAGTGTTTTGTGCCAATTTTCCATCCTTTTAGATTGACGGAAAGCATTTTACCTACGTAGAAACAGAAAACGAATAGAAAGAGCGTCGCATTGCGTTTAATGAAAGCTTAGGGCGGTCTCGGTGGTACGTTAGTGAAGTTATCTGGGGACACCTTAGCCACGTACATTGTGTTGGAGAGGCACCGAGAATTCATTCAGGAGTTCTCAAAGTTCGAGGACACAGTTGCCTTACACGTAGGCACGGTGGCAGCCGTGGACATGGCAGTGATTTGGAGAATGTTGTACTAGTTGGCTCTCGCTGTGATAATGCTTTGCAACAAATCTCCCCAAAACTCACTTACATAAAGAAGAATCTAGTTTTCTCGGACCTGTGGGCTAGCTGCAGCGGCACTCTTGTAGACCTCTCGATGGCGGGTGTTGCTCCATGCCGTGGGTCAGTTTGAGGTCTGTCCCGCACACCTTACCGTGGAGCCCAACTGTGAGGCTGCAGCTCCCTGTCCTCTCGCAGAGTTCACTGAAACGTAAGAGGTGAGCCCAACCACACAAGGCCACGTAAGGCCTCTGCGACTCATTGAAGGCCATCGTGTCTTCCCTTGGCCTCCTGGGAACCCCCTGGCCCCAGGATGCAGCTTCGGTAGCCCAGGGCAACCGGCGGAGGGGGGCGGGCGGGGCTGCAGGAGGGTGGAACGCTGAGGTCACAGAGGGTGTGGGTGTGGCCACCTCTGCTGTGACTGAACCAAGGGCGTGGGTGGGGGACTGGGGGTCCAGGGCAGGGCCCTCAGAGCCCGGTAGGCCCAGGGGGGCGGCGCAAGCACCTAGGCCCAGGCCGAAGAGCGCCTTCTTGGTCTGCGCGGCAGGCCGGCCTCTCGCCTTGCCACTCAGGCCGCCCTCCCTCTTGAAGTGTGTGTGGCACGCGTCCGCGGAGTACACCTCGCTGCACAGGTAGCCGTGGGACTGGGCGTCGTAGCTTCCTGCGAGGCGGCCGGAGGTCCCGCAGGCGGGTGGGTCCCTGGGACAGACGCGCGGAGCGGCTCCTGCCCGGCCCCCCTGAGAACCGTCGCCGTTCCGTAAGGCGGGGCGCCTGCTTCAGAATGTAAATCACGTGTCCGCTCTATGGATACGCTGTTTAGTTTACCAGGCAAGACTTTCTTGGTGAAAGAAGCAACGTTGGCTTGCATCGTCGAGCAGGCTTGTCATCTGGCTGTGCACTGGTACTCTCTCTCTGGGTGTGCTAGTCCGCAGGGCAGGGCATCCCCTGGGCAGGGTGGAGCGTGATCTCTGCGGCCTCGTCTTGCAGCTCCTTCCTTTCATTCTCAATCATCCTGCCCACAGTGGCCTCCTCTCAGGCCTGCATACTTACAACGGCGCATTGCCCGTGCTGCCCCTCTGCAGGAAGTGTCCCTCTGTTTAGTTTGCAGCTGACTGATGCCGCCTCACCCTTCTCATCTCTTCTCAGGTGTCACTTGGTCAAGAAAGCGTCCCCTTACCTACTCAACTCATCTCGTCTCCCTACCGTAGCTCACGTGACACCACGCACCTCTCGCTTATGGCCGTCATCGCCTTTCGCATCCAGTTTCAGGTAGGTAAGTTTACCCCGTGGTCCGTGAGGAAGAAGAGATCACGCCTGTTTTGCTTACTCTTGATTCCCAGCGACTAGCCCGGTTACTGATAACCTCTGTTAGAGGGAGAAAGGAATGCACCCAATCCCTGGTGAAGCCCCGACCGTTTTCCTTTCTAGTGTCCCTCGTACTCCTCCCTGCCGTCTGTGTCGCCCTTACTCCGCGTCTACCGTTTATGAGTTTACACCTGGGTTACGGTGACTGCTTCGGAGAATCGCATGCCTTTCTACCTCCCTCGCTGCGACCTCTCCTACACCTCCCAGGGCTCTTGGGTTATGCCCTTGCCCTCTTCCGAGCCGTCCGTGGCACCCGCTGTCAACCCCGTACGGCCAAGCTCCTAAGACTGACACTCCAGGCCCTCCGTAATTTGGCTTCAGTTTCACTTTCTAGACGTTTCAAGAAAGAACGGGGTCTAAATATCTGTGCACCTCTGCTCCGTTTCATATCTACCCACGAGGTTAATTTTTTTGTTTCTTCCAGTCCACCTATTTTGCACCTCCGTCTCTGCGAAGACTTCACTGAGAATCCAAGCGATTTCTGGATCCCTTCTCTCCCCTGAAGCTGTAAACAGTTTAACAAGACAGGTGCGGAACTGCCGTAAGGTAATCTACATCTTGTCTCCCTCTCTGGTATCTAACCTCCCTGCGAATGGGGGTACGTCTCCGTGTTCTGTGCGGTTTTCAGCACAGTACTCTCTACACGTAGTGGATATTTGATTTGGTAAGTGACCGAATAAGTGAATGAGTCACCAAGATAAGGGTATTGTCTCATTCTTTCTCGCTTTTTCCACTTCCAAGTTTCTTTAGTTAGTTTCCTCAGACAAAAGGTTTCTTTGTAGCTACACAGTGGCCAGGTCCAGAGAATGTTGCAGATAGCTGCTGAAAACATCCCTCCTCCACTTGAGAATGGCTTGCTCTCCCTCTCAAGCGGAGAGAGCTGGGATTCGATATTTAATTAAGCGCCTCTGTTCACTTGGCATTTAGAGGCACTAGGGGGCGTTAGTGCTCTACACCCGGTGAAATGCCTGTTTCGTTTGTGATTTTCCTTTGTGAAAAACAACTATGCACAGAGTGTTTTGTGCCAATTTTCCATCCTTTTAGATTGACGGAAAGCATTTTACCTACGTAGAAACAGAAAACGAATAGAAAGAGCGTTGCATTGCGTTTAATGAAAGCTTAGGGCGGTCTCGGTGGTACGTTAGTGAAGTTATCTGGGGACACCTTAGCCACGTACATTGTGTTGGAGAGGCACCGAGAATTCATTCAGGAGTTCTCAAAGTTCGAGGACACAGTTGCCTTACACGTAGGCACGGTGGCAGCCGTGGACATGGCAGTGATTTGGAGAATGTTGTACTAGTCGGCTCTCGCTGTGATAATGCTTTGCAACAAATCTCCCCAAAACTCACTTACATAAAGAAGAATCTAGTTTTCTCGGACCTGTGGGCTAGCTGCAGCAGCTCTCTTGTAGACCTCTCGATGGCGGGTGTTGCTCCATGCCGTGGGTCAGTTTGAGGTCTGTCCCGCACACCTTACCGTGGAGCCCAACTGTGAGGCTGCAGGTCCCTGTCCTCTCGCAGAGTTCACTGAAACGTAAGAGGTGAGCCCAACCACACAAGGCCACGTAAGGCCTCTGCGACTCATTGAAGGCCATCGTGTCTTCCCTTGGCCTCCTGGGAACCCCCTGGCCCCAGGATGCAGCTTCGGTAGCCCAGGGCAACCGGCGGAGGGGGGCGGGCGGGGCTGCAGGAGGGTGGAACGCTGAGGTCACAGAGGGTGTGGGTGTGGTCACCTCTGCTGTGACTGAACCAAGGGCGTGGGTGGGGGGCTGGGGGTCCAGGGCAGGGACCTCAGAGCCCGGTAGGCCCAGGGGGGCGGCGCAAGCACCTAGGCCCAGGCCGAAGAGCGCCTTCTTGGTCTGCGCGGCAGGCCGGCCTCTCGCCTTGCCACTCAGGCCGCCCTCCCTCTTGAAGTGTGTGTGGCACGCGTCCGCGGAGTACACCTCGCTGCACAGGTAGCCGTGGGACTGGGCGTCGTAGCTTCCTGCGAGGCGGCCGGAGGTCCCGCAGGCGGGTGGGTCCCTGGGACAGACGCGCGGAGCGGCTCCTGCCCGGCCCCCCTGAGAACCGTCGCCGTTCCGTAAGGCGGGGCGCCTGCTTCAGAATGTAAATCACGTGTCCGCTCTATGGATACGCTGTTTAGTTTACCAGGCAAGACTTTCTTGGTGAAAGAAGCAGCGTTGGCTTGCATCGTCGAGCAGGCTTCTCATCTGGCTGTGCACTGGTACTCTCTCTCTGGGTGTGCTAGTCCGCAGGGCAGGGCATCCCCTGGGCAGGGTGGAGCGTGATCTCTGCGGCCTCGTCTTGCAGCTCCTTCCTTTCATTCTCAATCATCCTGCCCACAGTGGCCTCCTCTCAGGCCTGCATACTTACAACGGCGCATTGCCCGTGCTGCCCCTCTGCAGGAAGTGTCCCTCTGTTTAGTTTGCAGCTGACTGATGCCGCCTCACCCTTCTCATCTCTTCTCAGGTGTCACTTGGTCAAGAAAGCGTCCCCTTACCTACTCAACTCATCTCGTCTCCCTACCGTAGCTCACGTGACACCACGCACCTCTCGCTTATGGCCGTCATCGCCTTTCGCATCCAGTTTCAGGTAGGTAAGTTTACCCCGTGGCCCGTGAGGAAGAAGAGATCACGCCTGTTTTGCTTACTCTTGATTCCCAGCGACTAGCCCGGTTACTGATAACCTCTGTTAGAGGGAGAAAGGAATGCACCCAATCCCTGGTGAAGCCCCGACCGTTTTCCTTTCTAGTGTCCCTCGTACTCCTCCCTGCCGTCTGTGTCGCCCTTACTCCGCGTCTACCGTTTATGAGTTTACACCTGGGTTACGGTGACTGCTTCGGAGAATCGCATGCCTTTCTACCTCCCTCGCTGCGACCTCTCCTACACCTCCCAGGGCTCTTGGGTTATGCCCTTGCCCTCTTCCGAGCCGTCCGTGGCACCCGCTGTCAACCCCGTACGGCCAAGCTCCTAAGACTGACACTCCAGGCCCTCCGTAATTTGGCTTCAGTTTCACTTTCTAGACGTTTCAAGAAAGAACGGGGTCTAAATATCTGGGCACCTCTGCTCCGTTTCATATCTACCCACGAGGTTAATTTTTTTGTTTCTTCCAGTCCACCTATTTTGCACCTCCGTCTCTGCGAAGACTTCACTGAGAATCCAAGCGATTTCTGGATCCCTTCTCTCCCCTGAAGCTGTAAACAGTTTAACAAGACAGGTGCGGAACTGCCGTAAGGTAATCTACATCTTGTCTCCCTCTCTGGTATCTAACCTCCCTGCGAATGGGGGTACGTCTCCGTGTTCTGTGCGGTTTTCAGCACAGTACTCTCTACACGTAGTGGATATTTGGTTTGGTAAGTGACCGAATAAGTGAATGAGTCACCAAGATAAGGGTATTGTCTCATTCTTTCTCGCTTTTTCCACTTCCAAGTTTCTTTAGTTAGTTTCCTCAGACAAAAGGTTTCTTTGTAGCTACACAGTGGCCAGGTCCAGAGAATGTTGCAGATAGCTGCTGAAAACATCCCTCCTCCACTTGAGAATGGCTTGCTCTCCCTCTCAAGCGGAGAGAGCTGAGATTCGATATTTAATTAAGCGCCTCTGTTCACTTGGCATTTAGAGGCACTAGGGGGCGTTAGTGCTCTACACCCGGTGAAATGCCTGTTTCGTTTGTGATTTTCCTTTGTGAAAAACAACTATGCACAGAGTGTTTTGTGCCAATTTTCCATCCTTTTAGATTGACGGAAAGCATTTTACCTACGTAGAAACAGAAAACGAATAGAAAGAGCGTCGCATTGCGTTTAATGAAAGCTTAGGGCGGTCTCGGTGGTACGTTAGTGAAGTTATCTGGGGACACCTTAGCCACGTACATTGTGTTGGAGAGGCACCGAGAATTCATTCAGGAGTTCTCAAAGTTCGAGGACACAGTTGCCTTACACGTAGGCACGGTGGCAGCCGTGGACATGGCAGTGATTTGGAGAATGTTGTACTAGTCGGCTCTCGCTGTGATAATGCTTTGCAACAAATCTCCCCAAAACTCACTTACATAAAGAAGAATCTAGTTTTCTCGGACCTGTGGGCTAGCTGCAGCGGCTCTCTTGTAGACCTCTCGATGGCGGGTGTTGCTCCATGCCGTGGGTCAGTTTGAGGTCTGTCCCGCACACCTTACCGTGGAGCCCAACTGTGAGGCTGCAGCTCCCTGTCCTCTCGCAGAGTTCACTGAAACGTAAGAGGTGAGCCCAACCACACAAGGCCACGTAAGGCCTCTGCGACTCATTGAAGGCCATCGTGTCTTCCCTTGGCCTCCTGGGAACCCCCTGGCCCCAGGATGCAGCTTCGGTAGCCCAGGGCAACCGGCGGAGGGGGGCGGACGGGGCTGCAGGAGGGTGGAACGCGGAGGTCACAGAGGGTGTGGGTGTGGCCACCTCTGCTGTGACTGAACCAAGGGCGTGGGTGGGGGGCTGGGGCTCCAGGGCAGGGCCCTCAGAGCCCGGTAGGCCCAGGGGGGCGGCGCAAGCACCTAGGCCCAGGCCGAAGAGCGCCTTCTTGGTCTGCGCGGCAGGCCGGCCTCTCGCCTTGCCACTCAGGCCGCCCTCCCTCTTGAAGTGTGTGTGGCACGCGTCCGCGGAGTACACCTCGCTGCACAGGTAGCCGTGGGACTGGGCGTCGTAGCTTCCTGCGAGGCGGCCGGAGGTCCCGCAGGCGGGTGGGTCCCTGGGACAGACGCGCGGAGCAGCTCCTGCCCGGCCCCCCTGAGAACCGTCGCCGTTCCGTAAGGCGGGGCGCCTGCTTCAGAATGTAAATCACGTGTCCGCTCTATGGATACGCTGTTTAGTTTACCAGGCAAGACTTTCTTGGTGAAAGAAGCAACGTTGGCTTGCATCGTCGAGCAGGCTTGTCATCTGGCTGTGCACTGGTACTCTCTCTCTGGGTGTGCTAGTCCGCAGGGCAGGGCATCCCCTGGGCAGGGTGGAGCGTGATCTCTGCGGCCTCGTCTTGCAGCTCCTTCCTTTCATTCTCAATCATCCTGCCCACAGTGGCCTCCTCTCAGGCCTGCATACTTACAACGGCGCATTGCCCGTGCTGCCCCTCTGCAGGAAGTGTCCCTCTGTTTAGTTTGCAGCTGACTGATGCCGCCTCACCCTTCTCATCTCTTCTCAGGTGTCACTTGGTCAAGAAAGCGTCCCCTTACCTACTCAACTCATCTCGTCTCCCTACCGTAGCTCACGTGACACCACGCACCTCTCGCTTATGGCCGTCATCGCCTTTCGCATCCAGTTTCAGGTAGGTAAGTTTACCCCGTGGTCCGTGAGGAAGAAGAGATCACGCCTGTTTTGCTTACTCTTGATTCCCAGCGACTAGCCCGGTTACTGATAACCTCTGTTAGAGGGAGAAAGGAATGCACCCAATCCCTGGTGAAGCCCCGACCGTTTTCCTTTCTAGTGTCCCTCGTACTCCTCCCTGCCGTCTGTGTCGCCCTTACTCCGCGTCTACCGTTTATGAGTTTACACCTGGGTTACGGTGACTGCTTCGGAGAATCGCATGCCTTTCTACCTCCCTCGCTGCGACCTCTCCTACACCTCCCAGGGCTCTTGGGTTATGCCCTTGCCCTCTTCCGAGCCGTCCGTGGCACCCGCTGTCAACCCCGTACGGCCAAGCTCCTAAGACTGACACTCCAGGCCCTCCGTAATTTGGCTTCAGTTTCACTTTCTAGACGTTTCAAGAAAGAACGGGGTCTAAATATCTGTGCACCTCTGCTCCGTTTCATATCTACCCACGAGGTTAATTTTTTTGTTTCTTCCAGTCCACCTATTTTGCACCTCCGTCTCTGCGAAGACTTCACTGAGAATCCAAGCGATTTCTGGATCCCTTCTCTCCCCTGAAGCTGTAAACAGTTTAACAAGACAGGTGCGGAACTGCCGTAAGGTAATCTACATCTTGTCTCCCTCTCTGGTATCTAACCTCCCTGCGAATGGGGGTACGTCTCCGTGTTCTGTGCGGTTTTCAGCACAGTACTCTCTACACGTAGTGGATATTTGATTTGGTAAGTGACCGAATAAGTGAATGAGTCACCAAGATAAGGGTATTGTCTCATTCTTTCTCGCTTTTTCCACTTCCAAGTTTCTTTAGTTAGTTTCCTCAGACAAAAGGTTTCTTTGTAGCTACACAGTGGCCAGGTCCAGAGAATGTTGCAGATAGCTGCTGAAAACATCCCTCCTCCACTTGAGAATGGCTTGCTCTCCCTCTCAAGCGGAGAGAGCTGGGATTCGATATTTAATTAAGCGCCTCTGTTCACTTGGCATTTAGAGGCACTAGGGGGCGTTAGTGCTCTACACCCGGTGAAATGCCTGTTTCGTTTGTGATTTTCCTTTGTGAAAAACAACTATGCACAGAGTGTTTTGTGCCAATTTTCCATCCTTTTAGATTGACGGAAAGCATTTTACCTACGTAGAAACAGAAAACGAATAGAAAGAGCGTCGCATTGCGTTTAATGAAAGCTTAGGGCGGTCTCGGTGGTACGTTAGTGAAGTTATCTGGGGACACCTTAGCCACGTACATTGTGTTGGAGAGGCACCGAGAATTCATTCAGGAGTTCTCAAAGTTCGAGGACACAGTTGCCTTACACGTAGGCACGGTGGCAGCCGTGGACATGGCAGTGATTTGGAGAATGTTGTACTAGTCGGCTCTCGCTGTGATAATGCTTTGCAACAAATCTCCCCAAAACTCACTTACATAAAGAAGAATCTAGTTTTCTCGGACCTGTGGGCTAGCTGCAGCGGCTCTCTTGTAGACCTCTCGATGGCGGGTGTTGCTCCATGCCGTGGGTCAGTTTGAGGTCTGTCCCGCACACCTTACCGTGGAGCCCAACTGTGAGGCTGCAGGTCCCTGTCCTCTCGCAGAGTTCACTGAAACGTAAGAGGTGAGCCCAACCACACAAGGCCACGTAAGGCCTCTGCGACTCATTGAAGGCCATCGTGTCTTCCCTTGGCCTCCTGGGAACCCCCTGGCCCCAGGATGCAGCTTCGGTAGCCCAGGGCAACCGGCGGAGGGGGGCGGGCGGGGCTGCAGGAGGGTGGAACGCTGAGGTCACAGAGGGTGTGGGTGTGGTCACCTCTGCTGTGACTGAACCAAGGGCGTGGGTGGGGGGCTGGGGGTCCAGGGCAGGGCCCTCAGAGCCCGGTAGGCCCAGGGGGGCGGCGCAAGCACCTAGGCCCAGGCCGAAGAGCGCCTTCTTGGTCTGCGCGGCAGGCCGGCCTCTCGCCTTGCCACTCAGGCCGCCCTCCCTCTTGAAGTGTGTGTGGCACGCGTCCGCGGAGTACACCTCGCTGCACAGGTAGCCGTGGGACTGGGCGTCGTAGCTTCCTGCGAGGCGGCCGGAGGTCCCGCAGGCGGGTGGGTCCCTGGGACAGACGCGCGGAGCGGCTCCTGCCCGGCCCCCCTGAGAACCGTCGCCGTTCCGTAAGGCGGGGCGCCTGCTTCAGAATGTAAATCACGTGTCCGCTCTATGGATACGCTGTTTAGTTTACCAGGCAAGACTTTCTTGGTGAAAGAAGCAGCGTTGGCTTGCATCGTCGAGCAGGCTTGTCATCTGGCTGTGCACTGGTACTCTCTCTCTGGGTGTGCTAGTCCGCAGGGCAGGGCATCCCCTGGGCAGGGTGGAGCGTGATCTCTGCGGCCTCGTCTTGCAGCTCCTTCCTTTCATTCTCAATCATCCTGCCCACAGTGGCCTCCTCTCAGGCCTGCATACTTACAACGGCGCATTGCCCGTGCTGCCCCTCTGCAGGAAGTGTCCCTCTGTTTAGTTTGCAGCTGACTGATGCCGCCTCACCCTTCTCATCTCTTCTCAGGTGTCACTTGGTCAAGAAAGCGTCCCCTTACCTACTCAACTCATCTCGTCTCCCTACCGTAGCTCACGTGACACCACGCACCTCTCGCTTATGGCCGTCATCGCCTTTCGCATCCAGTTTCAGGTAGGTAAGTTTACCCCGTGGTCCGTGAGGAAGAAGAGATCACGCCTGTTTTGCTTACTCTTGATTCCCAGCGACTAGCCCGGTTACTGATAACCTCTGTTAGAGGGAGAAAGGAATGCACCCAATCCCTGGTGAAGCCCCGACCGTTTTCCTTTCTAGTGTCCCTCGTACTCCTCCCTGCCGTCTGTGTCGCCCTTACTCCGCGTCTACCGTTTATGAGTTTACACCTGGGTTACGGTGACTGCTTCGGAGAATCGCATGCCTTTCTACCTCCCTCGCTGCGACCTCTCCTACACCTCCCAGGGCTCTTGGGTTATGCCCTTGCCCTCTTCCGAGCCGTCCGTGGCACCCGCTGTCAACCCCGTACGGCCAAGCTCCTAAGACTGACACTCCAGGCCCTCCGTAATTTGGCTTCAGTTTCACTTTCTAGACGTTTCAAGAAAGAACGGGGTCTAAATATCTGTGCACCTCTGCTCCGTTTCATATCTACCCACGAGGTTAATTTTTTTGTTTCTTCCAGTCCACCTATTTTGCACCTCCGTCTCTGCGAAGACTTCACTGAGAATCCAAGCGATTTCTGGATCCCTTCTCTCCCCTGAAGCTGTAAACAGTTTAACAAGACAGGTGCGGAACTGCCGTAAGGTAATCTACATCTTGTCTCCCTCTCTGGTATCTAACCTCCCTGCGAATGGGGGTACGTCTCCGTGTTCTGTGCGGTTTTCAGCACAGTACTCTCTACACGTAGTGGATATTTGATTTGGTAAGTGACCGAATAAGTGAATGAGTCACCAAGATAAGGGTATTGTCTCATTCTTTCTCGCTTTTTCCACTTCCAAGTTTCTTTAGTTAGTTTCCTCAGACAAAAGGTTTCTTTGTAGCTACACAGTGGCCAGGTCCAGAGAATGTTGCAGATAGCTGCTGAAAACATCCCTCCTCCACTTGAGAATGGCTTGCTCTCCCTCTCAAGCGGAGAGAGCTGGGATTCGATATTTAATTAAGCGCCTCTGTTCACTTGGCATTTAGAGGCACTAGGGGGCGTTAGTGCTCTACACCCGGTGAAATGCCTGTTTCGTTTGTGATTTTCCTTTGTGAAAAACAACTATGCACAGAGTGTTTTGTGCCAATTTTCCATCCTTTTAGATTGACGGAAAGCATTTTACCTACGTAGAAACAGAAAACGAATAGAAAGAGCGTCGCATTGCGTTTAATGAAAGCTTAGGGCGGTCTCGGTGGTACGTTAGTGAAGTTATCTGGGGACACCTTAGCCACGTACATTGTGTTGGAGAGGCACCGAGAATTCATTCAGGAGTTCTCAAAGTTCGAGGACACGGTTGCCTTACACGTAGGCACGGTGGCAGCCGTGGACATGGCAGTGATTTGGAGAATGTTGTACTAGTCGGCTCTCGCTGTGATAATGCTTTGCAACAAATCTCCCCAAAACTCACTTACATAAAGAAGAATCTAGTTTTCTCGGACCTGTGGGCTAGCTGCAGCGGCTCTCTTGTAGACCTCTCGATGGCGGGTGTTGCTCCATGCCGTGGGTCAGTTTGAGGTCTGTCCCGCACACCTTACCGTGGAGCCCAACTGTGAGGCTGAAGCTCCCTGTCCTCTCGCAGAGTTCACTGAAACGTAAGAGGTGAGCCCAACCACACAAGGCCACGTAAGGCCTCTGCGACTCATTGAAGGCCATCGTGTCTTCCCTTGGCCTCCTGGGAACCCCCTGGCCCCAGGATGCAGCTTCGGTAGCCCAGGGCAACCGGCGGAGGGGGGCGGGCGGGGCTGCAGGAGGGTGGAACGCGGAGGTCACAGAGGGTGTGGGTGTGGCCACCTCTGCTGTGACTGAACCAAGGGCGTGGGTGGGGGGCTGGGGGTCCAGGGCAGGGCCCTCAGAGCCCGGTAGGCCCAGGGGGGCGGCGCAAGCACCTAGGCCCAGGCCGAAGAGCGCCTTCTTGGTCTGCGCGGCAGGCCGGCCTCTCGCCTTGCCACTCAGGCCGCCCTCCCTCTTGAAGTGTGTGTGGCACGCGTCCGCGGAGTACACCTCGCTGCACAGGTAGCCGTGGGACTGGGCGTCGTAGCTTCCTGCGAGGCGGCCGGAGGTCCCGCAGGCGGGTGGGTCCCTGGGACAGACGCGCGGAGCGGCTCCTGCCCGGCCCCCCTGAGAACCGTCGCCGTTCCGTAAGGCGGGGCGCCTGCTTCAGAATGTAAATCACGTGTCCGCTCTATGGATACGCTGTTTAGTTTACCAGGCAAGACTTTCTTGGTGAAAGAAGCAGCGTTGGCTTGCATCGTCGAGCAGGCTTGTCATCTGGCTGTGCACTGGTACTCTCTCTCTGGGTGTGCTAGTCCGCAGGGCAGGGCATCCCCTGGGCAGGGTGGAGCGTGATCTCTGCGGCCTCGTCTTGCAGCTCCTTCCTTTCATTCTCAATCATCCTGCCCACAGTGGCCTCCTCTCAGGCCTGCATACTTACAACGGCGCATTGCCCGTGCTGCCCCTCTGCAGGAAGTGTCCCTCTGTTTAGTTTGCAGCTGACTGATGCCGCCTCACCCTTCTCATCTCTTCTCAGGTGTCACTTGGTCAAGAAAGCGTCCCCTTACCTACTCAACTCATCTCGTCTCCCTACCGTAGCTCACGTGACACCACGCACCTCTCGCTTATGGCCGTCATCGCCTTTCGCATCCAGTTTCAGGTAGGTAAGTTTACCCCGTGGTCCGTGAGGAAGAAGAGATCACGCCTGTTTTGCTTACTCTTGATTCCCAGCGACTAGCCCGGTTACTGATAACCTCTGTTAGAGGGAGAAAGGAATGCACCCAATCCCTGGTGAAGCCCCGACCGTTTTCCTTTCTAGTGTCCCTCGTACTCCTCCCTGCCGTCTGTGTCGCCCTTACTCCGCGTCTACCGTTTATGAGTTTACACCTGGGTTACGGTGACTGCTTCGGAGAATCGCATGCCTTTCTACCTCCCTCGCTGCGACCTCTCCTACACCTCCCAGGGCTCTTGGGTTATGCCCTTGCCCTCTTCCGAGCCGTCCGTGGCACCCGCTGTCAACCCCGTACGGCCAAGCTCCTAAGACTGACACTCCAGGCCCTCCGTAATTTGGCTTCAGTTTCACTTTCTAGACGTTTCAAGAAAGAACGGGGTCTAAATATCTGGGCACCTCTGCTCCGTTTCATATCTACCCACGAGGTTAATTTTTTTGTTTCTTCCAGTCCACCTATTTTGCACCTCCGTCTCTGCGAAGACTTCACTGAGAATCCAAGCGATTTCTGGATCCCTTCTCTCCCCTGAAGCTGTAAACAGTTTAACAAGACAGGTGCGGAACTGCCGTAAGGTAATCTACATCTTGTCTCCCTCTCTGGTATCTAACCTCCCTGCGAATGGGGGTACGTCTCCGTGTTCTGTGCGGTTTTCAGCACAGTACTCTCTACACGTAGTGGATATTTGATTTGGTAAGTGACCGAATAAGTGAATGAGTCACCAAGATAAGGGTATTGTCTCATTCTTTCTCGCTTTTTCCACTTCCAAGTTTCTTTAGTTAGTTTCCTCAGACAAAAGGTTTCTTTGTAGCTACACAGTGGCCAGGTCCAGAGAATGTTGCAGATAGCTGCTGAAAACATCCCTCCTCCACTTGAGAATGGCTTGCTCTCCCTCTCAAGCGGAGAGAGCTGGGATTCGATATTTAATTAAGCGCCTCTGTTCACTTGGCATTTAGAGGCACTAGGGGGCGTTAGTGCTCTACACCCGGTGAAATGCCTGTTTCGTTTGTGATTTTCCTTTGTGAAAAACAACTATGCACAGAGTGTTTTGTGCCAATTTTCCATCCTTTTAGATTGACGGAAAGCATTTTACCTACGTAGAAACAGAAAACGAATAGAAAGAGCGTTGCATTGCGTTTACTGAAAGCTTAGGGCGGTCTCGGTGGTACGTTAGTGAAGTTATCTGGGGACACCTTAGCCACGTACATTGTGTTGGAGAGGCACCGAGAATTCATTCAGGAGTTCTCAAAGTTCGAGGACACGGTTGCCTTACACGTAGGCACGGTGGCAGCCGTGGACATGGCAGTGATTTGGAGAATGTTGTACTAGTCGGCTCTCGCTGTGATAATGCTTTGCAACAAATCTCCCCAAAACTCACTTACATAAAGAAGAATCTAGTTTTCTCGGACCTGTGGGCTAGCTGCAGCGGCTCTCTTGTAGACCTCTCGATGGCGGGTGTTGCTCCATGCCGTGGGTCAGTTTGAGGTCTGTCCCGCACACCTTACCGTGGAGCCCAACTGTGAGGCTGCAGGTCCCTGTCCTCTCGCAGAGTTCACTGAAACGTAAGAGGTGAGCCCAACCACACAAGGCCACGTAAGGCCTCTGCGACTCATTGAAGGCCATCGTGTCTTCCCTTGGCCTCCTGGGAACCCCCTGGCCCCAGGATGCAGCTTCGGTAGCCCAGGGCAACCGGCGGAGGGGGGCGGGCGGGGCTGCAGGAGGGTGGAACGCTGAGGTCACAGAGGGTGTGGGTGTGGCCACCTCTGCTGTGACTGAACCAAGGGCGTGGGTGGGGGGCTGGGGGTCCAGGGCAGGGCCCTCAGAGCCCGGTAGGCCCAGGGGGGCGGCGCAAGCACCTAGGCCCAGGCCGAAGAGCGCCTTCTTGGTCTGCGCGGCAGGCCGGCCTCTCGCCTTGCCACTCAGGCCGCCCTCCCTCTTGAAGTGTGTGTGGCACGCGTCCGCGGAGTACACCTCGCTGCACAGGTAGCCGTGGGACTGGGCGTCGTAGCTTCCTGCGAGGCGGCCGGAGGTCCCGCAGGCGGGTGGGTCCCTGGGACAGACGCGCGGAGCGGCTCCTGCCCGGCCCCCCTGAGAACCGTCGCCGTTCCGTAAGGCGGGGCGCCTGCTTCAGAATGTAAATCACGTGTCCGCTCTATGGATACGCTGTTTAGTTTACCAGGCAAGACTTTCTTGGTGAAAGAAGCAGCGTTGGCTTGCATCGTCGAGCAGGCTTGTCATCTGGCTGTGCACTGGTACTCTCTCTCTGGGTGTGCTAGTCCGCAGGGCAGGGCATCCCCTGGGCAGGGTGGAGCGTGATCTCTGCGGCCTCGTCTTGCAGCTCCTTCCTTTCATTCTCAATCATCCTGCCCACAGTGGCCTCCTCTCAGGCCTGCATACTTACAACGGCGCATTGCCCGTGCTGCCCCTCTGCAGGAAGTGTCCCTCTGTTTAGTTTGCAGCTGACTGATGCCGCCTCACCCTTCTCATCTCTTCTCAGGTGTCACTTGGTCAAGAAAGCGTCCCCTTACCTACTCAACTCATCTCGTCTCCCTACCGTAGCTCACGTGACACCACGCACCTCTCGCTTATGGCCGTCATCGCCTTTCGCATCCAGTTTCAGGTAGGTAAGTTTACCCCGTGGCCCGTGAGGAAGAAGAGATCACGCCTGTTTTGCTTACTCTTGATTCCCAGCGACTAGCCCGGTTACTGATAACCTCTGTTAGAGGGAGAAAGGAATGCACCCAATCCCTGGTGAAGCCCCGACCGTTTTCCTTTCTAGTGTCCCTCGTACTCCTCCCTGCCGTCTGTGTCGCCCTTACTCCGCGTCTACCGTTTATGAGTTTACACCTGGGTTACGGTGACTGCTTCGGAGAATCGCATGCCTTTCTACCTCCCTCGCTGCGACCTCTCCTACACCTCCCAGGGCTCTTGGGTTATGCCCTTGCCCTCTTCCGAGCCGTCCGTGGCACCCGCTGTCAACCCCGTACGGCCAAGCTCCTAAGACTGACACTCCAGGCCCTCCGTAATTTGGCTTCAGTTTCACTTTCTAGACGTTTCAAGAAAGAACGGGGTCTAAATATCTGTGCACCTCTGCTCCGTTTCATATCTACCCACGAGGTTAATTTTTTTGTTTCTTCCAGTCCACCTATTTTGCACCTCCGTCTCTGCGAAGACTTCACTGAGAATCCAAGCGATTTCTGGATCCCTTCTCTCCCCTGAAGCTGTAAACAGTTTAACAAGACAGGTGCGGAACTGCCGTAAGGTAATCTACATCTTGTCTCCCTCTCTGGTATCTAACCTCCCTGCGAATGGGGGTACGTCTCCGTGTTCTGTGCGGTTTTCAGCACAGTACTCTCTACACGTAGTGGATATTTGATTTGGTAAGTGACCGAATAAGTGAATGAGTCACCAAGATAAGGGTATTGTCTCATTCTTTCTCGCTTTTTCCACTTCCAAGTTTCTTTAGTTAGTTTCCTCAGACAAAAGGTTTCTTTGTAGCTACACAGTGGCCAGGTCCAGAGAATGTTGCAGATAGCTGCTGAAAACATCCCTCCTCCACTTGAGAATGGCTTGCTCTCCCTCTCAAGCGGAGAGAGCTGGGATTCGATATTTAATTAAGCGCCTCTGTTCACTTGGCATTTAGAGGCACTAGGGGGCGTTAGTGCTCTACACCCGGTGAAATGCCTGTTTCGTTTGTGATTTTCCTTTGTGAAAAACAACTATGCACAGAGTGTTTTGTGCCAATTTTCCATCCTTTTAGATTGACGGAAAGCATTTTACCTACGTAGAAACAGAAAACGAATAGAAAGAGCGTTGCATTGCGTTTAATGAAAGCTTAGGGCGGTCTCGGTGGTACGTTAGTGAAGTTATCTGGGGACACCTTAGCCACGTACATTGTGTTGGAGAGGCACCGAGAATTCATTCAGGAGTTCTCAAAGTTCGAGGACACAGTTGCCTTACACGTAGGCACGGTGGCAGCCGTGGACATGGCAGTGATTTGGAGAATGTTGTACTAGTCGGCTCTCGCTGTGATAATGCTTTGCAACAAATCTCCCCAAAACTCACTTACATAAAGAAGAATCTAGTTTTCTCGGACCTGTGGGCTAGCTGCAGCGGCTCTCTTGTAGACCTCTCGATGGCGGGTGTTGCTCCATGCCGTGGGTCAGTTTGAGGTCTGTCCCGCACACCTTACCGTGGAGCCCAACTGTGAGGCTGCAGCTCCCTGTCCTCTCGCAGAGTTCACTGAAACGTAAGAGGTGAGCCCAACCACACAAGGCCACGTAAGGCCTCTGCGACTCATTGAAGGCCATCGTGTCTTCCCTTGGCCTCCTGGGAACCCCCTGGCCCCAGGATGCAGCTTCGGTAGCCCAGGGCAACCGGCGGAGGGGGGCGGGCGGGGCTGCAGGAGGGTGGAACGCTGAGGTCACAGAGGGTGTGGGTGTGGCCACCTCTGCTGTGACTGAACCAAGGGCGTGGGTGGGGGACTGGGGGTCCAGGGCAGGGCCCTCAGAGCCCGGTAGGCCCAGGGGGGCGGCGCAAGCACCTAGGCCCAGGCCGAAGAGCGCCTTCTTGGTCTGCGCGGCAGGCCGGCCTCTCGCCTTGCCACTCAGGCCGCCCTCCCTCTTGAAGTGTGTGTGGCACGCGTCCGCGGAGTACACCTCGCTGCACAGGTAGCCGTGGGACTGGGCGTCGTAGCTTCCTGCGAGGCGGCCGGAGGTCCCGCAGGCGGGTGGGTCCCTGGGACAGACGCGCGGAGCGGCTCCTGCCCGGCCCCCCTGAGAACCGTCGCCGTTCCGTAAGGCGGGGCGCCTGCTTCAGAATGTAAATCACGTGTCCGCTCTATGGATACGCTGTTTAGTTTACCAGGCAAGACTTTCTTGGTGAAAGAAGCAGCGTTGGCTTGCATCCTCGAGCAGGCTTGTCATCTGGCTGTGCACTGGTACTCTCTCTCTGGGTGTGCTAGTCCGCAGGGCAGGGCATCCCCTGGGCAGGGTGGAGCGTGATCTCTGCGGCCTCGTCTTGCAGCTCCTTCCTTTCATTCTCAATCATCCTGCCCACAGTGGCCTCCTCTCAGGCCTGCATACTTACAACGGCGCATTGCCCGTGCTGCCCCTCTGCAGGAAGTGTCCCTCTGTTTAGTTTGCAGCTGACTGATGCCGCCTCACCCTTCTCATCTCTTCTCAGGTGTCACTTGGTCAAGAAAGCGTCCCCTTACCTACTCAACTCATCTCGTCTCCCTACCGTAGCTCACGTGACACCACGCACCTCTCGCTTATGGCCGTCATCGCCTTTCGCATCCAGTTTCAGGTAGGTAAGTTTACCCCGTGGTCCGTGAGGAAGAAGAGATCACGCCTGTTTTGCTTACTCTTGATTCCCAGCGACTAGCCCGGTTACTGATAACCTCTGTTAGAGGGAGAAAGGAATGCACCCAATCCCTGGTGAAGCCCCGACCGTTTTCCTTTCTAGTGTCCCTCGTACTCCTCCCTGCCGTCTGTGTCGCCCTTACTCCGCGTCTACCGTTTATGAGTTTACACCTGGGTTACGGTGACTGCTTCGGAGAATCGCATGCCTTTCTACCTCCCTCGCTGCGACCTCTCCTACACCTCCCAGGGCTCTTGGGTTATGCCCTTGCCCTCTTCCGAGCCGTCCGTGGCACCCGCTGTCAACCCCGTACGGCCAAGCTCCTAAGACTGACACTCCAGGCCCTCCGTAATTTGGCTTCAGTTTCACTTTCTAGACGTTTCAAGAAAGAACGGGGTCTAAATATCTGGGCACCTCTGCTCCGTTTCATATCTACCCACGAGGTTAATTTTTTTGTTTCTTCCAGTCCACCTATTTTGCACCTCCGTCTCTCCGAAGACTTCACTGAGAATCCAAGCGATTTCTGGATCCCTTCTCTCCCCTGAAGCTGTAAACAGTTTAACAAGACAGGTGCGGAACTGCCGTAAGGTAATCTACATCTTGTCTCCCTCTCTGGTATCTAACCTCCCGGCGAATGGGGGTACGTCTCCGTGTTCTGTGCGGTTTTCAGCACAGTACTCTCTACACGTAGTGGATATTTGATTTGGTAAGTGACCGAATAAGTGAATGAGTCACCAAGATAAGGGTATTGTCTCATTCTTTCTCGCTTTTTCCACTTCCAAGTTTCTTTAGTTAGTTTCCTCAGACAAAAGGTTTCTTTGTAGCTACACAGTGGCCAGGTCCAGAGAATGTTGCAGATAGCTGCTGAAAACATCCCTCCTCCACTTGAGAATGGCTTGCTCTCCCTCTCAAGCGGAGAGAGCTGGGATTCGATATTTAATTAAGCGCCTCTGTTCACTTGGCATTTAGAGGCACTAGGGGGCGTTAGTGCTCTACACCCGGTGAAATGCCTGTTTCGTTTGTGATTTTCCTTTGTGAAAAACAACTATGCACAGAGTGTTTTGTGCCAATTTTCCATCCTTTTAGATTGACGGAAAGCATTTTACCTACGTAGAAACAGAAAACGAATAGAAAGAGCGTCGCATTGCGCTTACTGAAAGCTTAGGGCGGTCTCGGTGGTACGTTAGTGAAGTTATCTGGGGACACCTTAGCCACGTACATTGTGTTGGAGAGGCACCGAGAATTCATTCAGGAGTTCTCAAAGTTCGAGGACACAGTTGCCTTACACGTAGGCACGGTGGCAGCCGTGGACATGGCAGTGATTTGGAGAATGTTGTACTAGTCGGCTCTCGCTGTGATAATGCTTTGCAACAAATCTCCCCAAAACTCACTTACATAAAGAAGAATCTAGTTTTCTCGGACCTGTGGGCTAGCTGCAGCGGCTCTCTTGTAGACCTCTCGATGGCGGGTGTTGCTCCATGCCGTGGGTCAGTTTGAGGTCTGTCCCGCACACCTTACCGTGGAGCCCAACTGTGAGGCTGCAGCTCCCTGTCCTCTCGCAGAGTTCACTGAAACGTAAGAGGTGAGCCCAACCACACAAGGCCACGTAAGGCCTCTGCGACTCATTGAAGGCCATCGTGTCTTCCCTTGGCCTCCTGGGAACCCCCTGGCCCCAGGATGCAGCTTCGGTAGCCCAGGGCAACCGGCGGAGGGGGGCGGGCGGGGCTGCAGGAGGGTGGAACGCTGAGGTCACAGAGGGTGTGGGTGTGGCCACCTCTGCTGTGACTGAACCAAGGGCGTGGGTGGGGGACTGGGGGTCCAGGGCAGGGCCCTCAGAGCCCGGTAGGCCCAGGGGGGCGGCGCAAGCACCTAGGCCCAGGCCGAAGAGCGCCTTCTTGGTCTGCGCGGCAGGCCGGCCTCTCGCCTTGCCACTCAGGCCGCCCTCCCTCTTGAAGTGTGTGTGGCACGCGTCCGCGGAGTACACCTCGCTGCACAGGTAGCCGTGGGACTGGGCGTCGTAGCTTCCTGCGAGGCGGCCGGAGGTCCCGCAGGCGGGTGGGTCCCTGGGACAGACGCGCGGAGCGGCTCCTGCCCGGCCCCCCTGAGAACCGTCGCCGTTCCGTAAGGCGGGGCGCCTGCTTCAGAATGTAAATCACGTGTCCGCTCTATGGATACGCTGTTTAGTTTACCAGGCAAGACTTTCTTGGTGAAAGAAGCAGCATTGGCTTGCATCCTCGAGCAGGCTTGTCATCTGGCTGTGCACTGGTACTCTCTCTCTGGGTGTGCTAGTCCGCAGGGCAGGGCATCCCCTGGGCAGGGTGGAGCGTGATCTCTGCGGCCTCGTCTTGCAGCTCCTTCCTTTCATTCTCAATCATCCTGCCCACAGTGGCCTCCTCTCAGGCCTGCATACTTACAACGGCGCATTGCCCGTGCTGCCCCTCTGCAGGAAGTGTCCCTCTGTTTAGTTTGCAGCTGACTGATGCCGCCTCACCCTTCTCATCTCTTCTCAGGTGTCACTTGGTCAAGAAAGCGTCCCCTTACCTACTCAACTCATCTCGTCTCCCTACCGTAGCTCACGTGACACCACGCACCTCTCGCTTATGGCCGTCATCGCCTTTCGCATCCAGTTTCAGGTAGGTAAGTTTACCCCGTGGCCCGTGAGGAAGAAGAGATCACGCCTGTTTTGCTTACTCTTGATTCCCAGCGACTAGCCCGGTTACTGATAACCTCTGTTAGAGGGAGAAAGGAATGCACCCAATCCCTGGTGAAGCCCCGACCGTTTTCCTTTCTAGTGTCCCTCGTACTCCTCCCTGCCGTCTGTGTCGCCCTTACTCCGCGTCTACCGTTTATGAGTTTACACCTGGGTTACGGTGACTGCTTCGGAGAATCGCATGCCTTTCTACCTCCCTCGCTGCGACCTCTCCTACACCTCCTAGGGCTCTTGGGTTATGCCCTTGCCCTCTTCCGAGCCGTCCGTGGCACCCGCTGTCAACCCCGTACGGCCAAGCTCCTAAGACTGACACTCCAGGCCCTCCGTAATTTGGCTTCAGTTTCACTTTCTAGACGTTTCAAGAAAGAACGGGGTCTAAATATCTGTGCACCTCTGCTCCGTTTCATATCTACCCACGAGGTTAATTTTTTTGTTTCTTCCAGTCCACCTATTTTGCACCTCCGTCTCTCCGAAGACTTCACTGAGAATCCAAGCGATTTCTGGATCCCTTCTCTCCCCTGAAGCTGTAAACAGTTTAACAAGACAGGTGCGGAACTGCCGTAAGGTAATCTACATCTTGTCTCCCTCTCTGGTATCTAACCTCCCTGCGAATGGGGGTACGTCTCCGTGTTCTGTGCGGTTTTCAGCACAGTACTCTCTACACGTAGTGGATATTTGATTTGGTAAGTGACCGAATAAGTGAATGAGTCACCAAGATAAGGGTATTGTCTCATTCTTTCTCGCTTTTTCCACTTCCAAGTTTCTTTAGTTAGTTTCCTCAGACAAAAGGTTTCTTTGTAGCTACACAGTGGCCAGGTCCAGAGAATGTTGCAGATAGCTGCTGAAAACATCCCTCCTCCACTTGAGAATGGCTTGCTCTCCCTCTCAAGCGGAGAGAGCTGGGATTCGATATTTAATTAAGCGCCTCTGTTCACTTGGCATTTAGAGGCACTAGGGGGCGTTAGTGCTCTACACCCGGTGAAATGCCTGTTTCGTTTGTGATTTTCCTTTGTGAAAAACAACTATGCACAGAGTGTTTTGTGCCAATTTTCCATCCTTTTAGATTGACGGAAAGCATTTTACCTACGTAGAAACAGAAAACGAATAGAAAGAGCGTCGCATTGCGTTTAATGAAAGCTTAGGGCGGTCTCGGTGGTACGTTAGTGAAGTTATCTGGGGACACCTTAGCCACGTACATTGTGTTGGAGAGGCACCGAGAATTCATTCAGGAGTTCTCAAAGTTCGAGGACACAGTTGCCTTACACGTAGGCACGGTGGCAGCCGTGGACATGGCAGTGATTTGGAGAATGTTGTACTAGTCGGCTCTCACTGTGATAATGCTTTGCAACAAATCTCCCCAAAACTCACTTACATAAAGAAGAATCTAGTTTTCTCGGACCTGTGGGCTAGCTGCAGCGGCACTCTTGTAGACCTCTCGATGGCGGGTGTTGCTCCATGCCGTGGGTCAGTTTGAGGTCTGTCCCGCACACCTTACCGTGGAGCCCAACTGTGAGGCTGCAGCTCCCTGTCCTCTCGCAGAGTTCACTGAAACGTAAGAGGTGAGCCCAACCACACAAGGCCACGTAAGGCCTCTGCGACTCATTGAAGGCCATCGTGTCTTCCCTTGGCCTCCTGGGAACCCCCTGGCCCCAGGATGCAGCTTCGGTAGCCCAGGGCAACCGGCGGAGGGGGGCGGGCGGGGCTGCAGGAGGGTGGAACGCGGAGGTCACAGAGGGTGTGGGTGTGGCCACCTCTGCTGTGACTGAACCAAGGGCGTGGGTGGGGGACTGGGGGTCCAGGGCAGGGCCCTCAGAGCCCGGTAGGCCCAGGGGGGCGGCGCAAGCACCTAGGCCCAGGCCGAAGAGCGCCTTCTTGGTCTGCGCGGCAGGCCGGCCTCTCGCCTTGCCACTCAGGCCGCCCTCCCTCTTGAAGTGTGTGTGGCACGCGTCCGCGGAGTACACCTCGCTGCACAGGTAGCCGTGGGACTGGGCGTCGTAGCTTCCTGCGAGGCGGCCGGAGGTCCCGCAGGCGGGTGGGTCCCTGGGACAGACGCGCGGAGCGGCTCCTGCCCGGCCCCCCTGAGAACCGTCGCCGTTCCGTAAGGCGGGGCGCCTGCTTCAGAATGTAAATCACGTGTCCGCTCTATGGATACGCTGTTTAGTTTACCAGGCAAGACTTTCTTGGTGAAAGAAGCAGCGTTGGCTTGCATCCTCGAGCAGGCTTGTCATCTGGCTGTGCACTGGTACTCTCTCTCTGGGTGTGCTAGTCCGCAGGGCAGGGCATCCCCTGGGCAGGGTGGAGCGTGATCTCTGCGGCCTCGTCTTGCAGCTCCTTCCTTTCATTCTCAATCATCCTGCCCACAGTGGCCTCCTCTCAGGCCTGCATACTTACAACGGCGCATTGCCCGTGCTGCCCCTCTGCAGGAAGTGTCCCTCTGTTTAGTTTGCAGCTGACTGATGCCGCCTCACCCTTCTCATCTCTTCTCAGGTGTCACTTGGTCAAGAAAGCGTCCCCTTACCTACTCAACTCATCTCGTCTCCCTACCGTAGCTCACGTGACACCACGCACCTCTCGCTTATGGCCGTCATCGCCTTTCGCATCCAGTTTCAGGTAGGTAAGTTTACCCCGTGGTCCGTGAGGAAGAAGAGATCACGCCTGTTTTGCTTACTCTTGATTCCCAGCGACTAGCCCGGTTACTGATAACCTCTGTTAGAGGGAGAAAGGAATGCACCCAATCCCTGGTGAAGCCCCGACCGTTTTCCTTTCTAGTGTCCCTCGTACTCCTCCCTGCCGTCTGTGTCGCCCTTACTCCGCGTCTACCGTTTATGAGTTTACACCTGGGTTACGGTGACTGCTTCGGAGAATCGCATGCCTTTCTACCTCCCTCGCTGCGACCTCTCCTACACCTCCCAGGGCTCTTGGGTTATGCCCTTGCCCTCTTCCGAGCCGTCCGTGGCACCCGCTGTCAACCCCGTACGGCCAAGCTCCTAAGACTGACACTCCAGGCCCTCCGTAATTTGGCTTCAGTTTCACTTTCTAGACGTTTCAAGAAAGAACGGGGTCTAAATATCTGTGCACCTCTGCTCCGTTTCATATCTACCCATGAGGTTAATTTTTTTGTTTCTTCCAGTCCACCTATTTTGCACCTCCATCTCTGCGAAGACTTCACTGAGAATCCAAGCGATTTCTGGATCCCTTCTCTCCCCTGAAGCTGTAAACAGTTTAACAAGACAGGTGCGGAACTGCCGTAAGGTAATCTACATCTTGTCTCCCTCTCTGGTATCTAACCTCCCTGCGAATGGGGGTACGTCTCCGTGTCCTGTGCGGTTTTCAGCACAGTACTCTCTACACGTAGTGGATATTTGATTTGGTAAGTGACCGAATAAGTGAATGAGTCACCAAGATAAGGGTATTGTCTCATTCTTTCTCGCTTTTTCCACTTCCAAGTTTCTTTAGTTAGTTTCCTCAGACAAAAGGTTTCTTTGTAGCTACACAGTGGCCAGGTCCAGAGAATGTTGCAGATAGCTGCTGAAAACATCCCTCCTCCACTTGAGAATGGCTTGCTCTCCCTCTCAAGCGGAGAGAGCTGGGATTCGATATTTAATTAAGCGCCTCTGTTCACTTGGCATTTAGAGGCACTAGGGGGCGTTAGTGCTCTACACCCGGTGAAATGCCTGTTTCGTTTGTGATTTTCCTTTGTGAAAAACAACTATGCACAGAGTGTTTTGTGCCAATTTTCCATCCTTTTAGATTGACGGAAAGCATTTTACCTACGTAGAAACAGAAAACGAATAGAAAGAGCGTCACATTGCGTTTAATGAAAGCTTAGGGCGGTCTCGGTGGTACGTTAGTGAAGTTATCTGGGGACACCTTAGCCACGTACATTGTGTTGGAGAGGCACCGAGAATTCATTCAGGAGTTCTCAAAGTTCGAGGACACGGTTGCCTTACACGTAGGCACGGTGGCAGCCGTGGACATGGCAGTGATTTGGAGAATGTTGTACTAGTCGGCTCTCGCTGTGATAATGCTTTGCAACAAATCTCCCCAAAACTCACTTACATAAAGAAGAATCTAGTTTTCTCGGACCTGTGGGCTAGCTGCAGCGGCTCTCTTGTAGACCTCTCGATGGCGGGTGTTGTTCCATGCCGTGGGTCAGTTTGAGGTCTGTCCCGCACACCTTACCGTGGAGCCCAACTGTGAGGCTGCAGGTCCCTGTCCTCTCGCAGAGTTCACTGAAACGTAAGAGGTGAGCCCAACCACACAAGGCCACGTAAGGCCTCTGCGACTCATTGAAGGCCATCGTGTCTTCCCTTGGCCTCCTGGGAACCCCCTGGCCCCAGGATGCAGCTTCGGTAGCCCAGGGCAACCGGCGGAGGGGGGCGGGCGGGGCTGCAGGAGGGTGGAACGCGGAGGTCACAGAGGGTGTGGGTGTGGCCACCTCTACTGTGACTGAACCAAGGGCGTGGGTGGGGGGCTGGGGGTCCAGGGCAGGGCCCTCAGAGCCCGGTAGGCCCAGGGGGGTGGCGCAAGCACCTAGGCCCAGGCCGAAGAGCGCCTTCTTGGTCTGCGTGGCACGCCGGCCTCTCGCCTTGCCACTCAGGCCGCCCTGCCACTTGAAGTGTGTGTGGCACGCGTCCGCGGAGTACACCTCGCTGCACAGGTAGCCGTGGGACTGGGCGTCGTAGCTTCCTGCGAGGCGGCCGGAGGTCCCGCAGGCGGGTGGGTCCCTGGGACAGACGCGCGGAGCGGCTCCTGCCCGGCCCCCCTGAGAACCGTCGCCGTTCCGTAAGGCGGGGCGCCTGCTTCAGAATGTAAATCACGTGTCCGCTCTATGGATACGCTGTTTAGTTTACCAGGCAAGACTTTCTTGGTGAAAGAAGCAACGTTGGCTTGCATCGTCGAGCAGGCTTGTCATCTGGCTGTGCACTGGTACTCTCTCTCTGGGTGTGCTAGTCCGCAGGGCAGGGCATCCCCTGGGCAGGGTGGAGCGTGATCTCTGCGGCCTCGTCTTGCAGCTCCTTCCTTTCATTCTCAATCATCCTGCCCACAGTGGCCTCCTCTCAGGCCTGCATACTTACAACGGTGCATTGCCCGTGCTGCCCCTCTGCAGGAAGTGTCCCTCTGTTTAGTTTGCAGCTGACTGATGCCGCCTCACCCTTCTCATCTCTTCTCAGGTGTCACTTGGTCAAGAAAGCGTCCCCTTACCTACTCAACTCATCTCGTCTCCCTACCGTAGCTCACGTGACACCACGCACCTCTCGCTTATGGCCGTCATCGCCTTTCGCATCCAGTTTCAGGTAGGTAAGTTTACCCCGTGGTCCGTGAGGAAGAAGAGATCACGCCTGTTTTGCTTACTCTTGATTCCCAGCGACTAGCCCGGTTACTGATAACCTCTGTTAGAGGGAGAAAGGAATGCACCCAATCCCTGGTGAAGCCCCGACCGTTTTCCTTTCTAGTGTCCCTCGTACTCCTCCCTGCCGTCTGTGTCGCCCTTACTCCGCGTCTACCGTTTATGAGTTTACACCTGGGTTACGGTGACTGCTTCGGAGAATCGCATGCCTTTCTACCTCCCTCGCTGCGACCTCTCCTACACCTCCCAGGGCTCTTGGGTTATGCCCTTGCCCTCTTCCGAGCCGTCCGTGGCACCCGCTGTCAACCCCGTACGGCCAAGCTCCTAAGACTGACACTCCAGGCCCTCCGTAATTTGGCTTCAGTTTCACTTTCTAGACGTTTCAAGAAAGAACGGGGTCTAAATATCTGTGCACCTCTGCTCCGTTTCATATCTACCCACGAGGTTAATTTTTTTGTTTCTTCCAGTCCACCTATTTTGCACCTCCGTCTCTGCGAAGACTTCACTGAGAATCCAAGCGATTTCTGGATCCCTTCTCTCCCCTGAAGCTGTAAACAGTTTAACAAGACAGGTGCGGAACTGCCGTAAGGTAATCTACATCTTGTCTCCCTCTCTGGTATCTAACCTCCCTGCGAATGGGGGTACGTCTCCGTGTTCTGTGCGGTTTTCAGCACAGTACTCTCTACACGTAGTGGATATTTGATTTGGTAAGTGACCGAATAAGTGAATGAGTCACCAAGATAAGGGTATTGTCTCATTCTTTCTCGCTTTTTCCACTTCCAAGTTTCTTTAGTTAGTTTCCTCAGACAAAAGGTTTCTTTGTAGCTACACAGTGGCCAGGTCCAGAGAATGTTGCAGATAGCTGCTGAAAACATCCCTCCTCCACTTGAGAATGGCTTGCTCTCCCTCTCAAGCGGAGAGAGCTGGGATTCGATATTTAATTAAGCGCCTCTGTTCACTTGGCATTTAGAGGCACTAGGGGGCGTTAGTGCTCTACACCCGGTGAAATGCCTGTTTCGTTTGTGATTTTCCTTTGTGAAAAACAACTATGCACAGAGTGTTTTGTGCCAATTTTCCATCCTTTTAGATTGACGGAAAGCATTTTACCTACGTAGAAACAGAAAACGAATAGAAAGAGCGTCGCATTGCGTTTAATGAAAGCTTAGGGCGGTCTCGGTGGTACGTTAGTGAAGTTATCTGGGGACACCTTAGCCACGTACATTGTGTTGGAGAGGCACCGAGAATTCATTCAGGAGTTCTCAAAGTTCGAGGACACGGTTGCCTTACACGTAGGCACGGTGGCAGCCGTGGACATGGCAGTGATTTGGAGAATGTTGTACTAGTCGGCTCTCGCTGTGATAATGCTTTGCAACAAATCTCCCCAAAACTCACTTACATAAAGAAGAATCTAGTTTTCTCGGACCTGTGGGCTAGCTGCAGCGGCTCTCTTGTAGACCTCTCGATGGCGGGTGTTGCTCCATGCCGTGGGTCAGTTTGAGGTCTGTCCCGCACACCTTACCGTGGAGCCCAACTGTGAGGCTGCAGCTCCCTGTCCTCTCGCAGAGTTCACTGAAACGTAAGAGGTGAGCCCAACCACACAAGGCCACGTAAGGCCTCTGCGACTCATTGAAGGCCATCGTGTCTTCCCTTGGCCTCCTGGGAACCCCCTGGCCCCAGGATGCAGCTTCGGTAGCCCAGGGCAACCGGCGGAGGGGGGCGGGCGGGGCTGCAGGAGGGTGGAACGCGGAGGTCACAGAGGGTGTGGGTGTGGCCACCTCTGCTGTGACTGAACCAAGGGCGTGGGTGGGGGACTGGGGGTCCAGGGCAGGGCCCTCAGAGCCCGGTAGGCCCAGGGGGGCGGCGCAAGCACCTAGGCCCAGGCCGAAGAGCGCCTTCTTGGTCTGCGCGGCAGGCCGGCCTCTCGCCTTGCCACTCAGGCCGCCCTCCCTCTTGAAGTGTGTGTGGCACGCGTCCGCGGAGTACACCTCGCTGCACAGGTAGCCGTGGGACTGGTCGTCGTAGCTTCCTGCGAGGCGGCCGGAGGTCCCGCAGGCGGGTGGGTCCCTGGGACAGACGCGCGGAGCGGCTCCTGCCCGGCCCCCCTGAGAACCGTCGCCGTTCCGTAAGGCGGGGCGCCTGCTTCAGAATGTAAATCACGTGTCCGCTCTATGGATACGCTGTTTAGTTTACCAGGCAAGACTTTCTTGGTGAAAGAAGCAGCGTTGGCTTGCATCGTCGAGCAGGCTTGTCATCTGGCTGTGCACTGGTACTCTCTCTCTGGGTGTGCTAGTCCGCAGGGCAGGGCATCCCCTGGGCAGGGTGGAGCGTGATCTCTGCGGCCTCGTCTTGCAGCTCCTTCCTTTCATTCTCAATCATCCTGCCCACAGTGGCCTCCTCTCAGGCCTGCATACTTACAACGGTGCATTGCCCGTGCTGCCCCTCTGCAGGAAGTGTCCCTCTGTTTAGTTTGCAGCTGACTGATGCCGCCTCACCCTTCTCATCTCTTCTCAGGTGTCACTTGGTCAAGAAAGCGTCCCCTTACCTACTCAACTCATCTCGTCTCCCTACCGTAGCTCACGTGACACCACGCACCTCTCGCTTATGGCCGTCATCGCCTTTCGCATCCAGTTTCAGGTAGGTAAGTTTACCCCGTGGTCCGTGAGGAAGAAGAGATCACGCCTGTTTTGCTTACTCTTGATTCCCAGCGACTAGCCCGGTTACTGATAACCTCTGTTAGAGGGAGAAAGGAATGCACCCAATCCCTGGTGAAGCCCCGACCGTTTTCCTTTCTAGTGTCCCTCGTACTCCTCCCTGCCGTCTGTGTCGCCCTTACTCCGCGTCTACCGTTTATGAGTTTACACCTGGGTTACGGTGACTGCTTCGGAGAATCGCATGCCTTTCTACCTCCCTCGCTGCGACCTCTCCTACACCTCCCAGGGCTCTTGGGTTATGCCCTTGCCCTCTTCCGAGCCGTCCGTGGCACCCGCTGTCAACCCCGTACGGCCAAGCTCCTAAGACTGACACTCCAGGCCCTCCGTAATTTGGCTTCAGTTTCACTTTCTAGACGTTTCAAGAAAGAACGGGGTCTAAATATCTGTGCACCTCTGCTCCGTTTCATATCTACCCACGAGGTTAATTTTTTTGTTTCTTCCAGTCCACCTATTTTGCACCTCCGTCTCTGCGAAGACTTCACTGAGAATCCAAGCGATTTCTGGATCCCTT
The DNA here is from genome assembly GCF_964270905.1 of Leucopleurus acutus. Taxonomy (NCBI): domain Eukaryota; kingdom Metazoa; phylum Chordata; class Mammalia; order Artiodactyla; family Delphinidae; genus Leucopleurus; species Leucopleurus acutus. Next base: position 38,601,857 of record NC_139143.1, read on the forward strand.
CTCTCCCCTGAAGCTGTAAACAGTTTAACAAGACAGGTGCGGAACTGCCGTAAGGTAATCTACATCTTGTCTCCCTCTCTGGTATCTAACCTCCCTGCGAATGGGGGTACGTCTCCGTGTTCTGTGCGGTTTTCAGCACAGTACTCTCTACACGTAGTGGATATTTGATTTGGTAAGTGACCGAATAAGTGAATGAGTCACCAAGATAAGGGTATTGTCTCATTCTTTCTCGCTTTTTCCACTTCCAAGTTTCTTTAGTTAGTTTCCTCAGACAAAAGGTTTCTTTGTAGCTACACAGTGGCCAGGTCCAGAGAATGTTGCAGATAGCTGCTGAAAACATCCCTCCTCCACTTGAGAATGGCTTGCTCTCCCTCTCAAGCGGAGAGAGCTGGGATTCGATATTTAATTAAGCGCCTCTGTTCACTTGGCATTTAGAGGCACTAGGGGGCGTTAGTGCTCTACACCCGGTGAAATGCCTGTTTCGTTTGTGATTTTCCTTTGTGAAAAACAACTATGCACAGAGTGTTTTGTGCCAATTTTCCATCCTTTTAGATTGACGGAAAGCATTTTACCTACGTAGAAACAGAAAACGAATAGAAAGAGCGTCGCATTGCGCTTACTGAAAGCTTAGGGCGGTCTCGGTGGTACGTTAGTGAAGTTATCTGGGGACACCTTAGCCACGTACATTGTGTTGGAGAGGCACCGAGAATTCATTCAGGAGTTCTCAAAGTTCGAGGACACAGTTGCCTTACACGTAGGCACGGTGGCAGCCGTGGACATGGCAGTGATTTGGAGAATGTTGTACTAGTCGGCTCTCGCTGTGATAATGCTTTGCAACAAATCTCCCCAAAACTCACTTACATAAAGAAGAATCTAGTTTTCTCGGACCTGTGGGCTAGCTGCAGCGGCTCTCTTGTAGACCTCTCGATGGCGGGTGTTGCTCCATGCCGTGGGTCAGTTTGAGGTCTGTCCCGCACACCTTACCGTGGAGCCCAACTGTGAGGCTGCAGCTCCCTGTCCTCTCGCAGAGTTCACTGAAACGTAAGAGGTGAGCCCAACCACACAAGGCCACGTAAGGCCTCTGCGACTCATTGAAGGCCATCGTGTCTTCCCTTGGCCTCCTGGGAACCCCCTGGCCCCAGGATGCAGCTTCGGTAGCCCAGGGCAACCGGCGGAGGGGGGCGGGCGGGGCTGCAGGAGGGTGGAACGCTGAGGTCACAGAGGGTGTGGGTGTGGCCACCTCTGCTGTGACTGAACCAAGGGCGTGGGTGGGGGACTGGGGGTCCAGGGCAGGGCCCTCAGAGCCCGGTAGGCCCAGGGGGGCGGCGCAAGCACCTAGGCCCAGGCCGAAGAGCGCCTTCTTGGTCTGCGCGGCAGGCCGGCCTCTCGCCTTGCCACTCAGGCCGCCCTCCCTCTTGAAGTGTGTGTGGCACGCGTCCGCGGAGTACACCTCGCTGCACAGGTAGCCGTGGGACTGGGCGTCGTAGCTTCCTGCGAGGCGGCCGGAGGTCCCGCAGGCGGGTGGGTCCCTGGGACAGACGCGCGGAGCGGCTCCTGCCCGGCCCCCCTGAGAACCGTCGCCGTTCCGTAAGGCGGGGCGCCTGCTTCAGAATGTAAATCACGTGTCCGCTCTATGGATACGCTGTTTAGTTTACCAGGCAAGACTTTCTTGGTGAAAGAAGCAGCGTTGGCTTGCATCCTCGAGCAGGCTTGTCATCTGGCTGTGCACTGGTACTCTCTCTCTGGGTGTGCTAGTCCGCAGGGCAGGGCATCCCCTGGGCAGGGTGGAGCGTGATCTCTGCGGCCTCGTCTTGCAGCTCCTTCCTTTCATTCTCAATCATCCTGCCCACAGTGGCCTCCTCTCAGGCCTGCATACTTACAACGGCGCATTGCCCGTGCTGCCCCTCTGCAGGAAGTGTCCCTCTGTTTAGTTTGCAGCTGACTGATGCCGCCTCACCCTTCTCATCTCTTCTCAGGTGTCACTTGGTCAAGAAAGCGTCCCCTTACCTACTCAACTCATCTCGTCTCCCTACCGTAGCTCACGTGACACCACGCACCTCTCGCTTATGGCCGTCATCGCCTTTCGCATCCAGTTTCAGGTAGGTAAGTTTACCCCGTGGTCCGTGAGGAAGAAGAGATCACGCCTGTTTTGCTTACTCTTGATTCCCAGCGACTAGCCCGGTTACTGATAACCTCTGTTAGAGGGAGAAAGGAATGCACCCAATCCCTGGTGAAGCCCCGACCGTTTTCCTTTCTAGTGTCCCTCGTACTCCTCCCTGCCGTCTGTGTCGCCCTTACTCCGCGTCTACCGTTTATGAGTTTACACCTGGGTTACGGTGACTGCTTCGGAGAATCGCATGCCTTTCTACCTCCCTCGCTGCGACCTCTCCTACACCTCCCAGGGCTCTTGGGTTATGCCCTTGCCCTCTTCCGAGCCGTCCGTGGCACCCGCTGTCAACCCCGTACGGCCAAGCTCCTAAGACTGACACTCCAGGCCCTCCGTAATTTGGCTTCAGTTTCACTTTCTAGACGTTTCAAGAAAGAACGGGGTCTAAATATCTGTGCACCTCTGCTCCGTTTCATATCTACCCACGAGGTTAATTTTTTTGTTTCTTCCAGTCCACCTATTTTGCACCTCCGTCTCTCCGAAGACTTCACTGAGAATCCAAGCGATTTCTGGATCCCTTCTCTCCCCTGAAGCTGTAAACAGTTTAACAAGACAGGTGCGGAACTGCCGTAAGGTAATCTACATCTTGTCTCCCTCTCTGGTATCTAACCTCCCTGCGAATGGGGGTACGTCTCCGTGTTCTGTGCGGTTTTCAGCACAGTACTCTCTACACGTAGTGGATATTTGATTTGGTAAGTGACCGAATAAGTGAATGAGTCACCAAGATAAGGGTATTGTCTCATTCTTTCTCACTTTTTCCACTTCCAAGTTTCTTTAGTTAGTTTCCTCAGACAAAAGGTTTCTTTGTAGCTACACAGTGGCCAGGTCCAGAGAATGTTGCAGATAGCTGCTGAAAACATCCCTCCTCCACTTGAGAATGGCTTGCTCTCCCTCTCAAGCGGAGAGAGCTGGGATTCGATATTTAATTAAGCGCCTCTGTTCACTTGGCATTTAGAGGCACTAGGGGGCGTTAGTGCTCTACACCCGGTGAAATGCCTGTTTCGTTTGTGATTTTCCTTTGTGAAAAACAACTATGCACAGAGTGTTTTGTGCCAATTTTCCATCCTTTTAGATTGACGGAAAGCATTTTACCTACGTAGAAACAGAAAACGAATAGAAAGAGCGTCGCATTGCGTTTAATGAACGCTTAGGGCGGTCTCGGTGGTACGTTAGTGAAGTTATCTGGGGACACCTTAGCCACGTACATTGTGTTGGAGAGGCACCGAGAATTCATTCAGGAGTTCTCAAAGTTCGAGGACACAGTTGCCTTACACGTAGGCACGGTGGCAGCCGTGGACATGGCAGTGATTTGGAGAATGTTGTACTAGTCGGCTCTCGCTGTGATAATGCTTTGCAACAAATCTCCCCAAAACTCACTTACATAAAGAAGAATCTAGTTTTCTCGGACCTGTGGGCTAGCTGCAGCGGCTCTCTTGTAGACCTCTCGATGGCGGGTGTTGCTCCATGCCGTGGGTCAGTTTGAGGTCTGTCCCGCACACCTTACCGTGGAGCCCAACTGTGAGGCTGCAGCTCCCTGTCCTCTCGCAGAGTTCACTGAAACGTAAGAGGTGAGCCCAACCACACAAGGCCACGTAAGGCCTCTGCGACTCATTGAAGGCCATCGTGTCTTCCCTTGGCCTCCTGGGAACCCCCTGGCCCCAGGATGCAGCTTCGGTAGCCCAGGGCAACCGGCGGAGGGGGGCGGGCGGGGCTGCAGGAGGGTGGAACGCTGAGGTCACAGAGGGTGTGGGTGTGGCCACCTCTGCTGTGACTGAACCAAGGGCGTGGGTGGGGGACTGGGGGTCCAGGGCAGGGCCCTCAGAGCCCGGTAGGCCCAGGGGGGCGGCGCAAGCACCTAGGCCCAGGCCGAAGAGCGCCTTCTTGGTCTGCGCGGCAGCCCGGCCTCTCGCCTTGCCACTCAGGCCGCCCTCCCTCTTGAAGTGTGTGTGGCACGCGTCCGCGGAGTACACCTCGCTGCACAGGTAGCCGTGGGACTGGTCGTCGTAGCTTCCTGCGAGGCGGCCGGAGGTCCCGCAGGCGGGTGGGTCCCTGGGACAGACGCGCGGAGCGGCTCCTGCCCGGCCCCCCTGAGAACCGTCGCCGTTCCGTAAGGCGGGGCGCCTGCTTCAGAATGTAAATCACGTGTCCGCTCTATGGATACGCTGTTTAGTTTACCAGGCAAGACTTTCTTGGTGAAAGAAGCAACGTTGGCTTGCATCGTCGAGCAGGCTTGTCATCTGGCTGTGCACTGGTACTCTCTCTCTGGGTGTGCTAGTCCGCAGGGCAGGGCATCCCCTGGGCAGGGTGGAGCGTGATCTCTGCGGCCTCGTCTTGCAGCTCCTTCCTTTCATTCTCAATCATCCTGCCCACAGTGGCCTCCTCTCAGGCCTGCATACTTACAACGGTGCATTGCCCGTGCTGCCCCTCTGCAGGAAGTGTCCCTCTGTTTAGTTTGCAGCTGACTGATGCCGCCTCACCCTTCTCATCTCTTCTCAGGTGTCACTTGGTCAAGAAAGCGTCCCCTTACCTACTCAACTCATCTCGTCTCCCTACCGTAGCTCACGTGACACCACGCACCTCTCGCTTATGGCCGTCATCGCCTTTCGCATCCAGTTTCAGGTAGGTAAGTTTACCCCGTGGTCCGTGAGGAAGAAGAGATCACGCCTGTTTTGCTTACTCTTGATTCCCAGCGACTAGCCCGGTTACTGATAACCTCTGTTAGAGGGAGAAAGGAATGCACCCAATCCCTGGTGAAGCCCCGACCGTTTTCCTTTCTAGTGTCCCTCGTACTCCTCCCTGCCGTCTGTGTCGCCCTTACTCCGCGTCTACCGTTTATGAGTTTACACCTGGGTTACGGTGACTGCTTCGGAGAATCGCATGCCTTTCTACCTCCCTCGCTGCGACCTCTCCTACACCTCCCAGGGCTCTTGGGTTATGCCCTTGCCCTCTTCCGAGCCGTCCGTGGCACCCGCTGTCAACCCCGTACGGCCAAGCTCCTAAGACTGACACTCCAGGCCCTCCGTAATTTGGCTTCAGTTTCACTTTCTAGACGTTTCAAGAAAGAACGGGGTCTAAATATCTGTGCACCTCTGCTCCGTTTCATATCTACCCACGAGGTTAATTTTTTTGTTTCTTCCAGTCCACCTATTTTGCACCTCCGTCTCTGCGAAGACTTCACTGAGAATCCAAGCGATTTCTGGATCCCTTCTCTCCCCTGAAGCTGTAAACAGTTTAACAAGACAGGTGCGGAACTGCCGTAAGGTAATCTACATCTTGTCTCCCTCTCTGGTATCTAACCTCCCTGCGAATGGGGGTACGTCTCCGTGTTCTGTGCGGTTTTCAGCACAGTACTCTCTACACGTAGTGGATATTTGATTTGGTAAGTGACCGAATAAGTGAATGAGTCACCAAGATAAGGGTATTGTCTCATTCTTTCTCGCTTTTTCCACTTCCAAGTTTCTTTAGTTAGTTTCCTCAGACAAAAGGTTTCTTTGTAGCTACACAGTGGCCAGGTCCAGAGAATGTTGCAGATAGCTGCTGAAAACATCCCTCCTCCACTTGAGAATGGCTTGCTCTCCCTCTCAAGCGGAGAGAGCTGGGATTCGATATTTAATTAAGCGCCTCTGTTCACTTGGCATTTAGAGGCACTAGGGGGCGTTAGTGCTCTACACCCGGTGAAATGCCTGTTTCGTTTGTGATTTTCCTTTGTGAAAAACAACTATGCACAGAGTGTTTTGTGCCAATTTTCCATCCTTTTAGATTGACGGAAAGCATTTTACCTACGTAGAAACAGAAAACGAATAGAAAGAGCGTCGCATTGCGCTTACTGAAAGCTTAGGGCGGTCTCGGTGGTACGTTAGTGAAGTTATCTGGGGACACCTTAGCCACGTACATTGTGTTGGAGAGGCACCGAGAATTCATTCAGGAGTTCTCAAAGTTCGAGGACACAGTTGCCTTACACGTAGGCACGGTGGCAGCCGTGGACATGGCAGTGATTTGGAGAATGTTGTACTAGTCGGCTCTCGCTGTGATAATGCTTTGCAACAAATCTCCCCAAAACTCACTTACATAAAGAAGAATCTAGTTTTCTCGGACCTGTGGGCTAGCTGCAGCGGCTCTCTTGTAGACCTCTCGATGGCGGGTGTTGCTCCATGCCGTGGGTCAGTTTGAGGTCTGTCCCGCACACCTTACCGTGGAGCCCAACTGTGAGGCTGCAGCTCCCTGTCCTCTCGCAGAGTTCACTGAAACGTAAGAGGTGAGCCCAACCACACAAGGCCACGTAAGGCCTCTGCGACTCATTGAAGGCCATCGTGTCTTCCCTTGGCCTCCTGGGAACCCCCTGGCCCCAGGATGCAGCTTCGGTAGCCCAGGGCAACCGGCGGAGGGGGGCGGGCGGGGCTGCAGGAGGGTGGAACGCTGAGGTCACAGAGGGTGTGGGTGTGGCCACCTCTGCTGTGACTGAACCAAGGGCGTGGGTGGGGGACTGGGGGTCCAGGGCAGGGCCCTCAGAGCCCGGTAGGCCCAGGGGGGCGGCGCAAGCACCTAGGCCCAGGCCGAAGAGCGCCTTCTTGGTCTGCGCGGCAGGCCGGCCTCTCGCCTTGCCACTCAGGCCGCCCTCCCTCTTGAAGTGTGTGTGGCACGCGTCCGCGGAGTACACCTCGCTGCACAGGTAGCCGTGGGACTGGGCGTCGTAGCTTCCTGCGAGGCGGCCGGAGGTCCCGCAGGTGGGTGGGTCCCTGGGACAGACGCGCGGAGCGGCTCCTGCCCGGCCCCCCTGAGAACCGTCGCCGTTCCGTAAGGCGGGGCGCCTGCTTCAGAATGTAAATCACGTGTCCGCTCTATGGATACGCTGTTTAGTTTACCAGGCAAGACTTTCTTGGTGAAAGAAGCAGCGTTGGCTTGCATCCTCGAGCAGGCTTGTCATCTGGCTGTGCACTGGTACTCTCTCTCTGGGTGTGCTAGTCCGCAGGGCAGGGCATCCCCTGGGCAGGGTGGAGCGTGATCTCTGCGGCCTCGTCTTGCAGCTCCTTCCTTTCATTCTCAATCATCCTGCCCACAGTGGCCTCCTCTCAGGCCTGCATACTTACAACGGCGCATTGCCCGTGCTGCCCCTCTGCAGGAAGTGTCCCTCTGTTTAGTTTGCAGCTGACTGATGCCGCCTCACCCTTCTCATCTCTTCTCAGGTGTCACTTGGTCAAGAAAGCGTCCCCTTACCTACTCAACTCATCTCGTCTCCCTACCGTAGCTCACGTGACACCACGCACCTCTCGCTTATGGCCGTCATCGCCTTTCGCATCCAGTTTCAGGTAGGTAAGTTTACCCCGTGGTCCGTGAGGAAGAAGAGATCACGCCTGTTTTGCTTACTCTTGATTCCCAGCGACTAGCCCGGTTACTGATAACCTCTGTTAGAGGGAGAAAGGAATGCACCCAATCCCTGGTGAAGCCCCGACCGTTTTCCTTTCTAGTGTCCCTCGTACTCCTCCCTGCCGTCTGTGTCGCCCTTACTCCGCGTCTACCGTTTATGAGTTTACACCTGGGTTACGGTGACTGCTTCGGAGAATCGCATGCCTTTCTACCTCCCTCGCTGCGACCTCTCCTACACCTCCCAGGGCTCTTGGGTTATGCCCTTGCCCTCTTCCGAGCCGTCCGTGGCACCCGCTGTCAACCCCGTACGGCCAAGCTCCTAAGACTGACACTCCAGGCCCTCCGTAATTTGGCTTCAGTTTCACTTTCTAGACGTTTCAAGAAAGAACGGGGTCTAAATATCTGTGCACCTCTGCTCCGTTTCATATCTACCCACGAGGTTAATTTTTTTGTTTCTTCCAGTCCACCTATTTTGCACCTCCGTCTCTGCGAAGACTTCACTGAGAATCCAAGCGATTTCTGGATCCCTTCTCTCCCCTGAAGCTGTAAACAGTTTAACAAGACAGGTGCGGAACTGCCGTAAGGTAATCTACATCTTGTCTCCCTCTCTGGTATCTAACCTCCCTGCGAATGGGGGTACGTCTCCGTGTTCTGTGCGGTTTTCAGCACAGTACTCTCTACACGTAGTGGATATTTGATTTGGTAAGTGACCGAATAAGTGAATGAGTCACCAAGATAAGGGTATTGTCTCATTCTTTCTCGCTTTTTCCACTTCCAAGTTTCTTTAGTTAGTTTCCTCAGACAAAAGGTTTCTTTGTAGCTACACAGTGGCCAGGTCCAGAGAATGTTGCAGATAGCTGCTGAAAACATCCCTCCTCCACTTGAGAATGGCTTGCTCTCCCTCTCAAGCGGAGAGAGCTGGGATTCGATATTTAATTAAGCGCCTCTGTTCACTTGGCATTTAGAGGCACTAGGGGGCGTTAGTGCTCTACACCCGGTGAAATGCCTGTTTCGTTTGTGATTTTCCTTTGTGAAAAACAACTATGCACAGAGTGTTTTGTGCCAATTTTCCATCCTTTTAGATTGACGGAAAGCATTTTACCTACGTAGAAACAGAAAACGAATAGAAAGAGCGTCGCATTGCGTTTAATGAACGCTTAGGGCGGTCTCGGTGGTACGTTAGTGAAGTTATCTGGGGACACCTTAGCCACGTACATTGTGTTGGAGAGGCACCGAGAATTCATTCAGGAGTTCTCAAAGTTCGAGGACACAGTTGCCTTACACGTAGGCACGGTGGCAGCCGTGGACATGGCAGTGATTTGGAGAATGTTGTACTAGTCGGCTCTCGCTGTGATAATGCTTTGCAACAAATCTCCCCAAAACTCACTTACATAAAGAAGAATCTAGTTTTCTCGGACCTGTGGGCTAGCTGCAGCGGCTCTCTTGTAGACCTCTCGATGGCGGGTGTTGCTCCATGCCGTGGGTCAGTTTGAGGTCTGTCCCGCACACCTTACCGTGGAGCCCAACTGTGAGGCTGCAGCTCCCTGTCCTCTCGCAGAGTTCACTGAAACGTAAGAGGTGAGCCCAACCACACAAGGCCACGTAAGGCCTCTGCGACTCATTGAAGGCCATCGTGTCTTCCCTTGGCCTCCTGGGAACCCCCTGGCCCCAGGATGCAGCTTCGGTAGCCCAGGGCAACCGGCGGAGGGGGGCGGGCGGGGCTGCAGGAGGGTGGAACGCTGAGGTCACAGAGGGTGTGGGTGTGGCCACCTCTGCTGTGACTGAACCAAGGGCGTGGGTGGGGGACTGGGGGTCCAGGGCAGGGCCCTCAGAGCCCGGTAGGCCCAGGGGGGCGGCGCAAGCACCTAGGCCCAGGCCGAAGAGCGCCTTCTTGGTCTGCGCGGCAGGCCGGCCTCTCGCCTTGCCACTCAGGCCGCCCTCCCTCTTGAAGTGTGTGTGGCACGCGTCCGCGGAGTACACCTCGCTGCACAGGTAGCCGTGGGACTGGTCGTCGTAGCTTCCTGCGAGGCGGCCGGAGGTCCCGCAGGCGGGTGGGTCCCTGGGACAGACGCGCGGAGCGGCTCCTGCCCGGCCCCCCTGAGAACCGTCGCCGTTCCGTAAGGCGGGGCGCCTGCTTCAGAATGTAAATCACGTGTCCGCTCTATGGATACGCTGTTTAGTTTACCAGGCAAGACTTTCTTGGTGAAAGAAGCAACATTGGCTTGCATCGTCGAGCAGGCTTGTCATCTGGCTGTGCACTGGTACTCTCTCTCTGGGTGTGCTAGTCCGCAGGGCAGGGCATCCCCTGGGCAGGGTGGAGCGTGATCTCTGCGGCCTCGTCTTGCAGCTCCTTCCTTTCATTCTCAATCATCCTGCCCACAGTGGCCTCCTCTCAGGCCTGCATACTTACAACGGTGCATTGCCCGTGCTGCCCCTCTGCAGGAAGTGTCCCTCTGTTTAGTTTGCAGCTGACTGATGCCGCCTCACCCTTCTCATCTCTTCTCAGGTGTCACTTGGTCAAGAAAGCGTCCCCTTACCTACTCAACTCATCTCGTCTCCCTACCGTAGCTCACGTGACACCACGCACCTCTCGCTTATGGCCGTCATCGCCTTTCGCATCCAGTTTCAGGTAGGTAAGTTTACCCCGTGGTCCGTGAGGAAGAAGAGATCACGCCTGTTTTGCTTACTCTTGATTCCCAGCGACTAGCCCGGTTACTGATAACCTCTGTTAGAGGGAGAAAGGAATGCACCCAATCCCTGGTGAAGCCCCGACCGTTTTCCTTTCTAGTGTCCCTCGTACTCCTCCCTGCCGTCTGTGTCGCCCTTACTCCGCGTCTACCGTTTATGAGTTTACACCTGGGTTACGGTGACTGCTTCGGAGAATCGCATGCCTTTCTACCTCCCTCGCTGCGACCTCTCCTACACCTCCCAGGGCTCTTGGGTTATGCCCTTGCCCTCTTCCGAGCCGTCCGTGGCACCCGCTGTCAACCCCGTACGGCCAAGCTCCTAAGACTGACACTCCAGGCCCTCCGTAATTTGGCTTCAGTTTCACTTTCTAGACGTTTCAAGAAAGAACGGGGTCTAAATATCTGTGCACCTCTGCTCCGTTTCATATCTACCCACGAGGTTAATTTTTTTGTTTCTTCCAGTCCACCTATTTTGCACCTCCGTCTCTGCGAAGACTTCACTGAGAATCCAAGCGATTTCTGGATCCCTTCTCTCCCCTGAAGCTGTAAACAGTTTAACAAGACAGGTGCGGAACTGCCGTAAGGTAATCTACATCTTGTCTCCCTCTCTGGTATCTAACCTCCCTGCGAATGGGGGTACGTCTCCGTGTCCTGTGCGGTTTTCAGCACAGTACTCTCTACACGTAGTGGATATTTGATTTGGTAAGTGACCGAATAAGTGAATGAGTCACCAAGATAAGGGTATTGTCTCATTCTTTCTCGCTTTTTCCACTTCCAAGTTTCTTTAGTTAGTTTCCTCAGACAAAAGGTTTCTTTGTAGCTACACAGTGGCCAGGTCCAGAGAATGTTGCAGATAGCTGCTGAAAACATCCCTCCTCCACTTGAGAATGGCTTGCTCTCCCTCTCAAGCGGAGAGAGCTGGGATTCGATATTTAATTAAGCGCCTCTGTTCACTTGGCATTTAGAGGCACTAGGGGGCGTTAGTGCTCTACACCCGGTGAAATGCCTGTTTCGTTTGTGATTTTCCTTTGTGAAAAACAACTATGCACAGAGTGTTTTGTGCCAATTTTCCATCCTTTTAGATTGACGGAAAGCATTTTACCTACGTAGAAACAGAAAACGAATAGAAAGAGCGTCGCATTGCGTTTAATGAAAGCTTAGGGCGGTCTCGGTGGTACGTTAGTGAAGTTATCTGGGGACACCTTAGCCACGTACATTGTGTTGGAGAGGCACCGAGAATTCATTCAGGAGTTCTCAAAGTTCGAGGACACAGTTGCCTTACACGTAGGCACGGTGGCAGCCGTGGACATGGCAGTGATTTGGAGAATGTTGTACTAGTCGGCTCTCGCTGTGATAATGCTTTGCAACAAATCTCCCCAAAACTCACTTACATAAAGAAGAATCTAGTTTTCTCGGACCTGTGGGCTAGCTGCAGCGGCTCTCTTGTAGACCTCTCGATGGCGGGTGTTGCTCCATGCCGTGGGTCAGTTTGAGGTCTGTCCCGCACACCTTACCGTGGAGCCCAACTGTGAGGCTGCAGCTCCCTGTCCTCTCGCAGAGTTCACTGAAACGTAAGAGGTGAGCCCAACCACACAAGGCCACGTAAGGCCTCTGCGACTCATTGAAGGCCATCGTGTCTTCCCTTGGCCTCCTGGGAACCCCCTGGCCCCAGGATGCAGCTTCGGTAGCCCAGGGCAACCGGCGGAGGGGGGCGGGCGGGGCTGCAGGAGGGTGGAACGCTGAGGTCACAGAGGGTGTGGGTGTGGCCACCTCTGCTGTGACTGAACCAAGGGCGTGGGTGGGGGACTGGGGGTCCAGGGCAGGGCCCTCAGAGCCCGGTAGGCCCAGGGGGGCGGCGCAAGCACCTAGGCCCAGGCCGAAGAGCGCCTTCTTGGTCTGCGCGGCAGGCCGGCCTCTCGCCTTGCCACTCAGGCCGCCCTCCCTCTTGAAGTGTGTGTGGCACGCGTCCGCGGAGTACACCTCGCTGCACAGGTAGCCGTGGGACTGGGCGTCGTAGCTTCCTGCGAGGCGGCCGGAGGTCCCGCAGGCGGGTGGGTCCCTGGGACAGACGCGCGGAGCGGCTCCTGCCCGGCCCCCCTGAGAACCGTCGCCGTTCCGTAAGGCGGGGCGCCTGCTTCAGAATGTAAATCACGTGTCCGCTCTATGGATACGCTGTTTAGTTTACCAGGCAAGACTTTCTTGGTGAAAGAAGCAGCGTTGGCTTGCATCCTCGAGCAGGCTTGTCATCTGGCTGTGCACTGGTACTCTCTCTCTGGGTGTGCTAGTCCGCAGGGCAGGGCATCCCCTGGGCAGGGTGGAGCGTGATCTCTGCGGCCTCGTCTTGCAGCTCCTTCCTTTCATTCTCAATCATCCTGCCCACAGTGGCCTCCTCTCAGGCCTGCATACTTACAACGGCGCATTGCCCGTGCTGCCCCTCTGCAGGAAGTGTCCCTCTGTTTAGTTTGCAGCTGACTGATGCCGCCTCACCCTTCTCATCTCTTCTCAGGTGTCACTTGGTCAAGAAAGCGTCCCCTTACCTACTCAACTCATCTCGTCTCCCTACCGTAGCTCACGTGACACCACGCACCTCTCGCTTATGGCCGTCATCGCCTTTCGCATCCAGTTTCAGGTAGGTAAGTTTACCCCGTGGTCCGTGAGGAAGAAGAGATCACGCCTGTTTTGCTTACTCTTGATTCCCAGCGACTAGCCCGGTTACTGATAACCTCTGTTAGAGGGAGAAAGGAATGCACCCAATCCCTGGTGAAGCCCCGACCGTTTTCCTTTCTAGTGTCCCTCGTACTCCTCCCTGCCGTCTGTGTCGCCCTTACTCCGCGTCTACCGTTTATGAGTTTACACCTGGGTTACGGTGACTGCTTCGGAGAATCGCATGCCTTTCTACCTCCCTCGCTGCGACCTCTCCTACACCTCCCAGGGCTCTTGGGTTATGCCCTTGCCCTCTTCCGAGCCGTCCGTGGCACCCGCTGTCAACCCCGTACGGCCAAGCTCCTAAGACTGACACTCCAGGCCCTCCGTAATTTGGCTTCAGTTTCACTTTCTAGACGTTTCAAGAAAGAACGGGGTCTAAATATCTGTGCACCTCTGCTCCGTTTCATATCTACCCACGAGGTTAATTTTTTTGTTTCTTCCAGTCCACCTATTTTGCACCTCCGTCTCTGCGAAGACTTCACTGAGAATCCAAGCGATTTCTGGATCCCTTCTCTCCCCTGAAGCTGTAAACAGTTTAACAAGACAGGTGCGGAACTGCCGTAAGGTAATCTACATCTTGTCTCCCTCTCTGGTATCTAACCTCCCTGCGAATGGGGGTACGTCTCCGTGTCCTGTGCGGTTTTCAGCACAGTACTCTCTACACGTAGTGGATATTTGATTTGGTAAGTGACCGAATAAGTGAATGAGTCACCAAGATAAGGGTATTGTCTCATTCTTTCTCGCTTTTTCCACTTCCAAGTTTCTTTAGTTAGTTTCCTCAGACAAAAGGTTTCTTTGTAGCTACACAGTGGCCAGGTCCAGAGAATGTTGCAGATAGCTGCTGAAAACATCCCTCCTCCACTTGAGAATGGCTTGCTCTCCCTCTCAAGCGGAGAGAGCTGGGATTCGATATTTAATTAAGCGCCTCTGTTCACTTGGCATTTAGAGGCACTAGGGGGCGTTAGTGCTCTACACCCGGTGAAATGCCTGTTTCGTTTGTGATTTTCCTTTGTGAAAAACAACTATGCACAGAGTGTTTTGTGCCAATTTTCCATCCTTTTAGATTGACGGAAAGCATTTTACCTACGTAGAAACAGAAAACGAATAGAAAGAGCGTCACATTGCGTTTAATGAAAGCTTAGGGCGGTCTCGGTGGTACGTTAGTGAAGTTATCTGGGTACACCTTAGCCACGTACATTGTGTTGGAGAGGCACCGAGAATTCATTCAGGAGTTCTCAAAGTTCGAGGACACGGTTGCCTTACACGTAGGCACGGTGGCAGCCGTGGACATGGCAGTGATTTGGAGAATGTTGTACTAGTCGGCTCTCGCTGTGATAATGCTTTGCAACAAATCTCCCCAAAACTCACTTACATAAAGAAGAATCTAGTTTTCTCGGACCTGTGGGCTAGCTGCAGCGGCTCTCTTGTAGACCTCTCGATGGCGGGTGTTGTTCCATGCCGTGGGTCAGTTTGAGGTCTGTCCCGCACACCTTACCGTGGAGCCCAACTGTGAGGCTGCAGGTCCCTGTCCTCTCGCAGAGTTCACTGAAACGTAAGAGGTGAGCCCAACCACACAAGGCCACGTAAGGCCTCTGCGACTCATTGAAGGCCATCGTGTCTTCCCTTGGCCTCCTGGGAACCCCCTGGCCCCAGGATGCAGCTTCGGTAGCCCAGGGCAACCGGCGGAGGGGGGCGGGCGGGGCTGCAGGAGGGTGGAACGCGGAGGTCACAGAGGGTGTGGGTGTGGCCACCTCTACTGTGACTGAACCAAGGGCGTGGGTGGGGGGCTGGGGGTCCAGGGCAGGGCCCTCAGAGCCCGGTAGGCCCAGGGGGGTGGCGCAAGCACCTAGGCCCAGGCCGAAGAGCGCCTTCTTGGTCTGCGTGGCACGCCGGCCTCTCGCCTTGCCACTCAGGCCGCCCTGCCACTTGAAGTGTGTGTGGCACGCGTCCGCGGAGTACACCTCGCTGCACAGGTAGCCGTGGGACTGGGCGTCGTAGCTTCCTGCGAGGCGGCCGGAGGTCCCGCAGGCGGGTGGGTCCCTGGGACAGACGTGTGGAGCGGCTCCATCCCGGCCCCACTGAGAACCGTCGCCGTTCCGTAAGGCGGGGCGCCTGCTGCAGAATGTAAATCACGTGTCCGTTCTATGGATACGCTGTTTAGTTTACCAGGCAAGACTTTCTTGGTGAAAGAAGCAGCGTTGGCTTGCATCGTCGAGCAGGCTTGTCATCTGGCTGTGCACTGGTACTCTCTCTCTAGGTGTGCTAGTCCGCAGGGCAGGGCATCCCCTGGGCAGGGCGGAGCGTGATCTCTGTGGCCTCGTCTTGCAGCTCCTTCCTTTCATTCTCAATCATCCTGCCCACAGTGGCCTCCTCTCAGGCCTGCATACTTACAACGGCGCATTGCCCGTGCTGCCGCTCTGCAGGAAGTGTCCCTCTCTTTAGTTTGCAGCTGACTGATGCCGACTCACCCTTCTCATCTCTTCTCAGGTGTCACTTGGTCAAGAAAGTGTCCCCTTACCTACTCAACTCATCTCATCTCCCTACCGTAGCTCACGTGACACCACGCACCTCTCGCTTATGGCCGTCATCGCCTTTCGCATCCAGTTTCAGGTAGGTAAGTTTACCCCGTGGTCCGTGAGGAAGAAGAGATCACGCCTGTTTTGCTTACTCTTGATTCCCAGCGACTAGCCCGGTTACTGATAACCTCTGTTAGAGGGAGAAAGGAATGCACCCAATCCCTGGTGAAGCCCCGACCGTTTTCCTTTCTAGTGTCCCTCGTACTCCTCCCTGCCGTCTGTGTCGCCCTTACTCCGCGTCTACCGTTTATGAGTTTACACCTGGGTTACGGTGACTGCTTCGGAGAATCGCATGCCTTTCTACCTCCCTCGCTGCGACCTCTCCTACACCTCCCAGGGCTCTTGGGTTATGCCCTTGCCCTCTTCCGAGCCGTCCGTGGCACCCGCTGTCAACCCCGTACGGCCAGGCTCCTAAGACTGACACTCCAGGCCCTCCGTAATTTGGCTTCAGTTTCACTTTCTAGACGTTTCAAGAAAGAACGGGGTCTAAATATCTGTGCACCTCTGCTCCGTTTCATATCTACCCACGAGGTTAATTTTTTTGTTTCTTCCAGTCCACCTATTTTGCACCTCCGTCTCTGCGAAGACTTCACTGAGAATCCAAGCGATTTCTGGATCCCTTCTCTCCCCTGAAGCTGTAAACAGTTTAACAAGACAGGTGCGGAACTGCCGTAAGGTAATCTACATCTTGTCTCCCTCTCTGGTATCTAACCTCCCTGCGAATGGGGGTACGTCTCCGTGTTCTGTGCGGTTTTCAGCACAGTATTCTCTACACGTAGTGGATATTTGATTTGGTAAGTGACCGAATAAGTGAATGAGTCACCAAGATAAGGGTATTGTCTCATTCTTTCTCGCTTTTTCCACTTCCAAGTTTCTTTAGTTAGTTTCCTCAGACAAAAGGTTTCTTTGTAGCTACACAGTGGCCAGGTCCAGAGAATGTTGCAGATAGCTGCTGAAAACATCCCTCCTCCACTTGAGAATGGCTTGCTCTCCCTCTCAAGCGGAGAGAGCTGGGATTCGATATTTAATTAAGCGCCTCTGTTCACTTGGCATTTAGAGGCACTAGGGGGCGTTAGTGCTCTACACCCGGTGAAATGCCTGTTTCGTTTGTGATTTTCCTTTGTGAAAAACAACTATGCACAGAGTGTTTTGTGCCAATTTTCCATCCTTTTAGATTGACGGAAAGCATTTTACCTACGTAGAAACAGAAAAGGAATAGAAAGAGCGTTGCATTGCGTTTAATGAAAGCTTAGGGCGGTCTCGGTGGTACGTTAGTGAAGTTATCTGGGGACACCTTAGCCACGTACATTGTGTTGGAGAGGCACCGAGAATTCATTCAGGAGTTCTCAAAGTTCGAGGACACAGTTGCCTTACACGTAGGCACGGTGGCAGCCGTGGACATGGCAGTGATTTGGAGAATTTTGTACTCGTCGGCTCTTGCTGTGATAATGCTTTGCAACAAATCTCCCCAAAACTCACTTACATAAAGAAGAATCTAGTTTTCTCGGACCTGTGGGTTAGCTGCAGCGGCTCTCTTGTAGACCTCTCGATGGCGGGTGTTGCTCCATGCCGTGGGTCAGTTTGAGGTCTGTCCCGCACACCTTACCGTGGAGCCCCACTGTGAGGCTGCAGGTCCCTGTCCTCTAGCAGAGTTCACTGAAACGTAAGAGGTGAGCCCAACCACACAAGGCCACGTAAGGCCTCTGCGACTCATTGAAGGCCATCGTGTCTTCCCTTGGCCTCCTGGGAACCCCCTGGCCCCAGGATGCAGCTTCGGTAGCCCAGGGCAACCGGCGGAGGGGGGCGGGCGGGGCTGCAGGAGGGTGGAACGCTGAGGTCACAGAGGGTGTGGGTGTGGCCACCTCTGCTGTGACTGAACCAAGGGCGTGGGTGGGGGGCTGGGGGTCCAGGGCAGGGCCCTCAGAGCCCGGTAGGCCCAGGGGGGCGGCGCAAGCACCTAGGCCCAGGCCGAAGAGCGCCTTCTTGGTCTGCGCGGCAGGCCGGCCTCTCGCCTTGCCACTCAGGCCGCCCTCCCTCTTGAAGTGTGTGTGGCACGCGTCCGCGGAGTACACCTCGCTGCACAGGTAGCCGTGGGACTGGGCGTCGTAGCTTCCTGCGAGGCGGCCGGAGGTCCCGCAGGCGGGTGGGTCCCTGGGACAGACGTGCGGAGCGGCTCCTGCCCGGCCCCCCTGAGAACCGTCGCCGTTCCGTAAGGCGGGGCGCCTGCTTCAGAATGTAAATCACGTGTCCGCTCTATGGATACGCTGTTTAGTTTACCAGGCAAGACTTTCTTGGTGAAAGAAGCAGCGTTGGCTTGCATCGTCGAGCAGGCTTGTCATCTGGCTGTGCACTGGTACTCTCTCTCTGGGTGTGCTAGTCCGCAGGGCAGGGCATCCCCTGGGCAGGGTGGAGCGTGATCTCTGCGGCCTCGTCTTGCAGCTCCTTCCTTTCATTCTCAATCATCCTGCCCACAGTGGCCTCCTCTCAGGCCTGCATACTTACAACGGCGCATTGCCCGTGCTGCCCCTCTGCAGGAAGTGTCCCTCTGTTTAGTTTGCAGCTGACTGATGCCGCCTCACCCTTCTCATGTCTTCTCAGGTGTCACTTGGTCAAGAAAGCGTCCCCTTACCTACTCAACTCATCTCGTCTCCCTACCGTAGCTCACGTGACACCACGCACCTCTCGCTTATGGCCGTCATCGCCTTTCGCATCCAGTTTCAGGTAGGTAAGTTTACCCCGTGGTCCGTGAGGAAGAAGAGATCACGCCTGTTTTGCTTACTCTTGATTCCCAGCGACTAGCCCGGTTACTGATAACCTCTGTTAGAGGGAGAAAGGAATGCACCCAATCCCTGGTGAAGCCCCGACCGTTTTCCTTTCTAGTGTCCCTCGTACTCCTCCCTGCCGTCTGTGTCGCCCTTACTCCGCGTCTACCGTTTATGAGTTTACACCTGGGTTACGGTGACTGCTTCGGAGAATCGCATGCCTTTCTACCTCCCTCGCTGCGACCTCTCCTACACCTCCCAGGGCTCTTGGGTTATGCCCTTGCCCTCTTCCGAGCCGTCCGTGGCACCCGCTGTCAACCCCGTACGGCCAAGCTCCTAAGACTGACACTCCAGGCCCTCCGTAATTTGGCTTCAGTTTCACTTTCTAGACGTTTCAAGAAAGAACGGGGTCTAAATATCTGTGCACCTCTGCTCCGTTTCATATCTACCCACGAGGTTAATTTTTTTGTTTCTTCCAGTCCACCTATTTTGCACCTCCGTCTCTGCGAAGACTTCACTGAGAATCCAAGCGATTTCTGGATCCCTTCTCTCCCCTGAAGCTGTAAACAGTTTAACAAGACAGGTGCGGAACTGCCGTAAGGTAATCTACATCTTGTCTCCCTCTCTGGTATCTAACCTCCCTGCGAATGGGGGTACGTCTCCGTGTTCTGTGCGGTTTTCAGCACAGTACTCTCTACACGTAGTGGATATTTGATTTGGTAAGTGACCGAATAAGTGAATGAGTCACCAAGATAAGGGTATTGTCTCATTCTTTCTCGCTTTTTCCACTTCCAAGTTTCTTTAGTTAGTTTCCTCAGACAAAAGGTTTCTTTGTAGCTACACAGTGGCCAGGTCCAGAGAATGTTGCAGATAGCTGCTGAAAACATCCCTCCTCCACTTGAGAATGGCTTGCTCTCCCTCTCAAGCGGAGAGAGCTGGGATTCGATATTTAATTAAGCGCCTCTGTTCACTTGGCATTTAGAGGCACTAGGGGGCGTTAGTGCTCTACACCCGGTGAAATGCCTGTTTCGTTTGTGATTTTCCTTTGTGAAAAACAACTATGCACAGAGTGTTTTGTGCCAATTTTCCATCCTTTTAGATTGACGGAAAGCATTTCACCTACGTAGAAACAGAAAAGGAATAGAAAGAGCGTTGCATTGCGTTTAATGAAAGCTTAGGGCGGTCTCGGTGGTACGTTAGTGAAGTTATCTGGGGACACCTTAGCCACGTACATTGTGTTGGAGAGGCACCGAGAATTCATTCAGGAGTTCTCAAAGTTCGAGGACACAGTTGCCTTACACGTAGGCACGGTGGCAGCCGTGGACATGGCAGTGATTTGGAGAATGTTGTACTAGTCAGCTCTCGCTGTGATAATGCTTTGCAACAAATCTCCCCAAAACTCACTTACATAAAGAAGAATCTAGTTTTCTCGGACCTGTGGGCTAGCTGCAGCGGCTCTCTTGTAGACCTCTCGATGGCGGGTGTTGCTCCATGCCGTGGGTCAGTTTGAGGTCTGTCCCGCACACCTTACCGTGGAGCCCAACTGTGAGGCTGCAGGTCCCTGTCCTCTCGCAGAGTTCACTGAAACGTAAGAGGTGAGCCCAACCACACAAGGCCACGTAAGGCCTCTGCGACTCATTGAAGGCCATCGTGTCTTCCCTTGGCCTCCTGGGAACCCCCTGGCCCCAGGATGCAGCTTCGGTAGCCCAGGGCAACCGGCGGAGGGGGGCGGGCGGGGCTGCAGGAGGGTGGAACGCTGAGGTCACAGAGGGTGTGGGTGTGGTCACCTCTGCTGTGACTGAACCAAGGGCGTGGGTGGGGGGCTGGGGGTCCAGGGCAGGGCCCTCAGAGCCCGGTAGGCCCAGGGGGGCGGCGCAAGCACCTAGGCCCAGGCCGAAGAGCGCCTTCTTGGTCTGCGCGGCAGGCCGGCCTCTCGCCTTGCCACTCAGGCCGCCCTCCCTCTTGAAGTGTGTGTGGCACGCGTCCGCGGAGTACACCTCGCTGCACAGGTAGCCGTGGGACTGGGCGTCGTAGCTTCCTGCGAGGCGGCCGGAGGTCCCGCAGGCGGGTGGGTCCCTGGGACAGACGCGCGGAGCGGCTCCTGCCCGGCCCCCCTGAGAACCGTCGCCGTTCCGTAAGGCGGGGCGCCTGCTTCAGAATGTAAATTACGTGTCCGCTCTATGGATACGCTGTTTAGTTTACCAGGCAAGACTTTCTTGGTGAAAGAAGCAGCGTTGGCTTGCATCGTCGAGCAGGCTTGTCATCTGGCTGTGCACTGGTACTCTCTCTCTGGGTGTGCTAGTCCGCAGGGCAGGGCATCCCCTGGGCAGGGTGGAGCGTGATCTCTGCGGCCTCGTCTTGCAGCTCCTTCCTTTCATTCTCAATCATCCTGCCCACAGTGGCCTCCTCTCAGGCCTGCATACTTACAACGGCGCATTGCCCGTGCTGCCCCTCTGCAGGAAGTGTCCCTCTGTTTAGTTTGCAGCTGACTGATGCCGCCTCACCCTTCTCATCTCTTCTCAGGTGTCACTTGGTCAAGAAAGCGTCCCCTTACCTACTCAACTCATCTCGTCTCCCTACCGTAGCTCACGTGACACCACGCACCTCTCGCTTATGGCCGTCATCGCCTTTCGCATCCAGTTTCAGGTAGGTAAGTTTACCCCGTGGTCCATGAGGAAGAAGAGATCACGCCTGTTTTGCTTACTCTTGATTCCCAGCGACTAGCCCGGTTACTGATAACCTCTGTTAGAGGGAGAAAGGAATGCACCCAATCCCTGGTGAAGCCCCGACCGTTTTCCTTTCTAGTGTCCCTCGTACTCCTCCCTGCCGTCTGTGTCGCCCTTACTCCGCGTCTACCGTTTATGAGTTTACACCTGGGTTACGGTGACTGCTTCGGAGAATCGCATGCCTTTCTACCTCCCTCGCTGCGACCTCTCCTACACCTCCCAGGGCTCTTGGGTTATGCCCTTGCCCTCTTCCGAGCCGTCCGTGGCACCCGCTGTCAACCCCGTACGGCCAAGCTCCTAAGACTGACACTCCAGGCCCTCCGTAATTTGGCTTCAGTTTCACTTTCTAGACGTTTCAAGAAAGAACGGGGTCTAAATATCTGTGCACCTCTGCTCCGTTTCATACCTACCCACGAGGTTAATTTTTTTGTTTCTTCCAGTCCACCTATTTTGCACCTCCGTCTCTGCGAAGACTTCACTGAGAATCCAAGCGATTTCTGGATCCCTTCTCTCCCCTGAAGCTGTAAACAGTTTAACAAGACAGGTGCGGAACTGCCGTAAGGTAATCTACATCTTGTCTCCCTCTCTGGTATCTAACCTCCCTGCGAATGGGGGTAGGTCTCTGTGTTCTGTGCGGTTTTCAGCACAGTACTCTCTACACGTAGTGGATATTTGATTTGGTAAGTGACCGAATAAGTGAATGAGTCACCAAGATAAGGGTATTGTCTCATTCTTTCTCGCTTTTTCCACTTCCAAGTTTCTTTAGTTAGTTTCCTCAGACAAAAGGTTTCTTTGTAGCTACACAGTGGCCAGGTCCAGAGAATGTTGCAGATAGCTGCTGAAAACATCCCTCCTCCACTTGAGAATGGCTTGCTCTCCCTCTCAAGCGGAGAGAGCTGGGATTCGATATTTAATTAAGCGCCTCTGTTCACTTGGCATTTAGAGGCACTAGGGGGCGTTAGTGCTCTACACCCGGTGAAATGCCTGTTTCGTTTGTGATTTTCCTTTGTGAAAAACAACTATGCACAGAGTGTTTTGTGCCAATTTTCCATCCTTTTAGATTGACGGAAAGCATTTTACCTACGTAGAAACAGAAAACGAATAGAAAGAGCGTCGCATTGCGCTTACTGAACGCTTAGGGCGGTCTCGGTGGTACGTTAGTGAAGTTATCTGGGGACACCTTAGCCACGTACATTGTGTTGGAGAGGCACCGAGAATTCATTCAGGAGTTCTCAAAGTTCGAGGACACAGTTGCCTTACACGTAGGCACGGTGGCAGCCGTGGACATGGCAGTGATTTGGAGAATGTTGTACTAGTCGGCTCTCGCTGTGATAATGCTTTGCAACAAATCTCCCCAAAACTCACTTACATAAAGAAGAATCTAGTTTTCTCGGACCTGTGGGCTAGCTGCAGCGGCTCTCTTGTAGACCTCTCGATGGCGGGTGTTGCTCCATGCCGTGGGTCAGTTTGAGGTCTGTCCCGCACACCTTACCGTGGAGCCCAACTGTGAGGCTGCAGGTCCCTGTCCTCTCGCAGAGTTCACTGAAACGTAAGAGGTGAGCCCAACCACACAAGGCCACGTAAGGCCTCTGCGACTCATTGAAGGCCATCGTGTCTTCCCTTGGCCTCCTGGGAACCCCCTGGCCCCAGGATGCAGCTTCGGTAGCCCAGGGCAACCGGCGGAGGGGGGCGGGCGGGGCTGCAGGAGGGTGGAACGCTGAGGTCACAGAGGGTGTGGGTGTGGCCACCTCTGCTGTGACTGAACCAAGGGCGTGGGTGGGGGACTGGGGGTCCAGGGCAGGGCCCTCAGAGCCCGGTAGGCCCAGGGGGGCGGCGCAAGCACCTAGGCCCAGGCCGAAGAGCGCCTTCTTGGTCTGCGCGGCAGGCCGGCCTCTCGCCTTGCCACTCAGGCCGCCCTCCCTCTTGAAGTGTGTGTGGCACGCGTCCACGGAGTACACCTCGCTGCACAGGTAGCCGTGGGACTGGGCGTCGTAGCTTCCTGCGAGGCGGCCGGAGGTCCCGCAGGCGGGTGGGTCCCTGGGACAGACGCGCGGAGCGGCTCCTGCCCGGCCCCCCTGAGAACCGTCGCCGTTCCGTAAGGCGGGGCGCCTGCTTCAGAATGTAAATCACGTGTCCGCTCTATGGATACGCTGTTTAGTTTACCAGGCAAGACTTTCTTGGTGAAAGAAGCAGCGTTGGCTTGCATCCTCGAGCAGGCTTGTCATCTGGCTGTGCACTGGTACTCTCTCTCTGGGTGTGCTAGTCCGCAGGGCAGGGCATCCCCTGGGCAGGGTGGAGCGTGATCTCTGCGGCCTCGTCTTGCAGCTCCTTCCTTTCATTCTCAATCATCCTGCCCACAGTGGCCTCCTCTCAGGCCTGCATACTTACAACGGCGCATTGCCCGTGCTGCCCCTCTGCAGGAAGTGTCCCTCTGTTTAGTTTGCAGCTGACTGATGCCGCCTCACCCTTCTCATCTCTTCTCAGGTGTCACTTGGTCAAGAAAGCGTCCCCTTACCTACTCAACTCATCTCGTCTCCCTACCGTAGCTCACGTGACACCACGCACCTCTCGCTTATGGCCGTCATCGCCTTTCGCATCCAGTTTCAGGTAGGTAAGTTTACCCCGTGGCCCGTGAGGAAGAAGAGATCACGCCTGTTTTGCTTACTCTTGATTCCCAGCGACTAGCCCGGTTACTGATAACCTCTGTTAGAGGGAGAAAGGAATGCACCCAATCCCTGGTGAAGCCCCGACCGTTTTCCTTTCTAGTGTCCCTCGTACTCCTCCCTGCCGTCTGTGTCGCCCTTACTCCGCGTCTACCGTTTATGAGTTTACACCTGGGTTACGGTGACTGCTTCGGAGAATCGCATGCCTTTCTACCTCCCTCGCTGCGACCTCTCCTACACCTCCTAGGGCTCTTGGGTTATGCCCTTGCCCTCTTCCGAGCCGTCCGTGGCACCCGCTGTCAACCCCGTACGGCCAAGCTCCTAAGACTGACACTCCAGGCCCTCCGTAATTTGGCTTCAGTTTCACTTTCTAGACGTTTCAAGAAAGAACGGGGTCTAAATATCTGTGCACCTCTGCTCCGTTTCATATCTACCCACGAGGTTAATTTTTTTGTTTCTTCCAGTCCACCTATTTTGCACCTCCGTCTCTGCGAAGACTTCACTGAGAATCCAAGCGATTTCTGGATCCCTTCTCTCCCCTGAAGCTGTAAACAGTTTAACAAGACAGGTGCGGAACTGCCGTAAGGTAATCTACATCTTGTCTCCCTCTCTGGTATCTAACCTCCCTGCGAATGGGGGTACGTCTCCGTGTTCTGTGCGGTTTTCAGCACAGTACTCTCTACACGTAGTGGATATTTGATTTGGTAAGTGACCGAATAAGTGAATGAGTCACCAAGATAAGGGTATTGTCTCATTCTTTCTCGCTTTTTCCACTTCCAAGTTTCTTTAGTTAGTTTCCTCAGACAAAAGGTTTCTTTGTAGCTACACAGTGGCCAGGTCCAGAGAATGTTGCAGATAGCTGCTGAAAACATCCCTCCTCCACTTGAGAATGGCTTGCTCTCCCTCTCAAGCGGAGAGAGCTGGGATTCGATATTTAATTAAGCGCCTCTGTTCACTTGGCATTTAGAGGCACTAGGGGGCGTTAGTGCTCTACACCCGGTGAAATGCCTGTTTCGTTTGTGATTTTCCTTTGTGAAAAACAACTATGCACAGAGTGTTTTGTGCCAATTTTCCATCCTTTTAGATTGACGGAAAGCATTTTACCTACGTAGAAACAGAAAACGAATAGAAAGAGCGTCGCATTGCGTTTAATGAAAGCTTAGGGCGGTCTCGGTGGTACGTTAGTGAAGTTATCTGGGGACACCTTAGCCACGTACATTGTGTTGGAGAGGCACCGAGAATTCATTCAGGAGTTCTCAAAGTTCGAGGACACAGTTGCCTTACACGTAGGCACGGTGGCAGCCGTGGACATGGCAGTGATTTGGAGAATGTTGTACTAGTCGGCTCTCGCTGTGATAATGCTTTGCAACAAATCTCCCCAAAACTCACTTACATAAAGAAGAATCTAGTTTTCTCGGACCTGTGGGCTAGCTGCAGCGGCACTCTTGTAGACCTCTCGATGGCGGGTGTTGCTCCATGCCGTGGGTCAGTTTGAGGTCTGTCCCGCACACCTTACCGTGGAGCCCAACTGTGAGGCTGCAGCTCCCTGTCCTCTCGCAGAGTTCACTGAAACGTAAGAGGTGAGCCCAACCACACAAGGCCACGTAAGGCCTCTGCGACTCATTGAAGGCCATCGTGTCTTCCCTTGGCCTCCTGGGAACCCCCTGGCCCCAGGATGCAGCTTCGGTAGCCCAGGGCAACCGGCGGAGGGGGGCGGGCGGGGCTGCAGGAGGGTGGAACGCTGAGGTCACAGAGGGTGTGGGTGTGGCCACCTCTGCTGTGACTGAACCAAGGGCGTGGGTGGGGGACTGGGGGTCCAGGGCAGGGCCCTCAGAGCCCGGTAGGCCCAGGGGGGCGGCGCAAGCACCTAGGCCCAGGCCGAAGAGCGCCTTCTTGGTCTGCGCGGCAGGCCGGCCTCTCGCCTTGCCACTCAGGCCGCCCTCCCTCTTGAAGTGTGTGTGGCACGCGTCCGCGGAGTACACCTCGCTGCACAGGTAGCCGTGGGACTGGGCGTCGTAGCTTCCTGCGAGGCGGCCGGAGGTCCCGCAGGCGGGTGGGTCCCTGGGACAGACGCGCGGAGCGGCTCCTGCCCGGCCCCCCTGAGAACCGTCGCCGTTCCGTAAGGCGGGGCGCCTGCTTCAGAATGTAAATCACGTGTCCGCTCTATGGATACGCTGTTTAGTTTACCAGGCAAGACTTTCTTGGTGAAAGAAGCAACGTTGGCTTGCATCGTCGAGCAGGCTTGTCATCTGGCTGTGCACTGGTACTCTCTCTCTGGGTGTGCTAGTCCGCAGGGCAGGGCATCCCCTGGGCAGGGTGGAGCGTGATCTCTGCGGCCTCGTCTTGCAGCTCCTTCCTTTCATTCTCAATCATCCTGCCCACAGTGGCCTCCTCTCAGGCCTGCATACTTACAACGGCGCATTGCCCGTGCTGCCCCTCTGCAGGAAGTGTCCCTCTGTTTAGTTTGCAGCTGACTGATGCCGCCTCACCCTTCTCATCTCTTCTCAGGTGTCACTTGGTCAAGAAAGCGTCCCCTTACCTACTCAACTCATCTCGTCTCCCTACCGTAGCTCACGTGACACCACGCACCTCTCGCTTATGGCCGTCATCGCCTTTCGCATCCAGTTTCAGGTAGGTAAGTTTACCCCGTGGTCCGTGAGGAAGAAGAGATCACGCCTGTTTTGCTTACTCTTGATTCCCAGCGACTAGCCCGGTTACTGATAACCTCTGTTAGAGGGAGAAAGGAATGCACCCAATCCCTGGTGAAGCCCCGACCGTTTTCCTTTCTAGTGTCCCTCGTACTCCTCCCTGCCGTCTGTGTCGCCCTTACTCCGCGTCTACCGTTTATGAGTTTACACCTGGGTTACGGTGACTGCTTCGGAGAATCGCATGCCTTTCTACCTCCCTCGCTGCGACCTCTCCTACACCTCCCAGGGCTCTTGGGTTATGCCCTTGCCCTCTTCCGAGCCGTCCGTGGCACCCGCTGTCAACCCCGTACGGCCAAGCTCCTAAGACTGACACTCCAGGCCCTCCGTAATTTGGCTTCAGTTTCACTTTCTAGACGTTTCAAGAAAGAACGGGGTCTAAATATCTGTGCACCTCTGCTCCGTTTCATATCTACCCACGAGGTTAATTTTTTTGTTTCTTCCAGTCCACCTATTTTGCACCTCCGTCTCTGCGAAGACTTCACTGAGAATCCAAGCGATTTCTGGATCCCTTCTCTCCCCTGAAGCTGTAAACAGTTTAACAAGACAGGTGCGGAACTGCCGTAAGGTAATCTACATCTTGTCTCCCTCTCTGGTATCTAACCTCCCTGCGAATGGGGGTACGTCTCCGTGTTCTGTGCGGTTTTCAGCACAGTACTCTCTACACGTAGTGGATATTTGATTTGGTAAGTGACCGAATAAGTGAATGAGTCACCAAGATAAGGGTATTGTCTCATTCTTTCTCGCTTTTTCCACTTCCAAGTTTCTTTAGTTAGTTTCCTCAGACAAAAGGTTTCTTTGTAGCTACACAGTGGCCAGGTCCAGAGAATGTTGCAGATAGCTGCTGAAAACATCCCTCCTCCACTTGAGAATGGCTTGCTCTCCCTCTCAAGCGGAGAGAGCTGGGATTCGATATTTAATTAAGCGCCTCTGTTCACTTGGCATTTAGAGGCACTAGGGGGCGTTAGTGCTCTACACCCGGTGAAATGCCTGTTTCGTTTGTGATTTTCCTTTGTGAAAAACAACTATGCACAGAGTGTTTTGTGCCAATTTTCCATCCTTTTAGATTGACGGAAAGCATTTTACCTACGTAGAAACAGAAAAGGAATAGAAAGAGCGTTGCATTGCGTTTAATGAAAGCTTAGGGCGGTCTCGGTGGTACGTTAGTGAAGTTATCTGGGGACACCTTAGCCACGTACATTGTGTTGGAGAGGCACCGAGAATTCATTCAGGAGTTCTCAAAGTTCGAGGACACAGTTGCCTTACACGTAGGCACGGTGGCAGCCGTGGACATGGCAGTGATTTGGAGAATGTTGTACTTGTCGGCTCTCGCTGTGATAATGCTTTGCAACAAATCTCCCCAAAACTCACTTACATAAAGAAGAATCTAGTTTTCTCGGACCTGTGGGCTAGCTGCAGCGGCTCTCTTGTAGACCTCTCGATGGCGGGTGTTGCTCCATGCCGTGGGTCAGTTTGAGGTCTGTCCCGCACACCTTACCGTGGAGCCCAACTGTGAGGCTGCAGGTCCCTGTCCTCTCGCAGAGTTCACTGAAACGTAAGAGGTGAGCCCAACCACACAAGGCCACGTAAGGCCTCTGCGACTCATTGAAGGCCATCGTGTCTTCCCTTGGCCTCCTGGGAACCCCCTGGCCCCAGGATGCAGCTTCGGTAGCCCAGGGCAACCGGCGGAGGGGGGCGGGCGGGGCTGCAGGAGGGTGGAACGCTGAGGTCACAGAGGGTGTGGGTGTGGTCACCTCTGCTGTGACTGAACCAAGGGCGTGGGTGGGGGGCTGGGGGTCCAGGGCAGGGCCCTCAGAGCCCGGTAGGCCCAGGGGGGCGGCGCAAGCACCTAGGCCCAGGCCGAAGAGCGCCTTCTTGGTCTGCGCGGCAGGCCGGCCTCTCGCCTTGCCACTCAGGCCGCCCTCCCTCTTGAAGTGTGTGTGGCACGCGTCCGCGGAGTACACCTCGCTGCACAGGTAGCCGTGGGACTGGGCGTCGTAGCTTCCTGCGAGGCGGCCGGAGGTCCCGCAGGCGGGTGGGTCCCTGGGACAGACGCGCGGAGCGGCTCCTGCCCGGCCCCCCTGAGAACCGTCGCCGTTCCGTAAGGCGGGGCGCCTGCTTCAGAATGTAAATCACGTGTCCGCTCTATGGATACGCTGTTTAGTTTACCAGGCAAGACTTTCTTGGTGAAAGAAGCAGCGTTGGCTTGCATCGTCGAGCAGGCTTCTCATCTGGCTGTGCACTGGTACTCTCTCTCTGGGTGTGCTAGTCCGCAGGGCAGGGCATCCCCTGGGCAGGGTGGAGCGTGATCTCTGCGGCCTCGTCTTGCAGCTCCTTCCTTTCATTCTCAATCATCCTGCCCACAGTGGCCTCCTCTCAGGCCTGCATACTTACAACGGCGCATTGCCCGTGCTGCCCCTCTGCAGGAAGTGTCCCTCTGTTTAGTTTGCAGCTGACTGATGCCGCCTCACCCTTCTCATCTCTTCTCAGGTGTCACTTGGTCAAGAAAGCGTCCCCTTACCTACTCAACTCATCTCGTCTCCCTACCGTAGCTCACGTGACACCACGCACCTCTCGCTTATGGCCGTCATCGCCTTTCGCATCCAGTTTCAGGTAGGTAAGTTTACCCCGTGGCCCGTGAGGAAGAAGAGATCACGCCTGTTTTGCTTACTCTTGATTCCCAGCGACTAGCCCGGTTACTGATAACCTCTGTTAGAGGGAGAAAGGAATGCACCCAATCCCTGGTGAAGCCCCGACCGTTTTCCTTTCTAGTGTCCCTCGTACTCCTCCCTGCCGTCTGTGTCGCCCTTACTCCGCGTCTACCGTTTATGAGTTTACACCTGGGTTACGGTGACTGCTTCGGAGAATCGCATGCCTTTCTACCTCCCTCGCTGCGACCTCTCCTACACCTCCTAGGGCTCTTGGGTTATGCCCTTGCCCTCTTCCGAGCCGTCCGTGGCACCCGCTGTCAACCCCGTACGGCCAAGCTCCTAAGACTGACACTCCAGGCCCTCCGTAATTTGGCTTCAGTTTCACTTTCTAGACGTTTCAAGAAAGAACGGGGTCTAAATATCTGTGCACCTCTGCTCCGTTTCATATCTACCCACGAGGTTAATTTTTTTGTTTCTTCCAGTCCACCTATTTTGCACCTCCGTCTCTGCGAAGACTTCACTGAGAATCCAAGCGATTCTGGATCCCTTCTCTCCCCTGAAGCTGTAAACAGTTTAACAAGACAGGTGCGGAACTGCCGTAAGGTAATCTACATCTTGTCTCCCTCTCTGGTATCTAACCTCCCTGCGAATGGGGGTACGTCTCCGTGTTCTGTGCGGTTTTCAGCACAGTACTCTCTACACGTAGTGGATATTTGATTTGGTAAGTGACCGAATAAGTGAATGAGTCACCAAGATAAGGGTATTGTCTCATTCTTTCTCGCTTTTTCCACTTCCAAGTTTCTTTAGTTAGTTTCCTCAGACAAAAGGTTTCTTTGTAGCTACACAGTGGCCAGGTCCAGAGAATGTTGCAGATAGCTGCTGAAAACATCCCTCCTCCACTTGAGAATGGCTTGCTCTCCCTCTCAAGCGGAGAGAGCTGGGATTCGATATTTAATTAAGCGCCTCTGTTCACTTGGCATTTAGAGGCACTAGGGGGCGTTAGTGCTCTACACCCGGTGAAATGCCTGTTTCGTTTGTGATTTTCCTTTGTGAAAAACAACTATGCACAGAGTGTTTTGTGCCAATTTTCCATCCTTTTAGATTGACGGAAAGCATTTTACCTACGTAGAAACAGAAAACGAATAGAAAGAGCGTCGCATTGCGTTTAATGAAAGCTTAGGGCGGTCTCGGTGGTACGTTAGTGAAGTTATCTGGGGACACCTTAGCCACGTACATTGTGTTGGAGAGGCACCGAGAATTCATTCAGGAGTTCTCAAAGTTCGAGGACACAGTTGCCTTACACGTAGGCACGGTGGCAGCCGTGGACATGGCAGTGATTTGGAGAATGTTGTACTAGTCGGCTCTCGCTGTGATAATGCTTTGCAACAAATCTCCCCAAAACTCACTTACATAAAGAAGAATCTAGTTTTCTCGGACCTGTGGGCTAGCTGCAGCGGCACTCTTGTAGACCTCTCGATGGCGGGTGTTGCTCCATGCCGTGGGTCAGTTTGAGGTCTGTCCCGCACACCTTACCGTGGAGCCCAACTGTGAGGCTGCAGCTCCCTGTCCTCTCGCAGAGTTCACTGAAACGTAAGAGGTGAGCCCAACCACACAAGGCCACGTAAGGCCTCTGCGACTCATTGAAGGCCATCGTGTCTTCCCTTGGCCTCCTGGGAACCCCCTGGCCCCAGGATGCAGCTTCGGTAGCCCAGGGCAACCGGCGGAGGGGGGCGGGCGGGGCTGCAGGAGGGTGGAACGCTGAGGTCACAGAGGGTGTGGGTGTGGCCACCTCTGCTGTGACTGAACCAAGGGCGTGGGTGGGGGACTGGGGGTCCAGGGCAGGGCCCTCAGAGCCCGGTAGGCCCAGGGGGGCGGCGCAAGCACCTAGGCCCAGGCCGAAGAGCGCCTTCTTGGTCTGCGCGGCAGGCCGGCCTCTCGCCTTGCCACTCAGGCCGCCCTCCCTCTTGAAGTGTGTGTGGCACGCGTCCGCGGAGTACACCTCGCTGCACAGGTAGCCGTGGGACTGGGCGTCGTAGCTTCCTGCGAGGCGGCCGGAGGTCCCGCAGGCGGGTGGGTCCCTGGGACAGACGCGCGGAGCGGCTCCTGCCCGGCCCCCCTGAGAACCGTCGCCGTTCCGTAAGGCGGGGCGCCTGCTTCAGAATGTAAATCACGTGTCCGCTCTATGGATACGCTGTTTAGTTTACCAGGCAAGACTTTCTTGGTGAAAGAAGCAGCGTTGGCTTGCATCGTCGAGCAGGCTTCTCATCTGGCTGTGCACTGGTACTCTCTCTCTGGGTGTGCTAGTCCGCAGGGCAGGGCATCCCCTGGGCAGGGTGGAGCGTGATCTCTGCGGCCTCGTCTTGCAGCTCCTTCCTTTCATTCTCAATCATCCTGCCCACAGTGGCCTCCTCTCAGGCCTGCATACTTACAACGGCGCATTGCCCGTGCTGCCCCTCTGCAGGAAGTGTCCCTCTGTTTAGTTTGCAGCTGACTGATGCCGCCTCACCCTTCTCATCTCTTCTCAGGTGTCACTTGGTCAAGAAAGCGTCCCCTTACCTACTCAACTCATCTCGTCTCCCTACCGTAGCTCACGTGACACCACGCACCTCTCGCTTATGGCCGTCATCGCCTTTCGCATCCAGTTTCAGGTAGGTAAGTTTACCCCGTGGCCCGTGAGGAAGAAGAGATCACGCCTGTTTTGCTTACTCTTGATTCCCAGCGACTAGCCCGGTTACTGATAACCTCTGTTAGAGGGAGAAAGGAATGCACCCAATCCCTGGTGAAGCCCCGACCGTTTTCCTTTCTAGTGTCCCTCGTACTCCTCCCTGCCGTCTGTGTCGCCCTTACTCCGCGTCTACCGTTTATGAGTTTACACCTGGGTTACGGTGACTGCTTCGGAGAATCGCATGCCTTTCTACCTCCCTCGCTGCGACCTCTCCTACACCTCCTAGGGCTCTTGGGTTATGCCCTTGCCCTCTTCCGAGCCGTCCGTGGCACCCGCTGTCAACCCCGTACGGCCAAGCTCCTAAGACTGACACTCCAGGCCCTCCGTAATTTGGCTTCAGTTTCACTTTCTAGACGTTTCAAGAAAGAACGGGGTCTAAATATCTGTGCACCTCTGCTCCGTTTCATATCTACCCACGAGGTTAATTTTTTTGTTTCTTCCAGTCCACCTATTTTGCACCTCCGTCTCTGCGAAGACTTCACTGAGAATCCAAGCGATTCTGGATCCCTTCTCTCCCCTGAAGCTGTAAACAGTTTAACAAGACAGGTGCGGAACTGCCGTAAGGTAATCTACATCTTGTCTCCCTCTCTGGTATCTAACCTCCCTGCGAATGGGGGTACGTCTCCGTGTTCTGTGCGGTTTTCAGCACAGTACTCTCTACACGTAGTGGATATTTGATTTGGTAAGTGACCGAATAAGTGAATGAGTCACCAAGATAAGGGTATTGTCTCATTCTTTCTCGCTTTTTCCACTTCCAAGTTTCTTTAGTTAGTTTCCTCAGACAAAAGGTTTCTTTGTAGCTACACAGTGGCCAGGTCCAGAGAATGTTGCAGATAGCTGCTGAAAACATCCCTCCTCCACTTGAGAATGGCTTGCTCTCCCTCTCAAGCGGAGAGAGCTGGGATTCGATATTTAATTAAGCGCCTCTGTTCACTTGGCATTTAGAGGCACTAGGGGGCGTTAGTGCTCTACACCCGGTGAAATGCCTGTTTCGTTTGTGATTTTCCTTTGTGAAAAACAACTATGCACAGAGTGTTTTGTGCCAATTTTCCATCCTTTTAGATTGACGGAAAGCATTTTACCTACGTAGAAACAGAAAACGAATAGAAAGAGCGTCGCATTGCGTTTAATGAAAGCTTAGGGCGGTCTCGGTGGTACGTTAGTGAAGTTATCTGGGGACACCTTAGCCACGTACATTGTGTTGGAGAGGCACCGAGAATTCATTCAGGAGTTCTCAAAGTTCGAGGACACAGTTGCCTTACACGTAGGCACGGTGGCAGCCGTGGACATGGCAGTGATTTGGAGAATGTTGTACTAGTCGGCTCTCGCTGTGATAATGCTTTGCAACAAATCTCCCCAAAACTCACTTACATAAAGAAGAATCTAGTTTTCTCGGACCTGTGGGCTAGCTGCAGCGGCACTCTTGTAGACCTCTCGATGGCGGGTGTTGCTCCATGCCGTGGGTCAGTTTGAGGTCTGTCCCGCACACCTTACCGTGGAGCCCAACTGTGAGGCTGCAGCTCCCTGTCCTCTCGCAGAGTTCACTGAAACGTAAGAGGTGAGCCCAACCACACAAGGCCACGTAAGGCCTCTGCGACTCATTGAAGGCCATCGTGTCTTCCCTTGGCCTCCTGGGAACCCCCTGGCCCCAGGATGCAGCTTCGGTAGCCCAGGGCAACCGGCGGAGGGGGGCGGGCGGGGCTGCAGGAGGGTGGAACGCTGAGGTCACAGAGGGTGTGGGTGTGGCCACCTCTGCTGTGACTGAACCAAGGGCGTGGGTGGGGGACTGGGGGTCCAGGGCAGGGCCCTCAGAGCCCGGTAGGCCCAGGGGGGCGGCGCAAGCACCTAGGCCCAGGCCGAAGAGCGCCTTCTTGGTCTGCGCGGCAGGCCGGCCTCTCGCCTTGCCACTCAGGCCGCCCTCCCTCTTGAAGTGTGTGTGGCACGCGTCCGCGGAGTACACCTCGCTGCACAGGTAGCCGTGGGACTGGGCGTCGTAGCTTCCTGCGAGGCGGCCGGAGGTCCCGCAGGCGGGTGGGTCCCTGGGACAGACGCGCGGAGCGGCTCCTGCCCGGCCCCCCTGAGAACCGTCGCCGTTCCGTAAGGCGGGGCGCCTGCTTCAGAATGTAAATCACGTGTCCGCTCTATGGATACGCTGTTTAGTTTACCAGGCAAGACTTTCTTGGTGAAAGAAGCAGCGTTGGCTTGCATCGTCGAGCAGGCTTCTCATCTGGCTGTGCACTGGTACTCTCTCTCTGGGTGTGCTAGTCCGCAGGGCAGGGCATCCCCTGGGCAGGGTGGAGCGTGATCTCTGCGGCCTCGTCTTGCAGCTCCTTCCTTTCATTCTCAATCATCCTGCCCACAGTGGCCTCCTCTCAGGCCTGCATACTTACAACGGCGCATTGCCCGTGCTGCCCCTCTGCAGGAAGTGTCCCTCTGTTTAGTTTGCAGCTGACTGATGCCGCCTCACCCTTCTCATCTCTTCTCAGGTGTCACTTGGTCAAGAAAGCGTCCCCTTACCTACTCAACTCATCTCGTCTCCCTACCGTAGCTCACGTGACACCACGCACCTCTCGCTTATGGCCGTCATCGCCTTTCGCATCCAGTTTCAGGTAGGTAAGTTTACCCCGTGGCCCGTGAGGAAGAAGAGATCACGCCTGTTTTGCTTACTCTTGATTCCCAGCGACTAGCCCGGTTACTGATAACCTCTGTTAGAGGGAGAAAGGAATGCACCCAATCCCTGGTGAAGCCCCGACCGTTTTCCTTTCTAGTGTCCCTCGTACTCCTCCCTGCCGTCTGTGTCGCCCTTACTCCGCGTCTACCGTTTATGAGTTTACACCTGGGTTACGGTGACTGCTTCGGAGAATCGCATGCCTTTCTACCTCCCTCGCTGCGACCTCTCCTACACCTCCTAGGGCTCTTGGGTTATGCCCTTGCCCTCTTCCGAGCCGTCCGTGGCACCCGCTGTCAACCCCGTACGGCCAAGCTCCTAAGACTGACACTCCAGGCCCTCCGTAATTTGGCTTCAGTTTCACTTTCTAGACGTTTCAAGAAAGAACGGGGTCTAAATATCTGTGCACCTCTGCTCCGTTTCATATCTACCCACGAGGTTAATTTTTTTGTTTCTTCCAGTCCACCTATTTTGCACCTCCGTCTCTGCGAAGACTTCACTGAGAATCCAAGCGATTCTGGATCCCTTCTCTCCCCTGAAGCTGTAAACAGTTTAACAAGACAGGTGCGGAACTGCCGTAAGGTAATCTACATCTTGTCTCCCTCTCTGGTATCTAACCTCCCTGCGAATGGGGGTACGTCTCCGTGTTCTGTGCGGTTTTCAGCACAGTACTCTCTACACGTAGTGGATATTTGATTTGGTAAGTGACCGAATAAGTGAATGAGTCACCAAGATAAGGGTATTGTCTCATTCTTTCTCGCTTTTTCCACTTCCAAGTTTCTTTAGTTAGTTTCCTCAGACAAAAGGTTTCTTTGTAGCTACACAGTGGCCAGGTCCAGAGAATGTTGCAGATAGCTGCTGAAAACATCCCTCCTCCACTTGAGAATGGCTTGCTCTCCCTCTCAAGCGGAGAGAGCTGGGATTCGATATTTAATTAAGCGCCTCTGTTCACTTGGCATTTAGAGGCACTAGGGGGCGTTAGTGCTCTACACCCGGTGAAATGCCTGTTTCGTTTGTGATTTTCCTTTGTGAAAAACAACTATGCACAGAGTGTTTTGTGCCAATTTTCCATCCTTTTAGATTGACGGAAAGCATTTTACCTACGTAGAAACAGAAAACGAATAGAAAGAGCGTCGCATTGCGTTTAATGAAAGCTTAGGGCGGTCTCGGTGGTACGTTAGTGAAGTTATCTGGGGACACCTTAGCCACGTACATTGTGTTGGAGAGGCACCGAGAATTCATTCAGGAGTTCTCAAAGTTCGAGGACACAGTTGCCTTACACGTAGGCACGGTGGCAGCCGTGGACATGGCAGTGATTTGGAGAATGTTGTACTAGTCGGCTCTCGCTGTGATAATGCTTTGCAACAAATCTCCCCAAAACTCACTTACATAAAGAAGAATCTAGTTTTCTCGGACCTGTGGGCTAGCTGCAGCGGCACTCTTGTAGACCTCTCGATGGCGGGTGTTGCTCCATGCCGTGGGTCAGTTTGAGGTCTGTCCCGCACACCTTACCGTGGAGCCCAACTGTGAGGCTGCAGCTCCCTGTCCTCTCGCAGAGTTCACTGAAACGTAAGAGGTGAGCCCAACCACACAAGGCCACGTAAGGCCTCTGCGACTCATTGAAGGCCATCGTGTCTTCCCTTGGCCTCCTGGGAACCCCCTGGCCCCAGGATGCAGCTTCGGTAGCCCAGGGCAACCGGCGGAGGGGGGCGGGCGGGGCTGCAGGAGGGTGGAACGCTGAGGTCACAGAGGGTGTGGGTGTGGCCACCTCTGCTGTGACTGAACCAAGGGCGTGGGTGGGGGACTGGGGGTCCAGGGCAGGGCCCTCAGAGCCCGGTAGGCCCAGGGGGGCGGCGCAAGCACCTAGGCCCAGGCCGAAGAGCGCCTTCTTGGTCTGCGCGGCAGGCCGGCCTCTCGCCTTGCCACTCAGGCCGCCCTCCCTCTTGAAGTGTGTGTGGCACGCGTCCGCGGAGTACACCTCGCTGCACAGGTAGCCGTGGGACTGGGCGTCGTAGCTTCCTGCGAGGCGGCCGGAGGTCCCGCAGGCGGGTGGGTCCCTGGGACAGACGCGCGGAGCGGCTCCTGCCCGGCCCCCCTGAGAACCGTCGCCGTTCCGTAAGGCGGGGCGCCTGCTTCAGAATGTAAATCACGTGTCCGCTCTATGGATACGCTGTTTAGTTTACCAGGCAAGACTTTCTTGGTGAAAGAAGCAACGTTGGCTTGCATCGTCGAGCAGGCTTGTCATCTGGCTGTGCACTGGTACTCTCTCTCTGGGTGTGCTAGTCCGCAGGGCAGGGCATCCCCTGGGCAGGGTGGAGCGTGATCTCTGCGGCCTCGTCTTGCAGCTCCTTCCTTTCATTCTCAATCATCCTGCCCACAGTGGCCTCCTCTCAGGCCTGCATACTTACAACGGCGCATTGCCCGTGCTGCCCCTCTGCAGGAAGTGTCCCTCTGTTTAGTTTGCAGCTGACTGATGCCGCCTCACCCTTCTCATGTCTTCTCAGGTGTCACTTGGTCAAGAAAGCGTCCCCTTACCTACTCAACTCATCTCGTCTCCCTACCGTAGCTCACGTGACACCACGCACCTCTCGCTTATGGCCGTCATCGCCTTTCGCATCCAGTTTCAGGTAGGTAAGTTTACCCCGTGGTCCGTGAGGAAGAAGAGATCACGCCTGTTTTGCTTACTCTTGATTCCCAGCGACTAGCCCGGTTACTGATAACCTCTGTTAGAGGGAGAAAGGAATGCACCCAATCCCTGGTGAAGCCCCGACCGTTTTCCTTTCTAGTGTCCCTCGTACTCCTCCCTGCCGTCTGTGTCGCCCTTACTCCGCGTCTACCGTTTATGAGTTTACACCTGGGTTACGGTGACTGCTTCGGAGAATCGCATGCCTTTCTACCTCCCTCGCTGCGACCTCTCCTACACCTCCCAGGGCTCTTGGGTTATGCCCTTGCCCTCTTCCGAGCCGTCCGTGGCACCCGCTGTCAACCCCATACGGCCAAGCTCCTAAGACTGACACTCCAGGCCCTCCGTAATTTGGCTTCAGTTTCACTTTCTAGACGTTTCAAGAAAGAACGGGGTCTAAATATCTGTGCACCTCTGCTCCGTTTCATATCTACCCACGAGGTTAATTTTTTTGTTTCTTCCAGTCCACCTATTTTGCACCTCCGTCTCTGCGAAGACTTCACTGAGAATCCAAGCGATTTCTGGATCCCTTCTCTCCCCTGAAGCTGTAAACAGTTTAACAAGA